>NC_090438.1:779018637-779632137 GCF_031143425.1 Pleurodeles waltl | reverse complement strand
AGGTGGTCCCAAAGCCTCTGGTGATCACAGGGCTGGCTGCTTTTTTTTTTTTTTTTTTTAAACAGAATGCTGTTCAGGAAGGTGTCGAAAGGGAGCAGGTGCTGTACTTATGGACTGTGGACTAGGTGGGAGGTCCTCGATCTCCAAATCTGAGCCAGAGCTGGCTTCAATAGAGAAGGTCTCTTTGTTGGCTGTGAATGACTGTGCATGTTGATCCCCCTTGACATTGTCAGGACAGAAAAGGTCGGGTGTTTCTTCAATGCTCCTCTGTAACATCGAGCTGATGTGGGCAGCAGTGAGGAAATGTTTTCTTGGAGCAACAGGTGTTGCAATCAGCCTCATTGTGTTCCAGGAGGTGGCACAAATCACAGATCTGATGTAAAAGATATTTCGCATGGAAGTGAGGACAATATCGAAAGGGCATACGTGCCTGACAGGTGAGGCCCAGGAAGGGCCACGGTCAATATTGACCTGGCCCCATCTTAATATCCAGCCCCAAAAGAAAAGTACAGGAATGTGATCAAATATAATACAAACAGAGGGAAGGTACAGTATGCACAAAGAGTACAGCAACTGTCGAACAGGAGCACACGTCCAAACCAGGCATCGGAAAGAAAACAATCTAACAACGGAGTCTATAACCATGTGCATTATCGCCAAGAGGAATCACTACCTCATGACTCAAGACTTCTTCCGAAGAAAAACAACTTCCACACATCCAAACCCAACACTAGTTGGCAGGAGTATGCTGTAAGGAAATGCCTCCTTGGCATGGTTGCCCCTTGACTTTTTGCCTTTGCTGATGCTATGTTTACAATTGAAAGTGTGCTGAGGCCTGCTAACCAGGCCCCAGCACCAGTGTTCTTTCCCTAACCTGTACTTTTGTATCCACAATTGGCAGACCCTGGCATCCAGATAAGTCCCTTGTAACTGGTACTTCTAGTACCAAGGGCCCTGATGCCAAGGAAGGTCTCTAAGGGCTGCAGCATGTCTTATGCCACCCTGGAGACCTCTCACTCAGCACAGACACACTGCTTGCCAGCTTGTGTGTGCTAGTGAGGACAAAACGAGTAAGTCGACATGGCACTCCCCTCAGGGTGCCATGCCAGCCTCTCACTGCCTATGCAGTATAGGTAAGACACCCCTCTAGCAGGCCTTACAGCCCTAAGGCAGGGTGCACTATACCATAGGTGAGGGCACCAGTGCATGAGCATGGTACCCCTACAGTGTCTAAACAAAACCTTAGACATTGTAAGTGCAGGGTAGCCATAAGAGTATATGGTCTGGGAGTCTGTCAAACACGAACTCCACAGCACCATAATGGCTACACTGAAAACTGGGAAGTTTGGTATCAAACTTCTCAGCACAATAAATGCACACTGATGCCAGTGTACATTTTATTGTAAGATACACCCCAGAGGGCACCTTAGAGGTGCCCCCTGAAACTTAACCGACTATCTGTGTAGGCTGACTAGTTTTAGCAGCCTGCCACAAACTGAGACATGTTGCTGGCCCCATGGGGAGAGTGCCTTTGTCACTCTGAGGCCAGTAACAAAGCCTGCACTGGGTGGAGATGCTAACACCTCCCCCAGGCAGGAATTGTCACACCTGGCGGTGAGCCTCAAAGGCTCACCTCCTTTGTGCCAACCCAGCAGGACACTCCAGCTAGTGGAGTTGCCCGCCCCCTCCGGCCAGGCCCCACTTTTGGCGGCAAGGCCGGAGAAAATAATGAGAAAAACAAGGAGGAGTCACTGGCCAGTCAGGACAGCCCCTAAGGTGTCCTGAGCTGAAGTGACTAACTTTTAGAAATCCTCCATCTTGCAGATGGAGGATTCCCCCAATAGGGTTAGGATTGTGACCCCCTCCCCTTGGGAGGAGGCACAAAGAGGGTGTACCCACCCTCAGGGCTAGTAGCCATTGGCTACTAACCCCCCAGACCTAAACACGCCCTTAAATTTAGTATTTAAGGGCTACCCTGAACCCTAGAAAATTAGATTCCTGCAACTACAAGAAGAAGGACTGCCTAGCTGAAAACCCCTGCAGAGGAAGACCAGAAGACGACAACTGCCTTGGCTCCAGAAACTCACCGGCCTGTCTCCTGCCTTCCAAAGATCCTGCTCCAGCGACGCCTTCCAAAGGGACCAGCGACCTCGACATCCTCTGAGGACTGCCCCTGCTTCGAAAAGACAATAAACTCCCGAGGACAGCGGACCTGCTCCAAGAAAAGCTGCAACTTTGTTTCCAGCAGCTTTAAAGAACCCTGCAAGCTCCCCGCAAGAAGCGTGAGACTTGCAACACTGCACCCGGCGACCCCGACTCGGCTGGTGGCGATCCAACACCTCAGGAGGGACCCCAGGACTACTCTAAGACTGTGAGTACAAAAACCTGTCCCCCCTGAGCCCCCAGAGCGCCGCCTGCAGAGGGAATCCCGAGGCTTCCCCTGACCGCGACTCTTTGAATCCTAAGTCCCGACACCTGGGAGAGACCCTGCACCCGCAGCCCCCAGGACCTGAAGGACCGGCCTTTCACTGGAGGAGTGACCCCCAGGAGTCCCTCTCCCTTGATCAAGTGGAGGTTTCCCCGAGGAACCCCCCCCTTGCCTGCCTGCAGCGCTGAAGAGATCCCTAGATCTCCCATTGACTTCCATTACAAACCCGACGCTTGTGTCTACACTGCACCCGGCCGCCCCCGCGCTGCTGAGGGTGAAATTTCTGTGTGGGCTTGTGTCCCCCCCGGTGCCCTACAAAACCCCCCTGGTCTGCCCTCCGAAGACGCGGGTACTTACCTGCAAGCAGACCGGAACCGGGGCACCCCCTTCTCTCCATTCTAGCCTATGTGTTTTGGGCACCACTTTGAACTCTGCACCTGACCGGCCCTGAGCTGCTGATGTGGTAACTTTGGGGTTGCTCTGAACCCCCAACGGTGGGCTACCTTGGACCAAGAACTAAGCCCTGTAAGTGTCTTACTTACCTGGTTAACCTAACAAATACTTACCTCCCCCAGGAACTGTGAAAATTGCACTAAGTGTCCACTTTTTAAACAGCTATTTGTGAATAACTTGTAAAGTATACATGCAATTTTGATGATTTGAAGTTCCTAAAGTACTTACCTGCAATACCTTTCGAATGAGATATTACATGTAGAATTTGAACCTGTGGTTCTTAAAATAAACTAAGAAAATATATTTTTCTATATAAAAACCTATTGGCTGGATTTGTCTCTGAGTGTGTGTACCTCATTTATTGTCTAGGTGTATGTACAACAAATGCTTAACACTACTCCTTGGATAAGCCTACTGCTCGACCACACTACCACAAAATAGAGCATTAGTATTATCTATTTTTACCACTATTTTACCTCTAAGGGGAACCCTTGGACTCTGTGCATGCTATTCCTTACTTTGAAATAGCACATACAGAGCCAACTTCCTACATATGCACACACACAGCATGTGTATCTACAGACACATCTCAAAACATGTACTTTCCAAGAAAGGGGCAGTAGAGGACAAGAATACAATGGTTCAAATAGCGGTCTCATTAGCCTAGTGAGTACTATGTTAAGGTTCCATAGATGGACTGGGGGCATTCTAGATGTAATCATTTAAGTCTTCCATAAAAGCTTTAGGGATGGGCATTTTGAAAAGAGTGGAATGTTCACACCCATTTCACATATATGCAAGAATGGCAACAATATGTAGCTATATGGATGCACATGCTAAACCACCTTTATAGGTGAAGCAAATAACCATGTCTTGGACTGCAGTTTTAATTAAGAGGGTTACAATAGTAGACAAATCACCAGTTTGTGGAGAAGCAGGCCCCACTAGTTGGCTTGCACATTCTTTGAAGAACATCTATGTATTGGTGGGGGGGGGGGAATCATTTTGGGTCTACGTTTTCGATGTCAGTGTTGTTCTGAAGCTTTTGTTAAGTTCCTGCACTGTCAATCATCTCGAACATGGTTATCCTTACCTCAGGAGCCCACATTAAAGACGTCAAAGCATTGAGCCCGTAAGCCTCGTCAGTACATGTTCAAACCCAATCGCAGATAGAAGTGATCTAACAATGAAGTTGTTCCTAATGTGCATTCCCTATAAAAAAAGACAAATTGCAGCATACCTTCCGACTTAAAAAGGACTTCCTTCAACAAAAACAACTTTCAATGCCCAAGCCCAACACGAGACAGCAGGAGCATGCAGAACATGTGCATCTAGAGCCATATATGCTATGAACATCTTTTTACCAGCCAGTCGTTGAAAATCACCCTCATACAGAAACAAAACATGTTTGATTAGGGGATATGAATGTAATTGGGGGATGAAATAGTCTCTTCATTGATGAGAAAATAAATTCTGAAATCACTAAATAGTAATCACAGATCTTTATCACGTGATTTACACCAAATGCAAAATAGAGAGCCACAAAAAGCGAAGGGAAAAAAAAACACTAATCTTCAGAACCAATGAAGCAATAAGTAGGATTAATTTAGCATTCTGAATAACATTAACAGGAACCTCATAATTTAGCTCCATCACCTGCAGCTAGAAAGGACGAGACTTTGAAAATATTCACCTTCCTGTTTTTTTATGGCGGTTTAGACAACTCAGCTTTCAAAAATACATGGTTAATACTATTAGCATTGATTTGTCCACTGCATCAACTGGTTTTCTTCTGCCAACTGTCCAGCCAATGGCCTCAGTCAGTCAATCATATGTTCTCATTGCAGTGGAGTATTCATGTCTCACCTATTGGTGCTGGTTGCTAGTGTCTATTCTTCTGCCTGCAATTGAGTGCTGGCAATTAACTAAACAACGGACTAGTCAACTTTAGCCACACAAGCAGACTTCCTCCCTTCAGTCTTGCTCTAATATGTTAGACCTGCATGTGCTAGCAAATGAATCCAATACATATTGGCTTTGTGAATGCTTTGGCTTTGCTAATGCTGCGAAGAAATCAAGAGAAACTTTTAAAGATCCTGGGAAACTTGAGAGGAATAAATGTTTCTCCTCACCAAGCTCTTCCTTAGAAAGTGTGAATGGTAACTGACAAGAGGGTACATCTTGAATGAAGTCAATCTGTAATAGATCTCATGAGCATTTATCTTGATCACCAGCTAATCTGGAAACCATATGAATGATTCCAGAGCTTAATAACATAGCATATAGGTTATACTCTTGTTTCTTTAGGCAGTTCATTCAAAACAAATGTATTTGGGCTGGTGTGAACACGTTTTGTCAAAGTAACGAGTGATTTAACTCTACATTTATAAGAGCTGTTCATTAAAACCTTAGATATTTTGGGGGTCATCCTGACCCGCACCGCCAACAGGCTGGCGGTGCTCCCACGAGCATTCTGACCGCGGCAGTTCAGCCGCGGTCAGAAGCGGAAAGTCGGCGGTCTCCCGCCGACTTCCCGCTGCTCGGGGGAATCCTCGCGCTCCGCCGCCATGGGGATTCTGACACCCCCTACCGCCATCCTGTTCCTGGCGGGTCTCCCGCCAGGAACAGGATGGCGGTAGGGGGTGCCGCGGGGCCCCTGGGGGCCCCACAAAGTATTTCAGTGTCTGCAATGTAGACACTGAAATACGCGACGGGTGCAAACTGCACCCGTCGCACCCCTGCAACTACGCCGGCTCAATTCTGAGCCGGCGTCCTCGTTGCAGGGGCATTTCCTCTGGGCCGGCGGGCGCTCTTTTGGAGAGCGCCCGCCGGCCCAGAGGAAATGTCTGAATGGCCGCCGCAGTCTTTTGACCGCGGTGCGGTCATTTGGTGGCTCCCGCCGCCCGCCGGGCTCAGAATGAGCCCCTTTGTCTCTCAGAAGAGAATGGGTGTAGCCCTTTTTGCATTAATGACCTACATCTGATTGTTATGTTTTTGGCATTGGCTATGCTACATATAACCCATGTCCTTTAGTTCTTTGGGTTCATGGCTATGCATTTGAGTGGTTGCTTGGAGTGCAGGTAGCGGCATTTAAGTGAAGGTTGCTGTGGACAAATTGGCATCACTAAAGTGTTATAGAAGGCCACTGACATTTGGATGAAACTTCAATATCGGACCTCATTTAAATGGAGGTAGTCATCTTCAAGGATTATGTTAGCAGTAGAATTTAACAGAATGGGGGAGATAGTGTGCTGCAAATATTAAACTACCATATTTCCCCTTTGGAAGTGGTTTAGTCAATGTTTTAGTCAATAGTTTGTTTCCCCTGGCATTTGAGAAATTTCCAGGAACTTTAGGACTTTGAAATGATGTTTCCTCAGCTATCATCAGGCCTGCAAGAGTGGAGAATGCATATCTGTTTACAAATGTGATCATTGATGTGTGAGGTCTGCTGGGATGCATCACATGCCCCTTCAATAGTTTTTTTTCCAACACCTTATCAATGAGCAATGTGTCAGTGGGAATGGCAGGGATGTGGAAATCCTTTAACCCGACACCCAGGATATATTGCTTGGGGTCACGGACAACAAGTTTTCATGTTTATTTTGTCCTTGGGACAAGTAGGTCGAACTCCCGCAGCACAAATACTTTGGCTGGCAGTTCACATGGAAGAGAACTGTCCGCAGTTGAGGTAGTATTTGTGTCCACTTGTTAATGCTGTTCGAAGTTTTATTTATGGTCCATTAACAAAAAGCCTTTATTAGTGTGAGCGCACTAAATAAATGTTTTAAGGTCACCCGGCACTACGGACTGGGATTCCAGTAAAAAAAAATTAAAAAAAAATAATAAAAAAAATAATTTGAAAAGTGTACACAAATGCGGGGCTACCTATAATGCTCCCAGAATGCTCTCTGATTAGATGTAAATGTTTGCAGAAGCCTATAAGCAAGACTGAAGATTTGCTTTCTATTTGAAATGTTCATAAAAAGAAATTCAAGCAGGAAAAAAAAAAAAAAAGCTTTTGGTAAATGACTGAAGTTTTAAGTACTATTTCTTGGAAGCATAATTTAGTAGGATGTGTTGATGCATGCTAGTAATTCCAAAAAACATTCATAATGGAAAATCAGTGTAACTATTTTAAACAAGATTATGGGAACCTTGAAAACAAACGGGGTGGCGTAGCTTGCCCAGCTACAAGATGGCTCCGACAGCCACCGTAAAATCCGTTCATAATCCTACATGTCACATTCAAATTATGCTACCATAGTGCAATGCCTAAGACAGCTACGAGGTGGAGGCACATGCGGATGCCCTTTTTCCCCGGAAAAGAAGGAAGTACGGGAGCCCTGTAGAGTGAATCGCGTCGGCGGTTAGCCAAGAGAGTGACGCGTGGTGTACTGCGGGTGCGGACCAGTGCAGCCCCGGAGGAAAGACGATCGAGGACAAAAGCCCGGAGAGACAGAGAGGTGGAGCGTCTCTCGGGCTCCACGGAGGAGGGCGACCCCAGAAACTAACCTTGGATACCGTGCGATGAGGAGAGGTGGGCCGGAGTACGACGCGAGAGAGCACCAAAGGTACGAGCGCGCTCGAGAAACACTGCGTGTGAATGCAGGTGGGCACCCCCTCCCATCAAAAGTTGGGATCGGTCTTTTGGAGAAAATTAGAAATGGCGCATTAGGGGCAACGGAGTACGCTGGATTGGACATCATGTGACAGGGCCCAGGAGGCCGATGGTTCCGCGGGGGCCCCGCTGTTGGCGCACTTGGCTGGGCGAGACTGGAACATTAAAGAGTATGATTAACAAGTGTAGCACTCTCAACGTACAACTGAGCAAAACGGGACGATTACACCCAGCGTCGATAACCATTAGCGCCAGGAGCCGTCCATAGAGGACAGCGGGGTGCGCTGGCAGCGGGTGCTTCTTGGGGCCGCGAGTAAAAAAACATGACACCTAAAAAATGGGCAAGACAGACAAAACGCAAGCCCGGCTGCAATTTGAGTGACGAAGAACGCAGGGCCCAGCAGGAGATGGAACAGCGACGGACTCAGAGAAAGGCCCTGAGGGCACTCCTGGGGAAGAACAGGACTTAAGGCAGCTCCTAGTTTCAATGCAACACAGCCTTAACCAGATAGATGGGAAAATAGATGCCCTCGCTTACCGCATGGACAGAATGTCTGAACGCATAGATAAGCACACAGAGAGATTAGACCATGTGGAGAATAGGGTGTCTGTGACTGAAGACGGGCAAACGGTACTAGTAAGCGGCCAATCGAAACTCAGCAAAGAACTAGGGGTGCTCAAGCTAAAAGTGGAGGATATGGAAGCCCGGTCCAGAAGAAATAATATACGCATAGTGGGCCTTGCAGAATCCACCGCGATCACCAACATGGAAAGCCACATTGAACAATTACTGGTGCAACTACTGGGTCGAACTACCTTTTCGGACCTATTTGTAGTAGAGAGAGCGCACAGATCCTTGGCGGCTCGCCAACCGCCGGGGGCCCCTCCACACCCAATCGCCAGGCTATTAAACTTTAGGGTTCGTGACGCCGCCTTGCGCCGCGCAAGAGAACTTAAACAATTGCAATATGAGGGGACGATGTTGTCGATATACCCGGACTTCGCAGCACAGATACAAGAGACGAGGAGAAAATTCATTGAGGGGAAAAAACAATTACGGTCCATGCACCTGGAGTACAGAATGCTTTACCCAGCAAAATTGTAAAATATTTCGCCCGGATTTTGGCTGATCGCTTGGCTGGAGTGCAGCCGTGTCTGATTCGACCTGAGCAAGCTGGTTTTGTCCCCGGTCGCAGTCTGTCCATGAGTCTTCGCACATTATTTGGCGCAATACAAAACATTAACCCGGAGTTGAAGGCGGTGGCAGTCTTCCTGGATGCTGAAAAGGTGTTCGACTCAGTAGAATGGGAGTTCCCAAGGGCGACTCTGCACAGATTTGGGGTGGGCGACACCTTCCTCCAAATGATCTCCACATTGTATGGCGACCCCCGAACCAGAGTTTGCACTAACGGCACGGTGACTGAATTGTTTGGGATTACAAGGGGCACTAGACAGGGATGCCCGTTATCTCCCCTGCTATATGCGTTGGTAGCGGAGCCCCTGGCGTGTGCAATAAGAGTACCATGGACACCGGGGCCTCAGATTTCAAAATTACACCCTTGTTTTGTCTACGTATGCAGACAATACCCTATTATATATCAAAAATCCTGAGCGTAACGTCGCTCCAATACTCCGAGAAATCCAAAAATTTGGCTCTCTGTCAGGGCTAGTAATAACTTGGAATAAGTCCATTGTATTTCCCTTAACTCCAGTAACAACGCAGGTAGATGCAGACTTCCCGCTGGCGTGGGAGACTAACACTGTCAGATATCTGGGGATACAAGTGCATACTGACCCTAAGAGAGTGATAGAGGATAATTTTGTAACTGCACTGAAAAAATTGTCGATGGATGTGGAGAGGTGGATCAAACTGCCGTTGTCATTACTTGGGCGCATAGCACTGATGAAAATGGTGGTTTTACCGCGCTTTTTATTCCCGTTTCAAAATATACCTATAGTCCTGCCGAAGACATACTTTGCCGCTTTGTAAATGTTATTAATAAAATTGGCATGGGTGAACAAGGTACCTCGTGTGAAATGGCGAACTTTGACACTCCCATATGAGATGGGGGGATTGGGCGCCCCAGACCTTTAGATATATTACATAGTAGCACATGCAGCAGTGGCACAGGAGTGGCTTCATGGGACGGGTGAGGCCCAGTGGCTAAGGATTGAGAAGGAACTGGCTGCCCCAGAGCAGCTGAGTAGCAGGTTGTTCCATACACCCCATAGATGAAATGGATTAGTTACTTACCTGTAAATCCTAGTTCTCTTCCAGGGGTATCCTCATCAAAGTCATAAACATTGAATATTCCCGCCCTTGTGCGGGGACCCCGGAGCATGTATAAAATACACACATATAAAGAATGAAATATGCACGAAAAACTATATATATAGCATTTTTAGTAGACATATCTTTCATACTAAATTCATATATACATGTGTAAAACATCAATGCAGACTATAATCATAAACAAGCTAAAATGCTTTATTTCTATGGAGTTTTTTTTATTTTTTTTAAACATTATAAAATTACAAAAGAGAATAAATATCTACCCAAGCCCCCAAAACTGGGCTTAGGGAAATGAGCAGCAGCAATATCTAGAGAAAAAAGAAAAACGACATTGAAAAACAATGGAGCATTCTTAGCCAATAGGCTGCATGCAGGTTAACACAGGAGAACCATAAAAACTTTGGCACCGTGCCTTTAAGACCCTGAGCACCTCCAGTATCCCACCATGCCTCAGGGGTGAAGGAAAGGTGACAGTTGGTTCACAGTTAGGTCAGTACTTTTTTACGGTGACAATCTGTGAAACTGATTAGAAAGACAGTCTGTCCTGCACTTCTAAGAGACGTGCGTCCGGGGAGGAGGGTGGGTTGTTTATGACTTTGATGAGGATACCTCTGGAAGAAAACTAGGATTTACAGGTAAGTAACTAATCCTTCTCTTCCAGGGGATCCTCATCAATAGTCATAAACATTGAATAGATTAGCAAGCCCATCCCTAAACTCTGCGGACTGTCTGAAAGAAGTGCAGGAATAGATACGTATTATGCAAATAAATTTCTCAGAGAGGCCTGCCCAACCTGGGCGTCTGCTCTTGCATCTGAATCTAAACAGTAATGTCTAGTAAAAGTATGTACAGACTTCCATGTAGCAGCCTTACAAATCTCAGAGATTGGGACATTGTTAAGGAGGGCAGCAGTAGCCGCTTTTCCCCTTGTGGAATGCGCTTTAGGCCTAGCTAGTAATTGTTAATACTTACCAGCTGGCTAATAAACAATACAAGAAACTATCCATCTTGATATCGTTCTTTTAGATGCTGCCTCTCCTGTCCTCAAATGACCATAATTTACAAACAAGTGGTTGGAATGTCTAATCGATTTTGTCTTATCCAAATAAAATTTCAGCACTCTTTTCAAGTCTAAGGAGTGCAATGCTTTCTCCGCCGGAGTCTCCGGATTGGGAAAGAAAGTCAGTAAAGATATAGTTTGATTGATGTGGAATTCTGACACCACCTTCGGAAGGAAAGATGGGTGAGTTCGCAGAACCACTCTATTGTCGTGAAAAACTGTGTACGGTTCTTTGGAAGACAAAGCCTGAATCTCACTGACCCTCCTCGCGGAAGTAATGGCTACCAAAAAAGCCGTCTTCCACATAAGGTGTTGTAAAGAGGCCTTGTGTATAGGTTCGAAAGGAGGGCCCATAAGTTTTGACAGTACTATGTTCAGTTCCCATGGAGGAGAGGGTCTCCGAATGGGCGGAAAAACTTTCTTCAAACCTTCTAAGAAATCCTTGACTACTGGTTTCGTAAAGAAGGATTCCTGAGAAGGTGACTTACGATAGGCTGAAATGGCAGACAAATGTACCTTAATAGATGATACCTGCAGACCGGACTTTGCCAGATGAAGTAAATAAGACAGTATGACATCCTCCTGAGCCAGTATGGGATTGTGCCCTTGTTGACAGCACCATATGTAGAATCTCTTCCACTTAAAAGCGTAAGAACGCCGCGTGGAAGGCCGTTTAGACTCTTTCAAGATGTTCATACACTCCTGCGAGAGCCGTAGGTGTCCATACTGCAGGAATTCAGGAGCCATGCTGTTAAGCTCAGAGAGGGTAGGTTGGGATGTAGAATCCTGCCCTCCATCCTGCTCAGAAGATCCGGTCTGCACAGCAGCCTCCTGTGAGGTTTTTCCGAAAGGTTGAGCAGATCTGTGTACCAGAATTGACGGTGCCATTGTGGCGCTATGAGAATCATTCTGGTTCTGGATTTGTAAAGTTTGTTGATCACTGTCGGTATGAGGGGAATCGGTGGAAAGGCGTAGAGAAATATCCCTGACCAGTCGATCAACAGGGCATTCCCTCGAGATCCCGAACGGTAGAACCTGGATGCGAAGTCTGGGCATTTCTTGTTTACTTCGTCTGCGAAGAGATCCAATTGAGGTCGACCCCATTGAGCGAAGATGTCCTCGACGACTTTGCCGTGTAGGACCCAATCGTGTGCGTCCTCTAGGTGTATGCTCAGGAAATCTGCTTCCACGTTTTGTTGACCTGGCAGGTGAACCGCTGTAATTGACATTCCCCTGGCCAGGATCCAATGCCATATCGTTTGGGACTCTCAAGATAGGGATCTCGTTCCCCCCTGTCTGTTCAAATAATACATTGTGGTTGTATTGTCCGTTTGTATTGGGAGAGATTTCCCCTGAACCAATGGAGAGAAAGACTTGAGAGCCAGATGGACCGCTCTGAGTTCCAGCAGATTGATGTGGTAGTTCCTTTCCTTGTCGGACCACAGGCCCTGAGCTTGGAGGGGACCCAGATGAGCCCCCCATCCCTGAAGAGACTCATCCGTTACCAGAGTGTCGGATGGAACTAGCTGGTGAAACAGAGAACCTACTGACAGGTGAGGTCTGTGCATCCACCACTGCAATGACTGAAGTGCTGCTGTCTGTAGCCGCACTCTGTCCTCCAAGCGACCTTTCCTTTGGCTCCAGTTGCTCTCCAATGCCTCTTGAAGGGGCCTCATGTGCAGCCTGGCATTTGGGACAATGAAAATGCATGAAGCCTTGGAGCCCAGTAGCGATGTCACCTGACGGGCAGTAGGTGCGTCGGCTTTTAACAGGTCTTGACACTTCCTGTGTATCGATAAAAGTCGTTCCTCCGAAGGATACACTCTTTGGAGCTCTGTGTTTAGTATAGCTCCCAGGTAGTGAAGGTTCTGTGTTGGAATCAAGGTTAACTTTTGGTAGTTGATTTGAAGACCTAGAGACTCGAAAACCCTGAGCACAATGTCCCGATGGCTTCTCGCCTGATCCGGAGAGGAGACCTTCAGTAACCAGTCGTCTAGGTATGGGTAGGCGAAGATCTTTTGTTTTCGAAGATGTGCCGCTACCACTGCCACACATTTCGAGAAGACGCGGGGGCAGATTTCAGGCCGAATGGTAGAACTCTGAACTGATAGTGCTGTGAAGCTATTTGGAAACGCAAGAATTTCCGATGCTTGGGAGCTATTGGGATGTGAAAATATGCATCCTGCAGGTCGATGGGAGCACATCCAGTCTCCCTGATGTAGTTGCGGGAAAATCTGGTTAAGGGCTAGCATCCTGAACGTCTGTTTTCTTATGTACTTGTTCAGCAGCCGCAAGTCCAGAATTGGTCTGAAAACGCCCTCTCGGCCCTTTTTCGCCACCAGAAAATAACGGGAGTAAACCCCCTTTCCTCTGTGCGCAGGTGGAACCTTTTCTATTGCTTTCTTTTGTAAGAGGGCGAGAGCCTCTGCGCAGCAGGCTGAGATGAGATGGAATGCATCTGGCTGGTGGCAAGTGTGGTGGAGGCTGTCTGAAAAGAAGAGTAGCCATTTTCGACAATGTTGAGCACCCATTTGTCTTTTGTGATAGAGTGCACTCGTGAAGATAACCCGTGATACTTCCCCCCACCGGAGTGGTGTACAGTGTCGAGGGAAGCGAGATCTCATTGTTTGGCCGGCGCTTTCGGTGTGGACTGTTGAGGTTTACTTGACCCTCGCTCCCTTGTGGGCTTACGAGCCTGAAAAAGGGGGCGTCCTTGCCGTTGTTGTGGCCTTTGGGACCAGTGAGGGGTTTGAACACTCTGCTGGAACAGGCGCCTGTCATAAGGGCTGTACCTCCGCCTGAAATCTTTCTTCCTTTCCAGTCCTACTGCCCTCATGGTGTCCACCTCTGTCTTCATGAGGGCCATCTCTTCATCTGCGTGGGTACCGAACAGCAAGTTCCTGCTGAATGGGAGGTTTAGGATGCGCTGCTGTGCTTCCTGTTTTAAACCAGTCAGTCTCAGCCAGGAAGACCTAGCACAGATTCCATGCGCGTACCCATGCGCAGCTAAGTCCGCCCCATCCGCCGCCGCGCTGATGACCTGGTTGGATACCAGGCATCCCTCTTGCAGGATTTCTTGAGTCCTGTCTGTCTTCTCTGGGCAATTTTTCTGTGAATCTGTGGAGGGAGTCCCACAGAGAACTGTCATACCTGCCCAGGAGTGCAGAAGCGCTGGAGACTTTCATTGCAGATGCCGCCGTACCGCACATCTTTCTCCCCAGAGAGTCTAGATGCCTGCTCTCTTTATCCGGGGGGACCGTGGAGGATGATGCCACTGAGTGGGTTTTTCGGGCTGCGGCCAATATAACAGAATCCGGTGGCGGATCCTTTCTTAGGAACAAAGGATCCTGTTCGGGAGCCTTGTATTTTTTTTTTAATCCTAGCTGGGGCAGACTTGTGTGGCTGGGGTCAGAAAAGTGTCCATGGTTGGCTGCAATAAGCCAGGCACTAGTGGTAGTAGCTTTTTCGACACTGATCTGTGCTGCAGTCTCTCAAAGATGACTGACGAGGAGGTAGTTGGCTCCGGAACCTCTATACTCAATTTCTGCGCTCCCCTTAACAGCACCTCGTTAAAAGTGGTAATGTCATCCACCGGTGAGATCCTAGCAGGTGGAGAATCTGTTAGGGTGGGGGAGTAAAGCCCAACAGATGATCCTGACGACGACCAAGAGGGTGATCTTCTGTGTCATGATCGTGACCTGGATCTCCGTTGGGAACGAGACCTGCTGCAAGAGGCTGTAACAGAGCGCCCAGGCCTCGTGGTCGGTTGACGAGGAGCAGAACGAGCCAGTCCTGTCGGTGCTGTCGGCGATGGTGTTCTCGGGAGAGAGGCAGTAGGAGAATACATTAGAGAGTATTGTGAAGTCGGGGAGGCCGCTGGTTTATTCAGGCTCTCCAACCATCTAGGTGATAAGTTGATGGGAGAAACATGCCCCGATGATGCCGCTCTCGAATGAGATGAGTCGCTCCGTGTGGAGACCACTGGAGATGGTGCCTTATCTGTTGGAGGACGATGCTCTACTCCCTGCGAGACAGGTAAAACCTGTGTCGACGTCGACTGCTGTGCAGACGTCGAAGGGCGCACTGGTTGGTCCGGTCTTGACATTGAATGTCTCGACGTTGAGGACGTCGAGCAGCGATCTCTGGACCTTGACCTACTCGCCGTCGTGTGCCTCGACGTGGAGCGGCGAACGGCGGATGTCGCTCATGCCGTCGTGGCGATTTCGACGTAGTGTCTTTTGACGTCGAGGGGCGTGAAGTCTTTGGCGGCGAACGGGCGTGCCGGTGATGGCTCGACGTCGATCGGCGGGCTGCCGTTGACGGAGATATGCCCCTGCGATGACCATGTTCCCTCGACGTCGTATCCTTCGACGTCGGGCGGGTCGCCGTCGACGGCGATCTATGCCGGTGAGACGGTAACGACGACGTTGACGGAGAACAAACAGGTACTTTCCTACCTGTTGACGTCGACCTGGCCATTCTCTCCTGAGAATGGCCTACTGGTTGCCTGGGAAGTGAAGAGGACGATGTCTTTTTGCCTCTCATGAAGCCCATGTAGCCTGATCTTCTCTCTGTCCTTCAGAGTCCTCTTTGACATATTCTTGCAGTGCTTGCAAGTGTCAGGGCAGTGACTCTGAGGCAGGCACACAATACAAAGAGAGTGTGGGTCTGACTGGGCTTTCTTCTTCCCACAAGAAGGGCATTTGACAAAAAGTGAAGGCATTTTTCTGTCAGGAAAAAACTGCCAAACTCAGACAAAGATGTTATCTATCGAATGAAACAGGAAAAAAACGCTGTTTTAAAGGATTTTTCTGAGAAAAACTCAGAAAAAACAGAGAGCTCAATGCTACAGGATCCTCTCGGAAGAAGCCGGAAAAAAGAACTAACCTAACTGTGAACCAACTGTCACCTTTCCTTCACCCCTGAGGCATGGTGGGATACTGGAGGTGCTCAGGGTCTTAAAGGCACGGTGCCAAAGTTTTTATGGTTCTCCTGTGTTAACCTGCATGCAGCCTATTGGCTAAGAATGCTCCATTGTTTTTCAATGTAGTTTTTCTCTTTTTTCTCTAGATATTGCTGCTGCTTATTTCCCTAAGCCCAGTTTTGGGGGCTTGGGTAGATATTTATTCTCTTTTGTAATTTTATAATGTTTAAAAAAAAAAAAAACTCAATAGAAATAAAGCATTTTAGCTTGTTTATGATTATAGTCTGCATTGCTGTTTTACACATGTATATATGAATTTAGTATGAAAGATATGTCTACTAAAAATGCTATATATATAGTTTTTCGTGCATATTTCATACTTTATATGTGTGTATTTTATACAAGCTCCGGGTTCCCCGCACAAGGGCGGGAATATTCAATGTTTATGACTATTGATGAGGATCCCCTGGAAGAGAAAGGGAATTTGCGTCCATAAATTCGGTCACACGAGCATGGCATTAACTCATTAAAAAGCAGTGGCTGGTATTATTATATTCTCCGCATGCCCCGGTAGAATGCTGTGCCTGGTTTTCTCCTGGGAGAGACCGTAGGTTGGTGCAATCCATGCGCGAAATAGGCATTGACAAAATGGGAGATATCTTCGAAGAGGGCATAGTGAAGACCTGGGACGCAATAGCAAGGGACACTGAGACACCCACTTCCCTACACCGATATCAGTACCACAGGGTGAGACACGCTCTGGGAGAGGATATGCAGGAACCCTCCCCCCCCGAGGTACAGTCCCTCTCGGTAGTACTGTTGGGAAAACAACCTCGCCGACTGATTTCTTGCCTCTATGCACATGTTCAGGGGGTTAGGGAACATGAGTTATCAAGAGCTCGCCTGGAGTGGCAGAGAGAGCTGGAGGTGCAGATCACAGATGCACAATGGCGATACTGCTGCTCTAGAACGAAATACATATCCTTAAACGGCCGACACCAGCTAATACATTTTAAATATCTAAATAGAGTCTATTATACCCCCCTACGACTCTATCATTATGGACTGAGAGAGACAGCTAATTGTCCCAGATGTGGAGAGGAACGTGCTGGATTCTTGCACATGTCCTGGGGGTGCGGAATGGTACAGCAGTTTTGGAAGGCAGTGACACAGGAACTAAATAGTATCACTGGAGAGCAGATGACCTGCGAACCGATGACAGCACTTTTGGGCTGGGATAAACAATTAGCGGCCCAAAACCGCAGGCTACTGACGATGGGGTTCCTATTAGCCAAACAACGAATAGCAATGAGATGGGATCGCGGTCCAGTCCCCACAATACAAGAGTGGCTAAGAGATATGGCATACAGTAACACACAGTCAGACAACTATAGTGAGATGCTCCCCCCCACCACTAGGTCGAAGAAATACTGGGAGGCCTATGGCCGCTACCTTGCTGGAATGGAAACAAGCGAACCTGAAACAGGAGACACACCCTGATGGGACATAATAAAACAGAATCACATGAACATAGGCAGTGACTGTGACTAGATTGATGACCCAATGTTTTAGGGTGGAGGGGAATGTGCAGAACTGTTTACCGTATACGACCGCCTAAATATGTCAAGTGATTGATAAGTTTGCAGCAAGACGAATACTTTGTTATGTTGTAAATGACTATACTAAAATATAAATAAAGTTTTAAAAAAAAATCTTGAACAAACAAGAGCTAGCAAAGTCAACCGATCCAACATTGGCTGTCAATCTTTTGGTTTAGTAAATGTGTGTCTTGATTTGACATGGCTTTTGTAACACTTCATTGTTGTGGGAGCGGTCGGGCCTTCCCCATTCTAACAAAAGATTGGCAAAAAAACGTTTTTGGTCTCAAAAAGCGCACATTGCCACAGTAGTTCTTAGCACTGAACAAAACTACTTTGTGTGCAGTTAGGCTTTTTGTGGAACAGCAGAATGCTATCACTCACAGTAAGTTAGACAGACTGGGAGAAATTGAATTTTAATAAAACAAAATGTCTCGGTTAACGCCACACCTAAGTAGGGGCCCCATTCCTAAAGAAAATCACAATGTGCACCCTGGAACTATTGCTTACTCCAGCTCCAGTATGCAGATCTGCAGAAAGGAAGCAAAAAATGAAATTGGTATAGTAGGACTTGAAATTGCTAGTATTCAAGCCATTCTATAGTATTAGCCTTGGCATATTCAGTGAGGCTATTATCAGAGTTCTTACATAATGAGATAGCTGCCAGAATTTGCTGCCGCAGTGCATGGCACGAAAGGGACAAGTAGACTTCTTTTACAGGACAAATAGACTTAAGAAGCAACCTGTCCCATGGATAAGTAGATATTTTATTAAATTCCACACCCGTGGAACGATCACTCTCGAAGAATATCTAAAAAAAAGTCCTACTATTTAATAAGTTGTCTCTGTTCCACCAATGAAACAGGTGTTGTGTCCTGGTCTTTATCAACTCTAGATTGTCAAGATGACATTCTGCTTGAGACCATTCCCTTGTGAGGCATTGCTTTAGTGGCCCAATTTGTTATCTAGTTTGTGGCACAACTGTTCTACATGATTCAATTATTCCAAGCAGTCTCAATACAGTTCTTACTGGTGTTGGATGAGTAGACAAAAAGAGGCAGTAGCTATTGAAATGCCATCACCCTTTGGTCGCTGGGAATGCTGTCCCGTATAATGACGGTATTGATTTCAGAAATTGTTAAGTCTGTTTGTTGAGGGACGAGGTGAGTTTTTTTCCACACTGATTGAGATTCCTAATCTGCATAATAGATGTAGAGCTGTTTGAGGGTGCTAGGCATTTTTGTTTGTAGCTGCTCTTGATGAGCCAGTTGTCTAGATATGGGAAGACATTATTTCTCCTCTAACCTGAGGTTGCTACGACCACAAGGAAACATTATGTGTTACCCCCAGAGGCAGAACTCTGAATTGGTAGTGTTGCCCACTTAACACAAATCTTGAAAAGCAGTGATGCGCAGAATGAACTGGGGTAGGAAAATCTGAGTCTTTGAGCTGGAACAGTCATAAAGCCTCCCTGGTGAAGCAGTGGGACGACACCCCGTAGTACTGTCATATGTAAATGCTCTGATACAAACAGATTTAATATTTTGAGGTGTAGCATAGGTCAAAGCATTCCATCCATTTTTGGAATGAGGAAGTACACCAAGAATACACCCTGTCTCCTTTCATGAGGAAATAGGATTTCCATAGCACATTTTCTACCTCTTGTATTAAAATGTCTGCCATTATATGCTGGGGTGGCCTGGGCGATCCTATACTTGGTAGTTGTGCTTACCTTGGTTGAGGTGCACCTTTACCCCTACCTCTGTGCACCTTTACCCCTACCTCTGGTATTATCACTGTTACTTCGCCTTGAAAAGCCCCTGTTGTCTTGGGGGTACTTAAAGGTTTATTTTGTTGCCTTTGAAATATGCAAGTTTGTGATGTGTGCCCTGATTCTAATTTTTCGCCCACCTGGGGTGTTAAAAATATGTTCATTGTTAGAAATGGGGTCTTTGGTTAGCAGTCAAGTTGCCCCCTGTCCAAGCAAGGACCCACACATTAGTCAGGGTAAAGAAGAAACACCCACTCACCCCCTTGGAAGCTTGGCAAAAGCAGAAAGGCTTAACCCACAAGCAATGTGCAAAGTATTTGTCCCAACACACAGGAATACAGTGAAACACTACAAAATCCACAAGTAAAAATACGACTTTAGCAATTAAAAACACAAAAATAGTGTCTAGAGGCACAAATGCTGCAATCTGATGTTAAAGCGACGTTGTGACTGAGTTTTTTCCCACAATGCGAGTCACAAGGACCCTCCACGTACAGTACTTTAGAAAAACATGTGGAAAGCAGGCCAGCGCACAGAGTTTGGAAGCGAGGCGTCGCTGGATCCGGTGGTCACGGTGGAGGTGAGGCAGTGTCTGTTCCAAGGTGTCTGTCCCGTGGCACCTCCTGTGAAGTCTAAGTCCGGCAAAGTTATGAGGCTACGGGGTGCCCTCATGGGGTCACAATGTCACAGGTACTGTGACGTGGTCGGGTGTCACGAACGTCAGGTGAACGACACTCCAACTCACAAGTTTGTGCAGACGTCAGTGGTTGCAGCGAAGTTGGGCCTGCGTTGATGGTGGGGTAGTCGTGCCTCCGTGAGGTCCACGGATCCAGGTGTACGCAGTATCGTGGGCTTCATGCAGCAGTACTCTTAGCCAAGTCACAGAGTCTTCTGGCGCATTTCACAGGATTTTTGCCAGAAATTCACTTCTGGGGGCCCAGGAATGGGAATGGTACCCTCTGGCATGCTAGAGTCCACAGCATGCACACTCAGACTGGTTGCTGACGTCTTTGCTGTCCCTGAGGCTTCAAAAACAGAAGGCAAGCTCAATACAAGCCCTTGGGGATACCTCTCAAGCACCAATGCATAATAAAGTCCAGGTTTTGTCCCATTTCACAGGCAGAAGCAGCAACTGCAAAATAACCCAACAAAGCAGTCAAAGGCAGGGGCAGCACTTCTCCTCAGCTCTTCTCCTGGAAGAGGTTCCTCTTGAATCCTTGTAGTAATCTGGGGTTTTGCGTCCAAAACGTATACTCCTTTCTGCCTTTGAAGTTGCCCAACATCAAAGAAAAATCCATTGTTTACAGGATACTGCTGTACCCAGGCCGGTCTCCATACCTACACCAAGTGGATGGAGGCTGCTTTGTGTGAGGGCAGGCAGAGCCCTTTCAAACGTAAGTGACCACGCCTCCTTTCTTCCTAGTTAAGATGGCCCAACAGGGTATGCAGGTTACACCCCAGTACCCTTTCTGTCACTGTCTAGTGGAGATGCACAAACGGCCCAACTGTCAGTCAGACCCAGACAAGGAATCCACAAACAGGCAGAGTCGCTTAATGGTTTAAGCAAGAAAATACCTACATTCTAAAAGTAGCATTTTCAAAATAACAATCAAAAAAACACCTTCACTAAAAGGTGTATTTTTAAATTGTGATTTCAGAGACCCCTAAACTCTATCACTATCTGCTCCCAAAGGAAAACTGTACTGATGTTATTTAAAGGTAGCCCCCATGTCAACCTATGAGAGAGATAGGCCTTGCAACAGTAAAAACCAAATTTGGCAGTATTTCACTGTTAGGACAAGTAAAACACATCAGTATATGTCCCACCTTTAACATACACTGCACCCTGCCCACGGGGCTACTTAGGGCCTACCTCAGGGGTATCTTACATGTACAAAAAGGGAAGTGGGTACACTTGCCAGGTCAAATTGGCAGTTTAAAACCGCACACACACTGCAGTGGCAGGTCTGAGCCATGTTTACAGGGCTACTCATGTGGGTGGCACAATCAGTGCTGCAGGCACACTAGTAGCATTTGATTTACGAGCCCTGGGTACATCTAGTGCACTTTACTAGGGACTTACTAGTAAATCAAATCGGCCAATCAGGGATAAACCAATCATCAATACAGTTTAGACAGAGAGCATATGCACTTTAGCAATTGTTAGCAGGGGTAGAGTGCCCAGAGTCCTAAAGCCAACAAAAGCTGGTCAGAAAAAAAAAAAAAAGAAAAAAAGGAGGAAGGAGGCAAAGGTTTGGGGATGACCCTGCAAAAAGGGCCAGGTCATACACCCAATCTGGATGTTTAGAAGAGGTTTCTGCACCTCATCTTTAAATCCACATACCCTTAGCCATGCATGTCAGTGAAGTAGTATACTGGTGTTTATTACCTCTAGGAGCCGTATTAGCTGCATCAAGTGTGCAACAAATGTTTGCATTTAAGAATATTTTCCCTCTGCAACTAATTCATCCCACTTTGTGTTTCTGGTAAATGTTGTATGAGTGAGTGTTTCCATTTCTTCCCAATTAATTCTGTCCCACCTTGACAAGGGAACACATCAGTGAGCTAGTGCACCCACTGTAAATCTTTTCCCTACTGCATATATGTGTTTACTTTCTTATATGGGGGTTGGGCATCCCCAGGTGTTTGCCCAGATGCCCTCTTCTTACCCGTCTGGACTACTAGAGAATAGGGTTAAACCCAAGACTATCTAAAAGGAGATCCTCAGGGCACAACTTATTTTTCTATTCGTGGAATGGCTGATAAGATCTTTGAAAGCACCAGGAGCTGATTTCATATTCTTCTTTAGCATGGGTATTAACTGAACAGTAAGCTAAGATTTTGAGAATGTCTCTACAAGGAAATAGTCTTCTTCCACAACATGCACCAACATTGTGCTGACGAACTACCCTCTGAGTTACGGCAAAGTGTGCTGTTATATTATCCAGGGAACATGGTTTTCCTTGATAAGGCTCAATATCTGATCTTCTGGAAAACCTACATTATAATCCTCCCAAGGGTTGTCGCCCTCCACTAAGTGGATAGTGTAACAGTCTACGTCCCATATGGACATCCTGGCTTTGAAAGGAACTGAACTGATCCCTCTGGTGATTGTGTGGGGGCACAGGAGATAGTGGTGAGGTTGTCCTCTGTGATGATGGTGGTGGCAGTGTTGTGGTGCTGGGGAAGGTGCTGGCAAAGGTGCAACTAGTGGTGAAGAATTTAGCATGGTGAAAATTTGGACATGCTGTGTACATGCAGAATGCTCTCCATGTGAGAGATCTATCATACTCCCATTCTTCCTCCGTTAGTTTCCTTTTATTAGGAATGAGAGGAAGCATGGAGACTAGTGGTCTTTGAGGTTTATTTTGTGAAAATGTTCCCCTAATTAGGGCAAGTAAAATGTTTTGGGCAAGCATCAAACTCCTCAGCTAGTCTTTCTACGACTGAAGACTGCAAAGTTTGGAATTGAAATATCCTTCAATTGTGGCTTTGAACGGGGGTCTTTTGACTATGCAGCTTTTGAGGTCGAAATAGGCAACGTTTTATGCCTCCACATCGACATATTGTCAGTGTATTTTAGCATTCTGCGTAGGTGATGTTGACCTCTTCAGTTTGAAATTAATCTGCTGTTTTTTTTTTTGTTTAAATCAGGTCTCTGATGAGTTCTCAGGACTAATTTACGATGCTCTGTGGCTCAGAAGGACATGAGATTTAAGATAAGTGTGTTTTGTCTGAAAATGTCTGATGTCTCTTACATTCCGTAATGCTGCATCTTCAAATGTGCCAAGCAAGTTTCTCATCTACACCTCAAAGTCTTTTTACACCTAAAAGCTTTGCGAAAGAGGCACTCCAACTCCTGGCGATTTAATGTAAGATTGAGGTTGCAAACCTTGTGATGATGGGACCAGGGACACTGAGTTACAATGTGGGAAGAAACAAAAGCGAGTACCCTCCATGTGCCCACACTGTCTGAGTCCTCGATATGTTCAACTTGGTTCACCAAAGTTATCTGATTGACTATGCTGAAATATGGTTAATGAGTTATTGCTTTCTTCCTCAAAACCAGAAATGATAGTGCCTGACATTTAAACGTAGAAACGCAATGGTATCCGAGCATTGCTTCTCATGTCCAAACCAAATGATGAAAAAAAAAAATACTCTTGTGTTTGGCCAAATCCCATGTACATTGTGGACCAAGAGAAGAGTCATTCCACCCCTTGTGATTTACAACATCCATGAGTTATATAAAAGGTAGGATTCATCTCTCCTTTCCCAGTCTATCACTTATTAGCCTCAGACTTTCAACAGGGTATCTGGCCCGCTAATGGTACTTCTACCAACATAAAATGATACCAAATTCTTCTGACCCCCTCAATTACTTTGACAATAACCTCCACCCCCAGACTTAACTTCTTCCTTTTTGTGCCCCAGCTAACTAGCTCCTTGCTGGCCATCAATAACAGACCACCACTTTGTAAAGAGAGAATGTTATTCTGGGAAACACTACATACAAAAGGCTCTTTCATTGAATCTATCTAGATGCCTCCTTTCCACTCTTACTCTTTACCATCTCGTCCAAGCATCTCCATTGGGAAGCCACTCTTGGGTAGAGGAAAGTGCTACACAAATTAAAAGCATTACTGCTCTTCCCCAGAGCACTCTCCAGTTTACTTTTAACCTGCCCTTTAACTCTCTAAAGAGAATAGTATATGCATGTCTAGGCTACTCTGAACATTTGACTACCACTTTAAACACACTTGCATAGGATTCCATGGACAAAACCTGATGAAAATGTCCAAGTTCCAAAACAGAAAGGTAGCCAAAAAAAAAAAAAAGGTAGCAGACTTCTCCCACACACTGAGCGACTGCCTTTTAACGAGTGCAACATCCACTTTACATCAAACAGACAAAAGCATCATAATCTACACAACGAGGGAATAAAAAGAACATGTTCAATTTCACAATAGACCACTACCTTAATTGTTAATTATGTCCATAATGATAAATCACAAGACTTGGCTTAAAAAAAAAAAATGCTCCTCTAAGGTGAAGCCTCTGGAAACAATGGGTAAATATTTTAATTTGTCTAAAACAGTTGACTCACCAAGTTACGTATGAATAAGGGACACTCATTACAGAACTATAGTTTTCCACACAAACAGCATGCACATTGCTTATCTCTTACTGAAAATATACCCACTTCCAAATTCACAAGACATGCTTTTTACCCTTGAATAGGTGTAAGATTATTTTTTTCTTTTATGCGGGTGGCTGAAAACACTTGCAACAACCACAATCCACGTCGGGGTGAATCATCCAAAGTTGCTAAATTAACCTGTGCTTAACCAACTGGGAGCTTGGCACAAAAGCAGTCTAGCTTAACTAAGAAGCACTGTGTTAAGCATGTATGCAGCATACACAAGATATTCCTCATTAACTTAGAAAAATAAGAGTCAAATTAAATAAAGAGGCTAAACACACTAAGATGCAATCAGTAGAAATGGATATATAACATTAAGGTTTAGGTAAAAACAGCACCCTGAAAAAGAAATAGCTAACTGGGTATCTGGTTGCGCTAGACCTGGACAAAGTCAGGCGTTCAGGGTGACCATAATGGACTTAAGAGACCAGGTTAGAGCCACTGAAGAAGTTTCCTTCTCAAAGTCTGGCACAGAGTTTAAAACTTCAGGGGTTTCCAAAAGAAGCTCAATTGATGCCAACCAAGGGTCTAGGCACTGAGCAGCCACCACTTGAGGATCAGGAATTCACTCCAGCAGAGGCCAGTAAGGCACAGGCAGGTTCAGTTACAGGCCCAAGCAGGGCCAGTTGCATCAGGTCAGCTGGGCAGCTGTAGAGAGGCCTTAGGAGCTCACGGTGTCCTTGTAGTTCAGAATAGGTCAGCCAACTGACCCTTGAAGTCACGCTGGTTAGCCTGGGTTGGAGGGGGCAGGTGTAGTCTTCCTTCTGAGAGAGCAGGGCAGACTTCAAGCAGCAGGGCAGTCCTCTGAGGAATATAGCACGACAAACAGGGTAGTCATTTGAGAAAGAAGACAGTCCTTCTTTAATGTTCACAGCATAATGAGTGACTTAGGAGATCCAATATTTATACCTGTTGCCACCCTTTGAAGTGAGGGAAACTTTCATTCCACCTCTGGTACAGGAAAGTTCCTTTCATTCCCTGATCAGGCTAGGATGACAAAAGGCTGGTGTCAAATTCCTTGCAGGAGGCAGCCCTTTAAAATTTAAGTGGGGCAGGGGATGGGGCATCTCACAGCTACACTTAGCTCATATTATTCACTCTCTGGGCTCAATAGGCATTGCTGATGGGGGAGCCATCAACAGGTCAAGGCAGCTGGAAACTCCTAGAATGTCTTCGAGCAGGCAAGTGTCAACTTCCTAAAAGTGGAATTTTTAAAATATTAATCTAAAAATCTAGTTTAACATGGAATGTTTTAAGTTAAGATTCATTTCAGTCCAAAAATGACATTTCTACCTGTTACCAATCAGAACTTAGCACTCATTAAATGTAATAATGTAACCCAATGTTATCCTATAGGAGAGGTAGGCCTTATTTATTTTGTTAGGTGGAATTGGCAGTTTAAAACTGCAATACAGGCTGCACTGACAGGCCTGAGACCTGCTTTAAAAGGCAGTTACTGTGTGGCATGTGGATTAAACTCAGATCTTTGTGACGGGGGTGAATGTCTGCATTGTTCACATTCTGTCCGCCATCTGTTCTTTTTGTTTTTGTCACCGTAAGCAGGAAGGGTATATGTTCAGCTGTGGGTCCTGTGCTCATGGCGCCACTGGATTTAAGCTAGCCTGGTTGATATGGAAGTGATACCATGAGACTGGTCCCAGGATGCTCGTTTCTGGTCCAGGGAAGACCTGGATGGCAGTTTGGGCTGGACTGTCCCAATGGGCAACAGGGTCAAGACTGATTAGCATATGGCTGGGTCCAAACTGGGGTGGCGTGGTGGGCAAAAAAACATGGATTAAACAGAGATCTTTGTGACTGGGAGTGAATGCATTATTCAGCATTCCGTCCATCTTTTCTTTTTGCTTTTGCCCACTACTAGCATTTCATTACAGGCCCTGGGTACCCGTTGTAGAATATGCAAGGTACTTACTATTCAACTAAGTGTACCAATCACGTGTAAGCGATTTGTACCATGTCTTGGAGGGAGAGCACAAGCAGTTTTTCACCAGTAAAGTGCACAGAGTCCTAAAAGACAACAAAAAAATGCTTCAGGAAACAGGAGGGGTGAAGGCAAAAAGTTTGGATGTGACCCTGCAGAGAAGGCCACGTCCAACAATAGTGTAACTGAAGATTTTTATCTTTGCAGGGCAAAACAAGCATTGGCTAAGCCAAAATGTCTCGCCTACTTGAGATCTGCTGACTGTCTTTTTTCCAGAATTCAAATGCATGACTTGCAGATCACATTAAATGTATGTAGTGAGTACCCCCTCCCAAAAAAAAAAAAACTGCTAATTAGCTCTAACCAAACGCCACTCATTTCACAAGAATTGGAAAAAACTTAAGTATCACATTTTTCTCCTTTCCCTTACCTCAAACTGCTAGTGAAACCTTGATCTTTACAACATGATCTGAATCCCTTGGGCTATCTCGCCAACGTAGGCTTCTACTCTCTAATATCAGACAGTATCCACTAACATGAAATTCTGTGGCATGGCTGTTGGCTGATGTCAGTTCAAACTTCTGTCATGTGTAACAACCTACTTCACAAAGCACCCAAGTCGAGAAAAATGTGGTTTGTGAAGTACCAGCGCTTCTACCCCAATTGCCAGTAGAAAGGTGAAGCAGTGAAACTAAATTATAAGTCTTTTCAGAGAAATGTTCATCATTGGACAAAGCCCCAACGTCAGTTACTCATAAAAACGTTGCACTAACTATGCGCATTTTCTTCTAACTCGGAACTCAGTGGTGAGGACTGTACGCAAAAAGATGTACCAGACAAACAGATTTGTTCACCTACCTGGGAGTGCCATTTTGGCAAACACAGGCAGATCGCGTTAAGAGCCAAGAGCAGAGCTAGTTTACTCTGGGAAACCGGGAGCTGCAGGGTTCTCCATCTCAGAACTCCCAGCCAGTAGCATCTGACCTAACAGTCTAACATAAAACAGTGCTCATCAATGTGTGACAAGCGGGCCAGAGAGCAGGTCCGTTTGTTAGCCTGAAGAAGGGAACAATCAGAGAACTTAGAACAGAACTTGACTCAGTGACCTGGTTTTCACGCCATAAATTCATCATGAAAATAAATCCTCAGAAACCCATTACTCATATACTTTTCAATACCAACATTCATTCACGGTTGGGTGACCCAAAGTTTGCAAGATAAATGAAATTAAACACTGGGAGGTGAAACCGCGCCAGATCACATGATGGAGTTGTAGGAAAGCCAAGATTAAAAAACAAACCTAGGTCTCCAGTGTCCATAGCTTAATCAAGTCTACCTGACATTTCACTTTAGACGAATACAAAAAGCATTAAAGAAAAAAGGACACACAAAAATCAGAATATAAAGGTTTTTTTCCAGAAAGCACATTGGATGCAATTTCATGAAGCTTTTTAGCACTACAGCAGTCCTTGATGAACTCCAGCCAGGTGAACACGTTTGAGTGTGGTCAATGAAATTTCACAGAGCTTCTTACATTGAAGTTTATTAGCACAACGGCAATCCTTGATGCACTGTCAGGTGAATACATTTGGATCAACAGCAAGATGAAAGTAACAGAGGTAGAGACACAAAAAAGACTGACATATAAACACTGACCAAAGACAATCACGTCATTGTGAAGGACATGCAAAGCAACAAATAAAAAGCGATGGGTGGGCTGTAAGCCCACAGAGTAGGGATACATGTCTCAGAGACAGCACATGCACTGCCTAGGCAAAGACCTAAAAATAACAATTACAATGCCAGGCATTTTGCCCTTCGTATCATGAAAAGTCTATTAAGAGGCTTCAAGAACACTAAACACTGGTACAACATGGGACCAGTTAGAGAACTGGTGTCAGCAGCATGACAAGATTCCCTTGACCAGACAAAAATCACAACTTATGTATCACAAATGCATGCTTTCCACATTTACACAAAAGAGTAAATTAAAGGCTTAAGCAACAGCAGAGTAAGCTTCTACACAGATATACAGAGCACAGGTACAGAACAGCTATCAAGTCTAAGCTTCCCTCCCACGCAGAATGTATACAGCATGGAGCAACTATGTGCACAAAAAAGACGGATGTTGCATGTGGGAGTAAGTGCTCAGTGGTGGGCGTGTAATGTGAAGCCAGATTTTGAGTATGTTACTGGGCATCTTGTTTCACCACAATCCTACTTTCCAATGATCGATCACAAACCTGATGTGGAAAAGGTGAGCACACTACCAACTAAAAGAGGACTAAGTGGTTCGACAGCATCTTCAGAATCAGAGTAAGCATGGTACAATCAGCAGTGACAATCTAACACTTTTTTTAAGCAAAAGATCAAAGCAGCCTTTATGAAGAATTTCATTTGGGTCCCTCTTGGGAAGCTTTCATTTTAGTTTTCCTCATTACTCTTCCATGGCAGACAATTGCATATATATATATATATATGTTTTGAGACATGATCCTGCTATAAAGGACAGTATAGGTCCTCATCCACATATCACATATCGTAAAACTCAATCATTGGGGGACGATCTCACCAGAAGTCTATTCAGTTCCAAAGCTAATTCATCTTGGCTAGCTAAGAAAAGTCTTGGCTTTTGGAAATGTGGACATTGTAAATCCTGTTTATATGCACAAAATACTCATACATACACCACATTCAAAGGGAAAATTTGTGACACAACAGATCGCATCACTTGTGAAACTGAATATGTCGTGTATGTTATTGAATGTGGTTGTCATAAAAAATATGTAGGCAGCACCATTCATAAATTGAAAGTCAGGTTCTTACAACATCTCAGAGCTATCAAGAATCATGATCCATCTTACCCCTTAGCCAAACACTTTTGGGATGTACATGAAGGCAATTGCAGCTCTTTAACATTTTATGGTATTAAAACCATTGCTGCTCATCCCCGGGGGGGGGGGGGTAATAGAACTGCCCACCTGAGACAAACTGAGTCTAAAATGATTTTACTTTTAGGCACAGAAAACCCCTGGGGTCATAATTTGGATGCAGAGCTTCATGTACATCTGTGAGATTTTAGATTCCTTTTTTTTAAGTAGAAAACATGAAATTCATTTGACACTTTAAAAATTACTTTTTAGGATCCTCTATTGGTTAATGAGATTTCCGGATTGGAACTTAGTTTATTTTGTTATTTTATTTATCACAGTATTAATTTCCTTTATGGTGTTGCACTCATCTAATTCACCTTTGCACTGTATTATGCACTTTTGAGGGAGGTTCTTGCGGTCTGTACATATATATCCTTGTTGTTGAATTTGTTGGGTTTCCTTTGTAACTTCAAAATTAATGATAGTTTTGCCTGTGTTATGGACACAATGATTTTTTCCTATTGACAGTATATTAACATTTAGAGGACCATGATCAATTTTATGTACTGTGTAATGATTTATCTATAACTGAATTTGACATTGTTATTAAGACCAATTGAGATATTTATATATTAGCACAAATCGTATAGAATTTTGGTTAACAACATCTATTTATATATCTGTCCTTTTTCTTATTGTCATTCCTTGATAAGAATCGATTGGAATTATTCCATTTATTTATAGGTTGTGTATAGATTGATTGCATTGTAATTAAGTTATAGTACACATTTTTGTATTTATCTATTTATATATCAGGTTTCCAAAACTATCAAGTAAAAAGTGGACAATACTTTGATATTAGAGAGAAAGGAAAAAGGAAGATAAAGAGAGAAAATACCCTATATATGGGTTGTTCTTTTTCCTGTATTTAACAATTATTAAGACTATATATTATTTATGCATTTACAGGCAATCACATTATATATGTGATATGGTATTACAATATAAAATAAATACACAATGTTATATTTGAAGTTTATATTTCATCTAAGCACAGGATTACTATTTTCTAACTTTCAAACCCAGAACTGTTATGTTACAAAATGGCCGCTCCGTTTGCACTTCCCTCTAGCTATGTAGTTAACAACAAAGGACTATAGGGTTTAAATAGTTGGGTGTAAAAATGCCTGCCAATGTCCTGTTGAAGGCTTTTGCTGAAACGCGTTGACATTTGGTTGGGACAGCGTGTTTGTTCTTGGTGGGCACATTAATGACTACTTTTGTGCATCTTATACCTTTTTATGCAGTTCGAATTTACCGTACATTTAAACTTTTTTCAATAAATAGCAGCCGATGAAATTAATTACAAGTGGTTTTTGAATCTACATTTTTACGAGCCTATTTGGATGTTGTGCAGCCCTTGGTGTGCGATTACACTGCACCAGTTTTTCTGAATATATATATATATATATATATATATATATATATATATATATATATATATATATATATATATATATACACACACACATACATACATACATACATACACACACACAATTTTCTGCCATGGAATCAGAAGCTCGGCAGCACAATATTTTTTGACGATATTATGTTACAACTTTTACATTCACAGAAATCCTGTATTGCTGCCATGTCGTCAATCTCCGGCCTACCCAATCATTGGAAACATGTCAAGAGTAAGTTCTTCCACATAAATTGTGTTGCCATGACAACCCTTGGAGCTCCTAAGTAGGTGAAAAATTGTGACTTTCATTCAAACCAGCTGAAAGGAATGACATGGGTAAAAACCCATTTTGAGTCCACTGCTTACTTTTAACATCCTATTTTAAATTCACTATTTTTTTATTGATCTCTGAGGCTGGGGCAAGGAAAGGAATAATTCCTGGGGCACTACAGGTGCTCTATAAGTAGATGGGAAGCATCTACTTTGTGCTACATGTACTGCCAAATGACTGCTTATTGCACAAAGTTGCCCTTAAGTAGCAACAAGAAGCCAGGCAAGAGGGGGGGGCGTGGCCAACATGGCGACCGGAGCGGCAGAGTAATACTGCGGCTCCGTGCCTGGCCCACATAAATCAACCTGAAATAGGCACCTAGAGCCTTCCTTGAGGCGGGTGCCTTCTTCCCAGCGGGTCCGGACCTCCGACAGAAGCGGGGACCCTCTCTGGGACTCCGGGGTCACCTCGGGCGAAAAAGAGGAGCCTACGGCCTCCTAAGCCGACGCTCGCGGCGGGTGAGTTCGCTGCCCGGGGCCGCGGGCCGGCCCCGCCCCCGGACCTCTAGCGCTCGTCGCTATAATGGAGAGACGCCTTGGGGAGCCGTGAGGCATCTGAGTTTGGGTGCACTCGCTCCCCGGGGATTGCTCTGCGGTGGGGTGTTTGCTCGCGCCCCACCGCCTGAAGCAGTGCTGCCGTTGCGGGACTGGACCTTGTGAGGCGCACTGCGCCGCGAGAGACTTTGGACGGCGGCCTCGCTTGGGCTCTCTGGCCCGCGTGGCTTTCTTGCCGGCGGATCGTCGCTTCTCCCGGCGCTGGCCGGATGACTACTGTACCATCAACTGCAGCCCCCCCTTGGTGTTGGAATATGGCGACTGACCCGAGCGCGGCCCGGGCGTGCTGAGGCTTCCGACTCGACGGGTGCTCGGGGAGCTGCGGCGGCAGTACCGCCGTCGTGCCCACACCACCTGGAGCGGCTACTCGGGGGATCCCCTGCTGAGCCCCAGGCGCCCACATGCAGTGGGAACAATAAAGTGCAGCACACCTTTCGGCGACACAGACCGAGTCGCGGAGAGGGGACGGACCGCTCTCCCTCCCCCCCCCCCCCCCGCACCTCACTCGGCGACACGGCTCGGGTCGCGGCGTGCGGGGGGCCCGATCTCAATGAGTGCCTTTAACGGGCACGCCAACTACCTTAACAGCACGCTGTAAGCCTCACGCCCTGTACACATCTGCAGTCTGGAATTGAATTGGACTACTGGCGGAGAGGTCGGGGTCGGGACTGTGGCGAGTGCCCCGTCCGGGCTACACTGAGCGGCCAGAAGCGGACCATACCAGGTCATTGGTTGATAATATTGGTACCGTCACAGCCACTGTCCTGGAACTCACGGGAGCTCTGGGCATTGTGCTGCCCCCTCTAGAGAGGAACACCACGTATGGTATCGTATTTACCCTAAGTCTGCGGACTATCGAGAGTGGTGGGAGCCACCCGGCGTGGATCAGTTAGTCATTAAACTTGTGCCAAAACAACAAGACGGAGTGGGGAATAGGTGAGTCTAAACCGGCGCCAATATCAGAAAAGGACCCTCAACCCCCTCCTGTATTACAACCTAGCGAATCAGGGGACGTGCTGAAGGAAGCTAGAAGTCGTGGGCGATTACTCCCGGCAAACAACTGTCCGATAAAGCTGGCATAACACACTAAGGTAAAATAGCGCAGAAATCATGGTCAAACCAAAACACCCCAAGTCGGGGTCCACTGGAGAAGCTGATCCTCTCCAACCATCCTGCCAAGGGGACTCGCAACCATCTACACAGCTACAGCTAATTGAAACATTACGCACGCACTCCCTACAATTTGATAAAATTATGCAAGCAATAATGGACACCAAATCCTCGTTAGAGGGGAAAATAGACGCTGCAGTACAGGAAGTCTCATTGCTGCGTGCGGACCACCGCAAATTAACCGGTAGGGTACACGACACTGAAACGTCACTGAAAACTATCCAGCCCGAAGTTGAAGAAATGAGAACTAGAATGCAAAAAATGGAACTGGACATAACTCAACTACAACGTAAGGCTGAGGAAGCTGAGGGTCGTTCCAGGCGGAATAATATCAGATTCCTCGGAATCCCTGAGAGAATCGAACTCCCTAAGGCAGAGGAGTTCCTAGAGGCATGGCTGAGGAACACACTTAAAGAACAGTACCCCACCACAATACCGGTGATTGAAAGAGCACACAGAATTCCGGGTAGGCCACCTCGACCGGGAGCGCCGCCCCGTCCACTAATAGCTTGCTTCTTGAATTATAGGGATAGAGACTTGGTCCTCCAACACTTTAGAGAGACTGACAACATCGTGATGGAGAACAGCAGGGTAGCAGCCTATCCTGATTATACAATGGAGGTACAAAGCAGGAGAATTGCGTATAGCAAGATCAAACAACTACTAAGAGAGAGAGGCATCACTTACTCCCTTATGTTCCCTGCACGTCTGCGCGTCGTTATGGACGAGAAAACCTTAATGTTCCCCACCCCTGAAGATGCATGGACCTGGATACACGCTAAGGGATTGGCCGACCCACCCGGGGATGACACGGTTCCTGGTGAGTGGACCACAGCTAAACCCAGAAGGAGGAAAAAAAGCACCAAAACATCTGCCCGCCCCACAAAAGCGCAAATCGCATTGGACCGGGCGCAAATATTAAAAGACACAAATTCATTCGCTCGAGGGTTGCTGGACTCAAGGAGTGAAACGGACACTAACGACACTGCCTCACATGGGGGAGATACGAGCCCGTCCCCCTCTCCGATACGGGTGGGCCCTGACCTCACGCCGCGATTGGCAGACGAACTTTGAAGAGGTGGAGTTGCCGCTCGTGGCCCCGCCCTGTCGGCGACAGTAGCTAAGGTGCTGCATGACAATATCATCGGGGCACTCGCCCTAAGCTCCACAGTGAGTAACAGCTATTAATATGTAGAACTATGTTTGAATCCTCGTATATCGTACAAAGGCGAATGGATCTACGGAAGAGGAAAATATCCTGCAGGTGGGCCACTCAAGGGCTAGTCGTAAGGTGGTTCACGACCCCCCATACCGGAACGGTATCCGTATGGAACTGTCCTCTTTGGAAGTCACCCTAGGCACCGGTTGTGCCACTTTATTTAACGGACGTATACAGCCCGTAATATCCTTTTGGTTGTTATATCTATCTCCCTTTTTTCTATCTTTAGCCCACTATGGGCTCATTCCTTTATCACGGATGCTGGGGGGCTGGGGTGGAGGGGTCGGGGACCGGTGGGGGGCGTCTGGGGTGGGGCCGAGGAGGTGGGAAGGGGTGGGCGTGTTGGGTACAGATCAGATAACCCCCTGCGCCTAACCAAGACACAATGAATAAGATACTTAGTTATAACCTCATAACATGGATTGTGAAGGGAATGGCAGGGACTAGCAAACGCCATAGAATACATGCGTACCTAAAGCGCCACCGCGTACACATAGCAATACTGCAGGAAACACACATCACACCCACAGAGGCTGCGCGGATAGAAAAGTGCTGGTTGGGCTCAATATATTGCGCTGGCGATTCCTCCTTCGCCAGAGGAGTGCTGGTTTGGATTGCGCCGGGTGTCCCTTATACAGTACATCACTGCACAAAAGATAAGGAGGGCAGGTTCATACAGCTAAGGGGCTCATTGGATGGGGAAGATCTTGTAATAAATGGACTATATGTACCGAACATCAAGCAAGGTGAATTTTTACAAACCAAGACCTCCCAATTAACCAATGATCTAACTTCATCATGCATATGGGGGGGTGACATTAACTGTGTCCCACACATAGACAAGGATAGATCACACCCCCCACTAGTAGCCGCCCCAATAACGAAAAACTCCCAAATGCTGGGCGCATGGATGGAAGAACGTCGACTGATCGACATATGGAGACACATGCATCCACATGAAAATGTGTACTCCTATTATTCCCCAGTACACTTATTACATACCCGTATAGACCTCATCCTCACCTCTCAGAATATAACGCATAAAATAACAAGAGCGGAGTACTCCGCTAGGGTAATCTCAGATCACTGCCCACTCATAGTACAAATAAGTTGGGGAAGGCCCCGCTCATGCATTCCCACCTGGCGACTCCAAACGCAATTACTACAAGACCCCTCTTTTAGGAAGGACATTGCTACACATATCTCAACATACTTCACATTGAACAAAGGGACAGCCACCTCCAGAGCCATCGAATGGGATGCACATAAGACAGTCATAAGAGGGGTATGTATATCAACCACAGTGGGAGTCCGGCAAACACTAATGCGCGAACTCCGTGCATTGGAACAAGAAATTCAAATCGCTGAGGTTGAGTTCACTAAAGATACCACAACAGCGACTAAGCTCACTAGCTTGCGCACTAAATGGTCCGAGACAGACAGACGCCTCGGACAGTTCGACTATCGGCACCATATGCTCGCACGCATGCAGAGGGCGACAGATCCGGTAAATTATTAGCGTGGCTCATAAAGAGTGAACACCGGAACACCCCTATAGGCGCTATCCGCCTGCAGTCCGGCCGTATAGTTAATACCCAGGTTGAGATAAATAACGCTTTCAAAGAGTATTACAGCTCGTTGTACCGGGCACGGCCCCCACCCACTAAGATCCAGTTAGAGGAATTCTTCAACGATATAACTCTAAGCAGTCTATCTGCCTCTCAAACCATAGAATTGGACAGCACGATTGAGATAGCAGAAATCCAACGTGCGCTGCTACAGCTGACACATGGCAAAGCACCCGGCAGCGATGGCATTCCCATAGAATACTACAGCACGTTCCAATCTCAGACTCTAGCCCCATATCTAGCAATGCTAAAGGAAGCGTTGGAACGAGGCCAACTCCCTGAATCCTGCCGTGAGGCGTTGATAGCAGTTTTGCCAAAGGCAGGTCGTGACCCCTTGGATGTTCGCTCATACAGGCCATTATCACTACTAAACACCGATTGCAAATTACTCGGAAAAATACTAGCTAATCGCCTGCTTCCTTATGTGTCAGAGTTGGTACACCAGGATCAGGCAGGCTTCATCCCCGGCCGCAATACCTTCAGTAATATCAGAAATTTACTGCTTCTAATGAGAAACTCCCCGGTAGAAGATAGACACCGGGTGGCAGTATCATTGGATATAGAAAAAGCGTTTGATACTCTGGGTTGGCCTTTCTTAACAGAAACACTCAAGCGGATGGGGTTCGGGCAAGTGTACATTGGTTGGGTGAAAACATTATACACTGACCCAACGGCCAGGGTTAAGACGGGCGATACGGTCTCCGAAAAATTCAATATCGGTAGGGGCACCAGACAGGGATGCCCGCTCTCACCACTATTATTCGCATTAGCCATTGAGCCGCTGGCCGCCCGCCTGCGTATAATGGCCCCCACGTGGGGGATCTTGGATGGCCAGAAGCACCAGATAGTTTCCTTATATGCGGATGATGCGTTGATCTTTCTACGAGATCACGTGGGAACCCTGCCAGGCCTACTGGAACTCCTAGAAAAATTTAGTTCGGTTGCCGGATTAAAAGTGAACTGGACAAAATCCTGCATATTCCCTTTGCGCCCGGTTCCTGAGGCACTGAGAACTCCGACGGGTCCAGGAGGCTTGAAATGGTGCTACACAACATTTAAATACCTAGGGGTAAATATATACCATGACAGCTTAGATCTCATGGATGGTAACCTCGGCCAAGTGGTCAGCTCAACGAGGGGCTCCCTGCCCTTCTGGTGCTCACTGCCACTGTCTCCTATGGGCAGGGTAGCAATCGCAAAGATGTTAGTATTACCCCGTCTACTTTACTATTTTATGGCGCTTCCCTTAATACTCCCGAGCTCATTCTTTAAACTACTGAATACCTTGCTAACGGACTTAATATGGGGCAATGGCCATAGACGCGTCGCATTAACCAAGGTCCTCCTACCGCTTAGGTTGGGGGGACTGGGCGCCCCCAGATTTGAAGCGTACTATGCAGCTGCCCAACTACAATGGATATCCACATGGGTTGGTTATCCGACCGGGCTCGAAACTCAGAGAGTGTTGCAGGATCTTGAAGGCAAGGAGATAATGCAATTCCTCATGAACCGTACTGTTCCAGTGAACACTAGCAGTGTGCTGCTGCACACTGCACATTGGGCCTGGGGCCGTTATGCGCTGCAAAACGCAAAAGTCCCGCAGTACTCACCTAAGATTCCACTGCTGGCCCTACCGTCATTAGCAAAAATAGCAGCCAAAGTAGGCCTCAATACATGGGGTAGCAGGGGCATACTTACACTAGGTGACATCTACCAGGACGGGCAACTTCAAACCTACGAAGCGTTAGCCGATAAGTATGCGCTCGGCAGGGGAGGCTTTATAGCTTACGGTGCAATTAGGCAGGTAATGAGAGAGAGTTGGAGTAAAGGCAATTCGGAACCTGATACCTCCCCTTTGCTACACGAACTTCTGGGAAGCATAAGCACCCCATCAAGCATTTCAAATATATATAATATCATAGCCGCCCAGGCTGAACAGAAACAGGATCAGGCAAAAAACAAATGGGACTGTGTGCTACCGGAACCATTATCCCCTGATTCATGGGAACATGCGTTGAAGCTGACTCGCGAGGTTTCACGCAACCCGCGCTTCCGTTACACACAGTTTAATTATGTGCATCAGACCTACCTATCGCCTCACCGCATAACACGCATGTTTCCTCGGTCACCGCAGACATGCCCCAGATGCAACACAGAAGAGGCCACATTTTACCACATGACATGGGATTGCCTCCCGATCCGGAACACATGGATAGAGATAACGTTGCTAGCGGATTGGACGGACACTATACTATCTCCTACTCCTGAGGTGTGCCTTCTGGGCTTAACATCTCATCCCAAGAAACGCAAATGTACATATAAATGCATTGCCTTGGCACTGGTGCTGTATAGACGCCTGATCGCCATGAAGTGGAAAGCCCCTGATGCCCCCAGGGTGGCCCAATGGCGTGAAGAGGTAATACGATGGACCAAAGCTGAAATACATGCATTGCAGAATCTACTGGATAGGGGTATACTAGTTAAAGGCTTGGAGGTATGGAACTCGTTTTTGACAGCGGTGGAAAAAAAAAGACGATACGCGTCCCCCTTGAACTAATGAAAGGAGTGATTTTACATCATCACAGTAGCCACAGGGTGACTTCATCACGTGGTGCGCTCGGGACATGCGGATGTGCGGGGGGGGGGGGGGGGGCAATAATATAAAGGAAACGGCATGTAAGCCTCATGCAGATTTCTCCCTGATCCCTCCGGAAACTGGTTTCTCGTCGTCCTGGGCCCCTCCTATCCTCCGTTGTTGGTCCCCCTCTTCTCTCCAGCCATCATGTGTCGGCTGTAGCCTATCCAGCATCTATCTTATTCTTTTTTCTCTATGTTTTCTGTTCACTTGGAATAATCTCGCATATGCTTAATATAACTCCCACGTGAACGTGCCATTTGTGAACCCCCCCCCCCCGGGTGCTGTTGCATATGTACGTGAATTGCGTTTTGCTCATTCGTAACAGTTATCTGTGTAATGCACGACGAAACATAATGTAACAGTTAGCATTTAATTCCAATGTGGCCACTTGGCCGATAAAACAATAAAAATATATTAAAAAAAAAAAAAAAAGAAGCCAGGCAAGAGATACTTTGTTTACTACTGTATCAACACTTAGACTTCTCTGGCACAATTATTTACAAACAAATTACAAAAACCCACAACAGTGAACATGCATAAAACGTCTGTACCCATAACTGATCAACTACAGCAAGAAGAGCACCCAGGTTTCAAACTTTGATCCAGTTTTGAAAGGAGGATTTAGTCTTTCTCTTTACCGGGATTAAAACAGAGCTACTGCAGCACACAAATATGTTGTTGCAATTTTTCAAAGCCAAGATAGCATGCTGTTTCACGTACCAAGCAGCAAGTCTTCGGCAGGTACCTTATGAATTACAGATTATAACAATGCGGCCCTTAGCAGAATATTAGTAATGCCAAGTGTATTGATTCTTTGGAAAGAAGCTTAGATTGGATTTATAGTTATAAAGCGCAACAAAACTCCATAGGCATCAAGGCACTGTAGTCACAGCAGTCTGATACAGGTAGACGGCAAATCACCTATGTATGTTAGCAGGAGCTGGCTAAATAGAGTACAACCAGGTCTTAAGACCCTTTCTAAAAGGCACATGTCCATCTATCGCAGTCAAAGACTGTCTGAGGGAGCGCCAAAGTCTGGCAGCAGCAATCAACAAAGCTCTATCCCCATCTCTTCTCGCAAACTCTAGGCAAGATAAACAGATTGCAATAAGCTGAACAGTGATTTCTAACTGGGATATACCAACAAAACACTTGCCTGCTTCCAAGTGAACTCCTGATGAGACTTGTGTACAATACAGAAGCTAATGTATTTGTTGCTACTCATGTAACTGCACCAGAACCAAAACTGATCTAGGAAAAGCAAAAGCAGAAGGCACACAAAGGCATTTATGAGCATGAGCATGAGCAGTCAGCATTCATGAATAACATTCTGCTGCAAAGCTTTAAGACTAGGACCCAGGAACCTTTAACCCCTAGTGTGCCCAGGACGAGGTGATCTCGGTCACCTCGTCCAGCTAGGGGCCCCTGCGGACACACCCCTCCCCTAGGCAGGGATGGAAGGAGAATCGCTTCCCCTTCCACCACCACCGCCCCCCCTCGAGACCCTCGCATGGCGTCGGATGACATTAGCCAGAGGCCTTCCCTCCAGCTTTTCTCCTCCGATCACATGGAGGAGGTCAGAGAAGCCTGGAAGGAGAGGAAAGGCCTTTCCCTCTCCTTTCAGGCTTCTCTGAGCATTTCTGCTGCAGAAATGCCACTAGACACCAGGGATTTATTTATTTATTTTATAAGGGGAGCGGCCCCTTGGGCAAGGGCTGCTCTCCAGGGGGGCAATTTATTTTTGGACTGTTTCTGCCCCCCACCCCCCCAGGGGGCAGAAACTCCCCTAGACACCTGGGATTTTTTTTTGTGTTTTTTTTTTTTTAACTGTGGGGAGCGACCCCTTCGGCAAGGGTCGCTCCCCTGGGGGCAAAATGTGTTCTTTTTATTAGGCCTATCTGCCCCCAAGGGGGGCAGAAACCACTAGACAACAGGGATTTTTTTATTTTTATATGTACACATAAGGGGAGCAGCTTCTTGGGCAAGGTCCGCTCCCCAGGGGTGCAAATTATTTTATAGCGGTTTCTGGGCCATGACAGCTTGTTAACTCTCAAAATCGTCCCACTTGGAATGGTGAGGGCTGCACTTTTTCTTTTTTTTTTTACTTTGGGACGCTGCCATGTACAAAAATCCACAAGACCTAGACGCATCTGAAAACTAAACAGCTAGTTGACTCCAGGGTGGTGTGCTTCACATGCACCCGCACCATTACCTTACCCACCTCTGTGTTCTGTAGAAAAATGTGATGTGTCCACGTTGTGTTTTAGAGCATTTCTTGTCGCGGGCACTATGCCTATCCACACAAGTGAGGTACCGTTTTTATTGGGAGACTTGGGGGAACATAGAATAGCAAAACAAGTGCTATTGCCCCTTGTCTTTCTCTACATTTTTTCCTTCTAAATATAAGACAGTGTGTAAAAAAGACGTCTATTTGAGAAATGCCCTGTAATTCACATGCTTGGATGGGCACCCCAGAATTCAGAGATGTGCAAATAACCACTGCTCCTCAACACCTTATCTTGTGCCCATTTTGGAAATACAAAGGTTTTCTTGATACCTATTTTTGACTCTTTATATTTCAGCAAATGAATTGCTGTATACCCGGTATAGAATGAAAACCCACTGCACGGTGCAGCTCATTTATTGGCTCTGGGTGCCTAGGGTTCTTAATGAACCTACAAGCCCTATATATCCCTGCAACCAGAAGAGTCCAGCGGACGTAACAGTATATTGCTTTCAAAAATCTGACATTGTAGGAAAAAGTAAAACGTAGAGAAAAATGGCTGTTTTATTCACCTCAATTTCAATATATTTTTATTTCCGTTATTTTCTGCAGGAAACCCTTGTAGGATCTACACAAATTACCCATTGCTGAATTCAGAATTTTGTTCACTTTTCAGAAATGTTTAGGTTTCTGGGATCCAGCATTAGTTTCACACCCATTTCTGTCACTGACAGGAAGGAGGCGGAAAGCAAAAAAAAATCGTAAAAATGGGGTATGTCCCAGTAAAATGCCAAAATTGTGTTGAAAAATTGGGTTTTCTGATTCAAGTCTGCCTGTTCCTGAAAGCTGGTGATTTTAGCACTGCAAGCCCTTTGTTGATGCCATTTTCAGGGGAAAAAACACAAGCCTTTTTCTGCAGCCCTTTGTTCCATTTTTTTTATTATTTTTTTTTAAACCGCATTTTCACTGTATTTTGGATAATTTCTTGGTCTCCTTCAGGGGAACCCACAAAGTCTGGGTACCTCTAGAATCCCTAGGATGTTGAAAAAAAAGATGCAAATTTGGCGTGGGTAGCTTATGTGGACAAAGTTATGAGGGCCTAAGCGAGAACTATTCCAAATAGGCAAAAAAAAAGGCCTGGCACAGGAGGGGGAAAGGCCTGGCAGCGAAGGGGTTAAATGTGACACTGACAATAACAATCGACAACAGGAGATATCCAGATTTAAATTTTCTAGAGTACAAGCCAGCTTCAGAGTGTTCTGAAAAAACTAAGCTCACAAACGGTGAAGAGAGGTATGCAGGTAGTTGCGTCAAACAGTGGGATTAACACAAAGTGAGACGATGCTCTCCTCCGGTGACCCTTTATCAATTATGAACTTCAAGAGGACCTGAATAAAGACGTGCCGTACTAAAGTGAATTTTACGGTACAAAGGAGCTTTGGCCTGAAGGTCCACTGAGCGAAAATTACCTGGCGTCTGCCCAGTGCGTTCAGTGCACAAGTACATTGATCTGCTTCTGGTGGTTGGGGTTGCCAATTAGGTGACTATTTATCATGTGCCAGTGTAGGGCTCTCGTAGATGTTTAGCCATCTCTTATCTTCCCTTCCTATGCAGACCCTGTCACTTTTTGAAAGCAGGATGATCTCCGGGTAAGCAAAAGCATGCAGAATAGGGAAATCCTGACCTCAACCTGTTCGTTTCAAAGCTAAGGCATGGGGCAGCTAGGACCCCAAAGGATGAGGGAGAAACTTGAGTGGGATGGATGCATACCAAACTGAACGGGTGAAAAAGAATGAAGTCTTTATATACAATTTAGTGTAGCATGTTTACATGTGATAAAGTTAATTATAATGAGTACATGAGCACTGCATCCAGGATCTCCTTCTCCGCTCTAACAGATTTCTGCTAATTGAAGAACCAGGACAGAGCTTACCTAACGTATCTATCAATGAAAATCCACCACACACCTCTTACACTTTCCTTCAACGAGCAGTTCTGTAGGTCCTTTTTATCACATATGCTATACAAAGCAGTAAGAAACTGTATGCGGTGTTAGTGTGTACACCAGCATAAGGAAAGTCAGCTTGCTGTGCATTATTGCCCCCTTGAACATTATGACCTATGTGATAATCCGTTTAGGAAATTTGTATAGAACCGATATTCCGACTTACGTCAGTGCTCAGACTCCACACAAACAAATGCCAAATCAAAGCAGCATCCCAACAGCTACAAAGTGCTAACTGATCATAGTACATCAATGTGTTTTCAGTCAGGATGGGGTTCCTTCAAGGAATTAATGTTCCTTCATAGTCACATTAATTCCACTCCTCAGAAGCCCTCAAAGGCCCAGAACATCCACGTTTTTTAGGTCTACTACATCTAGCTATTTCTGGCCCTGTTTGTCTACGTTCCGAAAGGCCAACTACATCCCCTTCAATATCATGCATTTTTAGCTGGATATTGACAACTAAGGATTCGCAGCAATTTTTGTTGCCCTTAAAATGAGGCATAAGGCAAGCCTGATACAACCTGGTGTTACAGTTATAGGCCACATAGCTGATACTCAAATGTGTGGTTCAACCATAAAAAAGCAAAGATGACACAAACAGGCAGATCAGTTACTAAAGCAAATTTGAAGTTGGAGTTAGCTATTTCACAACACTATGGCATTTTCTCCCAGGCCATGTGATTTTGAATGTTTCCAATGGAACAGAATATATAATTTCCTAGCTAGAGTGAAGGGAGGTTTCAGTTCTAATAAGGACAAGGAGACTAGGATTATGCTCAACTTCCTTTCCTCTATTAATCAGCAGCATTCAAGGAACAAACACTACCTTTCTCAGAACTCCCTGGGAAAGGACTGCAAAAAAAATTATATATACACAAAAAAACACCAATAAAACATCTCGAACAGTGTACATATATTCCTGCTTGCGAAATAAAAACCAAAAAACTCACCAACCCTGCGAAACAAATTCAGTTATCACCAAGAAACAGTTGAAAAAACTCCACATTATACAAAATACAGTAGTTAGCATATATTAGACCTTATTCGTTAATTCCAATCATAAAAGAAGGGGAAAAAAACAATCTTAAGGGAAATAACCATACTCAATCTTGACGTCTCTGATAGAGATGTTTCTATGCAGTTGGGAAAAACGTTAGGTACACTGGGTGGGAATAATCCTTGCCTCAGAGTCCATAATAGAATTGAAAGTTTTCTTCTCAATAGCTAGCAAATGTTATATTCTATGTCAGGACCGGAGTCAAGGATTATGATTGTTTAAAGCTTATCGGCCACCAAATGCATCATGTCCAATACTGGTTTAAAATAAAACTTCTTAAACAGAGTCTGATGACCAATCAGCTGCATTTATAATGTCCTTGAGCCTAGCTCCCAGGGAAAAATGCTTTGATGTCCCTCTGACTGAATGAGCGCCCAAAAAAGCCACATTAACACCTGCTTCTTGCGTAACTTAGCGAGCAATGTTGTGAGAACACTTCTTTGAAAGGTTTTCAAATGGAAATTAAGAGTTGTCGTTGTCTGGGGGTGGGGGGAATGGGTCACGCAAAATTCTTCGACCATGTTTATACACCATAAGGCAATGGACTACACACAACCTTATCAAAGACTGGGTTAGATATTACCCTAGAGTCTGTTTTAGTTCTTTGAAGAACACAGAAGGTGACACCCGAGGGGAGAAAAATGTATTCAAAACATCCAGGGTTCTCACATTCAAGACCCTACAGCAAGAAATCAGGCATAGCAACATTGCCAGTTTTGCAGACAATTCCTTGTGTGACAGATACTCATTCCTCTGCCAAGAAAAAGATTCAAAACAAGATTTAGGTCTCACAAATTGGAAGTCTTAAGTTCCGGAGGAAGAAATAGACAAACACCCCATAAATGTTTGCAAACTAGTGGATGGTCCCCCCCTGGGGATCTTTGAATTGGGAAATGACCTGCAGAAATGAGACCAACAACAATTGACCTTACAATATGCCATGACTTGCGAGGCCACGGAAGCCAAAAAGTTTAGGATGGGGACAACATCGCACCCCATGGGATCCTCTGTGTTGAACACACTAACATACCTACTTGGTCCATGCTGATTTGTATTGTTTGGAGGTTTCTTCTGACCAGGCCAACAGGCCAGAATTCTCCATCTCTCCCTGCAACCTTCCAAGCCAGAGGTAGAAGGCCTTGAAGAATGAGGGGGTGTCTCTGATCCATTGGATCCTGAAGAATATCTAGACCGGTGGGGAGAAGGATTGGAGAATCCCAAAAAAGTTGCAGAAGAACTGGAAACCATACTTTAGATACCACCAAAACAGAGGTGACTGCCATCTGAGCCCTCTGCTTCCACAGTTGGACCGTCAACCAAGAGTGGATGACTAACAGAGGAAAGGACTCCAACGAGAAGTAAACAAGGCAAAAAATGCAAGGGTCTAGCTGTCAAAAGCTCGTGTAGGGCCACTCCCTCAAACAGTCCCCTATTTGGTTGGAGAACTCCAGAAAGTACTCAGCTGTGACAGATATATTGTTGGTCAAACAGTACGACCAAAGTTCCTTTGCCAGGTCCGCTAGGATTTCAGACCTGGGGCCACCCAGATGTTTTATGTAGCAGGCGGCTGACAGGTTGCCCATTTTCAACAGTACACAACTGTTCAACCTAACCTGTCCTTGGTCCCAACAATGCCCAGCATAAGTGCCCGCCATCAGCTCAAGGCAGTTGATGTGGACAGATTGTGAGCCGACCATTTCCCTCCCTGGGGACTAGGGGATGGGGTTAGGGGGTTGCAATGGTTTATCTATAGAAGCCCCAACTGGGGTGGAGGTTAAGAGGAACCAGGTGTGCATATTCCAACTGTAGGAGATGTCTTTCCAAGGGGGTCAATGGTCAAAAGTCACGCTGTGATGGATATAGGCACCCACCGTCTCTCAGAATTCATTATCAATGGGGAGGACGAAATGGTCTCCTTCTCCACATAAGCGTCCTGCATACCAAAGAAATATAGGCAATGGCGCAGGAGCCATTGGGTTGAAGGGTATGTAATTTATTTTGTATGTTTAGATTCTTGTTTTTTAAGATGCTAATGCTCAGAGGGCTAGACCATAATTATAGGAGGTGATAGCCACCTAATTATACGATGGACTATAATGCAGCCCCTGTCAGTCGTGCTGAGCACCAGAAAATGGCCTGCAGGTAGCCAATAAGGATTTAAAGTGTGACAAGTCACTGCAGATTGTGCCTGGGGCAAGCTTGGAATTAAGTGCCCACTTGGGTAGTTTGTTTTGTGTGGCAACTAAATAGGGCTCCAAGTAGAAGTCACTTGTGCAAAAATATTGTCTTGCTTAGATTTACCCAACTGGTACTCGAGTCAACAATATGACAGGCTAGTGAGAGGATAACTGCAACGGCAGTTGAAACCTACAATACAGGACGGATCAACTGTTGGCAAAAAAATACAAATTACATTTTAATACAAAAGTGTTTGGCGAAAGAGAAAGGTCACATTGAAAATTAAAGTGTGCCAATACGTTTCTCTTACCTGATAAGGAGTCGTTCTGACTTTTGACGGTCTTGTGGATGCTGCACCTCCATATGCTGTTTTGCCGGGATAAAATGGGGAATCTCCAAGCTGACTTGATTTCACTACAGACGTGTTGGCAAGTGACTGCAGAAAAAAACAAAAGGAACCATCAGTAATAATGTCACAGAAGGTAAGAGGGGGTCCCAAAAAGAAGAAAGTGCTGTAACAAGGTACTCACCGGGGACAGGGAGCCGAAAGCAGACAGGTTAAATGCCGGCTTCTTCAAGCTCGTGGAGCTGTGATGTGAGAACGAATGGGAACGATCAGGCTCAGGGGACCACAGAGGAGGGGCAGAGGTATTTTTCGAAACTGACACATCTAGAAAGATTAAACAAATCTTTACTCAATGCAAGAGAAAAAGTAGGATTAGCCACATAAATCAGCTTTACATAGGAAACCTTGCAGAAGCAAAGATTGTCAACACCTCCCACACTAGCTAATTCGCAAATATATTCATCAAACAAACAGGACTATTTATAACACCATCTGCCACGGGGCCTTCCCATTTTTGTTTCTTACTCAGCGATCCTGCGGGTCTTGCAAAAATAATTAAACAAGGAAAGGCTGCACATAGCACTCTAGGTTTGCCTAACAAAAGATGCTCGTAAGAGCCCATACTAATCTTGCAACTAAACTGTTGCTTTTTTTCTCAACTAAACGCAAGGTTCAATTTCTACAAAGGAAGCATACTTTACTGAGAGTTCAAGTCAAGCAATAAAAACAATTACTTGCATCATAAAACCAACAGCTCACAAGTACTTTGGACTAACAAAAAAAAGACAAATAGCATTGTTACACGAAGTTACAAATAGTCTGAGTTAAAAGACCAATGGAAACCTTTCTAAATGCAAATATCTACAGTTTACGTTATGGTATGGCACTCAAAGATGGGAAGGAAATAAAGTAGTAACAGAAGTCCTACACCACACCATCTCAAATCGAAGGATGCAAAATAATAGATACTAGTACAAAGCTAAAGATTTTTAATTTTTTTTTTTTTTTTAAAGACCTGTGACATATCAAACATGTAAGGGATACTTCCCGAACATAGGCCTGGAGCGCTCGACCCTAAAAGTACTGCTGGGAAGTCTAGAGGCAGAAAGTAAAGGAAAATAGTTCACTGGAGTTTGCTATTAAAAAGGAGAATTTTAAATAAATTGTATGGCATTTCTAAAGGTATAGGGATACCTTCATTATCAAGCAACTTGAAACCGAATGTTTCAGAATAAGTATTCCTGACGTTCCCTCAACCGCACCAGTGAACTGAAAGTAAGAATTTGAGTCAGTGAAAAACAAGCCATCTCTTAAGTATACTAGGAAGATTTATTCCGATGCGGTGGAGTATTGTCAATTTATTAGTAAAATTGTGTCTGGCCTTGCAAATAGTAATAAGTAATTGGTAGCATTCTAAAGGAATGCTGCTGCTAAACCTAGAACATCCACTGAATATGGTTTCTTCACTCTGGAGACCCAACATCGTTCATCAAGTAGGATTGGTATAACGTCAAAAAGTCAGTAGGTAATTTTTCACCATGCTTCATTAACTGCTGATACGGCTAAATAAATGCCGCCACTGCAATGTTGTCCGTCAAATACAGTTATGCAGACTGATGAACAGTTTTTTTTCCCCCAAACCTCCCTGCTTAACAAATGATTTAAGATTAAATTCTCCATTTTACAACAACATTCCATCTCTTTTATACATATCCAAAGCACATGCCTGTGCACAAACTGGTATTTCATAGTACAGAGATGTAGCTGAGGCCCTTTACAATGTTTTATGTTTAAATGTAAATATAAAAGAATCATGTTTATGATTTAGAAATTCCTACTAAAACACGATTTTCAGAGGGGGAGGACTTTCAAGTAGGAGGAAGGGACTGGAGATGTGGCAGCAAATTATCATTTGATTTAGTATAATGAGGTTCAGATTCAACGCCTAGATAACAGAAGGAATATGTTACCCTAAAATCGTTTGTAGCAAGTAGTGGTGTACATTCACATGCTTTGCACTTCAATACGTTGTGCATTAGACAGGGCTGACACTGCAGCTTGAAGTATTAATACCAGCATTTTATTCAGACGCTATGCAGTGTCACGGTTCTCTGATTTTAAACCAGAAGTACAACAGAATACACTTAATATGCCCACTAGCAAAGAACCTCTCTTTGGTCCCAAAGTAGATGCCACAACACTACATGACACGAACAGATGCTTACAGGTTAAGTAACATTCCATTCAAGGCAAATGTGGCTAGAGATACATGTATTTTATGTAGACTGTAAAGCAGTCCGCCTCATAAGAGGTGGCTAACCTTTGGGTGTTGCAGTTGTTTGGAAAAGTGTACGTAGCACTGCCTGACTTAAGATTGTTTGATGACGTGCTAGAACATCCACACAATAATGTTTAGTCAAAGTGTGCGGCGAAGACCATGTAGTTGCTTTCCATATGACAGCTACTGGAATGTTTCCTAGGAAAGGCATAGATGCACTTCACCAAGTAGTGTGCTTTAGGAGTTGTGGGCAGAGTTATTTTGGCTTTATCGTAACATGTTTGAATGCACTTAACAATCCATCTTGCTATACCCAATTTGGACATAAGCTTTCCTTTATGGGGTGTGATAAAAACAACACACAGTTGTTTGGATATGCTGAAAGTTTTAGTTCTATCAATGTAAAGCATAAGGGCCTTTCAGCATGTATGTGGAGAGCCATCTCCACAACTGAATATGGTTGAGGGGAAATAAACAGTCTCATTTTTACCTTCACAATTACCAACTTTAGGGAGGAATTTGGGGTTGACGCAGAGAACCACTGTCTGTGGAGCTGGAAGAAAGAAGATTCTTTCAAGGTTAAAGCCTGGAGCTCACCAACACGTCTAAGTGAAGTAACAGCAATTAAAATGCCACTTTCCAAGAGAGGTACTTAAGGGGGCATGATTGCAAGGACTCAAATGGAGGGTCCATAAGTCATGTAAGATCAATGGTAAAATAACATGAGGGTGAAGGTGAAACTCATGGTGGAATAACTCGTGAGCCCCTCCATGACTTATTTTGAATTAAAAAAATGTGTTATCTATTCTGCAGATAAACAGCGAGATGAAATCTAATGGATATGATCCCAAGTCTAGGATTTTGTAAATGTAGCAGGTAGCAGACAATGTCTTGTACATAAGTTGCAAATTTTGGGGATCCAGGTGCCTGATTTGTCTGTGGTTCTGAGTGAGAAGGTAAGACCTGCCGAGGAGTGTCTCGTGGGCATCCAGTTATGTTGTGAACCAGTACTGACGTGTTCAAGTGGGAGTCACTAGTATTAGTGTGGGAGATGTTTGCCTGAGCTTCCGAATCAGAAATAGAAGGAAAGTGAGGGGTTGGGGGAAAGAAGAATAGGCAAATAAACCTGACCAACTCATCCACAGCGCATTGGCCTTGGATAGTGAGTGTGGGAAGTTGGCTGCGAAGTTTGGGCATTTGGTATTGTCTGCAATTGAGAACAGGCTTATTTAAATTTAAGGGAACTCCCATCTGTGGAAGTATGGAAGGAGGACTTGGGGATGGAGTTCCAACTTGTGGACATGTTGCTGCATCCTGCTGAGGTCTGAAAAATCATTGTCTGTTCCCAGACTGTATTCCACGGACAGGTGAGCGCAGCGATGTAGAGCTCATCTCCAGTGGATCCATTGTGTGCCTCCGCCCTGTTCTTCCTCATCACTGGATAGGCCTAGGTCCTTCAGGGATGCCTGGGGTTTTTGGCTCTGCATTGCTGTGTGGTGTTCCTCTCTGCTTTCAAGGCTCCGAGTGTCTTGGGAACAAAAGCGGCAGACTTGCAGCCCTCATCCCTGCTGTCTCTCAGCAGACAGAGATTGCCGACTTTGTGCGGGTCACATGGCAAATTAATGGTAGCAGTTCAGGCAGAATTTAAAGGGAGTGTTTGCCATGACCCTAACCATGCTTTATTCTCCTGCCACGTGCGAATTCCGACAGGAATATGAAAAGCGGTTCTCCTCTGTTGCTCTTCTTTTCCCTCGTTCAGAGATTTTTTCATGAAATATACCTTGATTTGTTTTTTACATCATCCCAAAAATCTTCATAGCTCCTCGTCTTGCTTTCAGACCCAATGTCAAAAAATAATAATCTGAAGATGGCTACCATGCACAGGAACTTCCAGGGCACCAGACGTCACACAGGGGACATGCCAAGCACCATATGGTGGTTGACAACACCCAAAAAAAGACAATTCCGGACCCAACCACTAGATGGTGAAACAATGCCCAGCATGTGAATCCAGAAAAGGATTCATGCGGCAAAACTGTGGTTAGTTAAGACTATTCATCAGAAAGATCATTACCGCTGGTAAGTAGCTTGTTCTTTTGATGGTTATTTCTAATTGCATATCTGTAAGGAAATGCCTCCTTACCCCCTGACTTTTTGCCTTTGCTGATGCTATGTTTTGAATGGAAAGTGTGCTGAGGCCTGCTAACCAGGCCCCAGCATCAGTGTTCTTTCCCTAACCTGTACTTTTGTATCCACAATTGGCACACCCTGGCATCCAGATAAGTCCCTTGTAAATGGTACCCCTGGTACCAAGGCCCTGATGCCAGGGAAGGTCTCTAAGGGCTGCAGCATGTCTTATGCCACCCTGGAGACCCCTCACTCAGCACAGACACACTGCTTGCCAGCTTGTGTGTGCTGGTGAGAACAAAATGTGTAAGTCGACATGGCACTCCCCTCAGGGTGCCATGCCAGCCTCTCACTGCCTATGCAAGTATAGGCAAGTCACCCCTCTAGCAGGCCTTACAGCCCTAAGGCAGGGTGCACTATACCATAGGTGAGGGCACCAGGGCATGAGCACTGTGCCCCTACAGTGTCTAAGCAAAACCTTAGACATTGTAAGTGCAGGGTAGCCATAAGAGTATATGGTCTGGGAGTTTGTCAAACACGAACTCCACAGCACCATAATGGCTACACTGAAAACTGGGAAGTTTGGTATCAAACTTCTCAGCACAATAAATGCAAACTGATGCCAGTGTACATTTTATTGTGAAATACATCCCAGAGGGCACCTTAGAGGTGCCCCCTGAAACCTTAACCAACTATCTGTGTAGGCTGACTGGTTCCAGCAGCCTGCCACAACCGAGACATGTTGCTGGCCCCACGGGGAGAGTGCTTTTGTCACTCTGAGGCCAGTAACAAAGCCTGCACTGGGTGGAGATGCTAACACCTCCCCCAGGCAGGAGCTGTCACACCTGGCGGTGAGCCTCAAAGGCTCACCCCCTTTGTTCCAGCACCACAGGACACTCCAGCTAGTGGAGTTGCCCGCCCCCTCCGGCCACGGCCCCACTTTTGGCAGCAAGGCCGGAGGAAATAATGAGAATAACAAGGAGGAGTCACTGGCCAGTCAGGACAGCCCCTAAGGTGTCCTGAGCTGAAGTGACTAACTTTTAGAAATCCTCCATCTTGCAGATGGAGGATTCCCCCAATAGGGATAGGATTGTGAACCCCCTCCCCTTGGGAGGAGGCACAAAGAGGGTGTACCCACCCTCAGGGCTAGTAGCCATTGGCTACTAACCCCCCAGACCTAAACACGCCCTTAAATTTAGTATTTAAGGGCTCCCCTGAACCTAAGACTTTAGATTCCTGCAACTTACAAGAAGAAGAGGACTGCTGAGCTGAAAAACCCCTGCAGAAGAAGAAAAGAAGACACCAACTGCTTTGGCCCCAGACCTACCGGCCTGTCTCCTGCCTTACAAAGAAACCTGCTCCAGCGACGCTTTCCCAAGGACCAGCGACCCATGAATCCTCATTGGACTGCCCTGCTTCAAGAAAGACAAGAAACTCCCGAGGACAGCGGCACTGCTCCAAAAGAACTGCAACTTTGTTACAGAGGAGCAGATTTAAAGACCCCTGCAAATCCCCGCAAGAAGCGTGAGACTTGCAACACTGCACCCGGCGACCCCGACTCGACTGGTGGAGAACCAACACCTCAGGGAGGACCCTCCGGCGACTCCGAGACCGTGAGTAACCAAAGTTGTCCCCCCTGAACCCCCACAGCGACGCCTGCAGAGGGAATCCCGAGGCTCCCCCTGACCGCGACTGCCTGATCCTAAAGTCCCGACGGCTGGAAAAGACCCTGCACCCGCAGCCCCTGAAGGAACGGAACTTCAGTGCAGGAGTGACCCCCAGGAGGCCCTCTCCCTTGCCTAGGTGGTGGCTACCCCGAGGAGCCCCCCCCCCCCCCCTTGCCTGCCTGCACCGCTGAAGAGACCCCTTGGTCTCCCATTGAAATCTACAGAGAACCCGACGCTTGTTTGCACACTGCACCCGGCCGCCCCCGCGCTGCTGAGGGTGTACTTTCTGTGTGGACTTGTGTCCCCCCCGGTGCCCTACAAAACCCCCCTGGTCTGCCCTCCGAAGACGCGGCTACTTACCTGCTGGCAGACTGGAACCGGGGCTCCCCCTTCTCTCCATTGAAGCCTATGTGTTTTGGGCACCTCTTTGACCTCTGCACCTGACCGGCCCTGAGCTGCTGGTGTGGTAACTTTGGGGTTGCTCTGAACCCCCAACGGTGGGCTACCTTGGACCCAAAACTGAAACCTGTAGGTGATTTACTTACCTGCTAAAACTAACAATACTTTACCTCCCCCAGGAACTGTGAAAATTGCACTGTGTCCACTTTTAAAACAGCTATTTGTGTTTTATATGAAAAGTATATATGCTACTGTAATTATTCAAAGTTCCTAAAGTACTTACCTGCAATACCTTTCAAATGAGATATTACATGTAGAATTTGAACCTGTGGTTCTTAAAATAAACTAAGAAAATATATTTTTCTAACACAAAACCTATTGGCTGGATTTGTCTCGGAGTGTGTGTTCCTCATTTATTACCTGTGTGTATGTACAACAAATGCTTAACACTACTCCTTTGATAAGCCTACTGCTCGACCACACTACCACAAAATAGAGCATTAGTATTATCTCTTTTTACCACTATCTTACCTCTAAGGGGAACCCTTGGACTCTGTGCATGCTATTCCTTACTTTGAAAGAGCACCTACAGAGCCAACTTCCTACAATATCCCTCACCTTTAGAGAAGATTTCAAAGCAGTATCCTCCGAAGCATGCAAGACTGTGGAAGGCTTCCAAGGTCCTGCAGATTCCAACAGGCGAAATGGCCATCCTGTCAGATATGGCTTTAAAGGGAGTAGTGCTCAGTGAACATGTGCACTGATGCTATATCTCGCTGCCTGTCCAATACCACGGAACAAGCAACCCACAAGCTTGCGCACTGGTAGCAGCCTTGGTTTTGGTGAATCTGCCTTCAGTCCCTCCAGAAGCTGCGTCCTGGCCAATGCGTAGCCAATTTTAATACAGAGGAGAATTTACCATGAAGGAGTGCCTTTTTTTGCTGTTCTTTGCCCCAGAGAACTACCAAAAAATAAACGCTCACCCAATGGTCTTTGGTGTGACTAATGTACAAACATAAGGTTTGAGGCTCTTTTAGGATCTAGCCCAGTGGATCGTAACCTGTGGTCAGGGATCCTTCTGAGTCCACAAAGCATAACCAGTAGGTCCGAGACTGCTTCAAAAATAAAATATTAATAAAGTGCATCTAAAGAAGAAAAAGTAACATTTTAAATCTTTTTATAGATGTGAAGGAATATGAAACTGGAGGCTAAAAATTAAGTTGGTACCCTCAGATTGATTCATGAAAGCAGTGCAAATGCATTAATCAGAATACAGTCTGGTCGATGAGTGGTCTCAGTTGACCTTAAAAAAGCTCCAACCGCCCCATAATTTCTTTTTATTTTTTTTATTTTTGTGAATTAAATACAATATTTCATAATTTGTCTATTTGTTTTATTGAATGCTCGTTTCATATTTGTGTGTTTGGCTTGTGTTTCATATTGAAAATGCTTAAGCCAGGGTCCTCAGGTTCCAGTAATGATCTAGTGGGAGTCCACAGAAGTCAAAAGGTTAAGAACTATCAAGCAATGGAGTCTCTCCTCTTCTGAAGGATGAGATAGAGAAAAAAATGATAAGAGTGATGGTTTGCCCACAAGGAAAACGAGTCAACGTTTGGTAAAAAAATGCTGCTCGTCTTTACCACCACTTTATTCTGGAAAAAGGTCATTTACTGTGGTTGCAGAGAGAATGCTTGTAGTTCATTCACGTGGCAAGCCATAGTTACTGCAAATACAGTGTTCAGCTTCAGAACACATACTGGACAACTGTGCACTGGTTCAAATGGCATGTACATGAGGAAAGTTAGAATCAAATTAAGATCTCACTGTAATAGCACAAAGAGTTTGAGAGGAAACAAATATGTCAAACCTTTTAGAAACCTCATCACAAGTGATCTGAGCAAGGATGGTTGGTCCAGTATATGTATAAACTGTCAAAAGGGCAAACCTATCTCCTTTAACAGTGCCCAATAAAAGGCACTGCTGGGCCAGTGCCTAAATAAACAACATGACATCCAACAGTTTGGCATGTAAAAGGTCAATATTGTGGCTGCCACCAAAGTTACAAACGTGTCCCAACAACTGGCATAGCAAGACTTAAGTAGGATGGTGCTCTGCAGCCAAAATGACATCCACAACTTCATTAAGAAGATCAAATGCAGTCAATTGCTGCTGTTCATTCTTCATGCATGAAGTGTAGACTGTACGTTCAGGTGCACAAACATACCATGCTGCTGCAGCAACAGGTCCTCCTGAAGCAGTAGCCTGATCAAAGGACAGATGATCATGCCCAGGATTTTGAGATACCACACACTCCTCCTACAAGCCAGAGCCATTAGGATAACTTAGACCCAATTGTTTCTTTTCTTCAGAACTCAGGACAGAAGGCGCAGCAGTGTAAAAGCATGCAGGAGTCCATTGCTCCACTCCACTGGAATGCATCTCCAAGATACTTCCTTCTTGGAATGTTTGACATTGAGCACGCAACAGTGGCAAAAAGCTCTAGCAAGGTTTCTCCCCATTTCTAGGATATGTCCTGGGCCACCACAGGGTGTAACTGCCATTGAAGATCTGCAAGGCACAGTCAGCTGAGTTTGTCCCCCCAGGTGTTCAAAGACCCTGCCAGGGGGTTCATAACTAAAGAAATTACTGGACGCCCCAGACAGGTCCTGGGACCAGGTGCCGCCTGGCACAGAACCCCCACCCTGCCCTGCTTGTTGCAGCAGAACATGGCAGTGGTGAGGCCGTGAGAATTTGAACCAGACTCCCACTGCTGAACAGTAAGAAGGCTTTGAGTGCCTGTAGAACACCACAGGCTGATATGGAGATGAGGCTTTGCCAGAGGCTAGAGTCCTCTGTTCACCTCTCCCCAGTCACTGCCCAAACCAAACATTGACACATCTGTCATAACCATCAGCACTGGGTGAGACCGGATAGGGTTAAGGTGTCGGTAAAACTGCAGGCCCACCCCTGCAGATCTCTTGCAGCCTCATCCGAAAGGAATTTTTACTCTGAGACTTCATATTCCACTGTAGAACTCACACAGGCCACCTGACATAGCTGACAAGCAGGATGACAAGAAATCATGGCCCTAATGCCCTGGAACTGAGATGGAGGGAATGGAATGCTCCAAACTGCACAATTTTCAGGATGGCTCCAATGAAGATTAGCTTCTGCTTCAGAATATTGCCAGTGAACCTAAGTGATGTCAGGAGCTTAGCCATCATGTGGAGGTGGTCTACATATGCAACACAAAACGATGATGGATGGAGTACTGAAACTTTTCAAACGCTCACACCCAAGTCACAGATCTGGTTTTAATCCATCATTCTTTTGCTCACCATGCCAGCCCAGTTTGGACCCAGCCATATGCAAATCAGTCTTGACCCTGCTCCCAATGGAAACAGACCAGCCAAAACTGCCAGACCAGGTGCTCCCTGGACCAGACACAAACATCCTAGGACCGGTTTCAGGGTATCATCCTTCACCAGCCAGGCAAGCTTGAAACCAATGGCAGAGAGCAGGGGACCCACATCTGGGCATACCCTTCCCACCTGGGGGTACTTTAGCAACACAAAAGGATGACGGATGGAGTGCTGAAACTTTTCAAATACTCAACCCCAGTCACAGATCTGGGTTTAATCCATCTTTCTTTTGCTCACCATGCCACCCCAGTTTGGACCCAGCCATATGCAAATCAGTCCCCACTGGTATAGTCCATTCAGAACTGCCAGGGTAGGTCCTCCCTGTACACGAAACAAGCATCATGGGACTGGTTTCAGGATATCACCCTTCATCAGCCAGGTGGTCTACATATAAATCTCATTATGGCAATTTCACCTTCTACAGCAAGTCACTGGTCTGGAAAACTGACCTCTGAAGGAGCGCTGTAACCACCATCACTTCTGTTAACACTTGAGGAGCACTGATGAGGGTGACGAGCTTAGCAAAAAGAAAATGTTCCCAGCCAACCTGAACCACAGAGTCTAAAGGAATGTAGGACGGGTGTATCAAAGCAGTTGCCTGGATCATGAGCAGACAGAACCTGGGCGAGAGTGCACATCTTGAATTTGTCCGTCCACAAGTAGGAGTTTAGAGAGCAGAGATCTAAAGTGGAACAAGCCTTAGTCCTGCTTCCGCACAAGCAAACATCACAGGTGACATTCAGGTCAATTTTCTGGGGCCAGGAATCTATTGTTAAATCCTTTGGCCATAAACTCCTACACTTCCTCGTGCAAGATGGACAGGTGCTCCTCTGAAAGATGCTCTGATGTGGGCAGGAAGTGTGGAGGGTCTAAAAAGAATGGCAAAGCAGTCTTGCTGAACTATCTGCAGGATCCACCTATATTCTTTGCCACCATAGGAAGGGAAGTCTGACCCTGGGTCCCACAAGGTGGTTGTGTGCCTGCAAGGGCAAACTAAAACTGGAGCCATCAATGTAAAGCAAGATCAGGACCCTCTGACTTCTTTTGGTGTTTTGACACGTACAATTTTACTTTGCACTCTTGAAACGATTTCAGATTCATAAGGGTAGACTCCTTACAAGACGTGGAGACGTAGAGTGAACACAAATCGAGGCATACCACGTGGGGATCTTTCACAGTGCCTAAAAGACTTAAACCGTGCAGTTTTAGGAGAGGGCATAGTTCCCTTGTACACTGGACAGATATTGCAGAAAAACCTCAATTGATGAGGAAAAGGTTGGAAGCGAGCTCTGGATCCATATACGAAGGTGCAGAAAGAAAGGAATTGATGTTGGCGCAGAGGGGTGGAGCTTATATCTGGCTCAACCATCAACACAAAGCCACACAACAGTGCCACCTGCCGGCACACATCAATGCTGTTGAAATTTTCCACATCCAGTCTCATCAAAATTTAGCAGCTCATGCTATTTAAAGGTGACCATACCCAATCCACTTCGAAGTAAAAATCTATTCATGGACAAGGTTTGTTTTCTGCCTTAGAAATGTATCTAAATAAAAAGCCTTCAATTTCCAGGTAGTGCTCAACAAAGAAGGGTATGAAGCAGAAATGCAAAAGTGGTGAAATGATCCCTAAGAGATGATAGGACTTTAGTGTCTTCAATGTTTGAGAAGAGGTTTTAGGTGCGCCCATACCACTGGCCACATCTCCTTTTCAAAGGGGCAGTTGATAACTATCCCGTTAACAGGTCCCAACCCCCTACCTAGTACAGTTGAGATCCAACTTTTGCACTGAGAAAGGGTGGTAGATGGTAAATAAATATTAATATGAGGTTTGGAAAAGTGTGATGATCCTTTGAGAAAAAGGGACAGGAATCTTAGCCCAGGGTCCCATTAGCTCTCGATGCCAAGGTCAATTTTGATGCACAGTCTGAGATGGTTAAAAGGGCACATGCATACAGCATTAGAATCAGTCTGCAATTTTCCCTCTGCCAAGATCACATTTTAACAGATTATGAAAAGGAACCACCTTCCCCTCACAAAAAAACAAGCATTTGCAATGGAATGGGTCTCGCATTTGCTCGAATTAGAGCTAGGAGCATTGTAAACTCCTAACCAGACTTTTCTTGCCACAAATTGAAAATTAAAAGTAAAACTGTTGACATAAGCAAGCCGATTCAAAGCCCACGTCCGCAATGAGCATCAGCGTGAAGACACTCAGAAGGAAAACGATGGCCAAGGCGGTAACAAAAGCTTCCCACAGAGGGACAAACGCAAACCTTTTACCAATTTGAAGGCCGAGCTGCGAACGAATGGTAGTGATGGACGGGAGGTGGGCATGGTTAAAAGCCCAGATACATACCAAAATGTCGGAAAACCTAAAAACTAGGGTGAAAAAATTACAATGTCACTGAATAACATAGCCCAATAACTGGAGTGTGTGTAGAGTTTTTTTTTTTTTTATTATTATTTTATTTTTATTTTTTTTAACACCGGCGTCAGTCATTTTTGTTTTTTAATGGTGCAAAAAAACATTTGTTGTCCTGAGAGTGGAAGGAAGAACTGAAGGGCATAACAATGTCAAACGCTGGAGAAAAGTCAAGTTACATTTTTTTTTTTTTTTTTAAATTAAGGTTTCACTTCCCATTTATTAAAGATCTGCAATGTACGGATAATTTGGTCACAACCACAAATTAAGACACTTAATTCAAAAGGAGGGCAATATTTCCATAACATACATTGAGAACACGTTTTTTCTGAGATAAAATTTACTTAACATGTTGCACAGAATAGTTCAGTCAACAGTTACAATGGCTGCCAGATGCTGCAATGAATCAAATTTTAAGACTAGTTGGTTTAAATCATTTGATCAACAGACTCAAATATCCACTCTACTTATCTCCTATGATTATGATGTCTTGTCTCATTACAATAAATAGATTAAAAAAAAGTTATCTTTACATGCATAGGAATATACTTTTTAACCCTTGCAGGTGTTTTTCTTAATGACTTGTACAATCAGAGGACGTTTCCCAAATCACTTCAAGAAATGCTAAGAAAACATACTATATGAGCAAGAGATTACCCCCGGCCATGCTTTGCCTATAAGCCAAAGAAAAAGGGCTTGCAATGCTAAAAGTCACAAAAAAGCGGACTAATTTACGCTGGCATTCCATCCAATGTCATGAAACCAGTGAAAACCAGGTTACGCTATATTAACTTTTCTGGTACACCAACTCTAGATGACATTGTAACAATAAGAGTAATGATACAGATTAGTCCTAACAATGGCAAATTATGATGTTCTAGAAAACTAGTGTTCAAGATCAACTACAGCAACCTACATCAAGTAAGTGAAACAGCTGCGAAAGGGAGAGAACAATGACAAGGCTACAAATCTTGAGTATTTTTTTTTTTTTATTTTTTTTTTTTTTTAAGGACCTTGCATTTTAAATTAAATCAGACTGGTCACAACGATGTGTCTTCTTTGAAACCAAATCATGTCTGGGACAAAGGAAGTATTTCACAAGTACACATCTTATAGATTCTTCTGGACAAATGTGCTGCATGGCAGCAGTTGGCAGCTTTTTCTTAATGGAAGTTACTTTGGCACTTAACACAGGTAATGTCAAACATTGACTAACTACACACAGTTTAATGAAACATTCTGCTGTACCTTTATCAGACGCCCTAGAGGAAAACCCACTGGTTGTTGAGATGTTATCATCGTCATGCTGCGACGCAGAGTCTTTAATTTCCTTGACAAAGGAGAATGCTGAGCTACCAATGGGAAAGGCAGAAGAAGTGGAAGGCTGGCAGTGAAGTGCAGGGGAATCCAGCATGTTGAAATTTAGGTTTGAACGGTGAAGGGAAGGTCTTGTTAAAACATCCGTGAAGTTTAACGTTCTACTTGTGGATGGCTCTGAAACAAATAAAAGAAGCAGCTGAAAGTTGCCTGAATGCCAACATGAATCTTTGGCAAAGGGGCTACTGTTCAATCATATAAACAAATGTCAAACCTTTTAAGGCAGTGCATTCCCTACACAGGGAACTATTATCTCCATGTAAGGTGTGCGGGTAGGAGATGACAAACAGAACTACAATACACTCAACTACAATACAACTTACTGGTGCCAAACTATTTATACATTTGAGTGGCAGAGTTTTGGACAGGTGGCAACGTTTGCAATTCAAGGAGTTGGAAAGAGTACCTCCCGTCTAAACTTTTTATGTCAGAAAAATCTTCGGTTTAACAAATGTTTTAACATACTTCCCTTCAAAACCATTTGTTTCTTTTGTCATTTTATTCCAAGCCCGAAAACTTAAACTTCATAATGGTTAGAAAACCTTCATAACTGCCCCTCTATAAAAATCGAGCAGAAGCTCCCCTAATCCAAGAAAGAAAAACGTTCTTTTATATCGTTTGTCCACAAAGCTACCTTAGTTCATGTAATTTCATTTTAGACAGCCCACCACACACTGCAAGCTCTCCAATACCAAAATACCCAGGGTGGGCTTTCCAAGCGCTTAAAGCTAACAAATGAACCTCCTGGGTTTCCTTCTTATTCATTGGTTGTCCATATCGCAGCTTCTCCACGTTCTTTTTGTCACTCCACTGGCGCACAGCCTCTTTACTCTCTCCAATTGGCTGACTTCTAGCCTTCTAATGCTCATTTTAAGTAAACAGTTTTCTTTTTGCTTTATCATTTCGTAAGAGCGCATGTGTTCTCCAGCTCTCTGCCTTGTACGACTCCCCATCCACTGAATACTGCCTGTCCCCACAATTAGTGCTTGTCTGCCTTATGTTACTAGCTTGTGTTACTCCCCCTCTATCATAATCGAGTAATGTTTTGTCATTTGTACGCCTCTGCCTACCCTCACGTTTATTTTTTTAATTTTTATATGGTGAAACTCGACCCAAAAATAATATTGGAGTGCTTTACATAAGTAACAATTACACTTTGTTTTGGGGCACTAGGAGATTAAGCCATTTGCTCCTAATCATACGATGTTGAGCCTATTCTTGAACCTGGTTCCCCAGGACCGAAGTCGGCAGCTCTGGTCATTATGACAAATCCTCTCCCACACTGCTCTTCCTTGTGTGCTGCTTTTCCTGCTCCCTCACGCTACCACCTGTTGCTTCCCCATCTGCTCCTCCACTGACTCCCAATACCAGCATTTTTTTTTTTTTTTTTTTTAATATATACGCTTTTAAGTTATTTACTTTTTGATAGGTCCAGGCAGTAAATAACTACCAGTCACTCCACCCAAAAAAAAAGAAAAATAAATAAATACTTGTGTTGCTACTTTTTCATTTTTTTATATGCCATGTCAGACAGGTAAATTAAAACAATGGCACAAGTCATTTTGTTGGCGTATGCGTAATGACTTATGCACATGCAAACACCTACAAAATAGAGAGGCTGCTGCCAGTGTTAGACTTTTTTTGTTACTTCTTGGGATAATCTTGCACAGCATTTTATTGATGTCGTAAAGCATCACAAAAATTCACTTGCAAAGTCAATTAGTCAGACAAAGGCAAGACCTAATGGCTTTGACAATGCTTATTTGCGGATGACAGCACAAAAAGGTAATAGGAGTAATGCTTGAATTAATCTTATACACTGGCAATCACTATAGGTTGCACTGCAGTCCGCTTCCAGCTATTACAGAGTGACTAAATAAAGCAGTCCTTGCCACAACCCACAAAGGACGACGGTCCAGAGAGAACTGCTAGGCGAGGTGTCTACTGAATAAGAACCACAAGCAAACAGACCAGTTTCAGCATCTTTGACCTTAACAGAGAGGTGTGGTTCAAGGCCCATTGTACAGCTATCTCGGGAGGGAGACATCTCAACATGGGCTTCAAATCAACAGTTATTAGTTTGTAGGTCTATTGGAAATAAGGTGCCAGATCTACTCGACCCGGTCTGCTGAAAGCAGTTGTTAAATATATGTTATGGAACAGGTTTGTCAAGATTATTGCATTACCATAGTAACCACTGCACCCACTGTAGACATCTGTGTTTCAACCTACAGTAACGGGTCCAATTCAGCCTTTCATCCTTCTAAATGTTGACAAAATGAATGCCAACCGAGTAGTGGTAAAACATTAGATGTCGGCCAACAATGCCAAGAGACCACTACGAGATGAACGAACGAACATTCTGTAAATAAGCCTCATGTTTTACATTCAATTACACTTTGTCATGAAATGTGAGAGTACCAGGGCGAAATCAGATTGATTAGTGTGCATGGGACTTGACAGACTTTGCCACTGTTATTGGCATTTAGAATCTAAGGCTCATAAAGCACTGATTCTGACAGAACTATTATTTATACTGCAAACACATCACACAAAGAATAATCCGTAAAAATACTCACTACTGCTCTGAATGAAGACTAATTGGATCTTTTCAGGTCCTTCCATCCTTTGAGATTTTTGACATGAAATACATAGGAAGAATGACCCATAATTACATGGAGGTCATATCCTAATATTACAAAGTATATGGATGCCAACAGAGTTTGTACATGGAACCTAACTCACTTATGGGCATCCCTGTCCGAAAACTAATATTAAACTTCCTGGTGTTTACCACACATTTTTGTGGTTATTACGGATTATTTTGGAGGGAAAGAATGCTTCAACTCTCCCCTTTTTCGGTTTCCCGAAAGCTACTATTTTTAAAAAACGCTTAAAAAGGGGGCATAAAGCACCCCCATTACTGACAATTATTTACAATTACTAGGTCACTCATTTCCCCTTCATCCTATTGGTCAGCACCTTTTCTTTGTCCCAGGTTTCCTCCTGTGCTTCAGTCTAGGCCCCTGCCGTGGAGCATGGATCGCGTACTTCTTTCTGTGCCCAGTGTCCTTCCATTGGCCACTGATCATAGGCTCTTTCAGGTGCTCAATTTTATTTCTTTTTTTGCTTTTCACAATTCAGGCGCTCTCTTTAACCCACTCACCCCACAGCCTTTATTTCCCATCCTCCTCCATCTTGTTGCTTTTTATTTTTTTTGCAGGTCTACACGGCACAAACCTAACCCCTAAGTAGTGAATGCTTTACGTGAGCACCAGTTACATTACACAAGCACACATTTACTTCTGTTGTGTTACACAAGGGCACATTCATTTTTATCTTTTTTAGCCACACAGGTTAAGTGATTTGCCCAGAACTACAGGCTGTTGAGCTGACGACAATACTCAAACCTGTGCACAGCGCCACGGGCTGCTTTGCAACATGGCTGCACCATAGTGCTTTGTTTGTATTTACATCGAGTCATGTTGCCAAGCAGCTTGCGCTGCTGTGCAATAACTATTAAATCAAAATTAACAAAGCCAAACATCTCTGGCAGTTAAATGGCTTTGGTTAAATATTTATATATATTTTTTTCTAACTATGCTGCACATAATTTACAGTGAACAAAAAAAAGTGCTATGGTGTGGCCAACTTTGGCCGCGCCTTAGCACTTTTTTTCTAATTGCTTAAAGACATGTTGCACAGCAGCCCGCACTGCTGTGCAACATTTTTTTTTGGGGGGGGGGGGGAGATGGGATCCTTGACAATGCCCATAGGTCTCGCACAGACGAAGCTTATTGGCTAATGCTAGTTTGGTTTTGCTACCCTTAACCCATCCCTCAAGCCTATAAAGCCCTTATATCTCCATTCAGCCGTAAAATCTCCCTACATTTTTACCTCTACACTTCCTTATCCCTAAATGCACCTTAACTCGCTTTACCCTCCCCTGAACCCTAAAAAAATCAATACCACCCTTTACCTCTCTCTACCTTCCGCTAAAGCTAAAAATACCCATTACCTCTCTTTACCCTCCATACCCACCCCTGAAACCTAAAAACCACTAAGTACCCCTTAACCATCCTTACCACATCCATTCCGAAAAACAGACCCAGTAACAAAAATTACTTTAAGCATAAGGCACACACACAATATAACTGAATTAGATATTAATTTGGCACAGCAAGTGGCAAAGTTCTGTGTTGTAATGGATGTAAGGGAAAGGTTACATACCTTGTAGAAGGAAAAAAAGATCGCAGAATCAGTCTAACAAAAGAAATATTACATTGTAACCCAGTAGTTTGGAATTCCAGCCTCCCCTCAGGTACCACATCTGAGAATATAAGATTTTCCTGTCCTAAAGCAAATTATCATACTCGTAATACAGTTGTATAAAAAGCAGTATTTCATAGGAAACCTTGAATTACGGAAAATAAACATCTACATTTCATCTTCATAACAGTCCCAAATTACTCCACAGCTTTACTACTGCAATGTGCAGCTTTACTACCGTCCATGGTCTATGCATGAAAGAAAAAACTTCACTCACTGTTTAGTAAGCAATTAACTTTTGAAAAAATAACCCCTTTCATGCTAACAGACTCCAGACATGCAATCCAAAAATATGTCTAAGGGATATTATGTAATATGTTCCTAAATTGCCATCAGTAAGTTATGGACGGATAAATCACTAGTCTTGTGCATCAGACCTAAATATTGGTATTCCAGCAGCCCGAAGATCACAATGTCATTGCACAGTGCCTTCACAATGAGCAGTGACGATCAAAAGAATCACGATCAGAATGATCATGAATATGGTGCGGTGCTACGGTCATTTGATATTTAGTCAATAGTAATGAGTGAATATGCAACAATCACACGCACCATAAAATGTTTTATTGTGCCGTCTTAATTTCACTGCACGAGTGTATATTTGCTACAGCAACTGTAGTTATGGCAATGCCAGTTTTCATTAAAATAAAATTGACATGCCACGAACCTGCATGAACCTTTTCCAAAGATCTGGGTTCAGCATAGCAGTCTCATGCTGATCCTAGGGGACAAGTGGCATTTCCCATTTTAATTTCCAAAGGAGTCTTTGCTCTCCAAAAATACATTTAAAAAAAAAAAAAAAAAAAAAAAGGAAAGAAAAGGACAACCCCAAAGAATTATAACAAACTTGGTATGAAGGCAGCCAATTACACCCAAGACAGTTCCTTGGCCTGGTCAGGTGTAAATTTTTAGTACCTTTTGGAGTAGCTTAGAGGCTTACAAAGTTGGAGAAACCAGGAATCTTAAGACGGTGGAGCGCGTATGAACCATTTGAAGACTAAAATATATTTTAAAAAATAAATTTTATTTGGCGAAGGTGCTTTCCCTCCCATTGTCAGTTTTTGGTACAAGGACCCAAAAATGGGCCTGCACCTTTGATAATAAGCACTGGCAAAGCCAATAGGTGTCTATGGCTTTGCAATTATGTTTTTTGCCGATGTTGAGCAACAGAGGATCTGGGTGGAGGGAAGGAGACCTTCAAGGTTTAGAAAAACAAATAGTTTAGAACAACAAATAGTTTAGAACCCTGATCATGAAAAAGCAGGAAAGTAAAAGACAAGATGGAAAAGTGAGATGGAAGCATGTAAGTGTGAGAAACAATATATGCTGTGACATGGTGGCAACAAGGAAAGCACAGGGAGAAAACCAGTAGGGAAGCAGTACATAAGGAACAAGAACATACATACACTATAATGGAGTACGGAATAAAAAAAAAAGGTACCTGAATGGAAATAGTGGAAGGATACAAGTCATCCAATGAAAATCAATGATAAGGAAACAATGCTTTGGGGTAGGGGATGGGAGGATTGAAGCAGAGCGGAAGGAACTTATTAATTAAGAAGCAAACGCGATTCACAAGAAAGCCAAGGGTAATTAATGGATTGACACAAAGCCATCTGTAAGTATTGGTATCAACAACAGGTCTTCCACCACAGACTGCTCAATACTGTCTAATCAAGAACCACAAAAATGTCAGTTGACATTAGAGGCTCTGGTGTTGGTTAGCATATGAACGGAGCCCTAAGATGGCAGGCGGACTCTGTATTGATTTAGTCTTCTCTCTCTCCTACCCACCCCCACCAAAAGGGGGGCACATCAACTATAAGGCAAATAAAAAATAAATTAATTTCATGACAGTTCTCAGAAGCTTGCTGATCCCAGACTTATGGATCCGTAACGGGCCTCTTTCCTCCTCCACAAAACTATAGATTTGCAGGTCCTAGTTGGGGGCCCTACAGGACTAATGAACAAACATTAAGTACACAAACCCTCAGGAAGGCCAACAACAGCTCACGAGCGTCAGTTGCAACACCAAATACGGATGTTCAGCTAGGACAAGCAGAAATTTCTCACCCATGGAGGGCGGGGCGGTGCAGTCAACCCCAACTGAGTACAGAAAACAACGTGGTGCAAATAGAAGTAAAATATAGTATTTGCACAAATTGAACCAAATTATCAAGGAGAATCAGTGAAGTGTATTTATCACTTCAATTCTGTACCACTAACATAGGACACCTAGGGTAAGGAAAGGACTAAATAAGGACCTGTAAAGTATCTTTAACCAGGCTTTGCAAATGATGATTTGTGAACATTGTCCCTTAACAACAAGACTATTGTTAAATGTCTCTGCATTATTTACTCACTCTAGGGTTCAGGTTAGTTTATTCTGGCCAAGTTAGCACTTTACTTCACTTACCAGTCAAAGCAGGCGTGTGATGTATGAGCGTGTGTAATCAGTGTTCTAGGAAGACCAACCGCTAAACTGCCTCAGACAAAGATTACTGTATTTTACATTTATGCTCAATAAATTCAGAGTTTTTTTTGGACTTGCTTTACTGGAACTGGCCATGGAAAGCCAGCAATGCGTTATTTAGTTATGGGGTTGAGAGAAAAAAAAGGGCAAAGATTTAGCAATTTGTAGCGCTTCTGAGGTCACCTCGGAATTCAGCAAATCAGCACAAGAGTAATTTATACAGTTCCAAATCACCACTGATTAAGTCGACTTTATTTTGATCGTAAGTCAGAGAAATGCCTAAAATGACTTAATTTAAATCACCTGGATAAACAGGTATTCTCGGCTACGGAAAAGTGTTTGTAGCATGCTCCCCGCTGACTTTGCTCTAACTGTTTCTTACCATGAGGTGGTCAGCTGTGTACTTATGCAAGTTTAAAAAATATTGGTTAGTACCCTTATAGTAGAGCTGCCTATCTTCTGAGTATTTATAGGTGTCTTTTATGCAGGGGCATAGCCTGGGTGTTAAACCCAGCTTCAGTTGGATATGTTGAGATGTCTGATTTCACCAGGAGGTTTTACCTACACAGACAAAAACATGCAAACACGTCTCCTCTGTTTTTAAAGTCCATAAAATTGGTTATTTTACAAAATATTGTGTTTTCTTTTTAGTACCCCTAACAAATACGCATTGCTGTCCATTTCCACTGCCCTTCAGGCTCCTTTCATACACCGTTCCTGCCTTATAAAGTATTTAAATATTATATGGCAACCTGATTGTCAGACTATCTTAAGCGCACCACCCCAAAATCTACTGACCAAGCTATGCCCCTGCTTTTATGATGTGGATTGCTTCCCTTTGGATGCATGAGAGAAAATTATATATATATATATATATATATATATATATATATATATATATATATATATATATATATATATATATATATATATATAGAGAGAGAGAGAGAGAGAGAGAGAGCGCGCGAGCTTGGTTTCCTGCTTGTCTAAAGAACATGTTTATGAATAGTACATCTAATGTCTTAATGTCCCCAGTTCTCAATTTTAGCCGCCAATAATATAAATAATTACAAAACTAATGAAATCCGACATTAAGTGCAGTATAAGTGATACAATATTTACAAGCTTCCAGTTTCCTGGTCTTGTAAATGGTAGCCCAATTATGCAGATTGTTTTATGACATTCTGGGCCATACCTATGTCTGCAGAATATATAAAGAACTTGACGAGAGCCCAACTGCCTGAGAAATCGTCTACTGTTGAGCATTAAGTACGTCGACTCGGAGAGAGGCTTCTTGATTGAAGGGGCAAGAGAGATTACATCAAGTAGATGCCGTAGGACATAGGCGTGTGGTGGAGTGGCATTAGTGCACTGGACGTGAAACATACACAAAAATTACTCAAACAGCTGAACATCGACATAAGCCTACCAAATTAGAAAACAGCTACCAAACGGACAACTGATTATTTCACATATTTCTGCCATCTACAATAAAAGATTAGCTAACAACGGTGTGCATTTGTGTGCCTTCTGCTAAAATCATTCAGCTAGCAACCTTACGGTGGAAAGTAAAAACAAAGGCCCCTAAACATAGGGTATTTCTAGTTTTGTGTTTTATTGCATTGAGCAGCGCCCTGGAGGAAGCACTTAAGTCAATACAAAGTTATTACTTTTTAAACTTTTCTTTAAAAATTTGGGGCATTTCAAAATTTTCCTAAAATATTCCTGAAGTGTAGTTATATTAGTAAGCAAGTGTCCGGGACTCCTTTTGGAAAGTTACACTATAACCAAATATTGAATGTGTTATGATAGTAAACTAAAAGACAAGAAACACAAACTTTGTAACAGGAGACACTGCTTCGTTTAAAACTGTAATCCGAACCAGTAAAGGGTCCAAATTTCAGTTAGTGGATACAAAGCGACAGAGATAAAATGAAAGGCATGGAACTCAGAAAACAGTCACAGAGGAGCAAAGACCTGCCCCTTAAAATCACGATATGTTACCATCTACGGGAGTTAATCTGAATTGTTTCTTTATATTAAACTTTCCAATTTGATAAAAGGACCGTGGCTGCACAGTTTGGTATTAGGTCTGCTTTGAGAGACAGCTATGGCCAGACATGATGATCAACCTAAACAAGCATTGACAAAGCCAATAAGTTTCACCTATGCGAAATCTAGTGCCTTTGTCAATGTTTTCTGTACACGTTGCAGATAACTAAAATAAAGACGTGAATTACCTGAAAGAGCTGCCGACGTGGGGAACCAGGTTCGAGTTTCAGCTTTGGCTCAATATCCTGTGATACTGGCCAAATCATGTAATCTCCTAGTGCCATAAAAAAAAGTGTCTGTGCAATATAACTGGTGCTCTTATAAATCACTGAAATACTTTAAAGTACTTTTAACGGCTTCATGCTGCCAAACTCCTCACATAGAGGGCCATCGTAGCCGGAAACTAGCTGTACCTTAACACCTTGATGCCAATGGAATTAAGGGAATTAAAGACACTCAGCTTATTGTATTTCACAAGAGCTAAAGCAACTTATTTTGAGGTAGGGTTTTGCCTTGTCCCACTCTTGTAGGTAAGAGATGCATGGACTGTGGGATTTCAGAGGTGTCTGTCTATGTGAATAATAATTACACTAATGTTATTTAGATATCTTACTAAATTATTTTTATTATTTCTTTTGGAGCGCTACTGTAAGATGTCAGAACACTGGTCAATATCTGTGACTACATAGTCAGTGAATATTACACGTATTCAAGTATTATACAGTAATTATTGCATAAGGCAATGAGGGTTACACTGTGCAGGAGCCTCGTCTCACTCGTGGGTATTACATGTTAAGAGGACTTGGTCTGAATAAACAGTCAGGGTTTAAGATGTAGGAAGGGTCTACAGAACGCGGTGGCTGATTGTGTATACAAATAAGTCTTTATTACTACGGAAGGAACCCTTTTTAGAAACCTTAGACTAATGAAAAACTGAAAAAAGCAATATGATTCTAAATGTGTGCCTTGCAGTTTGCATGCAGCGCCTTGACGCCAGTTCATAATTTCCTGTGTCATTCTTCAAGGATTGTACCTTATAACCTGCAGGTAACACAAGGCTATCTGCAACAAAAGCAGTACGACGCAGAGCCATTGTGATAAAATACAAATCAGTGTCATGCATGTTACATTTTGTGCTTTGCAGCAGGTGCATAATCCTCTCCGCTGTTTTATGATAAGTCAAATATATGACTAAACCACACACAGCTCTACCTCAGAAAAGCATTTACCATCAGAGTTAGCTTACCTTTATGTTACTGTGGAAATTGCTAAGTACACAAAGATATCTGCAGTAGGTGCTGTTGGAAATGGGGTCTCTAGTTGGTTCCCACCCTGTCCAATTAGGGACCCTCGCTCTAATCAGAATATGAAAGATACCTGCTCAGATAACCCCTGCTCACCCCCTTCGTAGCTCGGCACAACCAGTCAGGCTTACCTCAGAAGCAATGTGTAAAGCATTTGCACATAACACACTAACAGTGAAAACACTGTAAAAGGATACCACGCCAGTTTTAGAAAGTTAGCCAATATTTATCTATATAAAACAAAACCAAATACAATATAAATTCAACATACAGTAACAAAAATAAGAATTCTGCAAGATTTACTCAAATACAGTTCCTTGATGCTATCGCTCCACCTGGGGCTATCACGGCATCATGATCAACACCATTAACAGTTCAGGCCGGCCACAGCGTCGCAGGCCAGCTATGGTGTCAGGAAGACCTGCAAACAGTACCCTTGGATTTGCAAGGCGATGTGATCCTCGTGGTGAGCTCCGTAGAGCGGCATCAGTGCTGGAGTTGTCGGACCCTTGAAGTCACACGTGTTGCAGATCGAACTCAGGCTGATGAAGTCAGGAGTGCTGGTGTGGATGGTGTCAGGGCTGTGGTGTGAAGCGGGACAATGCGGCATGTGGTGCCAACAGGTTACGGTGCAGGCAGCGGCTTGGTGAGGGCATCCAGCGGCATTGGGGAGACCAGGGCTGCAGTGTGAAGCGGGGCAGAGCGACGTGAGGTGTCACCAGGTCACAGTGCAGGAACGTGGTCGTTGCTGAAGCACTGTTGTCGGTAGGCCCAAGCCGGCAGTGTGGAACGGTGCTTTCGTGACCCTCACAAAAGGTGTCCCCAGGCCCCGGTGCAGGCAGGGAAGCCTGGTGACAACACTGGAATGGAGTGGTGCTGGCTTCTGTGGAACGGGGCTGCGGTGCGGGACAGGATGGTGCTTTGTGTACCTTATGAGCAGTGTCCACAGTCTACGGTGCAGGCAGTGGCCTGGTGTCTGCAGGAGCATTGTAGTCAGAGATGCCCAGGGTGAGGTGCGAGCAAGGTGATGCCAGAGTGCGGGGCCCACAGGTCGCAGTGGGAGCAGCAGTTCAGTGAAGTCGCTCGATCACAGCGCCGGCGAGATGAGGATCGTGGTGCGAAGCAGGCAATGCAGCTCCGTATGGCGTCAGCAGGTCACAGTGCAGGCCAGCAGGGTCATTAGCAGCGTCGCACTGGATTCTCCTCTTGAATAGCACAGAACACAGTTCCCAGTGCTGGAGGTCGAGGAAACTGAAGTTTGTGGTGTCCCTAAGACTAACAGGAGGCAAGCTCTATTCCAAGCCCTTGGAGAACTTTAAGTAGGACACACAACAAAGTTCACCCTTTGCACTCTTTTCAGGCAAAAGCAGCAACTGCAGGCCAGTCCAGCAAAGCAACACAGCAAAGGGAGAGTACTCCTCCTACTGGCTCTTTTCCTGCACAGAGGTTCCTCTTGATTCCAGAAAGATTCTAAAAGTCTGGGGTTTTGGGTCCAATACATATACCCCTATCTGCCTTTGAAGTTGGCGAACTTCAAAGCAAAGTCTCAAGTGATTGTAAGATCCTTCCTTAGCCAGGCCAGGCCCCAGACCCACACCAGGGTGTTGGAGACTGCATTGTGAGAGCAGGCACAGTCCTTTCAGGTGTAAGCGACCAGTCCTCCTTCCACTCTTGCTCGGATGGCTCAGCATATGCAGGCTACATCCCAGCTCCCTTGGAGTCACTGTCTACAGGAAAGGTGTAAACAGCCAAACTGTCAAACTGACCTAGAAAATCCACAAAGAGTCAATCACAGAATGGTTTAAGCAAGAAAATGTCTCCTTTCTAAAAGTAGCATTTTTCAAACTCACAATCCAAAAACCAACTTCACAAAAAGATGTATTTTTAAATTGTGAGTTCAGAGACCCTAAATTCCACATTTCTATCTGATCTTTTCACTATTACAAGGCCTATTTCTCACATAGGTTAACATAGGGACTGTCTTTAAATATCTGTGCAATTTTCAATTGGGAGAAGATAGAGAGATTGAGTTTGGGGCTCTGAACTCACAATTTAAAAATACATATTTTGGAAAACTTAGTTTTTAGACTGTCAGTTTGAAAATGCCACTTTTAGAAAGTGGACATTGTCTTGCATAACCATTCTGTGCATCTGCCTGCCTGTGGAATCAACATCTGGGTCAGAATGACAGTTGGGCTGTTTATGAATTTCCTATAGACAGTAACACAAAGGGAGCTGAGGCATGTCCTGCATATCCTGATGAGTCTTCCTGGGCTAGAGGAGGAGGAAGGAGCGGACACCTGCACCTGAAAGGGCTGTGCTTGTCCTCATACAATGCAGTATCCAACCCCCTGGAGTGTGTCTGGAGCCAGGCTTGGGCAAGGTATGATCTTGTGAACAATGGAGACTTTCCTTTGAAGTTTGCCTACTTCAAAGGCAGAAATGAGTATAAGACGTGGACCGAAAACCCCAGATTTTCAGAACACTTCTGGATCTGCCAAGAAGAGCTGTGGAGGAGGAGTACTGCCACTTACACTTGTGCGCTTTTCTGGATTGGCCCGAAGTTGCTGCTTCTGCCTTACAAAGGGCAAAGACTGGACATTGCTCTGTAACCAGCTTGTGAAGATTCTCCATGGGCTTGGACTTGGACTGAGCTTGCCTCCTGCTAAGTAGTCTCAGGGACATCAAAGACTTCATCTGCCAGCACATGGGCTCTCTTGCTGAGACCCCCGGACTTGCCAAGCGGTACCACATCTAGTCCCTGGGCCACTGGAAGGAGAAGCTGGCAGATCCAGGGAGAAAATCCACACCGGAGCTGAGCGTCAGGAAAAAAAATAATTAATACATTCAACAGCATCTGCGGCTGACAAATAGACGCAGCGCCTGTGAAACTAACGCATCACCAGCTTAGAGTGGATTCATCGCTGCCGTGCATCCGGATTTCCCATGTGTGGTCCCTGGGCATCAAAATCTTCAACATCACCGCACAGACCGGAAGTTGCTGGTCCGAAAACTGACGCATCACTTGCCCGGCAGAGAAAGAATCAGCGCACAGCCTCACTTGAGTGTAACAAATCGCCACATAAATTGTTTTTCCAACGCAGGCTCATCCTTGAGGCTTAATTTTTTTTAGCATACCAGGTACTTTGTACATTGTTTGTGTATGTTGGATATTTGTTGTTTTAGTCTTGTTTGATTTAGATAAATATTGGCTATTTTTCTAAACTGGTGTGGAGTTCTTTTTGAGGTGTTTTCATTGTGTCACTGTGTGTGTTGGTACAAATACCTTACACACTGCCTCTGAGAAGCCTAACTGCTTGTACCAAGCTACCAAGGGGGTGGGGGCAGGGGTTATCGGAGCCCTATATCTCCTTAACATGACTAGAGTGATGGTCCCTTCTTGGACAGGGTGTGAACTGACTGCCAACTAGAGACCGAATTCCTAATAATGGCACTCAATGATTGACAGCCAGTCTTGTGCTTGACCCGCAGAATGGCATTAGTAGACCACTGCAGAGACCTAGCTACCCTGTCAACATTATCTTGCCAAGTAGTCCATGATCCTTGGTGGTTTCATCAAGGGTGGGGTTATCTCGATTGAAATAATTTTGGTCTTTGGCATGTGGATACGGTGATCATTGGAGAGGCAGTAACTTTCAAATCTGTCTAGCCTCCTGTGCAATTTGCTTTGAGTACAAGACAATATACAAAGCACCATCTGCAAACAGGAAAATTACTACCTTTTTGTTGCACAGCTTCGGTACGTCCATCAGCCCTTTGCAGATAAATTCTTCGGAGTCAGTCAATAAGAGGGAAAACAGTAACGGAGCAAGAATGCCATTCCTGCAGTAGCACTGAGCCACTTTTACAAGCAATTTTGACAGCTTGTAAAAGGGGCTTTTCAAATCCCAGCTCGTTGAGCAATTCCCACCGTTTTGTTCCATTTACCAGGATGTATATAAAAGGACTGGTATAGCATGGACTTTTGTGTACTTGACTCATACCATGCATAGATTTACAGCTTGGTCAGTGGTATTGATACCCTTACAAAACCCCGCCTGTGCATCTATCAAGACCATGCTTTTATATGGCCAGACCTGCAACCTATTTAGGAGAATACGGGCGAAAATGTTCCTGGTGCTGTTCACCAGTGATATCAGCCTGTAGTTGCTGGGTAGCAGCTTGCTTCTTTTGTGGAATAGCACTTTGATGGAGGATCACCAGGAGCAAGGAAATCCTGTTTTTCCCAGTACAGAGTTGTAAGGAAATGCCTCCTTGGCATGGTTGCCCCCTGACTTTTTGCCTTTGCTGATGCTATGTTTACAATTGAAAGTGTGCTGAGGCCTGCTAACCAGGCCCCAGCACCAGTGTTCTTTCCCTAACCTGTACTTTTGTATCCACAATTGGCAGACCCTGGCATCCAGATAAGTCCCTTGTAACTGGTACTTCTAGTACCAAGGGCCCTGATGCCAAGGAAGGTCTCCAAGGGCTGCAGCATGTCTTATGCCACCCTGGAGACCTCTCACTCAGCACAGACACACTGCTTGCCAGCTTGTGTGTGCTAGTGAGGACAAAACGAGTAAGTCGACATGGCACTCCCCTCAGGGTGCCATGCCAGCCTCTCACTGCCTATGCAGTATAGGTAAGACACCCCTCTAGCAGGCCTTACAGCCCTAAGGCAGGGTGCACTATACCATAGGTGAGGGTACCAGTGCATGAGCATGGTACCCCTACAGTGTCTAAACAAAACCTTAGACATTGTAAGTGCAGGGTAGCCATAAGAGTATATGGTCTGGGAGTCTGTCAAACACGAACTCCACAGCACCATAATGGCTACACTGAAAACTGGGAAGTTTGGTATCAAACTTCTCAGCACAATAAATGCACACTGATGCCAGTGTACATTTTATTGTAAAATACACCACAGAGGGCACCTTAGAGGTGCCCCCTGAAACTTAACCGACTATCTGTGTAGGCTGACTAGTTCCAGCAGCCTGCCACACTAGAGACATGTTGCTGGCCCCATGGGGAGAGTGCCTTTGTCACTCTGAGGCCAGTAACAAAGCCTGCACTGGGTGGAGATGCTAACACCTCCCCCAGGCAGGAGCTGTAACACCTGGCGGTGAGCCTCAAAGGCTCACCCCTTTGTCACAGCACCGCAGGACACTCCAGCTAGTGGAGTTGCCCGCCCCCTCCGGCCCGGCCCCCACTTTTGGCGGCAAGGCCGGAGAAAATAATGAGAATAACAAGGAGGAGTCACTGGCCAGTCAGGACAGCCCCTAAGGTGTCCTGAGCTGAGGTGACTAACTTTTAGAAATCCTCCATCTTGCAGATGGAGGATTCCCCCAATAGGGTTAGGATTGTGACCCTCCTCCCCGTGGGAGGAGGCACAAAGAGGGTGTACCCACCCTCAGGGCTAGTAGCCATTGGCTACTAACCCCCCAGACCTAAACACGCCCTTAAATTTAGTATTTAAGGGCTGCCCTGAACCCTAGAAAATTAGATTCCTGCAACAACAAGAAGAAGGACTGCCTAGCTGAAAAACCCCTGCAGAGGAAGACCAGAAGACCACAACTGCCTTGGCTCCAGAAACTCACCGGCCTGTCTCCTGCCTTCCAAAGAACTCTGCTCCAGCTACGCCTTCCAAAGGGACCAGCGACCTCTGAATCCTCTGAGGACTGCCCTGCTTCGAAAAAGACAAGAAACTCCAGAGGACAGCGGACCTGCTCCAAAAAGACTGCAACTTTGTTTCAAGGAGCAGCTTTAAAGACCCTGCAACTCCCCGCAAGAAGCGTGAGACTTGCAACACTGCACCCGGCGACCCCGACTCGGCTGGTGGAGAACCAACCCCTCAGGGAGGACCCCCGGACTACTCTCAGACTGTGAGTACCAAAACCTGTCCCCCCTGAGCCCCCACAGCGCCGCCTGCAGAGGGAATCCAGAGGCTTCCCCTGACCGCGACTCTCTGAAACCTAAGTCCCGACGCCTGGAAAAGACCCTGCACCCGCAGCCCCCAGGACCTGAAGGACCGGACTTTCACTGCAGAAGTGACCCCCAGGAGTCCCTCTCCCTTGCCCAAGTGGAGGTTTCCCCGAGGAAGCCCCCCCTTGCCTGCAGCGCTGAAGAGATCCCTTGATCTCTCATTGACTTACATTGCGAACCCGACGCTTGTTCTAACACTGCACCCGGCCGCCCCCGCGCCGCTGAGGGTGAAATTTCTGTGTGGGCTTGTGTCCCCCCCCCGGTGCCCTACAAAACCCCCCTGGTCTGCCCTCCGAAGACGCGGGTACTTACCTGCAAGCAGACCGGAACCGGGGCACCCCCTTCTCTCCATTCTAGCCTATGCGTTTTGGGCACCACTTTGAACTCTGCACCTGACCGGCCCTGAGCTGCTGGTGTGGTGACTTTGGGGTTGCTCTGAACCCCCAACGGTGGGCTACCTTGGACCAAGAACTGAACCCTGTAAGTGTCTTACTTACCTGGTAAAACTAACAAAAACTTACCTCCCCCAGGAACTGTGAAAATTGCACTGTGTCCACTTTTAAAGTAGCTATTTGTCAATAACTTGAAAAGTAAACATGCAATTGAAATGATTCGAAGTTCCTAATGTACTTACCTGCAATACCTTTCAAACAAGATATTTCATGTTAAATTTGAACCTGTGGTTCTTAAAATAAACTAAGAAAAGATATTTTTCTATAACAAAACCTATTGGCTGGATTTGTCTCTGAGTGTGTGTACCTCATTTATTGTCTATGTGTATGTACAACAAATGCTTAACACTACTCCTTGGATAAGCCTACTGCTCGACCACACTACCACAAAATAGAGCATTAGTATTATCTCTTTTTACCACTATTTTACCTCTAAGGGGAACCCTTGGACTCTGTGCATGCTATTCCTTACTTTGAAATAGCACATACAGAGCCAACTTCCTACAAGAGTTAAACAGCCACATAGCATATCGACTGGTATGTAATCACAACCAGGTGCTTTGTTAGCTTCTATTCCAGGAATGATCTTTCTACTTCAGGGCACAAGGTGGTTAAGCCAGGGGGTACTGTGTGATTGCTACAGGAATAGAAGCCCTTGCAATATTTTACCCAGGTCTGTGCTTAATTATAATAATTTTGGGTTCCTGGGTCTTCCTTGAATATTCTGGCAATCCTCCCCAGAAAGGCTAGTTTTCCCCTCTACCTTGCCATTCATGATGATGGTTCACTTTCTTTCCTCTCAGTAAGGCTTTGTATACGCCCCTTAGAGCCCTAAATGCCTGCTCTTTTCCTAGGGAGGTGTGCTGGTCCTGGTACATTCTTGTCAGCTTGTGCTACACAGCTCTACACTCCTTGTTGTACAATCCTCTATCAGATTGCTGATTGATCATATGATTTCAGCTCCCTTCCACAAGTTAGGGTTTGGGGCGCTTAGTACAGTACGCCTAGTAATGTACACCCAAGTTGGTTATGTAGACAAGCCAATAACAATGCATCTAGGACTGCCTGTTGCACATAGAAAAGATATGCCAGATGCTGTATGTTTATCATGAAACATTATGAATAAAGCTGTTTAATTTATTGTGAAAAGCATTTATTAGAGTCAAAAGGCCTCCAACAGTGGACATATAAAACTATGTTACAGACGGTAAACAGATATTTGGTTACATACAATCTCACAGATTACATTGTAGGAAAGTGTTTTGGTGTTGCTCACCCATGCTGATAAACCCTGGGAGGGAAGATTTTCACTGCGAGGATTCTTGTTAGGCCCTACTGACATGGGCTATATATAGTTTTCCAACTGTTATTTTGTATTTGGTTGTAATTTTTATAACTGTATGCATGATGGTAGCTAGTTAGTTTTAGTGTCCAACTAATAGTACATTTGTTAAAAGGAAGAAGGGTGCAATGAAAAGTTATGACAAAGTACTTGCTGCATAAAGCATCAGTTAAAAACAAGAGGCTTTTATGTGTGGATTGGTATTACACTGTGCTAAAATTTAAGGCAGGCATTTTAGAAGGGTGTTTGAAATATGCACAATTTGCTTTCGCATATTTAAGCCAAATTTTGGGAAATTTGTGCAGAATCCTCATCCGTCATTTGGCACTTTATTTCAGTATAAAAAACGTTCTTGTGTCAATTTTTTTCAATAACACAAACACAAGTGCCACAAACGCAGCTCGAATTTCAGTTCACGCACCACTGCACTATAACTTTGCCACAGACGGTTGAATAATTGAGCAACGTGGCATAATTTTTTAATGCAACGAGCGTAGTGGCAAGTTTCTGAATCGACGCATCGTTTGTCAATTTCACCCCAGGATAACATTTTGTTACAAGGAACCTCACAGATGACTGTAGTAGGCAAGGGTTTAGTAAACCACCTGAACAATCCTTTGGGCATTAGAGATTTGCATTGCAGCAATCCTCATTTACTCTCTCCAGTGGGGATTTTAAACTGGTTTGACAAATGTAATTTTGAATTTATGCTTAACTTTATTATAGCATACTCCATAGTCCGAGTTGGCTATGGTGACAAGCCAATGAACAGTTATAGGCCCAACATATTGTGAAAAATAGAAGTTAAAGTGAGTAGTCATTTAAGGGTGGATTGTGGTTATCCTGTTTTAAAACCTACATATATGTATGTTACATGAAATCTCGCAGATTAACTTTGCAGGTAAGGATCTTGGTGTTTGTGTCCCCTTTTAACAAACCTTAAAGGTTGAAGATTTTCCCTATAAGGAGTCTTTCTAGAATCTCTTTGGAATGTCTGCCAGGCTTAGATCTCAGACAGGATCTTGTAATAAAATAAAGCCTTATATATAAATTTATATCCATACAGAAGCAAAGAGCAGTAAGTCGTCCTTCTTTTGTCATTGGTCCGAGTGTTACACACTGCTTCCATGAGGGCAGCATATTGCATGGGGTAATGGTCTAGTCTACGTCAGTCACTGGCTCTCTCGACCCTGTGAATGAGGGCAGTTTCTAATCACATGCACATACACCTAAAAGTGAATGTGTTTCATCGTCAAGACTGGTTTGCCAGTGCTTTAGTTTTCCATTTTCTCCTTTTGTAGTTTCCCAATCATTTCTTTGCTTTTCTTTTTAATTCAATTTTTCCTAACAGGATACTACAGCTCTCAAGGCAGTGCTAACTACATGCCTGCAGCTCATTTCATTGGCAGAGTGCTGCATCCCACGATCTGTTGTCAATCATTTATTGCTGTTTTACCATTTCAAAATGGCGAACACTTTGGTGCTAAACCTTGCGGCCCTACCGAAACTTTAACGCAATAGATTATGTATAATACCGCTGCAAGAGACATTGGCTGCTATATTTAGTTTTGTTACTGCAAGCATACGATTGCAGTCTTTATATGGTAAGATGTTTTCTTTTATCCACTTGTATTCTTTTAATTAATCTCCCACATGTTGTTGAGTTTGTTTTACTATAGTTGTGTCAAAGGATGAATGCAAGAATGAGTCAGTGGTTGAATGAAGAGAGCATGAGTAGAAAGGTAAGTACATGTGTGATGACTTGTCGGGTGCCTAAGTCCAACAATAGCACAAAAGGCAGCTCTATGTTTAAGCGTGGCCTACTGGCATTACCAATGCTCTTACTATCTTTACGAATTCATAGAAGATTTAAACCCAACTAACATTAGCAAAGCCAACAGGTCTGGTTTTACAGGAATGTTGCATGGTAATGTGAAGCATTACAAGTAAACTGCATAGGAATAGCTTTGCATTTGTGGGTAAGCCAAGTAGGTTAAAAGGGAAGGAGAAAGTTGCACTGTCAAGACAGACCTGAATGTTGTAGTCAGTGGCCAAGGAAAATTCCTCTATTATCCACCTTTTTCCAGTTTATAGAGGTTTCCTTTGAAACAAGTTCTGACTTCTATTATTGACTCATTTGAAAGATTCACTACTTCAAAACGGATTAGAGGTTGTAAGTGAAAAGAAGCCATCACCTTTATACTGTAGTTTATTTCCAAGCATCTGCATATTCTCATTAGGACAAGATTTATACATACTGTATGTAAACAGGGGTATTTGTGATCACCAGCCTTTTGAAAAATCTGCTTGCTATGCGAGTCCCAGTGTGTGTTCAGATATTTCACTGTACGTTTACTTTCCACGCATTTCTGTAGATAGGTTTGAAAGGGCCACCTCTGACTTTAAAAATGTTGATGAAATGATAAACCTCAATTTTACCTATCAAATCTACTATAATCAACAATTAACAATATTTGGGTCCACGAAAGGTGCTCCTTTTCAGGTTTGAAACTAAGAAAAGGAGGTTGCACCACACAGTAAGATTTTAAATCCGAATTATGAGCGGTATTCACTCATTTAGAATTACAGCCCTTAACAGGTCATAGAAATTGTCAGACTAGATAAATGCATGGATAATTATTCAAATGTAACCCGATTAAACAGATATCACACTGAAACAAGCACTTTAGTCAAAAAGCCACAGTTTTGTTGAAATAAATTGTGTGGCTACGGCCGATCTACGTTTTCTGAACACAAATGCACTTAAGTTACCATGCTAAATACAAGAGAATCTGAATTTTAGGATTAGTGCGCAAGTCAAATGCTCATTCCATAAAACTGAAGTGGGAGTGGCCAGAGTGACAAACAAGAAGTTTATCTAGATATGGCTGGTTGCACAATTGCTTGTGTGATTAAGTATACTACAAAAATGAATCACAGTGCATGAAAAATGCCAACATTTTAGCATTTATATTATTAAACAAGCTTTGAAAACCAATGGTTTAAAATTAATTTCTATATTACACAATGTGACATAGAAAATATACATTCATAAAATATGTATAGTCCGATCACTAATTTGCAAGCAACGTTGAAAATCTATCCATATCACTGCTATCCATCTCACTGTATTTTTGAGACAATAGAATGTTGCCACCTCTGCTATTACATTGAAAATATCTAATCTTGCTGTAAATATTTAGTTTTGTACAGCCATATAATGTATTTATTTTTTTGATGATCCGGATACACTAGGTTTTTAGTTTTTTTTAAGCAAAATTAGTGTTTTGAATTTCTACGTACAGTATACTATATGATAGGGGGACACCAACGCTGTAATGTTTAGGGAACACAAGTCCCAGGAGCACCAGGAGCTAGGAGGAGGCCCTTGACCAGCAACACCTGATTTGGCGCTATAAAGCACATCTTTCGTGCCCACAGTAGGATGGATACCAACACAGTCATTTGCGGGGACTAAGAGTCCCAGCAGCACCAAGGGATAGGAGGCAGCCCTTGTTTGACCAGCTGCACCCGATTTGCTTCTATAAAGCACATCTTTCCTGCCCACAGCGCAGGGTACCAACAGTTATTTTAGGGGACTACATGTCCCAAAAGACTGACCAGCTGTACCCGATTATGAAGCGTATCTTTGCTGCCCATGGAGAGGGCTGCACTCAGCCAAAGCCCCGGCCAAGAGCGGGCCTGTCAACACCCTGAGGAGGCTGAGCTGGGTCACCCCTCGGACATCTCTCCAAAAGGTACTATTACTACTGCTTTTTACCTGTTCTACCCGTCCTCCTTTACGTGCTTTTAAATGTGTAGTGCACTCCAGTAAAGGGAAGTGTTTGCAGCAGCCCATCCTAGTCCATCTCTCTAGTTCTACTAGAGCCTAAACTTCCTGCACTTTATGAGCAAGAGGAAAGCTGCATCAGTTCAGTGGGTTGGGTGGAACTGATTGACTGGGCTTTGCTGACAAGCTTGGGATATCCAAAAATGTGCCCCCTAGTGGGATTGAAGCTATGGATCCTGAGCCCATGGAGAAAGATACCTGCCAGCCCACATACGGCAACTAGATTCAGTGCAACTAGCACCCAGGTGGTTAGAAGGGGAGGAAGTCCTGAGATAAATATCAGCATGTTGAATAGTAACTGCTAGAACGAAGGGGTCTCTGCCATGTGCCCAGGCAGAACCGTTGTGTTCTGAAATGTGCAGTGGGGACAGGTTATAGAGCGTTTTGATATTTGCCTTTTCCAGGAAACGTTGAGTACAAGTCCGGTCATTAGAAATGGGCATACATCATTTTGCATTAATGCAGCTAAGTCATCCAGGGGAAGTACCCTCAGGGGGCCAAGCAATCCGGCTCAAGATGGAATTGCAATGCTCAATAAGGGTCTTGCCAATTAAATCCCAGGACGTGTTGGCAATTAGAGTAGATTGCAATCCTGGTTTTGCTCAGTGTACAACTGGGTGGAGGATTGAAATGAGGAAACTAACGCTATAAGCATATTTGAGGACTCTTCGGGTACAATGGCATGGGAGACGGAACTACAGCTGGCGATTAACTCCACCATTGAATCACATGTGGCCACCCATCTGAACCTCTTAACAGAACAGGATGCAAAATGGAGCATTTGTTTCCTTGACCTTCCTACAGCGAAAATGGTCCCCAAGGGCAGCACAATTATATGCAGTGTCCCTCAAATTTTATCTAGGGGCAGCAAACGGGTAAACCCTGTCTGAGGCTGAGGGCAAACATTTAATTGATAAGGCCACTGCAGTGATACTATTATTTAATTAGTTTGAAATTATGGCCATTTGTGCATGATATGGAAGTAACAGATAGGGCAGACAATGACCACAGTGCTCTCAGCTTGTCACTGTTGGGTACCCTAGCTAATACCCAAGTTGGGGATGTCGTACTTACCAATAACGGGAAAATCATTAGCTGGGGATGGGTTGAGAAGCACCAAGAAGCCCTGGGGGAAGGTGTTCAGCAGAGTTAAGGAGCAGCTAGAGATTCTGGACAGCTGATTCCCTAACAGAGGACGAGTCCTGGGAAATAACCATATTGTCCATTTAGCTAAGATCAGAGACTTTTTGTTCCAGGATAACAGGTGTGCCCCAACGAAAATGAGAAAAGCCTCATTGAACACTAAAGCCTGTAGGGTGGCTAAGAAGGGCTTCTAGCTGGGGCTAAATCTAAGAACAAGCCACAGCTCTGGCTGTCCCTAGGTATGAGAACTAGAGAATAGAACGTTTTGGAATAACTTGGCACTTCGAGAACATGGCTTCAGGAAGTAAGTTGAATACTTTGTACAGCCCCAAGATTAGATATCCCACTTCAGCAGTCTGTATCCCTGTAGTGAGGACCTGATTTGGGCTGTTACGAATTGTTCGCTGAAAGATCACATCCCCTTGGAAATGAGATCAGAGAATCTGTAGAGGTAATCAAGACCAGCTTCCCAGCTGAAGCTCCAGGCCCCTACAAGATACAAAAATGAGCTTTACCTGGCACAATTTTAAATCTAGGGCCCTTATATTAATCTCCTTTCGAATGCAATGTTAAAAGGGCATGAAGATCCCTGCATACTGGCTCTTTGCAAAAATCATCCCCATCTATATAAAGGGTTTACACAATGTGGCGAGTAATTACTGATCGATAAGCCTAACAGACGCTTTGCAGAAGATTTTCTGCAGACAAATGCGAGTGCACCTCTTAGGCTGCAAAAAGAAGAAAAGTATTATATTTGAGTGTCAGACGGGGTTCAGAAGTGATATTACAGTGGATGAGATATTCCGATTTAATTCAATTTTCTGGAAAGCCGTAGCAATCAACAACGGTCACCTTTTTGTCGCCTTTGCTGATTTGCGTGCAGCCTCTGATTTAGTTCAGAGAACGACCCTCTGGTCAACCTTGGATAAGATGGGAATCCCGTCAAACCTACTGGCAATTCTTAATTGTTTGCATTAAGGTAATTCTGAAAGGGTCAGCTGGAATGACCAAGCGCAACTAACAGATCCCATAAGGATTATGCAAGAGGTTAGACCCTCACCCTGTTCTCACTACCTGTTAACGATTTGGTGGTCAGCTGAACAGGGATGGCTGCGACTCCCCTAAGGTGGCATGTAGGAGGGTATGCGCCTAATTGTTTGCAGGTGACACCCTGTTGATTTCCAAATCCCTCACAGGCTTTCAACATCTCTTGAATGACTTCTAAATTTTACAAGGGGTGCGACAAGAACTTAACAGCACCAAGACCAAATTCATGACTTAACCTTGCAAAAAGTAAAAATAAAGATCAACTGTAAGTTATATGATGACAATGATCTTATAGAACAGGTCTCTAGTTTTGACTAGAAGGGGCTGGGGCTAAGACTAACACCCAGCATGCATTGGTCTATGCAAGTATTTGCAGGTGCAAAAGTCAAGTTTCCCTACTATATTATTCAGCAAGTGTTTTAAATATGTTTAAGGAAACCTATTCAAAGAGCTGCCCCAGAAATAGAAATTTATAGTGTTAAGGCACTGAAGGCTGTTCTATATGGATCTGAGATTTTGTAGATATACAAATTGCAGTATACTTACCATAGCGGAAAATAGATTTATTAGATCTCTTTGCCCTTCCAAAGAGCTTGCCTATGGTCATGGCCAATGGAATAATGCTGATTGTGTTGGCTCCGCGATTCTCACATAATTATAGATTTGACACATTTGTCACAATCCATCAACTGCAGCATAATCTGCTGATTTTAACAAAACAAAAGTTTCTAGCTCACACGTGCTGCTGCACAGTGGAATGCTTTGCAAAGCTGGACTGCTCACCTCTTTGTTGCTATGTTTGGATGTTAAACTCTGTTGCTTTTGCTATATTTGCATGTTAAACTAGCACTAATAGGGTGCTACCAATGTCCATAGTGTTACCAAGTTTAACAAGCATTTCCAATGCAATGGGTCTCACATTTGCTCAAGTTAGCGATATTAGCATTGTAAATTACTAACTGGACTTTTCTTGCCACAAATTGAAAACTAGAGTAAAACCGCTGACATAAGCAAGCCGATTCAAAGCGCAATGGCTGTCATATGACCATGAGCATGAAGGAGGGACACAAAAAGGAAAAAAGTTTGCTCGCAGTCTAACGTATCGGCAATCGTGCAATTATCCATGTAACAGGAGCAGTCTGCAAGGCGGTAACAAAACCACCCCAAGTAGGGATAGACGTAAAGCATTTACTAACAATAAAAGGATTTTTGAAAGGCAAGCCCACGAATGAGTTAAAGGGATGGGCGTGGTTAAAAGCCCACAATACTTATAAGTCAAAGTGCTTGCGTGCCCGACCTGAAAATTAAGTTATACAATTACAAAATATGCCGCATTGTACTGCGCAATTTAGGTTTTCTTGCTGTATATTTTACTCTCCTGTAGCATAGTTAAAGTGGCCCTGCCTATGATACCCCTGAGGCTCGATATGGAAAGAAAGAAAATCTCCTCAAAAGCAAAGTACAGGCCATTGCTGTATTGGCACAGGTTGTGGACTTTACTTACTTCCAAGGGACCTTTTGGCCCCATATACTGCATAAAAAGTTGCATGGCTCATGAATGTTAAACCTCCATTACAAAAAAGGACATTAAGTCACTTTATTGGGAGCATGTATCTGTTGAAAACATCCGCAGAAGCAAAGGTACTTTAATTACTGAGTTTATTCATTTTAAACCGCTCCCTACGTACGAAGAATCAATTGATGAGATCACATCCCCTGTGGCCTAGACATTTTATTTACAATTTAGTTATCTTCCTCTGCCCACTAGAACTTTCCGTATGAAGTGGGCTAATGCTCAGACTGTGGGAGACATGCCCAGCTTGCGGGGGGGGGGGGGGGGGGGTCAGGGGCATTACCGCACATTCTATTATTTATCCAGCCTATGGTATTTATTGGGAGAAATGGATATTGCTACTGTGTAGGAAGTTCGGTACTAAGAGTCACCGTGAAACTCTTAGGATACTAAGGACCGATAGCTCCAGGTTGGTGGTATTCATAGTCGAGATACCTTTTGTCTATTGGAATCTGCCGCTACAAACCTATACAAGCAAGCTAACAGGAACTGCTGTAAATCTGTGTTAACATAAGTAAATGGATTTGGCTGAGATACCACAGCCATAGGTTCCATAGAAAGTATAATTGGCTTTTAACTTTTGTGCTGTATTGATTGTGTGGGATTGAATTTTAACAAAATGTTTCCCATCTTAAATTGTAGCATTTTAACGTAGCCGTTTTATTTGGTACTAGAACATTGATTTTCGCAAGGCAACAATTACCGTTGTCTTAGGCAATTAGCTAGGACCTTTGTCTTTCTTAGGAGAATGTTGACCTAAGATGATCCAGCCACTTCGGTATGGCAGATTCATGAGGTTGAGCCTACACAGAAAACCTTATTTTATTGCCATGTGGGCCATACGTGTTCAATGAGAAAACTATGCATCTTGTTATATATTGGTATAAAGTGGCACCTTTTCACAAAGTCTTTTAGGTGTCCTAAATTTGTATGGTTCTTATGTATAAATGATTATGCCGTTTTTCTCCAGTTTCATGCGCCTTTCTCAAACAAATTTGACAACTCATTGTAAAATAGAACAGGATTTTTATCTATTGTGTTGTATATGATTTATCTGCTTATTGTGCATGTTCCATCCCCAATTTTATGTAGAATGAGGTGTTGTGTATATCGTGCTTATGTGGATTTGTGATCCAGGTGATCGAAATAAAGCTTTATGATTATATAATGGCCTTTATTCTTAGGGTCGAGCACAAGCTCTCTGGCCTCTGTTATCTCTCTGTGGGCTTTTAACCACACCCATGTCACGCACGTCACTTTTGTTGGTTCGTAGGCTTACCTTTTAAAATTTGCTTGATTTCATTTGCGAAAGGCATGCATACGTCATGCCTTTTCAAGTGTTAAGCCTTCCTCTAGTGCACCGGCCAACTCCTGAAAACATACGAGGCTCAATGTTTTCAGCGAGGTTTCTGGACTACTTTTTCTTTTAATTTCCTACACAGCGCGATCTTGCTCTTTTTTTTTCCTCAAAAGAATTTTAGGTAAATTTCCCCATCCACACCCCTGCCTGCCCTCCCCTTCAGATCTGCAGCCGCAACACATATGCACCATTACGTGTCCTCTAGTTTACAATGCTAATAGCCCTAACTGGTACAAACGCAACACCTATTGCATTGCAAATTCTTGTTTAATATTTGTGGTAACGCACCAGAGTCCACTGGTGCTGGAATACGAAGCAGAGTGACCAGTAATCAAAATCAAAGATTCTTCAAACCACTAGCAAAACCTTGAGCACTATATCAATATTTTTAGCTCAAGCATTTTCATCCCCTTGTTTGTTGTCTTGTAAGTCTGCCTAACTGGAGCATGTACATCCATACAGACTTCACCGTTTATTCACTCTACAACACGGTCTGCGCTCCTGAGGATGAAAAGCAGTCAGGGCTGCCAGTTGTCTTAGGGCTGCTCATTTGTGGGCAACAATGAACTGATTTGGCTAGGTTTCTTTCCCTTTACTAAAACCAGAAGTGGGGAAATGGGAAATATTAAATAATGCCACAGGTATGCTCCATAGTTGAGTGACACTGACTGGAGTATTACCATCATGTCATTTTACATCCAGCTGCACAATGGAAAACATTTGAACAATTATAAAAACAAACTTTTATGTGGTCATGATAAATGAGTGCCTGCTGCATTATTCATAAGTGTACTAATTGGACTATATGTACATAAATCATTTAAACAATAATAAATCACTGTGCTTATATCTGAGTCAGCTGGCAATCAATACCATGCAATATAACCTTCAAGTATTATATGGAATTACCCTTGCACATTATTACATTGCATCTTATGCTAGGTTACTAACCGGGCTGCGTTCCCAAACTACTCCAATATAATATTTAATTTCTCAATTATAGCTAGTTCCGCATTTAGAAATTTAATTTGAAGTTGCTCCAGACAACCTGAATTACTCTACTCATATCAATTTAGCGGATGAGAGCATACTCTTTTGACCAGCAGAGGCACTTCCGATTTAACTCTACTTGTACTAGTTATCAGAATACAAATGGAAGCTTATAGCGAAAATAAAACGCATCCGTATGATCATATTGCTAAACAATTGAGTGGGCTGCAATTATTAATAATCCTAGAGCTATTAGAGCTACTGAAATCATACCAATCAGAATTACATTGTTATCTAATTTTCCAATTATATTATACTTCCACAATTTCCTAAAGTGATTTAACAGAGGACTGGATGAAATGAAAATAAACACTAGTAAAGTCAACAGTCAATACATTCATGTGCTAACACATACAAACAGCATGCACAAATACTATTTGAATTTGTTAGCACATTAAAGACAGACCTATTTAGCTTTGCCGATCCTAGGTGCCCTGAAATGGAGAAGTTTGCACCTCTTCTCTCAAAATCCAGCACAAAAACAAAGCTGTTAAAACGTTTAGACACGAAAGTCAGTTACGTAATGACCCATCTCAAATAAAAGTATGCAAAGGCTGCTGGATAGTATTTATCAGGTTATTTTTTAAAGAAAATAATTTCTAGTTTTTCTTTAACCACAAAATAAAAAATAATTGCCCAAAAACACCACACTGAACTTTTACATACTTAATTTTCAGGGCATGTCTCAAGTAAGCATTTGAATGAGGTACTTTTAGAAGCAGAAAGCTTATCTGGATGGCTTGTGTATTGCACATGCTGAAAGCAATGCAATTCATGCACCGTAAAAGCATTATTTTGAAGCAGGTGGCATGACTGGCTAAACATTTGAAAGCATGAGGTAAGATTTTCACCCGTATGATGCCAACTGTATAGATCTACAATGGTCACAAAAGCTCTGAAAGATGCAGTGTTATGTCAGATCTTAAAGTTGATCTTCAAGAAAAAGAATTTGGTTCTTGTTGAACCACACCATGCGTTTATCAATACTAGCATCTTTTAATTCATTGCAAAATTTAAAGTAGTAGCCAGAGGACATTTAAAGGTTTCATGTAAAAAATAAAAATAAACATTTAGTCCAGAAAAGCAAATTGTTATAAGACTGCCAATTTAAAATTACGAAAACACACCAATAAATGAAATCTTTTAAACCTTGTCTGCAATTTTAATGCATTATGCAAATGGCATTTTGAGATCAAATCATGTTGCCTTTTACCTATGTAGTTCAAATAGTTTGTATCATTTTTTTATGAACTCTTTATTGAGTTTAAATATTCAGAATCAAAAAACGTAACAGTGCATAGCATGTGAGACACCACAGACATCTTCGATCACAAATTCCCCAAATAGTCAGAAATTTATAACAGTAGCTTAATCAACAGAGCTACCCATCAGCCCCCCATATATGGCAGTAGCATAATGAAACCAATTCATATTCAATGTATTGGTTCCAGAGTTTCAATATAACCACAGTTGGTTGTCACCCTCATTATAATCATCAGTATCTGTGCTCATCCCGGAACGCGATTCATTTGTGACGGTGAAATGCTCTAATAAGCTTCCCAGTGCTATCAGATCGGTAAGTGCACCCTCCTCCTTACGTGCTATCTGCATATGTTGTTACACTACCACTTCATGATCTCTCGTAATCCAGTATTCAATTGATGGGCTCCTAGAGCTCATCCAGCCTATAGCCACCCTACGCTTAAGCCAGCACTAGAGCCAGTTTATATGAGACTTTCTACGCCCTGGGTTGCTTCACCAACCCCAAACAAACATGTCAATGGTGTCAATGCTATACCCAATCCTGTGGCAGTCTCAACCTTCCCAATCACCTCCCAACAGAACGGCTGCACCTCCCTACAAGACCAAGCCAAGTGTAGTAAGAAGTGCCTATCACACCACATCAGGGGCACCGGGCTCCCCTAGTTGGGTCAATCTTAAGACGAGAAAGCATGATATAAGCACAGTGTACGAAATTAAAAGGTAGGAGCTTAAATCTATTATCACATGAAACTGTGCGCACCAGCGACAAGGCCTTGGCCCAATCAGTGTCCTTCACCAGTCCCGTCACCCCCCCCCCCCCCCACCCTCCAACTCCCGCTCTCAAGCTCTCCGCGCCACACATACTGCTCCCATCAGATCCTCCGGAAAGGCTCTATAGAACACTGTGATTAAGTGTCTCCCATTCCCCCATTTTATCAGCTCATTCAACACCTTCGAAGACAGCGGGAGGCTGGGAAATCGCACCAGATCTCCAGTGCAACACTCCATCTTAGCATATCGCAAGAACTGGCCTGGGCCCAAACCAAACGTGTTCTGGGCTTCCTGAAAGAATAGGAACTCCTCATTTGGGCATAAATCCCCCCCACAACGAGACAGCCCTCTGCTCCCCATAGACATGTAATTGTCTATATCACGGAAGGGAACTAGGTCCCACACCCTAAGTTCCCTGTCAAATGGGACACGGCGAAGCACCCACTTAACTACCTGTTCCCAGATCAATGCGTTATTTCTAACTAGGTAGGCGACAGGTGTCTCCGACCGACCACCTTTCATCAGTATGTGCGCTAATGTGTCATTGCCCAGCATTCCTTTAAACAGTTGCTTTTCCCATCTACCCGACTCAGCCACTTCGCAGCATGTTGCAAGTGTGCGGCATAGTAATATAACCTAATATTAGGGATAGCCAACCCCTGTCCTCTAAATCTCTATGTAGTGTGGACCGCGCTACTCTACTGCGGCGTCCAGCCAACACTAGTGAGACCTACAAACTATCTAACCGAGTGAATAGCCAAAGGGTTAATGCAAACAATTTTGTACCAGGTACAAAACGCAGAAGAAACCCAGTCTTTGCAATAGCTGTTCTTCCCATCACAGAGAGAGGCAGCCTGTTCCAGAACAAGACCAAGTGCTCCAGGCCAGTTACCACCCTTTCCACATTACATGTTTCATGCGCTGCTGCAGTGTGGGTAACCAATATGCCCAAGTACCTGAAACTCTCCAACTCCCACGAGAGACCCAAAACCGGCAAATCATCCAGCTGTCTGCCACAAAGCGCCCCCAGAGGAACAGGAGCGACGTATGCGTATTCACCCAAAGGCCAGATACGGCACAAATCTCATCCAACAAACACCACAGGTGAACCAAACAACCCACGGATCAAAGGTATACCAATGCATTGTCTGCATATAAGGAGAATGTCATTGGCAGGTCCCATCTGAATGCCCCAGGGACCAGCTCCTCACTTAATACTGCCAGCGGCTCCACCGTTAAGGCAAAGGGGAGCTCCCCTCCCACCCGGACTTGTATTGTAAGGGCAGTATAAAACAAGAGAACCCACGCACAGAATTTTGGTCCGAGACCCATTTTCCAAAGTACTGCCATAAGATATGATGTCTAGGTTCAATGACTCCAATGCCAGTTCTTCCTCCACATCCATGGTTTCATGCAAGACATGAACCAAAGGACGCAAGTTAAAGGTCGTACTATGGGCAGGTATAAAGCGGCATTGGTCTTCATGAACCAATCTCCGAACGACTCCAAGCAGCCTAGTAGCTAACATCTTACAAAGGACCTTGACATCACTATTCAACATTGTGAGCGGTCAGAAGAAGAGGGGTCGAACAAATCACCCTCAGGATTGAGCATGAGACAAACAATACCCTGTTGCAAAGACTCTGGCACAGGCTTCCTCAAAATCTTCCAACGGTTTCTCTCGCTGGGGAGGGGGGACAGGGGAGGTGTTGTGTGGTAAAGCTCAACAGGTAACCCGTCTCTCCCTCGGAGTCTTGGATTTAGACAATGCTGCCACCGCTGCACCCACCATCTCTGTAGTAATCTCATTGCCCAAGTCTTGCCTACTCTTGAGGTACAGCTGACCACCCCCAAGAAACTTATCTGACATCAGGAGGCCAGCCAATGGCACAATTTACAAGTGCTCTGCCAGCACGCTTAAAATATCCCTACGATTGGTGACCTGTACATCAGCAGCATTCCGAATATGCAGGATAGGTGGCGATTCCACCTCAAAGTTTGCAATCTATGCCAGCAACCTTCTGGATTGGTCTTCCTCCCTGTGTAGCTGCAGTCTATACGATCTAACTGTGAACTTATCCAGTGTGTCCCAACATCTACTGACTTCCCTATGCAAGCGAAGCTGCTCTCTTTCTGCTGCTCTTGTAAGATGGGCCTGACATGGTATATCCACAAGTTGCTTCTCTCATTTCTTGAGATCTTGTTTCAATTGTCTAAGCACCCTACAGGTGGTGTCTATACACACTCCTTTCAGAATGGTTTTCATTGCCTCCCACTCCAGCCCTCTGGTTGCCGTGGTACCACAACTCACGTCCATGTAATCCTCAATTGCAGCTGCCATTTTCTCACGACACGCAGCATCTGTCCGACAATCAGGGGGCATGCGCCAGCTACGTGTCCCTCGCTATCAGATCTCCATCCCAGCTGCATCAATGCCGGGGCATGATCAGATAAAAACCTCCCCAAATGTGTTATGTCCAACACTTGCAAACAATCCAAGCCACCCAGGAGAAATCAGTCCAATCAGCAATACGTGTTGTGTGTCTTAGAGTGACGTGTATTCCCTACTCTCCAAGTGTAGCCCCCTCCATCCGTCCCATAATCCTAGACTGTGCATGACCGTGATAAGGAAATCTGGTTATCAACAGATTAGTGCGCTGTTTAGAAGGATGACGGTCTTTCTCACCATTCAATATACAATTGTAGTTTCAAGCCCACACAGTGGGGGAACCCACACCAACCTCCAGCACCCCAGATACATTGTCACAAAAATGTGTAAATGCTGCCAGGACAAACTGCTCAAGGCCCCCAATACACTAATCACTGAATCCTACCACAACAGTTAAGCAAACAACCCCCCACCGCCCAAATCCCATATTCCAAATGCACAATGCCTGCATCTCTAATCATCATGCCCCAGAGAAAGGCAGTACCTAGCCATGTAGTAGGGGCGCAAGGCTGGCATAGCTTGTTCAGTCCCATTGTGAACCCACAACCCATTATTTAACAGCCAATAGGCAACAACTTAACATGCCCCATATAGGTAGGAGTTAGAAAGCGGTCCTCTGAAGGAGGATAAGGCTAACTGGCATCGGACACCAACTCAACTCCCAGATCGGGTACCTGAATAGGACCAGTAAACAGGCCGGGAGAGAACAACCACCATTGCGCCATCCTTTTGAATTTCAATTATGCTACAGTCACTTCCCCCCCTGCCCTGTTAAGTTATCCATCCGGTATTTGTTACGTTTTCTCCAGTCAGAGACACCCAGCCACCCACAGGTCCCGGCAGTAGCTCGACTAGACCCACTTGGTGTAGCTTTGTCCCACATTTCCAGCCATCTCCAGACCACCTCCAGGTGGTCACAAAAGTGGGATCTACCCCCGGAGAGCACCTTCCAGCCTGCCAGATACAATAACATGTTACGTATGTTCATGGCACGAAGCTTGGCCTTCACCTCCATAAAGCCCTTCCTTGATGTACCTAGTTCATGTAGTCCAGATAAATGGACATTCTATGGTTTTCAAAAACAGAGGGACGGACGGGGGAGATTAGGCAGTGCAAGCTGTAGTGGCCTCCTGAGAAGGGCCCAGGGCTTACATTTGCACAAATTAAGCACTGAGCAACAGTGATAAGACAGAATCGAGAACTGCTAGTTTCGTACTGCTTTCTGGTCTACTGATCTTGCAGTTACTTCTCATGACCAACATTCACATACAAGAATGCATCCAATGTACAAAATGACAAACTTTCCAATAAGTGCTTGAATGGTCCCCTCTTCTGTTCCTACATGCCCTAGAGTAGGTCACTACAGGTGCAACGCGCACCCTCACTACACAGAAGGGCTGACCTCAACTGCACAGTTTTCCAGCAACTGTTTTGTGCATTTGAGTAAAGGGGGGGGGGTCCAGCGACAGAGAGAGAGCAAGGCAAGAAAGAAGCTTTCATTGCTACTGCAGCCCATAGGGCATTTGTTGAGAACGAGTAAAGATTGCAAACCCAAGGATCGTGCAGATGTCTTGCATCTTATTGAGGTTTCAGAAACTACATGAACTAAAACGCTGCACATAATTAGGGTTTGGCATTGCCTCTCTTTAGCACCACCTAGAAGAAATTAATCAATTGATAGTGACAGCAAAATATGACCGAGAGCAGGATTTAAAGCAAACGCACACTTGCTCTGAAAAGCGTGATACCATTGCTGCGCATCAAGTAGCATTGCTCAAAGTTATACATGACAATTTCCAATTTTAAGACAGCTGATGATTAAAGTTTAAATGCCCTGCTCGTTTTGCTTTCTTAGACTATAAAGTAGCATTTTAAGAAAATGACCAACTTCCTATGACACGCTATTCTACCTAAATCTACAATCGTGCACGATTAGATAACTAACAAACAAAATACAAAAAAAAAAAAAAAAGAACTTTGAAAGCGTTCAGCTGTTCAATGAGCAAAGCAAGAAGGAAAAATAATGCATTACTGTCAGTGTTAAAACACAAATGCACAAAACAAACTTCAAGTTCTACATAGATTGCAGTGGAAACTAGACATCACCTCCACTGGGATGCAGTGTGCAGAATGAGACTTTAAGCAAATGCTTACCCGCACTCCGGTCTGTTTTCCCCATTCGACAACATTTTTATGACACCTCTTCCACCTCTTGTTCGCCTTTTTTTATAGATACTAGCCACTCCCTTCAGTTGCTCACCCTTTCACTCCATTTAACTTTCCCTTAAGCTTTTTCCTCCTGTTAGAATTCATTTTGAATTGCTTTGTTTCTTTAACACGTGTAAGTTTGAGCTTTTGTTGTCTCTGAACGCACTGCCTATCACATATGTTATCTTATGTATATTTGTTTAGGTAAAATAAGCCTGGTTCCACGCCATAGGCTTGCAGCTGGTTTCTTTCCCTAACTGGGGCACTGTACTCATTATAATTGTGTGTTCAAATAACTAACTGACCTCGGCTGTGGTATTTTGGGGAGGGAAAGGCTGATATCTATACCTTTGAACCACGTAATCCTTTGAAGGGTCTCAAGAATGTGGGGAGTCAGGCAGCTGCAGAAGGGAGGCAAGGACAAAGCTGGGAATGGAACCAGTGTGTGGAAACTGATTAACTCCTTAAAATATCTGTATGACGTATATCATTATTTACACATTTTATGTATCCTTTGATGTATGAGTATAAATATCACTGTTAAACGCTTTATGCCAGCACACTTTACTTCGGGCCTGGGATGCCAGTGGTAAACCTGTCCTCTTTGCTGCAGCAAAAATAAACAGACCTTTGGTCATTGATTTTTCACTCCGGCTCTCCGTGTCAAAAACTCCTTTGTAAATGCATTTGTAAGTATCTGCAAATATGTGCATTTGACAATTTGGCGCCCGAACAGGGACCTTCCAGTGGATATCTTCAGTAGCTCTGTCACGAGACGTGCTGCCAGTGGGGGGACGCCGTTCCGGAGGTGTAGATTCCAGGGGCCCCTGCACAAAGACTTAGTTTCAGAAGCAGCTGCATCTTATCCACCGGGCAGGTTTCCCCCCGCTTTCTCATGATGTCCCAGCGAAGTCCCTGAAACATCGGTGTTTATCTTGACGGATTAGTCTGACACGGGCGGCCGGAGAGAAATCCAGGAAAAAGCAGATAGTCAGGTAAGACTGTTCCTCGCTGGCTATTTGTCTGCTTTAACTTGCATTTGAGAGAATAATTGTTTTTGGATAACTTATCATTTTTGGGAATGATTAGTTCTTGGTAAATTTGCATTTGTACAAGGTACCATTTGATAATTTGTATTACATGTGTTTTTCTTGTTTGAGTAATTTGCCCAGGCCTGGAGCAATTTGTAAGCTGGTAAATATTTGAAAAAAGGGTTTTTTTTTTTTCTCTTCTTCGGTGCACATTTGAAAAAGGTTTTCTTTGGTGCACATTTGAGCAAGGGTTTCTTTGGTACATGTTGCATTTTGAAATTTGGTGTGTGTGTTGCCTTTTGAAAATTTAAAAGTTAGATATGGGAAATAAGAAATGTTGGCAAGGGTTATGTCTTTGTTTTCGCCGAAATCATGTGCCACGTTTAGATAAAAGGCAACCGATCCCAAAAGAGGGAACACCAGGGTGGGACATGTTAAAGGATTATGGTTTAGAGAACAATTTGTACAATAGTATATGGCGCAGATATACTAGACATTGTCCTGACCTCCAGTGGCCAGAGGATGGATCTTTTGATTTAAAGAAACTAACCTACCTACAGGAATGTTTGTTTCATAAAAAGGCTAGACAACATATGTTTGAAGTGTACAGAAAATGGGAAATGGAAGCCAATAAAAGAAAAATTAAATCAGATAAACTGATAGAGAGGGAAAATAGGAGAACCATTATGCAAAAGGCCGCCCTTTATCACCAGTCCCAAACCCAGAAAGGGATTGAATCTGAAGATAGAGTCCATAGGGCTCAGGTGGAGGGAAGTTATGTATCAAAGCCAACAGAAACCAAACATGCATTAGAGGAAGATGAGGTAATGCTACAGCTATTAGATAATAGCCCTACTGCACCTCCACCTTACACACCCCCTGCAGTAGCCCAACCTAACATGGGGGCACCGCAACAGCAGCAAGGGCAAGGACACAATTTGGGAAATCCAGGTGCACCACTACAGCAGCATGTGCCACAACCACCACAGCCTCTAGCCCAAGCTACCCCAATAGCCCAAGTCCTAATCCCTCCACCACCTGCCCCACCACTACCAGCCAGCACTGCAAGGTTACAAATAATGTCCCCTGCCCCTAATACCCCAAATGGACAACGCCGACAGTGCACAGTCTTACACTCACTTTCACCCATATGGGGCACGTCTATTAAGTCGATTTCGCCCCCTAGTACCCGCTCCACTATTGGGGATTGGGAAAAACGGGTTATCAAGAATCAGTCAGAGAACTGGATGTCAGATCCTATTTACACCCACACCAATATTATAGACAATACAACAGATGTCACATTTTGGACAGCAATTAGCACTGCTGTATATGATTGAAAAATTGGAGAGGGATTGGAAGTCTTGTATTACAGATTCTACCCCTCTCCCTTATGAACAAGAATTAAACAAATTATGGCGGGACAGTAGGGCTTGTATTCTTGATAGTAACAGCATAAATGAGGGAGTACGCATTTGTGTCATAGCCAGGGAAGATGTTCTAAATAGATATGACAAGGGGTACCCAATGAGGGAAGTGCACCCTGATATGCCCACTGCAGCTGCAGTCGCAGCAGCAGCTGCCGCCGGACAACCAGCTCCCGTGCCGGTGGCCCAATTTGTTCATATACCATGGAAAAGGGAGGAGGTAATGGCTATAAAGAAAGACTTGCCAGACCCTCGAAAGAATCCAGCTGGATTCTATCGGGACCTTAGAACTGCCATTTCCACCACAACCATGACACTCAAAGACATTGACTATTTTTTTGGTGTTTTATTGGGTCCTGAAGTTTGGCATAAAATTAGAAGAGTAGATGATGCACCTACTTTGGGAAATACATGGGGGGGTTTAGAAGCACGTGAAGCACAAAGGGCACCAGGAACCCTGCCGCATCAGGATATTTTAGATTTACCTAATCGGATATTGACTAAGTTAGAAACTGTTATACCTCTTCAGACTGTGGATTGGGGAAAGCTTGCCACTTATAAACAGAAAATAGGTGAAGATGTCCCAGATTATTTTACTCGAATTGAACAAGCTTTCATAGATTTTAGCGGTCAAGACCTCGCCACCGTAACAGGTGTCGCACTATTTGTAGAACGCTTTGTTAATGGCCTTCTACCTGAAATATCACAAAAATTAAAAGCAACAGAGAGTTCGTGGATGACGAAGGGACAGGCAGAGATTTTGCAGATGGCGCAATACTATGAGAGCAGGTACAAGGAAGAATTAGAAAAGAATGAGAAGTCAGTAAAAGAATTGAAGAAAAAGGTATTATTACAGCAGGCATACCCTCAGCGGGATACAACCCCTCAGCAAAGGGGTGGCCCACCAAGGGGACGGGGAAGGGGTCGAGGCCGAGGTGCATCTGCACCACCCCAAGACCGCCGATTAAATATCAACCAATGTGCCTACTGTAAGCAGGATGGACATTGGCGTGATACTTGCCCATTACTGGAAGGAAGACAAAGTATGTCACTTCATAGAGGGAACGCGGCAGGTAATGCACGAGGACGAGGAAGAGGTAGAACTGATCAGAATTCGCAGACTGAGAATCAGGTCCCGCGTAACACTAATATTTTTGACAATGCATTTGAACGACAATATTATGCTGATGATTTCTTTTCTGAATCCTACAATTATTAGGACAGCCACAGACAGGGCCAGGGGCGAGTAAGTATTCCTGTAGATCAAAATGGTCCCTACATTGATGTAAAAATCGAAGGAGAGGGCCATAAGTTTCTTCTAGATACTGGTGCCACCAGAACATCTATTGCACATTCTGCAGTCCCCGGGGCTCCCCTGTCTGGGCTTCATACCACATCAATTGGGATTTCTGGAATCCCCGTGGTGAGCCCCATCTCAACACCTATGAGAGTAACTGTAGGCCCATTTACAGTACACACGCCACTCTCTTTAACATCAGGTTGCAATGAAAACTTGTTTGCATTAGATTTGTTAAAGAAATTAAATGCAGTTATTCACTGTTCAATGGATGGGGTCTATGTAACTATGGATAGTGTTTCCCCAACTCGGTGCATGTTCTCACAGGAATACGACTTACCCCCAGAGCTACAGGAAATAGACCCTCGCTTATGGGCCAAAGGCAAGAATGATGTAGGCATTATGGATATCGACCCTATTGTAATAAAAATCAAACCAGGTGCCCGGTTACCTCGTGTTCCTCAATACAAATTACCTAAATCAAGCGAAAAAGGGCTCAAGGCAGTCATATCTGATCTTGTGCATGCAGGTGTCATAAAGGAAATAGTGAGCAGCCCATGTAACAGTCCAATCCTTCCTGTTGTAAAGAAACGAAATGATGCTAATAGATTAGATGGTGAGCAATCATTTACTGATAACACGGTATATCGATTAGTTATTGATCTCCGAGAAATTAATAAAATAGTAATTCCCCAGTTTCCCGTGGTCCCAGACATGAATAGTCTTTTCACAATGATCCCACCCTCTGCGTGTTTTTTCACCGTAATCGATTTGAAGAATGCGTTCTTTAGCATTCCAATTGCCGAAGAATCTCAATATTTGTTTAGCTTCGCGATTTTTGGTAGATCATTCGCGATGACAAGAATTCCACAGGGATTTGTTGAGTCCCCGAGCATATATAGTCAATGTCTTAAACGTCAATTAGACCAATTCAATCCACCTACAGGCTCTGCATTGTTGCAGTACATTGATGATATTTTAATTGCCTCAGATTCCATGATACAATGTAAGACTGATACTGTTGCATTATTACATCATTTAGCACCTCTGGGCCATAAGGTGTCCCTTCCAAAATTGCAGTATTGTAGAGAGGAGGTCACCTATCTAGGACACCTCCTCTCTAAGGAGGGAAGGAGATTACATCCAGACAGAATTAAATTGGTTCATACAATGACTGCACCACACACCCCTTCTGAAGTCCGAGCATTTTTAGGATTTACATCCTTTTGCAGACAGTGGATTCCAAATTTTTCACTTATAGCAAAACCATTGACTGCTCTGACACTTTCAGATGTGCCCTCTCCTGTACCTTGGACTGACAAATGTGAGGAGGCTTTTCAAGAATTAAAAAAGGCGATGTGCTCTGCTCCTGTATTGGGTAATCCGGATTACAGCAAACCATTTGTTTTATTTGTGCATGAAAAGCATGGCTGTACATTGTCTGTTTTGACACAGGACCAAGGTGGGAGACAACGCCCTTGTGCATACTTCTCTTCCACCTTGGACACTGTGGCGCAAGCTTTGCCTACTTGTCTTAGAGGAGTGGCTTCTGCAGCAGCTGCGGTGAAACAAAGTGAAGGGTTTGTTGGTGGCAATCCGCTCACTGTGATGGTTCCTCATGCCGTTGATATTTTGTTAAACAAGACACAGACGCAGCACCTCACCAGTGCTCGTCTAACGGGTTACGAATTAACATTGTTCAGTCCAAATATTATTTTGAAGCGGTGCAATGTCTTGAACCCAGCTACGTTACTACCCCTCCCTCAGGACAATGTGGAATTTGATCATAATTGCATTTTTGCCACTGAGGAAGAAACCAAGGGACGGGTAGACTTAACAGACACTCCCCTATCTGACCCACAGGGAGAGCTGTTTGTAGATGGGTCTTGCTTCAAGTTACCAGATGGTACGACCACTGCAGCCTATGCCGTCACCACAGTCAAAACAGTGGTTGAATCTCATAGAATCCCGCAAAATTCGGCACAGGCTGCAGAATTAATTGCCCTCACCAGAGCTTGTGAAATAAGTGAACATCTTAGTGTTAACATCTACACTGATAGCCAATATGCGTTTGGAGTAGCTCATAATTTTGGGCGACTCTGGGCGAATAGAGGCTTTATCACGTCACATGGCACTACCATTCAGCATGGCAACTTGATTGTGACACTTTTGACTGCTCTCAGCCTGCCCCGTCAGGTCGCAATCATTAAGTGTAGTGCCCACAAAAAAATTACTGATGATATAGGACGAGGAAATGCTTTTGCAGATGCTACAGCGAAAGCAACAGCACGAGCACCATTTGACAATGCATATGTTGAGAGTAGCATCAAGGGAGAGCCCCAGTACGAAGTATTAGAAAATACCATGCAGTGTGTGAGAGATATTCAAGCAGAAGCAACAGCAGAGGAAAGGGAACAGTGGGAGAAGAACGGTAGACTAGATAATGAGGGTTGTTACACAGATGACACAGACAGAAGAAGATGGATGTTACCTAATTGCTATGTACACGCTATGGTTACTATGGCCCACAGTCCTGCACACATCAGTGCCCAAGGCATCAAGACAACTTTGGACCATGTTTGGAGTAATCCTCTGATATCCAAAGCTGCTAATAACCTGGTTAAAAGTTGTATGGTGTGTGCAGTGCACAATGCTGGAAAAGGGACCCCTACGCCCCCTGGCCACTTTGCCCCTCCTGATCTCCCCTTTGAAGCTATACAGATGGATTTTATCCACATGGAACCGTGTAACAAACTGAAATACGTGTTAGTGGTAGTATGCATGTTTTCAAAATGGATAGAGGCCTACCCATTAAAAGACAATGGTGCCCTCTCTACCGCCAAAATATTACTAAAAGAATATTTTCCTAGATACGCCTTGCCACGATTAGTCTGGAGTGACAATGGCAGTCATTTTTCTAATGAGGTAATGGAGAAGGTCTGTACCGCCCTTAACATCAAACATCGATTTCATGCTGCAAATCACCCACAATCAGCGGGCCTTGTAGAAAGGTATAATTACACCTTGAAGAGCAAAATAGCTAAGATTTGTGCTGAGACCAACTTAAAATGGCCAGATGCTTTGCCCCTAGCATTAATGTCCATCAGGATGACTGCCAGTAGCAAGTCACGATTATCCCCCTATGAAGTTGTCATGGGGAGGCCAGCCAATATCTGGGGGGTACCACGACCAAAGAAGCTTTCTGAAGTGCAATATCCTTTGTTTGTAGATTACTGTAAACAATTGACTAAAGATTTGCGTTTGATCCACCAACAGGTCAAGGCCAGCCTACCGACTCCTCTTGAAGGCCCTGGTCACCCTTTTAAGCCAGGGGATTGGCTTATGACAAAGAATTTTCAAAGAACCAACAGTCTTCAGCCCAGGTGGCGGGGGCCAGCCCAGGTACTGCTTGCAACACAGACAGCGGTGAAAGTGGAAGGAAGGAAAAACTGGATACATGCTAGCCACTGTAAGCGTGCACCAATTCCACTACAGAGTACTCTAACAGCAGAATTACCATTGTCTCCTGATTACAGCGAAGTAGGGAGACAGGAAACACCTTCACAAATTTCAAGTGCTACTTCTGCTCCTGAGGTGACACAGCAGCCCAGTGACGAAGAGTTGCTGTTTGAAGATCAACAAACTCATCGATACAACCTGCGTCCTCGCCCATCCAAATGAACAGAATTTTGAAGGTGCGTAAGGTGGTGACCCCTACTAAAAGTTATATTTACATCACCCTGATAGCTCCTAGCTTGGAATTGCAAACTGAGGTCTCTTCTGAATGGCCAAGGAATCCTTTGCTCAGCAGAATACGGCACGCCTGCCTTTGTGAAATACAGTTCCCCGCCTTCACCGCCACCGGCATTTCCGATGCCGTTGATGTACCAGCATTAAAACGAGCTATCCTCACTGTTGTTACGCACACTTTGGGCGACGAGGTTGTAAATGACTGATGACTAAAATTCCAGCATGAACACGGGTGACTAGCCTGTGCAACGACACCAGAACATTGGTCAGAACAATTGTCTCAACGAGAACACAAGTATAGTGGGATGCAGCTTGTGCAACGCTATTCAAGCAGTGGGTAAATGGAGTTAACAGTTCTGTGACTGGCGAGAAAGAAAAAAAAAAAAAAAAAAAAACAAGTACCAGTTCTACGGAAGCGGCCAGCCATTAGGGTTGGTGCGGTTTGTAGTCCCAGCGGTAAAAAAAAAAGGTGCCCTTTTTCTGTTTAATACCCAAGCACATCACTGATCTGGTTGAAAATTGCTGGCCTCCGCCCTCATTTTTGCTAAGACACTGAACGAAACTGACAAACTATACTGAAGACGAACTTTGAAGTATCGCGACTTACTCACCAGGAGTTAAAACTTGAAAAGGAGAAGCTAAGGGACCTAGGATCAAGCCAACATCTATTGTCCTGTATTTGAGAAAAAAAAACTTGTTCATGGACCAACCCGTGCAGCCTAACTGCTAGAGTGGAAAGCACGGCGGTGCTGAACCCTAGTGGGTGTGAACATTGAAGGAAAATTCACTTATCTGTATCTATACGTATATGATTATTAGTATAGTGATATCAATATTTTGCATTTACATATTTGGTAATTGTGTGGGTATATTTTTGAACACACGTAGGCGGTTGAGACGAGTAAAACGGTATCATAGAAAAGTTGTAGGACTAAGGAGAAGAGCACAATAAAATTATGAAAATATATCCATTTGGCAGGACAAATATCCCTCTAGAGAATAGGGAAGAGTGGCCTTATAACTATTTCTACAAAACAATAATGAAGTACCTAGTGACCCTTATGTTAATATGTATAATGTCCAGTGGTGTTGCATCATTGTTGCAAAATCCTACCTTACATCCATTGATAAAGGTTCATGGAAAATTAGCGGAGACATTAAGTCTCACTGACTGCTGGATTTGCCGGCACTTGTCTAGACACCCCGAGGATCCTATAGGCCTTTATGAAGTACCAGTATCACCAAGCGAATATGAAAGAGGGGAAGTGTGTCTTGTACCAAATACCACTTGGAGATGTGACCAACAAGAATATCAATGGTACCCTAGGTGTGCGGTGCTCCCTAATACCCAGGCAGAATACAAGCTCTCCCCGATGCCTGGAGAGAATGCCACACTTAAAATGTTTCCCATATGTTTTGGTACCTATTTTTATGGGCAAAACCCAGAGGCAAAATACATGGGAAAGATCCCTCCTGAACAGTGTGTTTACACTTTGTTATTTGATATAAAAACAGGGAATTGGGATCTTGAAGGAGAGGAGAAAATAGACAGAAATTGGACAGCGTTAATTAATGGGACTCATCAAAATTACACTGTGAATTATTGGAACCTGACTGTGGGAGAAAATGAGATTCTAGTAGATCCAGAAGGATTGTTATATGATCCCTCCAGAGAACAAGATAGAAATGGGAAAAATTCACCTGTAATATTGTCCCGGGTTTTCCTTGGCCCCCTCTGGACGGCTAGATGTTCATATGTTGCACCCTGGGCAAATGTATCATTGCTAAATACAATCTGGGAAGATTACAAATATTGCAATAATTCTGAGCATGACACCCCAGAGGGTGTAGGATTGCCCCGAATAAAATACAGCATTATAAATTCACAAATCCAGGGAGGCATGTACTTCGTATGTGGAAGAACTGCATATAAAGTACTGCCTCTAAACTGGGAAGGGATATGTTCACTGGCATATTTGGCACCCAACATTACTGTGATATCAAATATATCATCTTCCCAGCCCCTTAACATGGGGAGTTTTGCACATAGGTACAAACGAGGGACACCCATACTGGAGGAGCGAAAGAACTGGGTATTTCAAGTACTACATGTTCTTATTCCCGGATTTGGAATTTTCGATTTACAACTGGCAATGATGAATATGTCAGCTGAATTAGCCATTGCATTTAATGCCACCAGAGAGGCCATAGGAAGTATACAGATAGAGATAAACTCTGCAGCCCAATTGGCGATACAAAATCGGCTTGCCCTAGACTTGATTACAGTACAACAAGGAGGAGTATGTGTTTTAATCCAACATCAGTACCAGCAAAAGTGCTGTTATTTTGTCAACAAGTCATCAGAGATAGAATTGGATATTGGGAAAATAAAAGAAGCAGTACAGGTATTTGAAAAGGGGGGCCAATATGAAGGAGGCGATTGGAGTTTATCATGGTTATGGTCTTGGTTTGGGGGGTGGGGCTGGTTGTTTAAAGACATACTTTTTATAATAATAGCTATTGTATTAAGTTGTTTATTAGTGCAGTGCTTACCTGCTCTCTGTTCCTGTTTAAAATTGTGTAAATTTCCGCCAGTGAAAATACTAGAAACCAATCGAGCTATGATGCAGAGAGAAGAGATAAATTCCCTAATGGCTATTGACCCCACTGTCCTCACTACAGATACTGGTTGCTCATACCCATCGGTTGTTTATGTCCCCATGAATGCAAATTTCAATGAAGTGGGAGTAAAATTCAACATATATGAGGAAATTTAGAACTATTCAAAACGTTTATTATGTTCAGAAGAAAAAAAACTCAAAAAGGGTCGATTGTTAGAATTCATTTTGAATTGCTTCGTTTCTTTAACACGTGTAAGTTTGAGCTTTTGTTGTCTCTGAACGCACTGCCTATCACATATGTTATCTTATGTATATTTGTTTAGGTAAAATAAGCCTGGTTCCACGCCATAGGCTTGCAGCTGGTTTCTTTCCCTAACTGGGGCACTGTACTCATTATAATTGTGTGTTCAAATAACTAACTGACCTCGGCTGTGGTATTTTGGGGAGGGAAAGGCTGATATCTATACCTTTGAACCACGTAATCCTTTGAAGGGTCTCAAGAATGTGGGGAGTCAGGCAGCTGCAGAAGGGAGGCAAGGACAAAGCTGGGAATGGAACCAGTGTGTGGAAACTGATTAACTCCTTAAAATATCTGTATGACGTATATCATTATTTACACATTTTATGTATCCTTTGATGTATGAGTATAAATATCACTGTTAAACGCTTTATGCCAGCACACTTTACTTCGGGCCTGGGATGCCAGTGGTAAACCTGTCCTCTTTGCTGCAGCAAAAATAAACAGACCTTTGGTCATTGATTTTTCACTCCGGCTCTCCGTGTCAAAAACTCCTTTGTAAATGCATTTGTAAGTATCTGCAAATATGTGCATTTGACACTCCTACCTCTCTTTACATCAGGCCTAATTTTAAAGACAAGGGGGGTGGGACACCTCCAGAACTCCCCAAAACGATGGAGTAAGTCAAGTACCCCACATGGCCAAACACTTGTAGTGCTCCCACAGAAAGCAATGAAGGCAAGCAGTAAAACTAGAGTACAGTTAAACAAAATACATTGAAATATATTTTAAACTTTATGAAGGTCAACCTTTGTTATTTTTTAAAAAAATGAAAAATATAAAATACATGCTGTCTACGACATTTTTATAGCTTTGGGTGAACTGGAGTTGTCTGAATGGTCTCACTTGTAGGAGTGGGCAACAATATGTGTTAATACTTGTTTTAATGTGATACACTGTAAATTTCTTGAGAACAGAAATAAACACTTATCTTGCATACAATACTGTAATAAATTTAGTTTACAAAACAATGCATGGGTGAGGGATTGATTTAGAATTAATTACATTTTACAAATATTTTCCTATCATTTCCTTATGAAGATTGACGCCCAGGAATTTTAGGCCACATATACATGACAACTTATCACTTAGTACACTAATAGTAATATCATCGTGCAGCAGGGGGTATGAATGTTTATGTTCATCTTTAAAATCATATATACATATACACACACACACGTCAATGCAATTATATAATTTGAAGTACTAGGGGGGAAAGGCGTCTGCCTAGTAAAGACAAACTTTATATTATCAATATATGAGGTTTATTTCACAATTCTAATTCAAAAACATTCATGGTATAGCTCGCACAGACCACAGGTGCAATACACACTTTTTTCTACTGAAGACAACAAAGGGAAATGGGGGGGGGGGGTCGTTAGGTTACTGTCGGGCACAGCGATATGTTTTATTTTATGTTTTATAACTGAAAAACTACTGAAATTCAGTTATGGACCAGTGAGCTAAGTATAACTTGTGCCCCGCTATGCACTGCTTAGGTACTCACATCTTTCATCACCTTTACTTGTTCAATGACATTACTCATGATGCATCACAAGACATTCACTGATGGAATCATTCAATAAATGACAGTTTGCTATACGTTTATTACACAGAAAGATGATTAGTAAGCTACATGTAGGGGATCTTTTCCATACCTGCTGGTACTGCTAATTAGTGCAAAAGTGCTAATTAGTGCAAAATTTGGCATCTAACTGATGCTTGCGTTTCTGAAAAGTGTGGGCTCTCTGAAGGCTGTGTTTAAGAGGGGATTGGGTGTGTGCAGTGTGTTGGCTCTCTAAAACAGTTGTTCACAGGGCAATGATTGTACAGAGTATGGGATTTATCATCTAACACTGCTTGTGTGTCTGGAGGGACTGTTATCTCAATCAGTTGCACATAAGGCAATGGCTGTGCTAAGTACAGGCTTGTACACCTAAGGGGGCTTGCCTGCTAGAAGGAAGTGAGCTCCCTAAGGACTTGAGCATAGGACGAAGGCTGTGCATAGTACAAATTACAGTACAGAGCCCTGTTGAGAATTTGTGTTTTTCTCCCAGTTCAAAATGTGCCAGTTTGCATATTTTTCAAGTGCTAAACTTGTTCATAAGTGGTACTCATGTAAAGGGCTTCTCCAATCCAGTTCGCCCTATAGGAAACTTCAAAAAAAAATATATGAAAAAACAACAAGACGACTCACTCAAAGCTTTGCAATGCATGTAAAAGTGTTTCCACAGGCAATTCACAAACCCGAGGGTCGGAAACTCATTACAAACATGTTTTCTAAATAGGTTATGGAATCACAGACTTTGCTAAGGCTTATTGCTATATTTTTGTTTTTTAGAGCTAGTTATCAATTTTCAAATATTGAATGCACGCTCCACCTAAAAACAGTTTAAAAAAAAAAAAGCACTTCCTGATTGAATATTTGTTTTCACTTTATTTGGTTAACTTTTTGGGAAGTGCCCTATCTCCCAATGGGTCCAGTCCAGGTTAGAGAAAACTGCTAATAAATATCACCACAACATATTCAGAATATTCAATTGGAAATCTCTAAAGCGCTGACCTGCTAAGTTCATTTCAGATTATTCACCAGTTTGACTGTTAGTGGAGTCTTGGTTCAATACCATAAAAGGTAAAAAACATAAAAGTAAAGACCCAGCTGGAATAACTTTGGGGAGAAAGGAAGAGAGAAAGAGGGGAGAAGGGAGTGTGAGTATGAGTGTGTGGTGCACTTTCACATCACCTGACCAAAGTGCTAACTCATCAGTTCGCCATGGATCTACTTATATTACGCGATAGGGCCAAAGAAGTTAAGAGCTCCAACAATGTTGAGCTCCAACAATAAATATATCAATCATCTGCCACCATACGCACATCTAGTATTGTATCCTACATGCTTAGCGTTTGTAAGACAAAATATTCATTAGTAAGTGATAGGTTAGATACACCTGTCCGTCAAGCTTATTCCTTGATTGCTTTTTCATGTGTAAAACACATACTAGCGCCATATATTGAGAAACCCAGACTGCTACTGCATTGCCTACTGAACTCAGTTGCAAATCTCAATATATTGGAGTCCCATCGAGGCTTGTAACAAACCAAACAAAAAAAATTATTAAAAATTGCGTTGGAAGCTGCAGCCCTAATTTGCTTTTAAAAATGTTTCGCACAAATGAAAACGATCACTCAAACAACCAACAAGAGGGTGAACAGGTTTCCGATTTCTACTGTCTATCCAGTGCTTTACTCAGGACCTGGTGGCTCCCTTGTATGATTAACTTTTAAAAGAAATCCTGATCAATACCCTTGCATTAATCACTTGATAAAATTAGGTAACCCAACACTAAATGTACAGCTGCTCATGACGTGTGCATGTGTGGTTACACATGAGCGCATATGAAGCATCACACTGGGGCCATCACCGCTGATGACACATACATGCGCATGCATGAAGAAGAACGCACACCTTTAAAGCCATTTTTTTTTGTACTGTCAATGGAGCTGACACAGTAAGTAGTACTGCACCACAACACAAGGTATAAATTGATTAATTCAAGATCTTGCATAGGGTGTATATAACCCTTCCATCATCCAAGGACACTATAACCCAAACTCAGTACTAGCTACCCAGACAGGGTTTAAAAAATGACGTGAGAAAGCACAGCTACAGATGCTCGGTACTAGTTTGGATTTGTGACAAATGTTCTGAGTTTTATAAACTCTACTTAATACGTTCGTATCCGCACGGTCAATTGGTACTGGTTCCCAAAGACTGTAAAAAGAGAGGCACTTAGGGGATACTACAAATTGTCTAATGGCAGCCAAACAACTAAAATCCTGTGGATGCGCTCAGACCCTAGAATTTCCACTGTGATAAAGAGGCATTGGTGTCAGACATCAAGCATCGGACAATCCCGTGTAGCAGTTGATGAAAACACGGACAACTGCATATGGCAAATGCATTTTGAATCACTCCGCACAGTTACAGGGGCTGAGTTTTAGAGGAAGGATATCGATCATGTCCGTCCGACCAGCAGCTTTCAGGGAGGCACTAATGTTGCCAAAACCCACTGTGTGAGCTTCAGGAATTCCCCATTAGTACAACACTAACACTGAACTGGAACACTGATAAGATGGTATAGTAGATAAAAAAAAAAAGAAAACGTGACAAGGCGATTTTATGAACCCAAGGATGGGGAGACAACTAGCAAATGAGTGGTGATGAGGAGAAATCCGCGTCAGTGGAATAAGCTCTATTTAGATCAATTAAGGTACTGAATACAGATCCTCGTAAAATTTAACGTGCACCTACAACTGTGCAAATAACGGAAATTAAAAAAGAAGTCAACCAGAGGGGAGCGAAACATCCCAACAGACTGATGTCCTATTGGGATCCTTGGAACGAGAAGAGGTTTACATCCCCACACCAGAGGAGCAGTAACAGGTCAAAGAAGTCTAGTACGTACACTACGCGCCCCCTTTGGAAAGCAGAGAGGGGTTAGTCGGCGAGATGATAGGACTGAGATGGCAAGTGCCGGGCTTTAGTAAACGATGCTGGGTTACCCTTTGTAAAGTCCCAATGTGAGGTAAACCTGCTGTGATTTTAGGCCCACTTCGTGTGTGTGTTTTTTTTTTTTTTTTTTTTTTTTTTTTTTTTAAATCAAGCCTCTTACCAACCAGCACGCGTCCTAAGGATGAAGAGTCCCCTTGGTTAACGCAGAGCACATCTGCCGCCTCCCCAGGCTCACATGGCGGCAGCTGTGAAGCACGGCGTGACCCGCCCGCGCCTCTGAAGAATGCCAGGCCCGCTCTCGGTATCAAAACACAGGGCTCCCACTTGGCAGCTCGCAGTGGCGCTGGGAAGCCTCCAGGGTTCACATTCAAGTGGGTATGTGATAGCAGATAACATGGGCAGTGCGCTGCCAACACCAACGGCTTCCTTGGCCCGGGGGACTTGCGGCCGAGAGTGATGAATCATACACTGTGTAACGAAGATTTGCATTTGTTCTACTTAGCCTTGGGTTTCGTAAGCCCCATATGACACAAATGTACAACGCACCATTGCTACGTTATAAAGAAAAAAAAAATCAGATTTTCTAACAAGTTTGTGACTTGTTATCGACTTAGTCTGTATGCCTATTAGATTAAGTTAAATAAACACCCCTTAATAGCCAAAAAAATATATATATATTTATCGTGCCTAGGCGGCTGCTATATTCAAACTATATACCTCACTGAGTTATCTCAGTGTAAAATATATGTAGTAGGCCCATCAGGCCCGACTCCTTCATATTTTCAGGCCAAGCACCAAGAATGATCTTCATTTAGCTGGGCGCACGGTGGCAGCAATTGTCCTGATGCTCCCCATGTAGGTTTGAGGCAAGATGTGGCTGGAGAAGTGCCAGCAGCCGAGGTACCGCGGATTTCACGGGATGCAAAGACAAGATTTCAGCAGCATTGTTGGAACCGCTTCAGCCCAATATGGCGCTAGGTGAGGTATGGGTTGTTTAAGACGAGCCACAGAAGCGGTATTCTCGTAAAATAACAGGTTAATCCGTTGTAACCTCTATCCTATGTGTTGTAAAACGCTCTGTTGCATTCGGGCCATATTCACGCTATATAAAACTGCAAATAAAGTGCCACATGTCAACCATAAAAGGCAGTGAGACCCGAGAGTTCGTCCGGGGGCATTCACCCCACTGCGGCCCCGCACAGAACCCCTGCAGGATTTGCGTTCCACAGAACTATTGGTATCGAGGAAAGGACAGGGGGGAGGAGTAAATAATTATGTTTTTTAGGGGACCGCTTCGAGATCCATCCACCAAGAGGCAAGATGAGGAGGTCCCATTTGATGGACTTAACTGTCTGAACGCGAGCCGACCACGTACAATGGTGGAAAAAAGCAGTAGTTGGTGCAGCTGTGCATAGTACGGTGGAGAAGATGGATACTGCCAGGTAAGGATGCACTTGGCAAGGCGCTGGGTGGGTATAACACGAAAATGGAAGTACAGGAGGTGCAGTCTTCCAGGAAAAACGCGGTGGCAGCCAATCAAGCATCGTGTAATTTGGCATGCCTTTTTGGTACTGTCTTGCTGGCAGCCTACTCAGCCTAAATACAGCAAATCATCCTTCCTGCCAGTGCCCAAGAAATTCTTGAGAGAAATACAGCTCTGCACACTGCATCCTCTAAGCCAATCAAAGGTGAGTTCCAACAAATGGGAGGATGCAGCCAGGAATTGAGGCTCCAGTATGTATCCAAATGTAAACAGCTATTTAAAAAGGTGTGGTTTTCAAGCAGTACCAAAAAACGGAACAAGGCAGCGGCACTACAAAGACTCTTCCGAAACAAAATGCACACTTTGAAGATTCCACCACAAGGAAAAAATATTGCTGTTTGAAATTACACTAAACAACCACCATCCTCCCCCAGTGGAGGAAGACAACTGACTGTGCAAACTGAGAATGGCTGTGCTGGACAGTAGCGTTCGGCTCCTGCAACTGAAGAGATGTAGGGTGCTAAATTAAACTACGGACCCGTTTTCTTTGCTTTATTGTAGCTTCACGTCACTGCGCTCCCGAAAGCAGCGAAGGAGGATCTATTTAGCCTACAGCTTTTTACTTCATTAAAACACGAGTCTTTGTCAGCTAATAATTGTCACGATCCCAAACGAGAGAAGGATAAGATGCATTCTGATGAACATTGCCAGATCACCCAGAGTAAAAAGACTGAAAAACAAATGCTTGTTCTCTAATGCATTAAAATTCACTATATATCAGAACCTATCTTCTTGGCTTGCCACAATATCGCCAAACTCCAGGAGTTATATATTACAATGAAAAAATAATAATACCAACGACGTCCAAACTAAGCTAGGAACTCGTGTTTACAGTGTAAACAGTTAACTTCAAAACAAGTATTGCCAGCGGCAAAAGGGTTTAATGTGGTAGGTAATTCATGAAGCATCAGAGTAACGAAGGAGGGACCCAGCAGGAAGAGAGTAGTTGTAAAGTAGTCTAACCCTTTCAAAGGAATCAACTGGAGATGGTATAATAAATCCCAAGCAGCCAATAGAATGAGGCGAGATTAAATACTCCGTTGGGCTGAGCCAATAAAAAAAAAGAAAAAAAAAAGTGCTACGTCTTAAATCAAAGGCTGAAAAAGGATGGTCGAGAAAAAAAAAAAAAAAAGGCTAGTGGCTGAAAGGTGCAGACCCGAAGAGGTCTATATATAGTTAGCAATATTTCTGTTTGTTCCCTATGCTACCAAAACCCAGACCTAAAAACGTATAATTTTTAAAATCTAAAAATCATGTAGAATAAAGGATGAAATTGCCAGCCACAACCATTCTGACTCAGCACTCTTCCCCTAATTAGTGTGCCCGCACGTCAACATACATTCAACTCCTTTTCATCTGGCGTAAAAGGAAGAAATGGCAAATGTTTGGTGGAAAAGAATCCAATTCAACTCAATCTTAATGACCCCTGTCCACTCTTAATGCTCATCCACCCATTACACAAAGTGTGCAAGCTTAGTTCTATTAAATTCAGAGAGGTCTTGTGCTGTTCAAAATAAGGTAGTAGTCAAACCCATCAACCGCTCACCCTGCTCCAGAAAAAACTTCTGCATCTAATCATTGTTTACTTGGTAGTGTTAACATGAGTTTTGGTGATGACACACCAAGTCTACTGTAATCTCTATAGTGGGCTCTAACAAAGCACTGACTAATCTAAAAAAAAAATGCAAAATCTGACAGCAAGGCCATGCAAACATTAACTCAACTGTGAAAGCACCCAGTGGCTCTCAAAGAGCACTAATACAACCTTCAAAGTCCCCTGTACAGTTCACAAGGCCAACTGGCAAAAAAGAACCAGAATATCCACTGTAATTGCCACCTCACTAAATTCCCTACGGAAGTCTGCAATACCAAACCTTATCACCCAATTACTGTTCAAATAGCTGAAGTATATCAGAGGACCTCTAGGAGACTAGGAACATATAGGATCCACAACACAATGAATCAAAACATAAGAGCATAACCATGAAGTATGCATTTAAAAAAATAAAAAATAAAAAGTCTAAAAAACTCAACTTCACTGGACCACTTATAACTGAACTCTTGTAGGTGGGTGCAGTAATTGAATATCAAACTGAGCCTGCTAGCACCAACTGGACTTTGACCGCCTCCAACATCACAACATTTATAGTTTTGGAGGATCCAAAAGGAGCAGAGTACAGCTATACAAAACACCAGAACAGTGTCCATGTTATTCTTGAGGTTATAGGTGAACATTATGCACAGCAACAGACGAGTAAATGGGACAATGCTGAGAGGATACTATCAGCCAGGAACTCTTACAACTTATTTTCCATGCTCAAACTACACCTTCCTTCAAACAGCTCTAGCTGAAACCAAAACTACGTTTTAAAAAAACCCACCTCAGCTTGAACAATACCTAGCAATATTAGATTAGTCAATGAAAGTCTGATGGTATTTTACAATCCTGCTACATACATAAGCTGATCTTGCATACATTTCAAGCAAGAGTAAGTTTGACACTTGACCCCACCCCCGCAAACCCCACCCCAAAATACTTCTAAATTTCAGCATAATGGTAAATGTTGGTGAGTACAATGTTTTACTTGCAAATTTATGGAAGAACATTGGCCCAAAAAAAAAAAAAAAAAAAACTGGTTGCACCAAGAGTGAAAGTCGACGAAATGATGATGAAGAATGCCTTACAATGCATAATTTAATTAAGGATTTGAATTCAAGCAATAAAAACAGACAAACATGTACTGGCAAAGCACCTACGAAAAGGGGGAAGGAATTAAACACTAAGGTGTGATTTAGAGGGGTACTGGAGGAGGAGGGAGAACAACAGTAGTAAAACGAGGAGACCAACACTGAGCACAGAGGCATGGGGTTGCCATGGTGCGAATTACACAAGAACAGCATGAGGGAAAAAGCAACACTGGCTATGGGGATAGGAATCTGGCAGAGTGAGAACCACACTAAAGAGCTCATGGAGTGCTTAATGAAACAAGCATTTGCAATGCAATGGATCGCGCATTTGCTCCAGTTAGAGCTACTGCCATTGTAAATTCATAACTGGACTTTTCTTGCCACATAAACTGAAAATGAAAAGTAAAACATAAGTTTACACAAGCGAGCCAATTTAAAGCACCATGGCTGCCACAAGAGCGAATGAGACACAAAAGGGAAAATACGTTCGCTCAGTCAAACGTATTGGTAATCGTCCAATTATTCATGTAAGAAGCTCAGTCTGCAAGACAGTAACAAAACCCCCAAGGAGGGACAAAAGTGAAGCATCTTACAATGATAAAGGATTTTTGAAAGGCAAGCCAACGAACAAGTGAAAGTGATGGGCGTGGTTAAAACCCCACAATACTTACTACAGGTCAAAGCACTTGGGCGCTCAACCTAAAAATAGTCCCTACAGCATCATCATGCTATGTGCACATCATGTGAGTGTATACATCCATCTGCCCCTGTGACCAGTGCAGCATCATGACACATACATGTACATGCATAGTGCCACATTTGTGCATATAAATCACCCTGAGGCGGTCTATTTCAGCTTTATGTTTTCCAATGTTGTTGAGCACCTGCAAAAAAGCACTTAACGCCAAAATGTCAGCAAACACCTTTCAAAGGAAAGACACACTGGTCTGCTTCTCATGCTATGTTTCGACATGCTCCTAACCTTAAAATTACTCACTCAAAAAGACTCATTTGGGTGTTTCAAAATTATTGATGCGAACTGGGTTTGACTGAAGAAAACTCATGTTTAAATATATGGAGGAAGAAGGTGGCAGGCAATAAACATGCTACAGGCATAGCTGGAATCTTCTATGAATTGTAACTGAAATGAGTTGACACGGGGGGGGGGTTATCTCAGGAACTGTGTGTGTGCGCGCACCAACATTCTAGGCATGTTTACAACAGTGCAGAATTGTACTGGGACTATTTAATGAAATGTGCATGGGTGCTAGGCATGTTTATAACATGTACTGCAAGATTATACAAGGGTTATTTCATGAAGTGTGTGTGCGCACCTACATTGCAGGCATGTTTGTAACACCCCACTGCAGGATTATACAGGGGGTATTTCAGGAAATGGATGGGTGTGTACACGCGCACCTGTATTCTGGGCATGTTTATAAAATGCACTGCCGGATTACACAGGAATTATTTCATGAAATGTGTGCACACCTACATTCAAGGCATGGTTATAACAGGTACTGCAGGGGTTAATTAATCAAAGGTGTGTGTGTGTGTGTGTGTGTGTACGTGTGTGTGTGTGTGTGTGTGTGTGTGTGTGTGTGTGTACGTGTGTGTGTGTACGTGTGTGTGTGTGTGTGTGTGTGTGTGTGTGCGCGCGCGCGCGCGCACGTGGGTGCGTGGGCAACTATTCGACATGTTCATAACACATGCTTCCGGATTATATAGGTTGCTTCATGAAGTGCCTGTTTACATATTTCTACTGGTAATTTCATATCGTTCTCCTTACCAAAGGGACAAATGACACTTCCATACGCACCAATAAGGCATGATTGAGGGCAAGCAGCTGCGAATGCTGTTACAGTAAATGATGTCCTTGTTTTCAGTTCTTTAATTGCGTGTGTGCCTCCTTTGTCAAAAATGCGCGCCCATGCAGCCTGCCTGTGGCTGTGACAAACTGAGATCGGGGCCTAACAGCTGCAAAAGTGTAAAACCCCCGACTGTGCAGAACGATTATTCTCTTGAAGATTTCTTTCGATAAAAGTGGTTCGTGGCCAAACCTTCATCAGATTTTTTAAATCAGAACCCCTCAGTCTGTAAAAATAGGAACAGGGCTAAAATTGAGCATCCACCGAAAAAAGTTCGCTTGCAGTCAAACGTATCGGGAATCGTACAATTATCCATGTAACAGGGGCAGTCTGCAAGGATGTAACAAAACTGTCGCAAGGAGGGACAAACGTAATGCATTTACCAATGGTAAAGAATTTTTGAAAGGCAAGCCCACGAACGAGTTAAAGTGATGGGCATGTGGTGGGTGAGATTAAAAGCCCACTATACTTACAACAGGTCAAAGCGCATGCGCGCTCGACCTAAACAAAAAAAAAGTACCCAAAAGGTGGCAGCAGAAGGACACTAGTCAGCTAATCGAAAGATTGAGAAGATCGCTGTTCCATGAGAGTGACAAAAGCGAGACAATGGAAAGCCATCAAATAATAAACTGAGTGACAACACAGCCAACAAAGGGAAGCAGTGGGCAGGCACTATTCCCACAAGATCTTGGTATGGCCCACAAAAGGTTTTTCACAACCAGACAGCTAAAGTTAAAAGCTGTTTGGTAGGCGAGAGCTAAAAAGGCTAACAAAATAAGCACAGTCATGGCAATATGGTACCAAAGTAAGAGATAACCAATCAATACAAAAACCATGGACACTAATTGAAGTTTTTCTTTAACAAGGGAACAGCAGAAATCTGATAAGTATTAGAAATCCACCACATATCCTACTGGTTAACAAGCAATGAGACTAGAACGTTATCAATACCACACTTATAGCTGGAAATTAAAAGATTACTTCTGATATGTCTGGTGCAAATTGATTAAAAAAAAAAAAAAAAAAAGAGAAAAAAAAAAGAGGCATCGGGGTAAAGGAAACGGTTTTCCTTTCCCTCAATGCCTCTTAGCATTCCTGCTGCCCACTAGGCACCAGGGAATTTGTTCAGTGTGCGTGTGTTTTGTGTGGGTGGGAGGCGGCCCCTTGGGCAAGGGCCCCCACAAGGCGGCATAATGATGTATGCTGTTTCTGCCCCCTCCTTCCCCCCAGAGGCCGATCGGGTAGAAGCCACAATGGCACCAGGGATGTATTTTGTTTAGTTTTTTTTTGTGTGCAGGGGGTGTGGCCCCTTGGGAAAGGGTCACACCCCCCCCCCCAAAGGGAGACACACTTTTGTAGTTCTTCCCCCCTTGGGTGCATATCGGCCTTGTTTTTGGCCCATCTGCCCCCATGTGTGTTGGGGGGGGGGGGGATCCACTAGGCGCCAGGGATTGTGTGTGAGTTTTTTGTGCGGGGGGGCAGCCCCTCAGGCAAGGGCCGCTCCCCAAAGGGGGCATAATGTTCTAGGTTGTTGGCAGGCTTTTTGAGTTGTCTTCTGACCATAATTATGAGACAGACTCTGCATTTGAGGTAGAGGAGTGAGAGAGAGAATCTGGGAGTGAGTTTTCTGTCTGAGAGGAATCTTCTGATGAGGAAGCCACTCAGTGCAGATGAAGGGCTTGTTTTCGAGGAGGATATCGATGTGCCAATTGGAAGACCTGACACCTGGGTTGCCCCAAACATGGAGCAGCCACAGTTGCCTGCCTTTACTAGTCTCCCAGGGTGTAGAGTAGATACAGAAAACTTTTTGCAACGCTGCCAGACTTAGACCTCAGTCTAGAGCTACCGATGGGATTCCCACAAATTTGGAAGAGATGGAAAGTTCTTGGGTTTGACTTTTTTGATGGGGTTGATAAGGAAGCTGTCACTGGCTTCTTACTGGTCCACTAGTCCCTTGATGGCAATGGCTATATTTCTTGCAACGATGACTCGTAATCAGTATTTGCTGCTTCTTCGGATGCTGCATTTTTGTCAACAATGCTTTAGCCTTGACACAAGATCACCCAGACTGTGACCGTCTTTCTAAGATTAAGCCTGTCCTTGATCATTTTGTAGATCGGTTTTCAGAGGTCTATATGACAGGCAAAGAAATAAGTGTGCACGAGTCTTTGGTCCTGTTCAAGGGTTATTTGGTTTTTAGGCAGTACATTCCCAGCAAGAGGGCACAGTATGGAATTAAATTGTATATGCTGTCAGAAAGTAGTACAGGATATGTTTATAATTTCCAGGTCTATACTGGTACGGATTCCAGTATTGACCCCCCTGGTTGTCCGCCCACTTTTGGAGTTAGTGAAAAAATGGGGTGGGAACTTGGTAGACAACTGTTTAACAAAGGTCACCATTCGTATGTAGTTAACTGTAGTTGTTCAAGGAGTTGTTCAGGGTGGACACAGATGCTTGTGGCACACTCCGCTCTAACTGGAAAGGCTATCCAAGGGAGCTTGTCTGTAAAAAAAAAAACTTGAGGGGACAGTGCAGTGCCTTGCGGAATGATGAGCTGCTAGCTCTGAAATTTGTAGATAGGAGGGATGTGTACATGCTAACTACCATCCATGATGAGAGTACTTTACCTCTGGTGTTTGGGGTCAAGTTGCTGAAGTGCGCAAACCTGTGTGCATTTTAGAATACATTAAGCACATGGGGGGGGTGTTGATAGAGTAGATCAGAGGTTGGAGCTCTACACTGCTGTCGGTAAGTCCTAAATGTGGACTAAAAAGTTGGCTGTCCATTTGTTCAATCTGGCAACATTTAATGCTTTTATAGTGTTTAAGGACTGTTCCCCTGAGTCAAGGATGACATTTGTTAAAGTTCAGGAGTCAGTGATAGTGCCTTGTTATGGTGGATCATGCAAGAGTTCCTAGAGAAGCAGTTGCGGAGGATGTGGCTAGACTGAAAGATCGCCACTGATCAGATTCCTCCCACTCCCAAAAAAGACTTTCCCGCTAAGAAATGTAGAGTTTGTGCCCAAAGCGGTATCCGAAGGGAAAACCGAATGTACTGCCCAGACTGTCCTCCAAAGCCTGGGCTGTGTGTGGCAGGCTGTTTCAGGAGTTACCACAGCCCAAAAAAGTTTTGGGAAATACTGTGAGCGTAAAATGCCTTTTTTATATTTTCATATGTTCAGTTTCACTGTTGACATTACTGTCATTTATTCACTTAAAACTTTTGTGTTTGTAGTTTTGTACTTCTAATTAGTTAGTGTTTTCTTTGTTCTTTAAAAAAAAAAGTGATGAGGTGTGCATGGGGTGGCGCTTGGCTAGGGGTGTGGGTGGCGCTTGGCTAGGGGTGTGCGTGGCACTTGGCTGGCAGTGTACGTGGAGTGGCGCTTGGCTGGCAGTGCCAGCCAAACGCCAGTCCACACACTCCCATCAGCTGCTGTGATTGCTGTATCAGGCATGTGGGCGTATGAAAGTGATGGGCCCTGGAATGGCACGGTCTGTTGATGCGAATGTTGTAATGTGCTGGGCCCGCGGCTGGCAGCGCAAATGTTCTTGTACATGTCATGTATGTAAGGTGTGTGAATGGACTGTAAAGCGGTTGGTGCCTTGACGCGGCTTTACAGCTCACGAGCTGCGAGTCATTGGTTCAGTTTTTTGGCCTTTCAGTTATTACAGTGCATTTCACTTTTGTGAAACATCTTGTTAATAAAATTTTATCTACTGAACCATCACTCACCCTCGTGCCAAATCCAAACAGTATGTGTGCTAAAAATGACAAAACCAGCTCCGCTGTAATCAGGCGTCGCAGCACACCTGTGACACGCCAGGTGTCTCGGGTGGGACCCCGATGATAAAGCATGCCACCAACTTGGTTTAACATAACCTAAGTGTGTTTCTTTTCACAATTTTAGGGTTTGGAGCATCACAGAAGTACGTGGATACGTTAAAATGATCTATTGCAAAACTACCTGTGTTTGGGGGGAGAGTCACTTATGTTCTTGGTCCCAGGTGCGTCCTTTATCTAGGGAAACCTACCAAACCCAGACATTTGTTAAAACTAGACACCCCAAGAAGTCCAGGGAGGTGTGGCTTGCCTGGATCCCCCAACATTTTCTTACTAAGACTCCTCTGCGAACCTCAAAATTTGCTTTAAAAAGCGTATTTTCCTCACTTTTCTTTGTAGGATCACTGTTCCGGCACAAATTTGCTACCACCCAGCGTTCCCCTCAATAAAATGATACCTCACTTGTGTGGGTCCTCAAAGCAGAGTCAGCCTAAAGGTGTATGAAAGAAAAATATGTGCTTATCAACTCGCTGTGCTATCCCCTCAATCTCTACAGGCTTTTGGCCTTTTTCTGTTGCAGGCACCTGGGCCACCCACACAAGTGAGGTATCATTTTTTTTTTTTTTTATTTATTTATTTTTATTTTTTTTTAATCGGGGGGGCGGTACGCTGGGTGGAAGGAAATTTATGGTTCCTCTCAGGTTCCAAAACTTCGGTCACCAAAATGTGAGGAAAACTTTTTTTTTTTTTAAAGCCAAATCTTGACATTTGCAATGGATTCTGGGTAAGAAAACACTGGGGGAATCAAAGAAAGTCACACCTCCCTAGACTCCCGCGGGTGTCTAGTTTTCAGAAATGTTTGGTAGGTTTCCCTATGTGGCTGCTGAGCCCAGGACCAAAAACAAAGGTGTGCGCCCCGGGAAGTATGTGCTAGTATGGGAACCCCGGAATTCAGAGACGTGCAAATAACCACTGCTTCTCAACAGCTTATCTTGTGCCCATTTTGGAAATACAAAGGTTTTCGTGATGCCTACTTTTCACTCTTTATGTTTCAGCAAATGAATTGCTGTATACCCGGTATAGAATGAAAACCCATTGCAAGGTGCAGCTCATTTATTGGCTCTGCGTACCTAGGGTTCTTGATGAACCTACAAGCCCTATATATCCCCGCAACCAAAAGAGTCCAGCAGATGTCACAGTATATTGCTTTCAAAAATCTGACATCACAGGAAAAAGTTAGAGTAAAACATTGAGAAAAATATTTATTTTAGCTGTTATTTTCTGTAGGAAACCCTTGTAGGATCTACACAAATTACCCCTTGCTGAATTCAAAATGTCTTCTTTCCAGAAATGTTTAGCTTTCTGGGATCCAGCATTGGTTTCACACCCATTTCGGTCCCTAACTGGAAGGAGGCTGAAAGTTAAGAAAACAAAAACAATTGTAAAAATGGGGTATGTCCCAGTTAAATGCCAAAATTGTGTTGAAAAATTGGGTTTTCCGATTCAAATCTGCCTGTTCCTGAAAGCTGGGAAGATGGTGATTTTAGCACCGCAAACCCTTTGTTGATGCCATTTCCGGGGGGGGGGGGGGGGGGGGGGGGGGGGAAGGTAGCTAACCTGTGGGTGTTGCAAGTGTTTGGAAAAGGTTATGTAACACTACCTGTCCAACATTAGCTTGCGGACGTGCTATAACATCCACACAATAATGTTTAGTTTAAGTGTGTGGTGTAGACAATGTAGCTGCCTTACAAATGTCAGCTATTGGGATATTGCCCAGGAAGACCATAAAAGTCCCTATTTTACACGTACAGTGTGCTTTAGGAGTGAGAGCAAAATTCTTTAAGCTTTGGCATAACATGTTTGAATCCATTTCCATCTAGGAATGCCTGGTTTAGGTACGAGCTTTCCTTTGTGAGATGGCAAAAAAGCAACAAAGTTTGGTTTTACGGAACGCTCTAGTTCTGTCAATTTAATACATTAAAGCTCTTTTCACATCTAGTCTACGAAAGGCCCTTTCCACAACTGAATCCTGTTGCAGAAAGAAAACAGGTAATGGAACTAATAGATTTAGGTGGAAAGAGGAAACCTCCTTTGGGAGGAATTCTGGATTAGTTCGAAGGACCATCCTATCTCCGGGTAGCTGGAAGAAAGGGTCTTCCAAGATTAATGCCTGGTGCTCACTGACATGCCTAAGTGAAGGAATATATACCAAAAACACAATCTCCCAAGCTAGAAATTGGATGGGGCAGGTATGTAATGGTTCAAATGGTGGACCCATAAGTTTGGTGAGTAAAATGTCGAGATTCCATGTGGATGCAGGTGAAATGCTGGGTGGAATCACTCTCAGGCCTTCCATAAAAGCCTTAATAACTGGTACTGTGAACAAAGATGAGTGTTGCCTGTTTTGTACATAGGCAGTCACTGCAGCTAGATATAAGTGCACTGAAGTGTAGGTCAGGTCTGAAGTCTGCAAATGGAGAAGCTAGCAAACAATGTTTAGCACAGTTGCTTCAAAAGGATTTATTGTGGCAGTAGAAGACAAACCGTTTCCTCTTTGCCCTGTAACATGTTCTAGCTGCAGGTCTAGAAATGTCCTTGAGAATGGTCATACACTGAGGAGGGAGATTAAGCTAACTGCATTCTATGACCTCAGGAGCCAAATCGCAGGGTTGAGCTCCTTTGTATTTGATTGCCTCATTTCTCCATGTTTGAGTGAGAAGGTCCGGATTGAGTGGAAACGTCTCCTGGGGAACTACAGATAGCTCAAGGAGTGTGGTGCACCATGGTTTACAAGCCCAAGAGGAAGCAACTAGAATGAGGAGGAGACATTTGCCTTAGCTTCTGAACCACAAATGGAATAAGAGGGAGAAGTGTCAAAGTGTAGGCAAATATCCCTGAACAGTTCATTCACTGAGCATTGCCCTTCGATAGAGGGTGCGAGAACCTGGAGGCGCAGTGTGGGCATTTTGCGCTGTCTGCGGCTGCAAATAGGTCTATCTGTAAAAAAGCCCACTTGTGGAAGTATGGGAGGAGGATTTGGAGGTGAAGTTCCTACTCGTGGACTTGTTGCCACATCATGCTGAGAAGGTCCACAAAGTCATCAGTCCATAGGAGGTGTTCTGCTAACTAGAGGGATGTTTGGACGTAAAACCCAACGTCAAATCATCTGAACTACGTGTGGTAACTGCACAGAGTTAGACACGGCTGATCTGTGAAGGCGAAAGGTGTGATTTTTGCATGTTGACGGTAAACCCTAGTTGATGGAGAAGATCTAAGGTAGTATGAGTGTGCTGGTGACAGCGGAAGTGTGCTGGCTTTGATGAGCCAGTCTTCCAGATATGGGAAGAGATGAATGTTCTGTCTGCGCAGATGTGCGGTTACTACTGCTAGCTTTTGGTAGACACACAGGGTGGTGTAAAGACTCTGAATGGGAGCACCTTGAACTGGTAATGCCTTCCAGCTATAACAAGCCTGGGGTATTTGAGGTGAGCTGGCTGGATCAGGATGTGAAATTAAGCATCCTTCAAACCTAGTGCTGACAAAGTTGCACTGTTGGAGCAGTGGGATGATGTCCTGAGGAGTGACCATGTGAAAGTGCTCTGACAGGATGTAATGGTTTGAGGTGTTAGATGGGATTAGAAAGTATAGGATGTAAACTCCTGAGCCTTGATGTTGAAGAGGGACAGGCTTTACAGCTCCTTTGAGCAACAGAGCCTGCACCTCCTGTTTCAGCAGTTTTTGATGATCCATGGAGGGTTTGTGTTTGCGCGCTGGGATGTTTGGAGGTGTGGTGACAAGCTCCTGACAATAACCATGTTGGATAATGTCCAACACCCACTGATTTGATGTTATGATTTTCCCAAGAAAGGTGTTAGATGGTCGAGGGTAGGGAGGAGGCACCCTTTCAAATTGTTTCCCCTGCATGTGCCTCTATAATATCCCCTTGAAGGGGAGGTCTGATGTTGCTGCCTGTACAAGGAGGTAGAGGCATTTGACAGTGTTGTTTTGGCACCCTGTTTATATGATGGATGCAGAAAGGAGACACAAGAAGGGAGGTTTGGAGAGCCCCACCCCCTCTGAATTAGCTACCTCAGTGTTCTTAATTTTCTCCAATGCTCAGCTCACCTGGGGACCAAAAAGATCTTTATCAAATAGGACATTCAAAAGTGTTTGCTCCACCGCTAATTTGAAGCCAGATATACATAGCCAAGCATGTCTACGCAGCAATACATTGGTATTGATGCCGCTGGCAGCTGTGTCTGCTGAATCTAAGGCACACCTGAGTGAGTTGTTGGATATTCATTGCCCTCTTGTACAATTTCAAGTCACTTTTTTGTACTCCTCGGAGGTGTTGGAGGAGTTACTCCATTTCATCCCAATGGGCCCTGTTTTATCTAGTCAATAAATTGTAATGAACAGTGGACACTACATAATATTTCTGAATAATGTAATACACTTCTTAAAAAAGGACAAGCGTGACAACATCCTATTTATGGAACAATACAATTTATCATTCCATTATGAAAGTTATTTTATAAAAATATATAAAACTAGTTCCACTAAAATCAAAACCACTTATATTACATATTTACAATAAATTCATACACCCTTCACTTCGTCTCACATTTCACAGCAAATAAACTAGCTCAAATTTTAACAAAAATTGCAGGAACATAAATATCAAAAACAAATAATGTAAGCATCTCTAATAATCTAGGCATCACCAGTATTGTATAAAGTATTTACTAAGGATAATGCAAACACTTGTTACTAACTTGTATCACATACTACAATAATCATCTAAAAAAAGTTTAATAGTCACTCATAACATTGCTGTAACATAACAGTATCAATCATAGATCGGTGCGCACTTTGGCGCAAGGGCACCATCTTTAGGACATCCACCAATTAGTCGTTCTCAGAATAAGGGATAACATACCAGTAGGATGCGCTCAAAATCAAAGCGATGGCTGAGAGGATAGCTCCGAGTAGCCTTAAACGTGAAGAACGCCTTCCGAAGCTTCTGTTTAACGATACTGACTGGTTCGCTTTGCTGCCGCTTGGGCTGGAGTATGCAAAGAAGTCCATGATAAAGGTAAAGAGCCAGCAAAAGATCTTAAAACGTCTCGCAGGGTGCAGGCCAGTGAATGTTTCGGCTACTCATGCCAAAGGTTATGAAGACTGGGCCTTGATGTAAACAGTGTCTGAGGGTGCTGCTTTATACTTTGTCGACACAGTGTATAATGATGTGTGCACGTACTGGGTCTTAAAAAAAAAAAAAAAAAATCAACGTGTGGTGCAGCATTCCCTTCAACACAGGAAAGTACGGGCATGCTCCATTGATGCTGGTGGTACGCTACCATCCTAGCAATGAGTTCCTGGTGAGCTATTGCATCATCAGGGGGTGATGGTTTCGCCAGATAGAGTTCTGAGTTTGTATCACCCAGGGGAGTAATATCATATCATATAACTATTTCAAGGATCTGTGGGTTGTGGTGCTTGACATTAATCATCTGCCCTTCCATGATCCCCAATGAACGACTGGGGATCCCCTGTAGAGTAATGTCCCACTAGGTCACTATGCGAGTGATGTGGTTAAGGGCGTGGGGTTTGAGGAGGTGGCGAAGCAGGAAGCGGAGACTGCAGAGAACTAGTGGCTATGTCCTCCTTTCTCTTAGGAGGCTCTGGCAAGTCTATAGCCTCTTCAAAGAGCTGGCACTTCGATGGTAGGGTTGCCTGCACTCCTTTGGCTAAAATACAGTGAGTCAGAGGCTGTATATGCAGCTCTTTCTGCTTCAGATCAAGCCGTTCCTGCATTGTTTGGAGGATTGGTTCTGTGGCCTATTTTGGGGTTGAGGGTTTCGGTGCTGAAATAATTCGGTTTTAGTGTAGAGGTACACTGAGCTGAAGAGGTCAAGGCAGGGGTGCTTGGAGCCGAAGAGACAGATGGGCGGTTGGCAGAGGCCGGTTGGCTCTGTGTAGAAGAGGGTGGTTTATGCTTCGTGTTCGGTGCCAAGTCAGAGGACGGGGCAACTGCAGCAGATGGTCGGTGTCTAACATGGCCAGTAAGCCGCAGTGACCCAGTATCCATAGATACTGTCAGAACAGAGTGTCTCTTGGGAGGTTGGACAGGAGCATGGGTACTGAAGGTATGCAGACCCAGAGGAAGATCCTGCATCTGTAAGCTGTGTGAGGTCAGAGCCAGAGTCCTGTATGAAAAAGGCCTTTTTTCAGTCGCAGAGGACTCATGCAGTTCTTCCTCTTCCCCCTTAAAGTGTTCTTCGATCAGAAGAATCAACAGGACTCACAGTCATCTTCATTATGATGAGCTGTCAGACACAGATTTCAAACTTGGAGCTTGGTCTGCAGGTATTTGCTGTGGCAGCTGGGAAAGAAGCAAAATGGGGTCCACTCCATTAGCACACACTGTTGGTTGACGCTGATGAAATGACGAATAGGCCCCAAAGGGCGAGTCCCGAGGGACACAAGTGGACCATGGCGAAACATGTGATGGTTTTCATTCTTTTTTTTTTTTTTTTTTTTTTTTAAACACAATGGAAACACAATTGAGAACAAGATCGAGGAGGGTAGAAGTGAACAACAAACGAAAGGGAGCCCAAAACGGTTTTGAACTGGAGCGCCAGAAAACACCTCCGAACCCAAAGGCAGAAAGAAAATCGAACAATTGAGAACACTGCATCGTCACTCGAAAGACTTTTTCAAAGCAAAAAAAATGTGCACATTTGGACGCAACACTGAATGGCAAGAGTATGCAGAACACATGTATCTACAGCCACACATGCCTTGAACATAACAGTTCTTACTAAGTACTAAGCAAATTTTGTTACAAGAGCAGTGGCTCATATTGCCCTCATTTTATCTTTTGACAAGCATCAATGAAAAACAAATAGCAAGACACTGCAGAGATTTGTACCTATTCCATTGTGCACTTAATCTAAAGAAGCATTTCTGGAAATATATCTGCAGGATAAAGTATCACTATCAAGCCCTATAAATAAAATCTATTTTCATGGGCACTAAACAGAATATGCCGAATCTTCATAGCCAGCAAAAAAAAGTAAGTTTTTTTTGGTGGGGGGGGGGGGGGGGGGGCTTGGGGGAATGGGGTGTGCCCGTTCTGTTGAAGTTCTTGAGAAACAGCAAACTCATACCCTCTCATAAAGCCTTCAACTAACTCCCACAAAACGAAGACCTGTATTCATCTATAGTTTCCTCCTACTGCAGAATCACCTCTCCAACCAGACTTGCATGTCTATGCTCCAAACTGTGAGAAATACAAGAGTCACCCTAAATAGTGCCACCCTAATCGTTCAGGGCTCAAAAAACCTACTCGACCACTTGCATTGGCGAATTTTATTTTATGAGGTCGAGCTAGTTTTAGATTCCACTGGCACTTATGCCCAGTGGACAAAGGACAGGTGTCCTGTTCAGTCAAAAGCTGAATAAGGAATTAAGACGCCTTCAAATATTATTCGTGTCTCATTTGCTCTGTGTTCTTTTCAGGATTTTTAAGGTGAATTGTCCGACCTATGTGAAATGAAAGGCTTTTGGTCGCAGTTTTTTTACTAACACACAAAACTTATATAGCTAACAAACATTTCAAAATATATTTCAGTAGCTGTGAGACCATTTTTTCTACTTCTGTGAGATGAAAAAAATATTTTAATAGAATGGGGGGAAAAAAAAGTCCGAGGACTTTACTTGGTGATGTGGAAATGAATGTTTTCTGAAACCCAAATTTCATAGATTGTTAAGACACTATATAGTTTTATCAGTAAAGCTGCAAGTTAGTGGGAGTTTGTGTTGACATTTCTTGGAAATTTACAGTCTGTAAATAACAGTGCACTACGACATCATGCTTTAGTAATATATTTATTAAAAGTGAGTGTTTAAACAAACTGAGAAACACTCCTGCCCTGACGGCAAAGCTATTAATAAACTAAGAGGCAAGCCATGCATGGATCATGTGTACCCTATATGTGGGCTAGATTATACATGGAGCAAATGTGTAGTGTATTTGTTCAAAACAAGAGGATTTTTTTTTTTTTTTTTTTTAAACAGCAGAAATGCTGAACTCACATATTTGAAGCTGCACTCGTGAAAATGAAGAAAAAGGCGACTGTAAAATACAATATTTGCCTGGGATCACACAATTTGAGACCCGTTTCCGGGTCAAGTACAATACAGTCAAGTAGATTATTCAAGCTACTCGACCTGCAGGTCTAGTAATATTTTTATGATTTTTCTAAGCCTGGCGTTTATACTCCAAGAGTACTTTACAAGTGGCCTCTAATTTTCTGCCGAGTTTAGTGAATCTCATGTCAGACATGAACGCACATCAAGCATTAAGTGTGGGTAAAAGGGAAAATTAACCAGCATTAAATGTTCTCATACTAATACCTGGTCAATGTTTGACCTTATTTTAAAAAGATGAAACAAGGAGCTCAAAAATTGAGAGACTTATCCTCCACCTAGTACGCCATGCTGAGAAACAATGTCCATCCAGTTACAAGATACTGCAAATTTAAAGTATGGATTATGTTTTAAACTCCCGAAATGTCTGCAATTTTGAAAAATCCATCCATGAAATTTGAGACTGCATGCAACGCAATGCCCATGTACACAGTTTAGTACAGTGCAATAATACACACTTAAATGCATTTACTGTTCATAAACAAGCGAGGCCTACTGTTTTGGTTTTTTTAACCATTTCTAAATAAACACATTAGACCAATGGCATGGTTTCCCTAATGAATCAACATAACCGATTCCGAAATACTGAATTGAGTGCACATTTTCCTTCAAGGCAACCATCACACATATAGTCAAACTAGCAAATATACACATTTAAAATTGGCAAAACAATTACCCTTTTTACGAAAACCTAACAGGAATCACCACACTGTAAATCCTTTATTTCCCAGGGCAGGCAAACCCCTTGCCTACTGTAGCAACCTGACACATTCCATGTGACGAAATACCAATCTACAGGCTTAAACACCGTACAATAACAATCCACCCTCAAATGCCCACCTGATTTGTCATATGCTTTTCACAATAAGCAGGTGAGACCTACTACTGCTTTGCATCAACTTTTCATAATGAACATTTTAAAACTAAGGTATATAACGTGTTTCCCAAATGAGCCAATGTGGCGTGTACCCTATATCACTGGCTATTCAACATAAACTTAGGCCTATTGTATTACTTTTTTTTTTTTTTTTTTACACAAAGCAATTAACAGGGATACTGTGATTAGTTAACAAACGTGAAAAAACTAGACTATTCAAAACATGTAACACCTAAAATTGGTTAACAAGTACTTTCTTTGTGCAAATAGTCTACACCCAAGATTTGTCGGGGGTCACCAACACCAAAACCCTTGCCTACTACAGTTAGCTGCTGGGAGCTTCTCTGTACAATTTTAAAACAGAGACATTTTTACAAATAATTCACCCCTATCTCTGCCTTTCACAGTCAGAACTTCCAACTTTGTCATAACTTTTCATAACAAACAGAAAGGTGTATATCCTTGATCACTGCTTTTTCACAATAACCAACTCTATCCTGCTATTGACCAATTGTCCTGCTACTGAGCATTAGTGCTCCAGAAGACACAAACTGCAGTACAATCACTCAGAGGAAGGTTGCAGTTTCTGCCTCAAACGCTGAACTCAGCACTCAGGTGGACTGAAGACCCCATCGGCAGAGCATCTTAAATTTTTTTTGTCATATATGGTATGTTGACAGCTGCACTGGCAGGCCAGACCTAAAAAAAAAAAGTACCCAAAATAGTTTACAACCCGAAAAACAAGTTAAATACTAAACTGTCAAATATTGAATGGCAAGATAACTTTTGGATGCAAGTTCAGTAACATTTTACTGTCAGTAAATGTGTATATTGTATTCCCAGCTTCTCTCATTTACTCTATATTGCTGGTATGTCTTCAAAGTAGTAACGTCAGGTGTCTTAATAGAAAGTCCTGCATTTAGAAACTACAAAATGTCTATAGTGAAGTTCTTCGAAGTATGCTCATTTAGACTACACCCTTCAAGCCACTTAATAGAGTTTTACATCATCAAATTGTTATGCAAGCTTTAGGGATGCCTTATCCATCAAAAAGAAACAGTCCTGTGAGACAATACGTGGAGCAGAATGCACATCATAAATATGTACAATATAACAAGCATGCATGGGCGCCACTCAACACCATGGGTACTTAAGGCTGTCAAACAATACGCAAGTATCCAAACTGTGCCTATGCTGTGTCAATTTGTGTAGCAGTGATGTAAGAACAAAACAAAGTGCAAGTGGATCCAGATATCTGTAAGCCCAAGTGCTGTGCTTTGCCAATTTTTACAAAGGATTTTATAGTTCGCATCCGAATAAACTCCAAATGGGCCCCTGTCCTTTATTTTAGGTGCACTCGTAGATGGCCAGTCCTGGGTTCTTTACAACACACAGGGTGACTGAATACTTCAAGGTGACCTGTAGTTATGGCAAACTCTTTTTATGAGGTTTTCGAGCTGAGCAAATTTGAAGGACTACAGTTGCGGATACCAATCCGATAAACAAGAAGAGCCGACTGCAACCAAAGAGCCTGTCAGTGTTCTGACGGCAATCTTCGAGTACTGAATACTTCTAATGCCACTAATACCAAATTGGACAGCTAGCGCTGAGTTTGCATTACATCTCTGCTTACTGTTTATTTGACGTTAGTGGACTCGGTTTGAAAGCCAGTCAGATTTTACTAGACAAACCAGGGGCGAAATTCAAATTGTACATGCCTGCTATGCAAGCACACAGGATCAAGTTGAAAAACCGTCTTCGCTCTAGTCAGGGTCGACCTGCCTGCCCACACACAACCATTAGAGTAAAGAAAATGCAGCTCTCCAACTATTTAGTACTGCTTGATTTGAAAATACAATGAGTCGGCCATCGCCAAATAACGGAAGAAAAGGGTTTTGTTTTTGTTACTAAAGAGTTGTCCATTTTGGAGTACTGTGCCAACAGACAAGAAGGGGAAAATCTATATATTAATCAGAAAAATGTTAGAAGAGGTTTACAAATTGAAGTGGCAACCCAACACCATAGCACAAGAACTGCAAAAAGAATACTAACAAGGCAATACATACAGGGAGTGCAGAATTATTAGGCAAATGAGTATTTTGACCACATCATCCTCTTTATGCATGTTGTCTTACTCCAAGCTGTATAGGCTCGAAAGCCTACTACCAATTAAGCATATTAGGTGATGTGCATCTCTGTAATGAGAAGGGGTGTGGTCTAATGACATCAACACCCTATATCAGGTGTGCATAATTATTAGGCAACTTCCTTTCCTTTGGCAAAATGGGTCAAAAGAAGGACTTGACAGGCTCAGAAAAGTCAAAAATAGTGAGATATCTTGCAGAGGGATGCAGCACTCTTAAAATTGCAAAGCTTCTGAAGCGTGATCACCGAACAATCAAGCGTTTCATTCAAAATAGTCAACAGGGTCGCAAGAAGCGTGTGGAAAAACCAAGGCGCAAAATAACTGCCCATGAACTGAGAAAAGTCAAGCGTGCAGCTGCCACGATGCCACTTGCCACCAGTTTGGCCATATTTCAGAGCTGCAACATCACTGGAGTGCCCAAAAGCACAAGGTGTGCAATACTCAGAGACATGGCCAAGGTAAGAAAGGCTGAAAGACGACCACCACTGAACAAGACACACAAGCTGAAACGTCAAGACTGGGCCAAGAAATATCTCAAGACTGATTTTTCTAAGGTTTTATGGACTGATGAAATGAGAGTGAGTCTTGATGGGCCAGATGGATGGGCCCGTGGCTGGATTGGTAAAGGGCAGAGAGCTCCAGTCCGACTCAGACGCCAGCAAGGTGGAGGTGGAGTACTGGTTTGGGCTGGTATCATCAAAGATGAGCTTGTGGGGCCTTTTCGGGTTGAGGATGGAGTCAAGCTCAACTCCCAGTCCTACTGCCAGTTCCTGGAAGACACCTTCTTCAAGCAGTGGTACAGGAAGAAGTCTGCATCCTTCAAGAAAAACATGATTTTCATGCAGGACAATGCTCCATCACACGCGTCCAAGTACTCCACAGCGTGGCTGGCAAGAAAGGGTATAAAAGAAGGAAATCTAATGACATTGCCTCCTTGTTCACCTGATATGAACCCCATTGAGAACCTGTGGTCCATCATCAAATGTGAGACTTACAAGGAGGGAAAACAGTACACCTCTCTGAACAGTGTCTGGGAGGCTGTGGTTGCTGCTGCACGCAATGTTGATGGTGAACAGATCAAAACACTGACAGAATCCATGGATGGCAGGCTTTTGAGTGTCCTTGCAAAGAAAGGTGGCTATATTGGTCACTGATTTGTTTTTGTTTTGTTTTTCAATGTCAGAAATGTATATTTGTGAATGTTGAGATGTTATATTGGTTTCACTGGTAATGATAAATAATTGAAATTGGTATATATTTTTTTTTGTTAAGTTGCCTAATAATTATGCACAGTGATAGTCACATGCACACACAGATATCCCCCTAACATAGCTAAAACTAAAAACAAACTAAAAACTACTTCCAAAAATATTCAGTTTTGATATTAATGAGTTTTCTGGGTTCATTGAGAACATGGTTGTTGTTCAATAATAAAATTAATCCTCAAAAATACAACTTGCCTAATAATTCTGCACTCCCTGTACATAGGATTGTAAACACCAACACAACACTCTTCCCTTACCTTCCTTCCCACTCATTTACACAATAAGCATAGCCACTGGAATTATGCAACTGTGCGGCCACAGCGTTTTACAAGAATTATAGATCTACCGCATTTGCCACATAATCCGTCATCTGCTGCATAATTTGCAGATTTTAACAAAAAAAAAAATGTTTATAGCTCAAAGGTTCAATAATTACTTAACACGCAGTGCAGTGGAAGGCCATTTGCAAATGCTGACTGGTCACCTTTCTGGTGCTTACTGCTATATTTGGGTGTTAACATGGTATTAATGAAGTGCAATGTTAAAATATCAAAACAACGAAGTAATACTATCGCAAAATGTGCATTAGGTTGCACAATTTGCCATTCATTCCTTGCTGCAATTTACTCAATCCTGCCATGTAATTTGGACCCTCTACACTGGTAAGAAGGCCCCAAAGCCATACAGTTGGCAAAGCATGCTTCCAGCAGTGAGACATTCCTCACACGTTGCATCAGCCACAATTATTGAAATACCTTTCACACATAGCATGACACCAAAGCTAAAGAGTTTCCAATAGACTGCTCACTAAAGCAATCCACCCAGATCAGCCAGGCAACAGATAACCTAGTGTTAAAACCTACGTGATCTGATAAAAGGCAAAGTCCAACACCTCACCAATGTAGGTACACAGCAGCTAAAATTCCATTAAAGTTCACACAAATTGGACAGCAAAACGATTTTCCACTATTACAACTGAAATCACAACCGAATGCTGCAAAGAACATAACGGTAAGCAGAACAAACATTATACCCTGAAACGGAGTCCAGTCAGTGAGGAAAAGAACTGTTAAAGAAAGACATCCCCAGAATATCAAAGGATAAAAGTAGGCACATAGGAGTAGATTTTGTTCCTCAAGAACACTAATGCCAGCTCATGGACACATCCGAATGCCACATTTCAGAATGTTGAGGCAGATTTGTTTCTTCAAAAGCACATCAATTTTAGCAATACCAGAGGTTCTGTAGAGTCAATCTCATTCTGTACATTTTCGAGGCTCTAACTGGCAGTCTGGGAGTCGTAGTACGTATCTGCATAATCTTTTAATGTATTAACAATGACATCAAAAAACGTCTTTCGTGACCCACAGAGGCTATACAGGGAGTGCAGAATTATTAGGCAAGTTGTATTTTTGAGGATTAATTTTATTATTGAACAACAACCATGTTCTCAATGAACCCAAAAAACTCATTAATATCAAAGCTGAATATTTTTGGAAGTAGTTTTTAGTTTGTTTTTAGTTTTAGCTATGTTAGGGGATATCTGTGTGTGCAGGTGACTATTACTGTGCATAATTATTAGGCAACTCAACAAAAAAAAATATATACCCATTTCAATTATTTATTATTACCAGTGAAACCAATATAACATCTCAACATTCACAAATATACATTTCTGACATTCAAAAACAAAACAAAAACAAATCAGTGACCAATATAGCCACCTTTCTTTGCAAGGACACTCAAAAGCCTGCCATCCATGGATTCTGTCAGTGTTTTGATCTGTTCACCATCAACATTGCGTGCAGCAGCAACCACAGCCTCCCAGACACTGTTCAGAGAGGTGTACTGTTTTCCCTCCTTGTAAATCTCACATTTGATGATGGACCACAGGTTCTCAATGGGGTTCAGATCAGGTGAACAAGGAGGCCATGTCATTAGATTTCCTTCTTTTATACCCTTTCTTGCCAGCCACGCTGTGGAGTACTTGGACGCGTGTGATGGAGCATTGTCCTGCATGAAAATCATGTTTTTCTTGAAGAATGCAGACTTCTTCCTGTACCACTGCTTGAAGAAGGTGTCTTCCAGGAACTGGCAGTAGGACTGGGAGTTGAGCTTGACTCCATCCTCAACCCGAAAAGGCCCCACAAGCTCATCTTTGATGATACCAGCCCAAACCAGTACTCCACCTCCACCTTGCTGGCGTCTGAGTCGGACTGGAGCTCTCTGCCCTTTACCAATCCAGCCATGGGCCCATCCATCTGGCCCATCAAGACTCACTCTCATTTCATCAGTCCATAAAACCTTAGAAAAATCAGTCTTGAGATATTTCTTGGCCCAGTCTTGACGTTTCAGCTTGTGTGTCTTGTTCAGTGGTGGTCGTCTTTCAGCCTTTCTTACCTTGGCCATGTCTCTGAGTATTGCACACCTTGTGCTTTTGGGCACTCCAGTGATGTTGCGGCTCTGAAATATGGCCAAACTGGTGGCAAGTGGCATCGTGGCAGCTGCACGCTTGACTTTTCTCAGTTCATGGGCAGTTATTTTGCGCCTTGGTTTTTCCACACGCTTCTTGCGACCCTGTTGACTATTTTGAATGAAACGCTTGATTGTTCGATGATCACGCTTCAGAAGCTTTGCAATTGTAAGAGTGCTGCATCCCTCTGCAAGATATCTCACTATTTTTGACTTTTCTGAGCCTGTCAAGTCCTTCTTTTGACCCATTTTGCCAAAGGAAAGGAAGTTGCCTAATAATTATGCACACCTGATATAGGGTGTTGATGTCATTAGACCACACCCCTTCTCATTACAGAGATGCACATCACCTAATATGCTTAATTGGTAGTAGGCTTTCGAGCCTATACAGCTTGGAGTAAGACAACATGCATAAAGAGGATGATGTGGTCAAAATACTCATTTGCCTAATAATTCTGCACTCCCTGTATGGAGAGTTGCATTTCAGTTGCTGTATTCTCCCTGAATCACTGCCACCATTTAATCATCCACGCTAAGCTAACTGTCAAAAACGGAGGTTTTACTTCTGACAAAAGGAGGAACATGCCCAAAAACAAGTTTACTGTTTGGGCAAATAAGCCCAAGAAACTAATGCTTTAACATCATATCTTCACTTTTACATTATTCAACTTCAAGTCACTAAAATATATTATTGAGACACCAACCCATATGCTCGTGATACCATGGAGTAACCTTGCAGAGACTGAGATGTATTTTAGTATTAGAGACAATGAGTGAAAAAAGTCACGAGCCCCTAACAGTGCTTCATTTATGTCGACGTATGATGCCACTGGTACTTATTTCTGATAGACCACCATATGATGGCACTGTCTGTATATTTCTGAAAAAAAGACTTTACACTGAAATTAAATGGCTAGTAGGCAAAGGTGGCACAGACATTTGCCAGCCCTGCTAGACCTTGGCCTTCAGTGAAATACGTTGGGCTCAGGACTTTTATTTATTATTTTTTTAATATTAAAACACTGGTCACGAGTAGGCCCGTGAAGGATTTCAAAGTCTTTAAATAATAGAGGACACAAGAATGATCCTTTCAAACACCACAATATACTTCCCCGGCAAATGGGATCAACGTTTGCAGCTTTACTCTCTGGGACTTCCTCCAGTTACCAATAAAACCCCTCACATCTCCATCACATTTTACTTTATGTTCTGTCACATACAGTGGTAGCATTTCAGTAACCAGGAAATGAGAAGATTGATTCCAAACCACGGAGAGGCAGTTCAATGATGTTCATTTATTTTTGTTGTATGGTACAATACCTTACCTATGTAAACACAGCTAAAATTAACATTACAAAAAGGTGTTTACCTAACAGAAATATTTTTTTTAAATATACTTTCATGCCCCAAATGCTTTATTCATTGAGAAGGACTAACTTTTGAGGAAGTAGTAAAATTTTAAAATTCTGTCCATGTAAATAAAAAAACATTTAAAAAAATAAAATAAAAAAAGACACTCATGCAGCCCTCAAAACATTGCCTATTAGACACCAGTCATTGGCTGGAAAGAGGTCTTATGTGAAAGACCAAGCCAGAAGGCTTGGGAATACAAAGACTGGAGAACATTTGTGTGTTTGAGCCAATAGAAATGCTAGATTGCACTGTTTTCTTCACATTTTGCAGACTTGGTTTCTGGTCCTTGATTGATCAGCATAAAGTACTGATCTAACACCTGAGTAAGAATGTTTTGGCACAGTTTTGGGTCTATTTAAGCAAATGAACTACATTTTAGAGTAATTAATTGTATACCACAGCTGACCCACAAACTGAAGAGAAGAAACAAACATGGTGGACCTCATTCCTAATTACGTAAACATCTTTCTGATCGTGCTGTACATAGATTTAATTACATGAAGACACAGGTGGCAGACCATGAAAGGTGGGCATCGGCAGTCAAGTACGATTAATGAAACAAACAGGAATACTGGTACACCAAAGAAAGTTCTGCACACAACTGGCATTTGAGTAAGGAGTAACACAATGTTATCATAAATAAATGCCAAAACACTTACTGTGGATATAGAACAACTCTAACCCTTCAGTACTCACCATCCACGTGCCGGGATACTGGCTCCGGGGTAACCCTGCCATCGCTCAGTGGGGGCGTTTCCTCATGGCCATAGACATGATTATCATTTTCTTGATTCGTTTCTGTTCTCTCCCTCTGGCCCCTTGTTTCCGATACATTCGTAGAGGGGTCTTCGTTCTTGTTAAAATACCTCTGCAGCCACACGGGTACAATACTTTTCACCGAATCTGTAACTCGGCCGATAATGCCCTGCATTGAAAGAGAAAATATAAAAATGTTGCAACAATCACTAAAAAGGCAACCAAATGTACCCTTTTGGGCTTCGGTGCTTCAAAACAAAGGTAAGGATGTCTTCAAGGGATTTCGTTATAATGTTAATAAGTTACAGTTAATCAAGTATGTAAGTAAATTGGCAAGTTCATCAAAAACAGAAGATACATTCGCTCGAAAGCCCATTATCCTAAAAAAAAAAAGTGACTATTCGTGCAGCTTGCTGAAGTAACACATTTCATCCTCATATTCCTGTTAAAATCATTTCAAAACAATATCTGTATTGGCACCTGTTGCCCTAGTGCAGTAGTAAAATGTTCATGCACTCACTTCAGCATTGACATCATACAAACATTACACTGCTATTGTCAAATCTTGAATGCACACTATGCACATCAGGTTACTTCAAGTCTAACCAAGGCTTCACTGTGCCCCAACTCACTCCTGTTTCTCCTTAGGAGGACCTCTTATTGAAGAAAAAATATATTCATAAGTCTACTGTGCCACAACGACTCACAAAACACCTGCTTTTAATAGCTGGCAGCAATACCAAAAGATTAAGTGCCAGGATGATGTAATAAAAAATAACAAAAAAATAAATTAAAAAAAAAACACTTGTGTAAGTTCTATACGACTGAAAGCTCATGCATTAAACTCACTTAGCACAGAATATGTAAGCAAAACTGGACGACAGGCTCACACCTTTTGTTTTGCATGCTATTAATAATCTCTATTCTGAGCAAATGAGTGTTTGGACAAGGAAGGCTTTAAGCCAATGCTAAACTAGCATACTCAGAGACCATCAGCTGAGCAGCATTAGAGATAAAACCAGGCAAGAGAAACGTGTCTTTGTTCACTGCACAAGGAAACATACTCATACAGGTAAAGTTTTTTTTTTTTTTTTTTTTACTTGATTAGAATTCTTCGAATTACTACAAAACCAAGCAAAAAAGCAACTTAATCTAGACCCAAACTGTGGCTCAGTCCCTGGTGACCAGCACTCAGCTTAACATTTGGTGCATGGGGGTCTTAAGTGATCCAACACAAAAAGTATACATCTGCCAATGACAACGCCTGGCAGGCTGAGAAACTCATACAAGCACCATGCTTTTTATAATATAACCTTCACACACTAACAGCGACATGCTTCATCAACAGTTCATCCTGGCTGCTAATAGGCTCAACCATATTCCATGGAGCACTGCATATACAATCAAGGTACCGGGGAAAGAAATTTTAAAATGACATGCACTAAGCCTAAGTGTTCCTTTCTTAGCGGAGCAGGTGGGTATATCTAAAATTAACTATAGGTATAGTACTCATCATAGTGGGAGTACTTCAGGATTAATGGTCCTACAGCCCTCAAAACAAAGTTAGACATGTTTCTGCCCTACACTATCAGCCAAAAAACGGTCCTGGGCATTCATCACGAAATCACAAACACAATTGCCCAGGAATTAATTCAAGAAGGACTGTGCCTGTAGAGTGACTAATAAAAAAAAAGTGCTGAAACCTGTTTTTTCATGGATAAGCTATTTATTGCAAGCAAATAACCCTAGCAACATATGTATATTAACCTAATAAGGGTAAAAATGTTTCTGTTGTCGGGGCACTGTGGAAAGACTTATTTGCCTTCGGTTAGTAATACCTAACAGCATACTCTGTGGTTATCTGAATAATTTACACGAAATTTCAATTATATCAACGTTTCTGTTTACTGCACAGACCATATACTTAGACAGCCTCAAAAGGACAGTGAGATGCAATGGATAACATGGTGGTTACGTTTTTGTTATTATTTCTTTAAAGTTATTTATTTTAAAGGGACACTTTTCAAAGAAATGGACAAAAACACACTATTAACATCCAGTGATGGACATGCCATTGCACTTTTTTTTCCCTTATACCGGGGCAACACAGACCAGGGGAAAGTGGGAGGTGGAGGGGGAAGAAGCTAAACAAGCAAGTGCGCCTGTGCAGATGGGAGGAAAAGAAGCAAAAGGGACATGGGGTGGGTGGAAGGGGGAAGAAGCAAAAAAGGGACATGGGGTGGGAGTGGAAGAAGTAAATAGTACCTTAGTCACAGTGCGAGCAGGGGAGGACAGTAATTAATATGAAGCAATCAGTACGTGGTCCAGGATCCACATGAAAGAAGGGGATGTGAAGTCAGTCACTCTTATTTGCTGGATCCCTGTTAGCCAGCATGTGCTATGAAGTGTGTGTGTGTATATATATATATATATATATATATATATATATATATATATATATATATATATATATATATATATATATATATATATATATATATATTTTATTTTTTTGTTTGTTTTTTAAATGAGGAAAAAAAAAAAAAAGCAGGTTCTGAGCCCCTTGTATACAATATCTCTTGCAAGCAAAAGGGCATGCTCTCTGTCATAGTTGAAATCCAAAAAGAAAAATCGGATGATCAGATTTGACTAGAAAGCAGAGAAAACTTACACTACAATTTTTCCTAGAAGGCAAGAGAGGCAAAACATCAAGAGACATCACAAATACAGAAGACCCTTTGGGAAATGAGAAACGATGACCCATAATGGACTGTAATGGGTGGTGTGAAGTGAAACCCTAAATTTCATTCGACATTCGGTGAATCCAAAACTGTCGACCAACATGGGCAAATGTTTAAAGGCCTCGGACATGGATACGGAGGTAAGTGAGCTGTAAAGCAGAATGCATAGAAACAATTAGAAAAAAAAAGAAAAAAAAAAAACTTTCTAATAATTCAACATACACCATTTATAGAGGATCTGCAGAACCTCAATGATGTTGCTTAACACCACTTCACCTTTTGGACTGGTCTCTTGCCCGGAAAGGCAGGGAAAAAACTGTGTAAACCTAACAACCATGCCTTTGCTTGTTCAAAGGGGTAGGTGGCTACCCTATATAAGTTCCAGACAGCCTCCTATTCACTGGTTGACAGATAAGAGTTTAGTACCATAATTTAGTTTAATATCGGAACACTAATTAGGAAGCACTGCTAGTCTACAAAACACACAGCCACCTCAATCCCAATTAAATGACAGCATTAGGTGTAGGGGTTATAATACACCAGGGATAACAGTAAGACACGTGGTTATCAAGTAGGATTAGATCCATGCCAATTGGTACAGGAACAAGACAATTAGCAGGAATTGTGGGCATGTGCCCAGCCCCCTTTACAAAACAAAGGCCCTGGGAGATGAGGTTCCCATGGTGTTGTATGTGGATGGTTGGGCACAGGCCCTGTGGACACCCCCTCATCCTACAGGCTGTGTGTAGCGTGGGGTCCGCTGCATACCGGACTTGCCCGTGCGCAGCAGGGGGTTCAGTAGGGGTTTGGATTTAGGTATGGTATTAAATTAAATTCTTTATAAAAAAATAAAATCAAAGGGGAAAGTAACGTTATAGTTGGGTGAAATGTTCAGTAACATAAGATTTTAAACTCTAAAAACCAGATGTTCACCAGTTATAGTTATCTCAAGTAACTGACTCATGCCCCAAGGTATCCCCAACTTGAACCCTCCCAATGAACTGCTAATTACCCTAAATATTACAATACTCAGGACATCTTCTATGACCTCGATAATATCACTTAAACAATTGTAATGTTATCCCGGCTGCCGATTTTGGACACAGCCAGTAAGTAAACACCTTCCATGGCATTTTCACACCACATGGACATAATTTCAGTGACAAACTGTAGATAAGGTGAAGAAACCTTTCAGTAGCAGCCCAGCTAGAAAAAAAAGTATCCCTCGTTTAATCTCCGTTTGCTCTTTTAATAGACTCGATATACTAGAAAAAAGAACTACACACTGCTATGGGCTTGGTAGAACGGTGGCTGATATCGCCGAGTGGCACATCCTCGGAGAGTGCAAAGGCAGGATGCACAAACTTTTGTGCCCGCTCTCACAGAAAAACTAGGCCCAGAAAAGTAAAACCTCTGCTGCACCCAAGAAAAAAATATCAATCTCAATACTAAAATTTTAAAAAATTAGCTTGATAACTTAAGCAAAGTACCCCCAACCAAGCTCAGGGTGCACACTTTTCATAATGTATGAATAAAATCCTTTTCACTTTGTGTAACCGTAAATACTTTGCTGAATGAGTTTCCTCACAACTGTTCAGGGCCTGGACCAACCATATTAAGCAACCAATGCTTGTCTATCTAAAGCAAGTTTTTCTTACTGTTAAGTCACTTGCAGGTCTTTCGCAAAGCATAAAAGAGATCGTGAAAGATGTACAATATTTGAGTTATGTTAGCTTTATGGGTTCGTTGGTTGTGAAGGCAAGAAATAGTACTTGCAGGACATGCAAACCTTTTAGTCAAAATGCCTAGCGCCCTAGGATTATGAAAAATGTGAAACGTGCATTGTCAACACTAATATGCAGGGCCTTGGCAATCCTGTTTTCACTAATCTATAACAGATTTGAAATTCTGCTTCAAAAATATGAAATGAAAGCAAATCTTAAAGCAGTGATTGGTTTACCAGCCATGGCACATAAGTGCCTTTTAGGCAGATGTGAACATTCGCAGGACCATATCATCACAGTAACGAGTAAATAGCTGAAGCAGGCAGGCTCACTGCCGCAGGCTGTAGTGTTCAGAACCAAAATATGAATGACGAACAGACTAAAGAATTAAGAAGCATGTGTGTGTTTTCACTGAAAAACAAAGCGATGTTATAGATACTTCACTTTGACCCAGTTTTCTGTAACAGCAGACACGTTTTCTTCTACTTGCAACTAGCTAATCAGATCCTAGGTCCGCTGGACATGTACAGGTCCCGCGGGAATGAAAAGACAGACATAAGAAAAAGCTCTCTCGGCCAATCAAAACTATTTTTTTTTAAATATTTCGAGTACCGTGAGGAACTCCCCCCAGGACCCACCGTCCACACATGCCTATCCTTTTCATGCCCACCTCGGCACTACATTACAAAGTAAATTCTCAGAAACAGAACATATTTGCATCAAGTCACAAAAAGACGCTTTGGGTAAAGTAATATCTTACTGCCTGACTTGGTGTAGTTCCTTTCAGCTCTCTTTCTGTATCGCCAGAGCCCAGCAATCAAAAGATTGCAACTGAGGGTGATAACGAAAACAATGGCATGCTGTGGAGGAGGTGTAAACCCACTGAACTATAAACAATACATCTCGCAGCAACACGCACGCACCGTGTGGACAAGACCTTAATAAAACAGAAACAAAGCAAAAAAAGTCCTTCAAAGGTGAGTAGTGGAAGAACACAAGTGATGTGTCTATTCTCCAAGGGAGTGACAAACAAGAAGTAAAAACCATACACAAGCTGAAATTAAAAGCAAGCAAATGAGTGACAAAATAGTCAGAAATGGGGACTCCAAGCCCATTGTAAGATGGAAATAGGTCTTCTCGACAACAGACACAAACCGATGGACAAAAGTAGACAGGTTTTGCCAAGTTTTAACATATAAGGAGGATGCATGCAATGGAAAAGTAAGCCCAACAGTTTGATACAAGAGTAAACGTCAAGAATGAAAATGAGCTGCCCACAATTTAAGAAAATAATTTATCTCTGCAGATGAAAAAACTGTAAAGTTACTATTTCCCTGTTTAAGTGTTTACAGATAAGTGGAGTACAATTTATCTCAACACAACGCCTATTCAGATAAGGACACTTCACCACTAAGTAACTCTAGTATGTTTATGGGGAGCTTGCCTTTGGCACGAGTGTCTATTTATGGTTAAGATATGGATGAGAGTGTTGAAAGCAATTAAGACACTTTAAGTGCAGCCTTATCACCAACTAAGCAACTATTGCTGCAAAGCAAGTAATCTCCGACTGGTGGCAAGAGTAGAACAAAATGTCAATGCACCTAACAAAATAGCCACAAAACAAATTTCGAGGCAAATGGGGGAAGGCGTTGTGATCTTTGATAGGAGCAATCCATAGACAGGGCTAATGCATCACTAAAGGAGGTTCACAAATACACACTCACTTGCTGCCAGATGTGTGTACCTGGGAGTGAATAAATGAAGCCAAATTAATCGAGGGTGCAGATCATTCATATCGGAGTCAACCTAAATGTTTCCCCAATCGCTGTCCCTGCACAACATGCCTGAGCACTAAAGCGCTATGCCAAGGACTACTATCAAAGTGTATTAAACTTATCAAAGCATTTCTACATTCAATTGACATTCACTACCATGGAAGTCAGGCTTACATGCTTGCCACTGTATGCTTGACAGCTGGTCACAATACTGCCACTGTAAGTTACAGAATCATTTAATATGCTGTACATTTATAACAGGCCAGTAAGCCGCGCACACTTAAGGTAACATAACCCAAATAAAGTGCCTGAAGCCATTTTAAGTTCTGATTAAACAAAACATTTCTCAGCTCATAAGTAACCACCTTCTGGAATTAAGTGAAATGTACTCATCCAACTGTAGTACACAACTGCTAACACCAGGGCATATGTTCACGCCAACCAAAATAATTATTGACATATGTATGTCTGAAATAAAAGCAATGTGTGTTCCAACCCGCTACGTACAACAATTGTAGCTAAACTAATTGATCTTAATAGTTTGGTGGCTGCAAAGTACTTCACTAAATAATTAGATAAGCTTATGACGCTAATCTCAACACACGTTAGACCTAAAACTAGTGCTTGGCTCAAGATCACAGTAACCAGAGTTACATAGCAACTTCAAACAAACCGCAAAAGGGCAACAATGTAAAGAAAATAATGCAGAGTTCCAAGTTAATAAACACATTGTTTAAAGGGTGGTGTGACGGCGAGGTTATGTATGGCTCATCCTACAAGTGAATAGCTGTTAAGTGTTATATCCGGGGTGGGCAACTCTGTAGGAAACAGCACCCCGTAAGTCATTGGAGGGTGGCTGTTGGCGTATCTGAAGATCTGGCAGGAGGAGATGCTCAGTCACAGTGAGTTGGGAATACCATGGTGGACAGTGAAATAGATGGCATAGGAGGAAACCACACTGCTGGGCCTCAGATAGTGGGAATCGTAGTGGCACGTCAGGCATGAAGGCACAATTGGGCCTTGGCTGGGTAGGCTCTTCTTTCAGAGTACCAGGTAAGACCATAGGAAATTATGAAGCTTTCGGAAATGACAAATTCAGTTGTCCAGACATGAGAGGCAACAATCCATGGAATGATCCTCTATGAGGCACTCGTATACAGCACTAGGTACACTACATGAGGGTTGTGTAGGACTACCTACTACGGTATTTTTTTTTGCAGGTTTGAAATCAAATAGTGGGTCAGCATTTGTAACGAATGTCCAGTTTTCACCCTTACAGCCTAGCTATGCCATAGGAAATTTAGTTTTTGCTTAAGTTACACCCAGAATGTAAACAGGAACTGGTTCAAACCGGCAGGCTTTTGCTGATGTTCACCTCACTGAGCGCCTTTCCATCTTCATATCACTGCGTCTGTGTTGATATTAAATCACCTTTGTTTAATTGTTGGTTACTTGCTAGTGTCAAACTTCACGTGCCACAAGTGTGAGTGAATTTGGATATATTATAGAAACTGTATAGGGCCCAAAACAATTTGTTGGTTTACTGTAAAAGTTACTTTTGCCTACACTTTGCCACAAATCACACATGGGCATAGGGAAAGGGCAGGCGACGTGCTTAAATAATTCTGCCTACTTAGCAGTTTATTAACATCAATCGCCCCAGTCATTCGGATTGTCAACCAAACATTCCATTTAAAGGAACAATTCAGCCCCAGAAAACTTCGTCACAGGACAGTAAAAAGCAGGAAAAGCCCATTAAGTGTTATCCACAAATTAAGGATTATACAAATTCTAAACCCCAATTGTTAGCCCTGGGAGTTATTGAACACTTAAATATTGCTTTTGGCAGGAGACGTATTGTTTTACAGGGACAGCTAGCTATGCTGCAAATCTACTTTGTGGCGAGTGTGTGTTTTTAAACGGTTGAGGAATGTGGTAATCGTATGAAAGATGCTGCTATCAAAACAGAGTGACAAACTGAATACAGCAAACAAGTTAACAAGAAAAGTGGTGAAATGACTAAGACTGAACTGGATAACAAGAACAAGGATACAAATTTGCCAACAGCAACTTTCATTTATTTTACATGCCTATGGTGACATGTTCCATCTCACAAACTACAAAATTACTGCTGGCAACAAAACAGGGCAACACTCACAAGTAAGAGCAAGGTACTTCTTAAACGCCATTAAATGCAATAAACTCCTAATGTGAAGGACAGGAGACTTTGCAAAAGGTTTGGGGAGCTGACAAAAAGTACAAATATGCTTCAACTTTGCCAAATTAAATTTTCTTAGCATCCCTTAAAAAACAAAAACATTAATTAGGAGGTTAAAAAAAATTACAGAGCTGACATGATCTTGCTTATTTATTACCAGCAGGGTCACTATGCCTAACTATTAGGCCAACAGGTAGCTTCGTAGTACCAGAAGAAATGTATCAATTTTTATGTTGGTGTTCCCATGTAGTGCTTTCCTCTTATCTAGTTTCTAAGCACTAACATAACACAACAGAAATGCACTTCTGGAGGTCAAAGAAGACTTTTATTGTTGTTATATGAATGACGAATTAGTAGCTTTCCAGTCCGCGTTAATCAAACAAAATATATCAGTTTGCAATATACACAGCAGGTTATATTTATAAGATATTGAATGCAAAGCAAAACAAATACTTCACCGTGTAGGAACTATTTACAGCTACATCTTTCTAAGGTCTGCAAGCTGATGACCCCTGTCAGCCGCGAGAAAGAGTTTCATCTACCCACACGGGATGCTGTCAGCTGGCGCCAAGCTCCAGCACGAGGTCCGGCAGATTCGAATCTCACTCTCTGCAGCCTGTTACATTCGTTACAAAGGTGTGCCCCCTCCTCTCAGACCTGGGAAACTGAGCAAGCCTTTTGGAGACTGGCCAGGTCTCCAAGACTACTCCTGTTCCCAAGCTCAAGCGAGGAAAAACAACGCCCATGTACCCTCTCTTATCAGGTCTAGTCTACTGTGAGAGCAAAACATCTTGGTTCTCTGGTGCAAAAACACAGCTTGGAAAAATACAGCTTGGATTCTCAACTGCAATGTCTAACTCCACGTTAAAGGCAATAGGCAGCTAACCTAAATATCAAATGCAATGTCATGTTAAAGGCAATAGGCAGCTAACCTAAATATCAAATGCAATGTCTAGTGTCATGTCAAAGCCAATAGGCATCTAAGCTGAATACAAAATGCAATGTCTTATATCATGTCAAAGCCCATAGGCAGCTGAGCTGAATATAAAATGCAATGTATAATATCATGTCAAAGCCAATAGGCAGCGGAGCTGAATACAAAATGCAATGTCTAATATCATGTCAAAGCCAATAGGTAGCGGAGCTGAATACAAAATGTAATAAATGATATCATGTCAAAGCCAATAGGCAGCGGAGCTGAATACAAAATGTAATATATGATATCATGTCAAAGCCAATAGGCAGAATATCTAATAGCATGTCAAAGTCAATAGGCAGCTAAACTGAATACATCATGTCAAAGTCAATAGGCATGCAATGTCAAAGCCAATAGGCGGCTAGACTGGATACAGCATGTCAAAGCCAATAGGCAGAATACAGAATGTAATGGCTAATGCGATGTCAAAGCCCATAGGCGGCTAAACTGAATACAGAAAGTAATGGCTAATGCCATGTCAAAGCCCATAGGTGGCTCAACTGAACAAAACATACCATGTGCTACTGGTGAACATTGAGCAACTAATATGCGCAGTGGTGAAACACAAAGTCATTGGTCAAAACAAAACTTATCAAATAGCAGGACATCCCACGTTGCAAAGTTTGAGAATAGAGATGCTGGAGACAAGACATTTTCTCAAATATAGAGCACAATCCTAGTTATGCCTCAATAGCCTTACTTGAAGGCCTAGTTGCCTTATGCGAGTGGATCGCTAGGCAGGCGTTTGTCAATTCGGAAGTGACATTCAGTCTTAACGTGGATAAGCATGAAGCCCTACCCACAGCTTTGCTGACAGGCGATACTGCCACTTTCAAGAGAGGCTGTAACACATTTTGCATCCTAACTAAAGTCTTGGAACAACTGGCAACAAAACTGGTCAGATCTGGTAAAACAACTGCAACTGATCAGCACTGGCTGCATCACACAAATCGTGATCTTGTTGGCAATCCATTTCCTCATTTCATGCAGTAATCTACTAATAGATACATATTTTTACTTTCATGTGGTGAAACGGGCACTGTGGGTCAAGGTATGTCTAAGGAGACTCACAAGAGACGTGAGCAAAAATACAACGCCAGAGGGACTCAAACGGAAGTTGAGACCAATTAATTAGTGAACACCTCTTAAAATATAATATATATAAAAAATAAAAAAAAAGTAAAATTTACTCTGAACACACACCGATGCAGGTTCCTCTGGCCAAAAGAGAAAAATCTATATCTGCTACTGAACTACAATGTTTTAAGAATGATCATTATTTTTTCCCATTTCACAAACCATGGAGAGTGTTACTGATGTATTCAGGGAGCATATTCCACACGCTTCCCTGTTTTCATATTGCAAGCATGCAGGCTATAGTAGGGAATTGACAACTAGCTCTTATACTCAGAAGCAAACATCACTAAACTGCTTCTAGATTTTAGAAACTCAAACCCCAAGAGTTTGCAGGAAGCAGTGAGGTGATTTTAACATCCAAACAAACATTTTGTAATTCCGGACCTACAGACCGGTGAGCCCAGGATCCTACACCACCCAAGTGATGGCATATTAAGACCACCAAACCAGTTGGGCCATTTCCTTTGCTACTATAAATATACTGCCTGGAGAGACAAGACTTGTATCTGCTTTCTACTTCAAGTGTAGAAACAGATGTAGGGTGCAGAACAGATATAAAAAGTAGACAGACTGAAAGACAGCACCTGGTTACTGCATTTCATATACATAGACTGTGTTCAGCCCAGAGTAATCAGTACCATCGATCACCAATATTTTAACCTTACCTAGTCCCTGATCTTGAATCAGGAGGTATTTCACAATCCAGATTTGGCTCTATTTGGGCAGAAAGACAACACTACAGACCTTCCTGTGAATATAAAGGGCAAGACTGATGAAACAGCTTGCTAATGCAAGCAATACTACACAGTTGACCATCCCTGTTTTATGTTAAAGTCCTCCCATCTATGAAAGGATTACATGTCATTCAATCACGCCAGATAATTTTTAGTTCATATAATGAAATGTTGCACGATTTCTGTTTTGATTGCAATAATGATCATTTGAGCACTTGAGAAATTGCTTTATAAATTAAATCAAAAGAAAATGAAGTGGGAGCTGTAGAGTAAGGACAGGCCCTGGTGTGTGGTACAAGGAAAATTGGCAAAATTGCATAGCCTTTGAGAAAGATCCTACACATATCTGGATCAAGATATGCAAGTATTCAACAAAATTAATTCAGTTGCCTTTTATTTCAAATTTTCTCTGCTCATGATTCAGTTTACTTTCAACAACACCAAGAATTCGGAAGCAGAGGGAGCAGTACTGTCAACCAAAAAAATAAAATAAAGCTTCATCGTGGGTTTCTCCGCTCCACTTTAGTAGGATGATATCCCCAAGGTGGTCTCAATCTCAGCGTGAGAGATAAAAATAAGGGGTGCTGGATAAGCGAAGGATCCAGAAGAACGAGTTACTTACCTTCGGTAACGACTTTTCTGGTGGATACATTAGCTACCTGTGGATTCCTCACCTCATGAATACTCCCATGGCGCCAGCATTCGACGGAAATCTTCTTACTAGTCTCTGCACGTCGACGAGGACGTCACTGTCGCCCACGCGACGCCGTCTGACGTCATACAGGCAATAAGAGGTCCTCGACGACGTGCGGACGTCAGTACCAATCATTTTTTACGTGCATGAGAACAACCAGGCAATGCAATGAAAGAGCAAGGCAACATCCATTATATTGTAAAAATACACCACATTGTATGAATAACTGTAAATCTTTTTATGTATATATATATATATATATATATATATATATATATATATAAAACTCTCTCTTTTAAAATATATACACACACCAAGTATATACATAAAGATATATACATATATACATATATATATATATAAATATATTATATATACATCTATTGCACCCTCAAAGACCAAGAGGAGCGCACTCAAGGATTACTTGGCAAGACCAGAAAGGCAACGGGGAGGCGGGTGGGACCGTGAGGAATCCACAGGTAGCTAATGTATCCACCAGAAAAGTCGTTACCGAAGGTAAGTAACTCGTTCTTCTGATGGATACAACTACCTGTGGATTCCTCACCTCATGAATAGAGTCCCAAAGCAGTACCACGCCCGGCGGTGGGTGCCTAAATGGTCAAACCAAGAAATCCTGCAGCACTGACCGTGCAAAATGGCCGTCCCTTCTAACCTCAGAATCCAAACAGTAATGTTTTGCAAAAGTGTGAAGGGACGACCAAGTTGCGGCCTTGCAGATGTCGACCACAGGAACACCTCTGGCCAAGGCCGAAGTGGCCGACTTAGCTCTGGTGGAATGAGCTCTAATGCCCTCAGGAGGATCCTTCTTTGCCAAAGAGTAACATATTTTAATGCAAAGAACAACCCACCTGGATAGTGTTCTCTTGTGGACTGCCTTTCCTCTCCTCTTGCCCACGTATCCAATAAACAGCTGATCCTCCAGCCTGAAATCCTTTGTTCTATCGATAAAGAAGCTCAACGCTCTCTTTGGGTCCAGACGGTGCAGTCTTTCTTCCTCTTTGGAAGGATGAGGCGGAGGATAGAACGTGGACAAAGTAATTGCCTGAGCCAAATGGAAGGGTGAAACAACCTTCGGGAGGAAAGCAGCCTTGGTCCTCAACACCACCTTATCCCCATAAAAAGTTGTATAAGGGGGTTTTACTGATAAGGCCTGCAACTCACTCACTCTCCTTGCTGATGTTATAGCTATCAGGAAGACTGTTTTTAAAACCAAATACCTCAAGGGGCAAGAATGCATAGGTTCAAAAGGGGACCCCATAAGGAAAGTCAGGACTAAGGACAAATCCCATTGCGGCATAACGAATGGCTTTGGAGGATATTGATTTAGAAGACCTTTTAAGAATCTGATAACAATAGGGGATTTAAATAAAGATGGTTGGTCTGGAAGACATAAGAAGGCTGACAAGGCCGATAAATAACCTTTAATGGTAGCCACTGCACAACCTTTCTGCGCCAGAGATAGAGCAAAAGACAAAACGTCCGATAGATGAGCATGCAAAGGATCAATCTGCCTCTCTCCACACCACGCAACAAATTTAGACCACCTATTAGCGTAGATAGATTTAGTGGAGTGTCGCCTGGCCGCTAATATAACATCCACTACCTCAGGCGGGAGAGAGAAGGAACTCAGGTTGCCCCGTTCAATCTCCAGGCATGTAGGTGCAGACTCTGGAGGTTGGGGTGTAGAACCTGCCCCTGCGACTGCGAGAGGAGGTCTGCCCTGAAAGGGAGACGGAGTGGCGGGCACATTGAGAGTTGGAGAAGGTCGGAGTACCACACCCTCCTTGGCCAATCCGGAGCTATTAAGATTACTAGAGCCCGGTCTTGGCGAATCCTCAATACTCGAGGAATCAAGGGTATGGGAGGAAACGCGTAAAGCAACTGGCCGCACCAGGTCATTTGAAACGCGTCCCCCAACGCTTCCTGCATCGGATACTGAAGGCTGCAGAACAACGGACAATGCGCGTTCTCTCGAGTGGCGAACAGATCTACCCGAGGAAACCCCCACCTCTGGAAGATTAAACGGACTTGATCTGGATGGAGACGCCACTCGTGGTCTGCCGAGAAGTGGCGACTGAGACTGTCCGCACGCACGTTCAAAACTCCGGCCAGATGGTTTGCTATCAAGCAAATCCGATGGTCCTTTGCCCAGGACCATAGTCGAAGAGCTTCTCTGCAGAGAAGGTACGACCCCACTCCTCCCTGCTTGTTTATGTACCACATCGTGGTAGTATTGTCCGTTAGGACCTGTACCGACTGACCACGAAGGGAAGGGAGGAAGGCCTTGAGAGCCAGACGTACAGCCCGTAATTCTAACAGATTGATGTGAAAAATCTGTTCCTCTGGAGACCAAAGACCTTTGATCTCCAGATCCCCCAGATGAGCTCCCCACCCTAGAGTGGAAGCATCCGTTATGACTGTGGCCACTGGTGGCGACTGCTGGAACGGCTTTCCTTGCGAAAGATTGTTGCTTACAATCCACCACTTCAAATCCACAGCAGCATCTCTGGAGATCTTGACAGTACCCTCTAGATCCCCTCTGTGTTGAGACCACTGCCTTCGGAGGCACCACTGAAGAGCCCTCATGTGCCAGCGAGCATGCGTGACCAACAGAATGCAGGAGGCAAAAAGACCGAGCAGACGAAGGACCTTGAGGACTGGAACTACCGCTCCATTTCGAAACATTGGAACCAAATCCTGAATATCTTGAATCCGCTGAGGCGGAGGAAAGGCCCGACCCAATGTTGTATCCAGTACTGCCCCTATGAACAGGAGGCGCTGAGAGGGCTCTAGGTGAGATTTGGGCTCGTTCACCGAAAAACCCAGGTCGAACAACAACTGGGTTGTTGACTGCAGATGACGCAACACAAGCTCCGGGGACTTGGCTTTGATCAACCAGTCGTCCAAGTAAGGGAATACTGCTATCCCCTTCCTTCTGAGCTCTGCCGCAACCACCGACATCACCTTCGTGAAGACTCGAGGTGCTGAAGTAAGACCAAACGGAAGGACCGCAAACTGATAGTGTTGCGATCCCACCACAAACCGGAGATACTTCCTGTGTGACTTGAGTATCGGGATATGAAAGTAAGCATCCTGCAAGTCGACAGACACCATCCAGTCTTCCATGTTCAACGCCAAAAGCACCTGTGCTAGGGTCAGCATCTTGAACTTTTCCTGCTTGAGGAACCAATTCAAGATCCTCAGGTCCAGAATTGGTCTCAAACGACCATCCTTCTTGGGAATCAGGAAATACCTTGAGTAAACTCCTTGACCCCTTTCCTGCTCCGGGACCAACTCCACCGCGCCCTTTAAAAGGAGGACTTCTACCTCCTGTTCTAGCAACAGGAGGTGTTCTTGTGAACAATACGAAGGGCGGGGCGGGATGAGGGGCGGAAACTCCCGAAAAGGAAGGGTGTAGCCTTTTCCCACAACACTGAGAACCCAATTGTCCGACGTAACAGTCTCCCATTTGGTGAGAAAATGCTGTAATCTTCCCCCTACAGGAGAGGCGTGAGTTGGAAATGGTGGAAGCCTAAGGCTGCTTCCCCTGCTGCACCCCGCCAGAGGATGAGGAAGAGGCAGAGTGCTGCTGAGAGGCTCCTCTGGTGCGGACCCTACCTCTCCCCCTAAAAGATCTATAGGGATGGGAAGAGGCAGGTTGCTGATATCTTCCCCGAAAGGAAGAGGAGGAAGAGCCACGCCCAAATCCACGAAACCTCCTGAAAAATCTGGAAGAGGCCGTGGAAGAAGGAGCTTGGAGCCCTAACGACTTAGCCGTGGCCCTGCTTTCCTTAAAACGTTCCAAGGCCGAATCAGCCTTAGCCCCAAACAGTTTGTCCCCATCAAACGGGAGATCCAACAATGTGGACTGTACATCAGCCGAAAAGCCCGAGTTACGGAGCCAGGCCTGTCTCCTTGCCACCACAGTTGTGCCCATTGCTCTGGCTACCGAGTCGGTGGTATCCAGTCCCGTCTGGATAATTTGGGTCGCAGCAGCCTGGGCATTTGAGACAAGATCCAAAAGACCCTGGGGAAGCTCTGTAAACGAAGAGGAGATGTCATCCATCAGAGCATGAATATACCTCCCCAGGATACAGGTTGCATTGGTGGCTTTTAACGCCAGACTGCAGGACGAAAAAATCTTCTTCGACTGCGCCTCTAGCTTCTTTGAATCTCTGTCCCCAGGCACCGTCGGAAAAGAACCAGGCGCTGACTTGGACGAACAGGAGGCCTGCACCACCAAGCTCTCCGGCGTAGGGTGCCTGGACAGAAAAACAGGGTCAGTTGGAGCCGCCCGATACCTCCTGGCCGCGGCTCTGTGAACTGCTGGGGAAGATGCCGGCCTCTTCCACACCTCTAAAACCGGATCCAGCAGAGCGTCATTAAAAGGTAACAGAGGCTCCGCCGCGGCTGAGGCCGGATGTAACACCTCTGTCAAAAGGTTTTGTTTCGCCTCCACCACCGGCAAAGGCAGGTCCAAAAAACTAGCTGCCTTCCGTACCACTGCATGAAAGGAAGCAGCCTCCTCAGTATATTCCCCCGGGGACGAAAGGTCCCACTCAGGGGAAGTGTCCAGCCCACTGGCCGACTCCAGTCCACGCAGCCCATCACCCGAGTCCTCTAGCTCTCCTTCCTCTAGGGCTCGTTGGTACTCCTGCTCTTCTAGTACCCGGAGAGCACGTCTCCTTGAATGCAGTCGTTGCTCAATCCGCGGAGTCGACAATGCCTCCGCCGAAGTCGGAGATCGGCGCCGATCTTCCGAAGCCACCGACGCCGCATCCGGCGCCACAGGTAACTTCGGCGCCGACTGAAGAGCAGTTGAAACGGATGGACCCACCGGAGTCACAGGCCGAAATCTCGACGTCGACGGGATGGAAATCCCTGGGGCCAATCCTTCCGAAGCCACCGGAGCGGCCACCGGCGCCGACACTGGCGCCGAGCCCACGTTCCCAAACGGGAGAAAGGGCATAAAGGGTGCCGGCCGAAGAGGCGCAGGATCACCCAAAGAAAAGGCCAAAGGCCCAGCCGGAGCACCCCCTGGAGCCATCTGTTGGAAGATGGCATACATCGCATTCAAGAATGCGGAACTATCGGCTCCAGGGGTGGGAAAAGCCGGATACTGGGGTGCCTGTCTCGGAGGCGACCCCGACGCCGGCGTCGGCGTCTGCGCCGGAGAAAACACTTGAGGCTCCAATACCTCAATCACCGACGCCTGTCCAGGTGAAGTTGGAGACGCCGGAGAAGGCAACGGCGTCGAAGGATGCGGCGTAACCGTGGGGCTGACCTCCCATGTTCTTCGGCGCCGATCCGGAGACCTGGAACGAGCCTCCCTTGAATGACGCCGAGATTCTCTACGGCGCCGGGAGTCTCGATGACGCCGATGTCTTGGAGAAGACTTCTTGTGATGCTTCTCCTTTGACTTGGCCATAAACAGCTTCGCCTCACGTTCTTTAAGAGCCTTTGGATTCATGTGCTGACATGAATCACAAGTCGAGACGTCGTGGTCGGAGCTCAAACACCAAAGGCAATCGGAATGAGGATCCGTCACCGACATCTTGCCTCCACACTCACGACAAGGCTTAAATCCAGACTTTCTCTGCGACATTATTTCCACTAGCGAAAGACTACGCAGCAAGATATACACTGTAACCGCAAGATTAACAGTTGCTCCCTCGAAGATAACCGTTTCGAATGCACGGAAAAAAGGGAACTGACGTCTGCACGTCGTCGAGGACCTCTTATTGCCTGTATGACGTCAGACGGCGTCGCGTGGGCGACAGTGACGTCCTCGTCGACGTGCAGAGACTAGTAAGAAGATTTCCGTCGAATGCTGGCGCCATGGGAGTATTCATGAGGTGAGGAATCCACAGGTAGTTGTATCCATCAGAACTAACCTTTAAAACGACCTCTTTGTATACCCAAAGGAGTTGCTTTAATTTTAAGGGTACATGGGTCAGACTTCTAAAAAGTTAGGATATGGGCAGAGATAATATGTTTTAAACATTCCTATTACATGAAGGTTTCGGCCCCTTTTATAGCTCAAACAAAGTCTTGGCCCTTCATTAGGATAGACAAGGATCCTCTAACAGTCCATGCAACTTCAATCATCTTTGCAGTCAGCAAAGCTTAAGTCTTTTCATAACAGCTGGTCCTGTAATAAATCCCTGAAAATAACAATGAATCAGTTTTGTCATATAACTGGTGGAGGAAAACACTAATTGCTTATATTATCAAAGGGACAGTGAGCAGTGTATTGCTTGTGAAAGCACATTAACAGAGCAAAAACAGGCAGAAAACAGGAACATGTATAGGTAGGGTAGCCAGCTACCCCACAATTTAGGAACTCACGCCACTAGTCTCATCATAGACTGAACTATTTAGTAGTCACAAACTTTAAAAGTAATGTAGCGTCTTACTGGTCTGCCATCTTTTACACATTTGTCAAGTAATGAGGTGTGTAGTGCAGGTCTAAATCTACTGGTCCTCAGCCATGGCTTAATGTGTGTTGAAAGGGAACAGACTCTTTTGGATGCGTCATCTATAACCTATTCTTAATCTTTATATGTATAGTTCTGTCTGTCACAACCAGTGAGTAGCAAATTACTCACCCACCACAACATCAGGCAATCACACCACACACCTGCTCATATCATTGCATACACAACTCAGCCTGAGGAGAATCCAGAGCACAGAGTCCATGGTAAATTCGCAAACATACCATAACTTAAAGCTTGGTGCCTCGTACATCCTCAGTCACATTGGGTGTACTACAAGGGTAATCCTTGTGCTTGTCATATCATTGCACCATTCAACAGTTGTATCAGCAAGATAAGCAATCTATCAAACAACACTCATCAACCCACATCAGACAATCTCATTTATTCAGTGCACCAGTGCTTTTAAAAAACACCAATTACCAGTGCGTGATCTTAAGAAACTTTATATGGGCTTGCATGTGGGGAAAAAACAGAAAAATAAGCCACTGACCCTAAAAGGCGAGCTCCATGACCACTAGAAACTGTAAATAGACTGAAAGTGACGTGATTTGGGATATCAATACCATAAACAATTTATACTCAAAAAGTGCTCTGAGAGCCATTGTCTGAAAGTCATGAGGCGGTTATAAAGGATACAGTGATGTTCCAATCGCAGCTACCCCTACTTTTTTTTTTTAATAATAATATTTTTATTCAGTACCCAAGAAAAGACATTTAATTCATCAGAGACAAGAAAAATGAAAGAAACATGTAGCCGAGGATACAATACCGCCAAACAGTCATTACCTATTAGCTAACCATTCGCCCAATACCCCACCATGTTTCTTGCCCTTTGCGTCTCTTTTCCCTTTTCGATCATACAGGGCTTGTTCCAACTGATATATTGCAAGAAGACGATTTAACCAATTTTGATATGTGGGGGGCATTGGATCCAGCCATGCAGAAAAAAATACACAATCGATACACTGACATAGCTATAAAGAGAAACTTACTAGCGAATGACTCGCTTAACTCCGAAACCCCAAATATGACCACCCCTGGTGATAAATCAATGTTTAATTTGGCTACATCTTTAATAAACAGCCCCACTTTAATGCGCAAGTTCACCAGCTTCGTACAGGTGGCAAACATATGTATTATATCCACTCCATGTAACTGACATCTTAGACAGTGCACTCCTTGCACCCAACCCCATTGCTCTAATTTCCCGGGCGTGACATACAGATCAAAGATTGTTTTATAATGTTGTGCCTGAAGGGATGCTGAGATCAAGGAAGTCCGGCCTAGCTCGAGAGATTCATAAAAAAACCTCCTCTTCCACATTCAGCTTATCGCACCACTTTTTGCTGTACTTCACTAAATCGTCAGGTAAATTATCACAGTCTAGCATATATTGATCATATCATAATCTTATCAGAGGAGCTCATCATCTCTAATAAAGAATTCTTTACAAACCCCGCTGGACCGCCAGTTTTCCGATGAATAAAATCCCTGACTTGTAGATATTTAAAAAAGCCCCTTTGGGCTAATCCAAATTTCCCATGAAGATTTTCTAATGTAGTGACTGTAGAGCCCTCGATAAATTCACCTAATCTTTGCATTCCCTGTTGGTTCCACCTTTCGATGATATTATCCCGGAAAATGTCAGAAAGGAAAGTATTATCCTTACTCAAAGCATAGTTAGTTGTATCTTCCAAGCCCACATTTCTTTCGCCACGAACCCCAGACTTTGAAAGCAGCATTTAGAACTTTGAACCGAGCCTTCATAAAATAGTAGGGTTCCAAAAGTGTGAGCAGTGCCCCATTTGCCATAGGGCCAATTAATACTTCATAGATACTCTGGACATATTCCCCATCGCTTACTGAACATCCGTTTTTGAGCAGCAGTTGCATATACTGCATTGCAGCTGCCGTCTGATACAATTTAAAATTAGGAAGGGACCATCCACCCTTTTCCCTTGGTAATATCATGTATTTACTGGCTCTACGTATCTTACCATATGACCAGACAAACCGCATTATCAGCTGATCCAATTTCCTGAACCAAGATTTTTCAAATTCTAATGGAATCGCCCGAAATAGATATAACACTTGAAGGAACATCATTTTTATCATATTGCACCGCCCCATGATTGTCATATGCAGATTATTCCATCTGCTAAAATTATACCTAGCATTATCTTTAATAGGCCAAAGGTTAGTCCGGACAATCTCCTCTACCTGGGGTCAAATATCAATTCCTAAATAGACTGCGTGTTCTACTTTTTTGTGTATCCGACGACCTACAGTGTTCATTCAAAACTATCGGAGTCTTATCTTTGTTAAGAAGATAGCCCGAGACTGCCCCAAAATTCTCTGCAGCTCCCTCGATTTCTTTAAGGGCAAGATCCGGGATGGCGGTTATAACTGCAACATCTTCTGCGTAAGCCAGGATTTTGGTCACCAACCCATAACGAATGACTGGCTGAACGTTAACATTCATTTCCAAGAAACGCAGAAAGGGATCTAAGTTTAATGCGAATAGTAGGGGTGAACATGGACATCCTTGCCGTGTACCCCATTTAATCCTAAAGAGATGTAAATATTCAACCCTATCTGTATTCTAGCACTTGGTTCCTCTGACAGCTGTGATGAATCTTCCTCCTAGCCCATGTGTCTTTAAAGTGTCCCACAGGTACTCCCAGTTGACTCTGTCGAATGCTTTCTCGGCATCCAGCAGAATCATAGCCATGGGCTCTGCTGCTACGTGTGCAGCATCAAACAGCGCTATCACCCTTCTAAGATGATCGGTTGTGTCCCTACCAGGGAAAAATCCCTGTTGGTTACAACTGACCAATTTACTAATACACACACAGACAATCGAGTCGCAAATATTTTAGAGTAAACTTTCGCATCACTATTGGTGAGGGTGATCGGACGGTACGAGCTTAGACAAGTCAGATTCCTGCCTTTCTTTAAAAATACTACAATGCTTGCAGAGTCCCAAGACAGAGGGGGGTTGCCCCCATGCTGTACATGGATCATCAGTTTCAACAACACGGTTAAGAGCATCCTCAGCATTTATATAGCTCTATAGGAATGCCATCCGGCCCCACAGCCTTCCTGTTTGGAAGCACCTCAAGTGCATCTGATAGTTCTTCCATTGTTACCTCCTGCCCCAATGTTATTTGATCCTCTGTGGTATTTCGACCACCCCGAGTCAGTGTCAGCCAGTGACTATCAATATGCTCCAGACCAGTGTTGACAGCACCATATAATTCTATGTGGTATTCTAGAAAAGCTTCCCTGATGGCCTCGGATCCCGTAACTATCAACCCAGCTTTGTTTCGCACTTTCAAAATTGAGCCTGAAGAAGCCCTCCGACAAGTCTGCATTGCTAAAATATGTCCTGCTCTCTCGCTAAATTCATAACATTCCCTTCGTTTTGTTAAAAAAAAATCTGCTGTCCTTTCAATTGAGTGTTTTCCTAATATCATTCTAGCTATTGATACCGGATGATGGGCGTCCTCAACCCCAACATCATTCTGGATTGCCCCAATAAGCTGCTCTTCAGCTACCTCTAATTCCCCCATGAGTACATGAAGCTGGGCTGCTGCTTGTTTTTGTCACCTTATGCTGAAGACGAGAGTTTCCCCCCTTATAACTGCCTTTAGTGTGTCCTAGACTCTCTCTATTGGGGCAGTTCCCACATTAAAATCCCAAAATTCTTTCAACCGCATTTTCATATGCTGTATATGCAGGGGGTCATTCAGCAAAGCCCTCTCAAAGGTCTAGTTCTTCCTAAATCTCAGCCCATCTCTAACCCTGACCTCTAATACTAATGGATTATGATCTGCCATAAAACAAGGGTATAGCTTTATCTCCGATTCATCCAGAAATATAGGAGAAACCAGAAAATAATCTAATTGAGCAAATTTCCTGTGAGGTGCAGAAAAATAAGTGTACCCCGGATTTGGACTCTCCAAAGCTGGCCAAACATCTATTAACCCCCACTTCCCTTTGCATATTCTTAAGGGCCTGAAAAACTAAGCTTCCTCCCCAGGTATCTTTCCCTCCTAATATCTTAACTTCTGTACTCTGTCCCACGATCCATTAAAGTTCAAATCCCCACATACAATATACGGCGTGGGCCACAGAGCTAATTCTGCAGATATAAAATCAAATAAGGAGGGATCATCATCCACTGAGCCATATAATGAACATAGCGTTAATCTAATATTGCCGAATTAACACTCTGCTATTACCCATCTCCCAATTACATCTACTTTCTTCGGAGTAACGGTACTAGTATTACCGGTCAAGATAGCGACCCCCTTTGTTTTAGACATCTGTTCGGTACACCCTACCAAACGCAGACCCAAAGTCTCAAACAATTTCCTATATGCGTCTCTTGCAAACAATAAATGTCTGCTTTCAATATCCTCAGGTCATCTGCAATTCTCTTCCCCTTGCGGGGGCTATTTAGACCACATACATTAATGGTTGCTATCTGGATTGTCAGCATACATATAGGTTTGATTAATTTTGCTTAACTAACTCACCCTTCCCAATATCAACCTTACAATTTACGCAAACATGCTTGATTCTACATCCTCGCTCCTTTGTTACCATTTCCATAGCACGAGTTCCGAAAGCGAGGAGGTTTGTGCTTGCCTATCATATCTTAGACTGAATTTCTTTGGGTACGAATTGTCCCCTTTTATCCCCCCCCCCCCCCATGATGACTTGCCCCCAGCCATACCCCCACCCATCCCCTCCGCCACCCCCTCCCTGAGCACCCCTCCGACCCCACCTCCTCCCCCCCAACAGGCCCACCTTGATGACCTCTTTCCCCCCTCTCCAACCCCCTCTCGCTCCCCCTACTCCCACTCCCCCCTTAGAGGCAATCAGACCAACAATGGCCTGAATGTTAGTGACGCCTAGGTGCCTAAGTGCAGATTGCCACCCCAGACTATCCGGCCACCTAAACTTGCTCCCTCGAGAGCACCTAAACTTTCTTAAACCGTATCCCCTTTGAAATCCTTGCACTATGTTGCCTTAAGCCCAAGTAAATATTCTTTAGCTTGAACCTCTGAATTAAACAGTCCAACTTTCCCATTGTTCACAGTCTTTAAATGAGCGGGTGCAAGTAAATACGCCTCTTCGCCTTTGTCCCTCTACCACGTGCAGTGTCTGACCTCAAACATTAGTGCATGCACTGATGTAGTACAAAGTCTCATGGGGAATTAAGTCTCACTGGGACCTCTAAGGAGAGCAAAGTGGGTGTACTCTGATGTAATCTGGCTAAGTGAACTGTAAACTGCCAGAGGTATCATAATAGTTGAGACTGGGAGAGCACAGATATTACTGAACCTATAATTAAATGTTCGGTGAACGAGGAAATCTGTACTGGAATAAAGTATTATCTGAGTCTTTCATTGTTAAGGCTGCAGCAATACACAAATGTGCTGCTATTTGTGGGAACTCATTTGGAAAATACATTTAAATTGACAGAACATAAATTAGTTGGGTCTGCTCCCTTTTATTACAAGTGTGTTATTACATTCTCTCCAGATAATGTCCCCAAGACAATCTCCTTAACACATGTAACAAACATTGGCCAAGCCAATAGATTTCATCTTTGTCTTTTCTCTTATCTAACTGGACTCAAATATTAGAAAAATGTTATATTAGTGTTTGTTTTAAAATTTATAAACCGTTAACAGTTGTTTATGTTGTGATGTATGTTGAATTAATAAACTTAACGGTGTATCAAATTTAAAATAATTTTTTTATAATATTTTGTAACCAGATAGAAAGAATTAACAAATGCGAAACCTATTGGCATGATGGGATAAGAAGGCTGCATGCAGGAAAAAAAATAAATAAAAAAAAAAATTACCTCCAGCGTCGTAGCCAGAGAAAGGACAATGGTCAGTGTCCAATGGCAAGTGACAGGAAGGAGTACTTGATCTAGAGGCAACTCGACTGCATGAACAGCAAAGAAGATAGCAGGAAGCTGGCCACTCAGAAGCATGTAAATTAAAGCAACGTTGGACCAAGCCAATGGTAAGTCCCCTTTTAAGTTTTATCTATTTTTTAAATCAACTAAAGATTTTGCAAGCACAACGTTCAGGCAAAACGTAAACAAGGGACTAATGTGCTGAGAAAAATTATTCCCGAAGGAACAAATCACCCGACTTGCGACAATGGTATCTTATCATGCAGTCCATGTAAGTTTTTTTTTTTCTCTCTCTAGTCCGTTACCCCACTTTTGTTCAGATTTTAACAAGGTTGCTGACATATCACTGATACCTGGCATTTGTTTCTCCAGTATACAGCATCTACAATCATTCTCATTGTGTCTCTAGTCCATGAAATGTCTGACTCCATTTTTTTTTTTTAAATATCTGAGGTTGCTGAGGTGTTCATTTACCCTTACCTACGTTTTCCTAGTGGCCATACCTACATACTTCAGGCCACACTTACAAATGATAATGTATACCACATTTTTCATATTACAGTTGTGGTGATTTTAATTTCAAGGGAGTAGGCAGTTAGAGATCGATCTCTTATCTTTGTGAGGCAACAATTGGTACATAGGCCGCATGAAAACTGCCCCACTATTGATGGGATGTTCCAAAGGGTTTGCACGGTTGCTTTAGGTCGCTTGTACTTGGGGGTGAGCGTTTACAACCGTGTCCTAAGTACATCTTTTGCTCAAAAGAGAGCAAAGTTTGTTGTACATCTAACTGTCTGTAGTTCAAGATATGCCACGGTGTTTTATTATTATTATTTAATTTTTTTTACACCAGATTCCTAAAATTACTGAGAAAAGGGCAATATGTGGTGATGCAGACTAACCTGTCAATCGGAACTCTGATTTTTAGGTTGAGCATAGCTGTACACAAGCAATGCTTTTCTGGCGTGTAGGTATTTATGTGGGCTTTTAACCACACCCATCACTTTTACTCATTTGTGGGCTTGCCTTTCAAAAATCCTCTCATGACATTGGTAAATGCTTTACGTTTGTCCCGCCTTGGGGCGGTTTAGTTACTGTCTTGAGGGCAGACCCTGTTCCATGGATAGTTGCACGTTTGCCGATATGTTTGACTGTGAGCAAACTTTTTCCCTTGTGCGTTTCTCCTTCACGCTCATGGCGGCCATGGTGCTTTGAATTGACTTACTTATGTCAACTGTTTTACTTTTCATTTTCAATTTAGGTGGCAAGAAAAGTCCAGTTAGGAATCTAACTCGAGCAAATGTGAGACCCATTGCATTGCAAATGGTGAAGTTGATTGCAGTTCCTTGCTATTTGTCTGAGACTCTTATAATCTTTAAACATGTTTAGAAAATGAATTCTTAAAGGCAGGGGTATATCCTGTAAAAGGATACAATTAGTGTAAAAACAGAGTTGATCGTATGTTCTCATAGCACATCCCCTATGAAAACACCCAGAAGGATCAGTGAGTAGGTACAAATTACATCATAAGTTCAAATCTATGCAAAACCTAGGTCTGCATATTCTTGAGAGAGAGATGGAAACTGATTTGGGCAATTAAATTTTAACTCAATTCAGGGCAGCACCACAACCAACAATCCTGTCACTTACTTAGGTCCCTCTGATGCTAAGGTTTCAACTGCCAGAGGAATGACCTCTAGGCAAGACCAGTTGCAGAGCCGATCAGACAACTCAAAACACTCAAACAATGCCTCCAAGTAGCATTTATAATGTGTTTAGATAGTTGAGGGAGGAGGAGTTCAAGAGCTCAAGTGTTTCCATGCTCCAAATCAATGAGCTGTGAAGCATGACTGCTGCCTTCCTGATGAAACTGTCCAAGCTATCTGATAAAAAATAAATAAATATAAACACCCTGCTCCGGCCAACAACTTAAACACTAAACACATACCACAGCAGACAAATTCCAAAACTCAATTAGCAACTGAATACAAGGTTTGGAAAAATTACAAAAACCTGAAAGGGCCATGGCAGAGTTTAGAACATATGCACCTGGCCAACTTAGAACACAAGGACCCAAGAAATCATTTTTGTTTACTCAAAATACACCTGTGCAATATGGTTTAAAAAAATAAAAAAAATAAAAAGCAGTAAAATTAAAATGAATACAGGATTAGAAAATTGGCTCAGATTCTGAACTCAGAATCAACTCATCAAGAATTGGTTTTTGGGTGGATGAACTTTGAAGTATGAAACTAGATCCACACCTCAAAAATAATCAGATATGGACTGACCAATTTAGAAACCTTTACCAAGACATCACCACTGAAACTATTAGATGGCCATACAAATATACTGCCAAAACAATGTCCTAAAGGGAATAAAAAAACAAAAAAAAGCTGAACGCCATGGACCAAAAAAGTAGAAGTGGGAGAAATATAAAAGTACATTTAAAAATGAGAAAAGAAAGTAGACGCTCAAACATCTAAAACCAAGTTTAACGAGCATTTTCAAAAGACATGTCTGGCTTGCACTGCAATTTAGATACTAGACACATTGAGTTGGTCAATCTTTTTCAGTAGCAACAAGCTACCAGGAGCTCCGATAGGTTGCAACACCTGGTCAAAAACACAAATGTAATGGCTAGACTCTTTGAATCAATCTCAGGTAATTACTCTGAGACACATCTTAGTCCATCTGCATTTTGCACACCAGGTCACCTCTGTTTGGACCCAGCCATATGCAAATCAAATGTAATCCTGCTTCAATAGGAACAATCCAGCCCAAACTAACTGGCCATGTCTCCCCTATCAGGGAAGGAGTAGCAGCCCAGCAAAAGGGGAGAGGAGCTGTCTTTCCCAGCAGCAGTTGAAAGCAGACACTAGAAGGCTATCACAGCTATGACAAAAAGAACGAAAAGCTCAGGTGCATCGACAACAACATTGGTTTATGAGAAACAAAAGCAAAATAAAACACTAAAATGTGCTAGGACTCACCATACCTTTAAAATGTACAATATCTTCTTGGGTATGGCAATGAAGGAGGAAGGATGCCAACTAACAGCCAATATAGGCTAAAATACTCCTGTGTGCTCATCCAGGATGCGATGACAATAAAGGCCTTGTAAAGAAATGGCTCCCTGTTGCAGTTACCCCCCACTTTTTGCCTGATACTGATGCTGACTTGACTGAGAAGTGTGCTGGGACCCTGCTAACCAGGCCCCAGCACCAGTGTTCTTTCACCTAAAATGTACTGTTGTCTCCACAATTGGCACAACCCTGGCACACAGGTAAGTCCCTTGTAACTGGTACCAAGGGCCTGGATGCCAGGGAAGGTCTCTAGGGGCTGCAGCATGTCTTATGCCACCCTAGGGACCCCTCACTCAGCACAGACACACTGCTTGCCAGCTTGTGTGTGCTGGTGGGGAGAAAATGACTAAGTCGACATGGCACTCCCCTCAGGGTGCCATGCCAACCTCACACTGCCTGTGGCATAGGTAAGTCACCCCTCTAGCAGGCCTTACAGCCCTAAGGCAGGGTGCACTATACCACAGGTGAGGGCATAGGTGCATGAGCACTATGCCCCTACAGTGTCTAAGCAAAACCCTAGACATTGTAAGTGCAGGGTAGCCATAAGAGTATATGGTCTGGGAGTCTGTCAAAAACGAACTCCACAGCTCCAAAATGGCTACACTGAATACTGGGAAGTTTGGTATCAAACTTCTCAAAATAATCAACCCACACTGATGCCAGTGTTGGATTTATTAAAAAATGCACACAGAGGGCGTCTTAGAGATGCCCCCTGTATTTTACCCATTTGTTCAGTGCAGGACTGACTGGTCTCTGCCAGCCTGCTGCTGAGAGACGAGTTTCTGACCTCATGTGGTGAGGGCCTTTGTGCTCTCCGAGTACAGAAAAAAGCCTGCTCTGGGTGGAGGTGCTTCACACCTCCCCCCTGCAGGAACTTTAACACCTAGCAGTGAGCTTCAAAGGCTCAGGCTTCGTGTTACAATGCCCCAGGGCACTCCAGCTAGTGGAGATGCCCGCCCCCTGGACACAGCCCCCACTTTTGGCTGCAAGTCCAGGGGAGATAATGAGAAAAACAAGGAGGAGTCACTGGCCAGTCAGGACAGCCCCCAAGGTGTCCTGAGCTGAGGTGACTGACTTTTAGAAATCCTCCATCTTGCAGATGGAGGATTCCCCCAATAGGATTAGGGATGTGCCCCCCTCCCGTCAGGGAGGAGGCACAAAGAGGGTGTAGCCACCCTCAAGGACAGTAGCCATTGGCTACTGCCCTCCCAGACCTAAAAACACCCCTAAATTCAGTATTTAGGGGCTCCCCAGAACCTAGGAACTCAGATTCCTGCAACCTAAGAATAAGAGGACTGATAAGCTGAAAAACCCTGCACAGAAGAGGGAGACACCAACTGCTTTGGCCCCAGCTCTACCGGCCTGTCTCCCCACTTTCGAAAAGACACTGCTCCAGCCACGCTTTCCCCAGGACCAGCGACCTCTGAATCCTCAGAGGACTGCCCTGCTCTAGAAGGACCAAGAGACTCCCGAGAACAGCGGCCCTGTTCACCCAAGACTGCAACTTTGTTTCCAAAGAAGCAACTTCAAGACAACTGCGTTTCCCGCCGGAAGCGTGAGACTTGCTACTCTGCACCCGACGCCCCCGGCTCAACTTGTGGAGAACAAACACTTCAGGGAGGACTCCCCGGCGACTACGAGGCCGTGAGTAGCCAGAGTTGCCCCCCTTGAGCCCCCACAGCGACGCCTGCAGAGGGAATCCCGAGGCTCCCCCTGACCGCGACTGCCTGACTCCCAGATCCTGACGCCTGGAAAAGACTCTGCACCCGCAGCCCTCAGGACCTGAAAGATCGGAACTCCGGTGCAGGAGTGACCCCCAGGAGGCCCTCTCCCTTGCCCAGGTGGTGGCTACCCCGAGGAGCCCCCCCCCTTGCCTGCATCGCTTAAGAGACCCCTTGGTCTCCCATTGATTTCCATTGGAAACCCGACGTGTGTTTGCACACTGCACCCGGCCGCCCCCGTGCTGCTGAGGGTGTATTTTATGTGCTAACTTGTGTCCCCCCCGGTGCCCTACAAAACCCCCTGGTCTGCCCTCCGAAGACGCGGGTACTTACCTGCTGGCAGACTGGAACCGGGGTACCCCCTTCTCCATTGAAGCCTATGCGTTTTGGGCACCACTTTGAACTCTGCACCTGACCGGCCCTGAGCTGCTGGTGTGGTAACTTTGGGGTTGCTCTGAACCCCCAACGGTGGGCTACCTTGGACCCAAACTTGAACCCCGTAGGTGGTTTACTTACCTACACAAACTAGCAAATACTTACCTCCCCCAGGAACTGTTGAAAATTGAACTGTGTCTAGTTTTAAAATAGCTATATGTGATTTATTTGAAAAGTATATATGCTATTGTGATTATTCAAAGTTCCTAAAGTACTTTCCTGAAATACCTTTCATTTAAAGTATTACATGTAAAATTTGAACCTGTGGTTCTTAAAATAAACTAAGAAAATATATTTTTCTATACAAAAACCTATTGGCCTGGAATTGTCTCTGAGTGTGTGTTCCTCATTTATTGCCTGTGTGTGTACAAACAAATGCTTAACACTACTCCTTTGATAAGCCTACTGCTCGACCACACTACCACAAAATAGAGCATTAGTATTATCTCTTTTTGCCACTATCTTACCTCTAAGGGGAACCCTTGGACTCTGTGCATACTATTCCTTACTTTGAAATAGTGCATACACAGCCAACTGCCTACAGACCTCAATAGATAAAAAAGGGCAAGACAAATCAAAATATGTCCTTTATCCTATTTTTGTTGAAAACAAGCCTTAGCATGTGTCGAACCCAAAAAGCACAAGTAATACTCTTCAATTTCATAGCAAAATTTGGCCCTTGCAGTACTTGAAAGGAAAAGCTACTGCTCCATAAATTGATGTGGGTGCCCTGGACCCATAACTCATACAGACTTTCAGCAATCCCAAAAAAAAAATACCAAAGTTCCTCAAATACAATAATTAGGAGACATGTTCCCTATTCAAACACTGAACCACAAGGGCCGTATCACTAAGTTGAAGCGACTGTCCAGTAAATATGTGAAGAACAAAAAGGGGGCAAATGTATTTTCTTTAACTTCCAAAAATATTTTATCTACCTTGGACTGCACAGCCAAACCATTAATTTTCCGCATGCTTGAAAGTGGGGGAAGCAAACCACACACCTACAAAATGGCACAATAGGCCTTTTTTTCCCTTTTATTTGCAAAGCCCAATCTAATCACTATATATTAACAAAAACAAGTTTTTGTTTCGGAAAGTAAGTGGGCTGAACCATAAATGAGGGTGCAGAAGCAACATAGGCAGGGTGTGAGGAACAACACAGGCTGGTGGGTGGGGGGGTCAACATGGGAGGGCATCAGTGGCATCTGAAGTAACACTGAGGGTGTGGGTTGGGAAAGCAACATGGAGAGTACTGGGGAGCAAACTGGTGGGATGATGAGCAATACTGGACACAGAGTGCATAGGAGAAAAACTAAACTGACAAGATAATTCAGAGCTGGGAGGAGGCAAGAAAGCAACTGCAGTAGGAAGAGGCACGTGCAAGTACATGATGGACAGGGTGGGAGGGGGCAAGCACACAGGCAAGAGTAGAACAGAGTGGGGAAGAGAACCACACAGGCAGCCAGCTGGAAATTCCATGCACTCTCAGACAGTTCTTAAAAAGAAAAAAGTAGCACCTGGAAAAATGGGCAGTGTAAAGGCACAGTAATAAGTCTGTTCTCGAGGAACGGGACAAAAATGAAAAGGAAGGAAAGACCACACACACATAAATAAGACAAGCAAATGAGATTGACAATTAAGGAAACCAATGATAAGCAACGGACGGGCTCTTGGCACAATAAGGCAGGTTTGGCAACAGAGCGTACCCCACAAAATTCTACCATCAGAAACCACAGGTAGTACAAAGGAATTGGCCGGGAACTTTGACCAGCTTCATAAGAATCAATGCCTGGTGCACTGAGACACACACAGGCAACAAGAGGCTAGAATGTTACAGGTCATCTGGAATAAACCTGAAGCATGTAAAACACCAATATATGAAGTAAAGAAAAAACCCACTGCCAACCGTGCATTCAAACACAGATATAGACAAACCCTAAGAGAATCTGCCAAAAGTTACCAGGGATGGGTTAAGGAACTATTTCTCCATTATTATGCCACCCAAAAAAAAAAAAGACCTTCTGAAAACATACTTAAGGAAAAGGAGGAGGAACTAAAGACTGTTAGTAAAATATCAGCATTCTAGCAGGTATGCCAGAAACTGAGGGGTGCAGTGATATAGCCATGCTTGAAAGACACCAAATAGCTCAGACTTGGACTTAAAAATCAATCCCTTCCATCGCAAAGGGCATTTATAGTAGTGTTTGGCGTTTTTGGCTCTACTGCTGGAAAGTTGTTGCATGACCTCTGCAATTTCTCAAACACTTTACCCTCCAAGCAGCCACAGATCCAGTCTCAAACTGTGAACTTGAATTCCAAGAGCACTTCTCCTCCAGGGGATGGATTTCTGAAACATAGTATATTGCATTGGAATTCAAGCAAAAGCAGCATTTGTACAATGTCATATACAATGGATAAATACTGGCACACTAGGCATCTGTAGAAACATGTATGGTTATGGTATCCAAGCTCAGCGCAAACAACTGTACTGGACAACTTTAACTTGCTATAATAATGTAATACTAAAAAGGTCTGGTATGTTGTGCCCAATACCAGTGCGTATGTGAGAGCAGCAGAATGACAACAGCAAAGAACCTGGGCAGCACGTTCTTGTTTAACTTTTACTCCGCCATATGATGAAAACGTGTGAGTAGTAAATAACAGCCTCTACGAAAGTGCTGCTCCATTACAGGATCCCATGCAGTTTTTTTTATCTGCGAGAGCCAAGGTTGGGTTTCAAGAAGTCACCATGGTACCATTTATGTTTATCTTAAAAATAAAACATCTTAAAATGTTTCCAATGAAAGAAGCAGTTGCAAGCAACTTTTAGTATGCATAAACTTTACAGACCTGTGTTAAGACTACAGCCAATTTACATTTACCTAGCTTTTTGAAGATTCTACACTGCAGGGTTTCTTGCAGCACAATCTAGACTGTGCAGCAGGGGAAATGACATCCTTCATTGTATTTATTAGAAGTGTATCTCCGATGTGAGTGCTTTCATCAGCAACCGGATATGCCACAATTAGATCACTCAAGTTTTTAGTTTGACCTAGGCAGCATGCATGAGCTGTCTCTCAACATGTTGTAATGTACTTATGTGGGCTTTCACCACGCCCATCACTTTAATTTGTTCCTTGGCCTACCTTTTAAATTCTCCTTGATTTCGTAGGTAAACGCTTTACGTTTGTTCCGCCTTGAGGCTGCTGTATTACTACCTAGGCGACTGACCTTGTTACTCAGATTATTGCACTATCGGCCAGATACGTTAGTGTGGCGCACTACTTTTTTCCTTTGCCTCTCTGCTTTGTGGTCTGTGGCCTTAGGTTATTTGTTCCTTGTTTTGGGCATGCCGCTGTTTTACAAGCGGGTGGACTGATTACAGTTTCACGTAGTGCAAACTCCATCAGAGGACCTGTATGTAAAGTTTCATAGAACACCAACTCGGAGGAGTGCTTTACAAGAATACCACTGTTTAGCAGTTGAAAAATATACAAAATGGAGCATTTAAAACAGAAATCCTCAACGTGGCTCTCCCGGCACAGAGGGGAAACCTAATACTACAACATTCACTGCCCTTAATGCTTTGCGGGGCATTGCTTTTTCAAAACATTATGGACCATAACTCATCCTGTGGTGGTCCTACGATAATGGGACCAACTCAAACCGTTAAGCACAACGCACTCTTCCTGTCTATGTCATCTCTGGGTCCCCACACTAGATTGGGAGGAGGGGTGGAAAAATAACCCCTCCCACCATTCAGGGTCTTTTTAAGTTATCCTATGGCTGGAACTTTTGTTTTACAGCTGGGAGTAGTTTGTGTTTTAAAGGCCTTGTTTGTAATATTACCTTAGAAGGCCTGAAAATGTGCAATGCACTATGTATTTTAGGGGATAAATATATGGTTACACTGCATTACGTTCTGCCAGTTTGTTTTCATGTGGTTATGCTCTCTAGGAGCCACCTATATGTTAACAAGCTCATGTTTCTTACAAATGCTATTTTTATTGTGGTGCCCTCTAGGGGCTGTTCTGAACATTAAAGTCAGAATACCACAATATTCGCTGCCCTCAGAAACTCGCCCAATAATGCTGTTGGTGGGCATTCCTTTTACAATATATTTTTGCCCAGGACACTGAGTGGTGGTCCTAGGACAATGGGACCACCATTTAAATGGTCAACATGACATGCTCTTTTTGTCTAGGTCATCTCTGGCTCCACACACTAGGTTGAGGGGCGGGCCCAAAATAATAATAAATAATAATAACAATAAAAATAATAACAATAACAATAATAAACAAGCATTTGCAATGCAACGGGTCTCATTTCTCCGAGAGAGAGCTACTAGCAGTTGTAAACTCCCAACCGGACTTGTTTTGCCTCATTAAATGGGGAAAAACAACAAGCGCGATCGGCTGCTAAACAAGCAATATCGCGCTGTGAAAAAAAGAGAACAAGTAGTCCACAAACCAGACAGAAGACAGTGAGCCTCATATGTTTTCAGTACTTGGTCGCGGCGCTCACGGGGGGCTAACTACCGGAAAATGCATAACATATGCACACCTTCCACTAATGAAAGCAAGCAGATTTTAAAAGGCAAGCCCACGAACCAATGAAAGACACTGCCGTGACATGGGTGGGGCTCCGAGCCCCTTTCTCACTACTACAGGGTCGCGCGAGCGCATGCTACGCAGGCTCGTCCCTAAAAAAATATATATAATAAATGGCAACATTTTCATTTTTTGCTGCAGGTAGGGACATAAGGTAAAACCGAAGTGCTTTAGTTATATGCAGAGCCACTGGAATTTCACTTGTCTTTACTTCTTTCATGTTGATGGTTACATGTTTACCACAATACCAGTAAGCCTCAAATACCAAAAAGAACAATTTGACATAGCATTTTCCCATTTATTACATCTACTTAATCACTGTACATCCCAGCACCACTTGTGGGACTCAGTGTATCTTGCTCACTTTGTTCCTTTCTCAACATTCTCACATTCTGCCATTCTCGTTACAACAATAATGCCCCCTGGATAGTATTATTTTCCACTTCAATAGTTCACTCATTTATTTAACACTTTCTACACCATTAGCTCTTCCACGTCCAGTGTGATAACTGGTCCCATCTCTTACATTATCTCTTATATCAGTGTTCTTCTAACTTTAATTATGCAACTCTCGCCCCCCCCTTTCCAATCTACCTTTTCATGGTAAAAACACAAACTGGGACCTACAGGATGACAAATATAATTTTGAATAAATATTCTATGAAATTATTGGTTCTAAATATTTTGAACAATTCAAGCATTGCAATTCTTTTCAATGCAATGCAATTATATGACTGCGGACATTCTACAGGCAGCCTGGTCTCCCCTAAAGTGTAAAAGTATCCACAGTGTGATCCTGTATCATGAATGAGTGATAGAATGATGTTATTTGGAGTTCTTCGCCCTTTGATGTCTACTCCCAGCCAGAACATAAGTGACAAAAGATGTTACTGGTGGTATATTACAGAGTGGCTTACTGCTATTCTAATTTTTTGCATCTACAAATAGACAGCACTATTTCAGCATGATGCTCTGCTTGGCTAATGCCTGGCACCCCCTCCTCCAAAATGGGAGCTTAATTACGGCCCACTACCTCACTCCGGTTAGACCTCTGCCGTAAATAGTGGCTTTGTCTTCTAGCTGATCGTCCCTCCATACACTTTGAAGAGTTAGGCGGCCGTACACTTCCACTGCCTTTCTTGTTGGCACACAGTTTACAGTCACTTATTTGGTGGTCAAAGACTATGGAATATACTGATATAACGCAAAAAATCTGGATACCACAACTACTAACCAAAGCACTCATTTCCTGTCTACCACTCAAATTAAAACCTCTGAGCTAGGGATTTGCTACAGGGGTTTCAGATCCCTCCTGCTCCTAGTGTGAATGAAAGGTTCCTTCATATTCATCCGATTGACTACTGCTACAGGATTTATTGTACTCATCCTGGCCAACCATAATCGATATGCCATACCCATTTCCCCACATTCTGGAGAAAAAAAAAAAATTGTAATAAGGATAGACACCGAATGAACCACGTGGTCAACAGAAACTAAATTTCCACCATTAGAGTCTCTACATTGTTTTGAAGGCAATTGCTCTGTGCACTTTTTAAAACTATGATGCCTTTCACTCTGACAGTATCTACTGATAGTAATGAAAAAACAAGTGTACCAGCGTATCAATAGTCAAAATACGTCGTATGCTTTGCTGCTATACTAGTTTCCAAACACCTAAAAAGATGCTACTGTAAACATGACATTTTAAATTGCAAATACAGCCCTCGTTTGAGCACCTAGTGTCTTTCATAATACCAGTTTCTGGCCACGGTCATTTTTTTTGTTTATTACATACTGTCAAAGTTGTGAAAACCCACCTGTTGTTCCATCTTTAGAGCTGTACTTCACACTGGGTTTATGTAAATATCTAATATTTGTTCTCCCTTTTTATATTTTTAAGAGAGTTTATTTAACAGTATTTACTACAAAGAAATATGAATTTCTCAGAAGTTATGCTGCACCCAATCAGCAAGGTTGTCCAAAACTGAAATCCTGATCACCCGTATATACCTATTCCAAGGAATACTAAAGCTTTTTCGCCCACACAAGACCAAGGCTCTGTGGCCTGGGTAAATCTCAGAATTGCTAGAAGTGTTTTCAACACTTTTTTCCAAGTTTACATTTTTGGATTTCTAGACACTAAAGAGGTCTGTCTACCCCTCATTTCCTGACAGGCTTTGACTGATCACTTAATCCCAGTGAAAACATCATACCGTACAGGACGCTGGAACGTACTGATTTGGTGACGTACAGGTCTGCCTATTTTTGCAGAAAGCTCTTACCTGTCCAGCAAAAGACCCACTGTTAATCACATCAAAACTTAAAGGCCTTTCAGCTAGCCCACTAATTACAATTGGTTGGCTTTTTTTTTTTTTTAATCACTTGTTTGTTTGCTTTTCATTCAATGGCTTTCCCACCTCTTCTTTAGTTTGCCTCTACCCTCGAACCAAGTTTTTTGCCAACTTTTTGACTGGATGACTGGTATCCTCCCACTGTTTACATTCAGGGAACTACTTTTTTTCTTTTGCATCAATACTGCATGAAAATGCACATTTTCTTTCTCATGTGTTGCTTCCACCTATGAATACCTGCCCCAGCGTGCTCTATCCTCCCTGTCAAAGCTCAATTATTGCTCCCTCCCAAACTCTGCTTTTTATTTCCCCCCACCTCAAACTATTATTTTTAACTCCCTTGCAATGGCTTATCCTCGCCTGAAACATCACCTCTCGACATTAAAAATAAAAGTAGAGACAGATGTAATTGTTTGGAGTGCACAATAGCTATCATTTGCTACCAAGCTTCGCAGGTTTTACAAAGAGCTTCTTCCTACGTCGAAGTTCATTTTTTATTTACTGCTCAAAGACTCGCCACCATCTCGGAACTGGTATAAAAATAAATAAAACGTCAGCTCTCGCATGTCATATGCGTGCACATCATTCTGGATACCAAAACACAATGCTTCCTACATGTGCAAACATGTCACTTCATTATTTACTGCAGATTTTACACAGCAATAACATGAGGCGTCAGCAAAGACTTGATACCTACTGCAAAGATTGAGGGGGACATGAATAATTTTCACCTACCATTAGAATTTTACTTCCCCATGTTTTTCCCTTTACACACTACTGTAAAAACAATTTAACTTTGCAGCAAGCCACTTCCAAAGTCCATTTGACTATCTAAAGAACTATTTTCAGTGCAAGATGGGAAACCAGATGCTAGGTCCTTTTTGGGAAGGACTGTTCCCGACAGTACCTAAAGTGATTTGTATTCAGTTGCTAAGGGGACTATATAACGGATCTGAATATGGCAAATGACCAGGCAACGCTACATTAGCTGTCCTTAACCTGTGGTCTGAGGACCTGAGCATTTGTTTAGTACACATGTTTCTGTATTTGTGCATTATTTTGGGGGTTCAAATCATAGAAATTGTTGCTTCATCCAGGGATCCATGGCTTCCAATAATGACTCTGTGGGGGTCTTCAGAATCCCATAATGACTCACTGGGGGTCCATAGAAGTCAAAAGTTTAAGAAATGCTGCTCAACCTAATAAATTTTTCTCTCCCGATGTTTTTTTTTTTTGTTTTTTAATAAAGGATTAAAGGATTTCAGCAACTTAGAAATGCCCCTTTAGTATCCTCGATCACTATTAGATAGATTTTCTAGAATATTTGTATTCATATTTTGACCAACTTCATCTTCCTCGCCCAACCTTAATTATGCTGTTAAGAAGAACTGCATACAATACCTGCCCCTGCAAAAGACTGCTCAGGTGATATCACTGCAAGCCCCCACCCTGGGTGTCAATTGCAAGCATAAGCAAAAAATCTCTCAATTCTTACATAAAGATTTCTTCTGACAACTATTTTACCCCTTGTACAAAACAGTTTTAAAAAAAAGGAGGGAGAAGAAATGGAGATATGCCTATCATCTTAAATGCCTTACATGATTTCAATTAGTTCCAAAAAACCTAGGAGTTGCCAAATAATTTGCTATTAGAATGTTTATTATGCTTGTGGGGAAACAAGCACATACAGCGTTAACTGTAGTATTGTCTATTGCGCAGATTCAATTCAAACCTTAACATTGCAGGCAACAAATCTATCCTAATTTGTTTGCCAATCTAGCACATTCGTATATTCTGTTTTTCATAATCTAGACCAATATGTGAGTTGGTTGGGAGAGTAGTTTAACTGTGTAACAGTTTAGCGGGGACCAATTGAAAGTATTTCGAACAAATAAAGACTGAATGCTCACTACAGTTAAAAAACATAATACCTGAACAACCATAAACAAAATTAACCCACCAATGAAGATTGGAGGCTCAAGAATGCAGCTTCAATGTGACCCTAAAGGCTAAAGTGACAGGCCGACCAACACTGCATTTAAAAGTTTCAACAGAGCTCAGTTATACCAACCAAAATAAAAACAGCTCAATGTTCCTTGACAGAAATGGAGGGAGCTGGGGCGAAGAGACTCTAGGGAGGTAGATGAAAGGGGTGTAGGGCCGATAGATGCTTTAGGACGATTTTAAAAATCTTTGTCAAATAGCAACACTTTTGGCTGTAACAGGAGAAATCATTTAAAAAAGTATTGACAAATTCCTGAACTGGAATAAACTAGCACCAATGCAAAATCGTTACGAAACTTTGGAAAAATGTTTCACCTGCAGTGCAGCCAGCTCCTAGACAAGAAAAATATAGGAGCTTTGCATGAGAGTAAATAACGACCCTTAAAACACTTGCGTCAACATGGGCCAGTGCAAACTAATAAGTCAATACTCTTCTTTAGGGATTTCTTAAGGGACATGCCTTACAGCTCCAATACTTCGACAGGTCGAACTGTATCCAATGAACACATCTGGGAAAACGCCTGCCTAGGCCTGAACTACCATCACTCCTTAAAGAAAGAGTATTGTTATTCTCGTCAATGGCAACAATATACTGAAGACCATTTCAAGTTTGTGAACTACTGCTAACATTTGTATGTAAGTTATCTTGCTTATTAGCGCGGGCTCATTTGTTTAATAAAATAGAAACTATGTCTTAACCAAGCTTGGTCAGTCTCATTTTTAGAGATGCCATGAAGCACACAGGGAATTGTTTTTTTCAACTTCTTATGATCTTCTGTCAGTGGTTTAGTCTTCTGGATACACACAGGGGCCCAAATCCCACTTCAGAAGGTAAGGGTTGTTGTTCTTGTAGTGGATTGACCAACTCTGATGGGAGTATCCAAAGAATGTGTACTCTCAGTCTGTCACCGTTTATCCAAATGCGATTAGTTTAAGGTGTAGCAAGGTACAGCAGCAATCTCGACACTTGTTTTTTTTCCCAAGGCTCAAAATGTATTGTGTGTGTATAGAATACCACGCCTGACATTTACATAGAAACACATGTATGGTAGTTTTAGAGGACCAAACATAGCTCAAGTAATAACGTACTGTCAAACATATTTAAAGAAACTGAGGGGTAAACGATGAAATTTACTGAATTTCACTGTGCTACCTAAGATTAACGCCCACATCCAAATTAAACAGTTACGCCTGTAGGGAAAGCAAACTGCAAGTACGTTGTTTTGTGCACATTGTTTTGTGTACATTTGCGTATCTATTTGTTTTATTCACAGATCTTCCTGTTCACTAGTGTAATTTATACGATTAAAGTGATTATGGTTGCAACGCGGTAAAATTTGAGTGATGTGGTTGGAGCAGCCATACCAGAGAAGAGTAGTGGTAATTTGTACTTAATAGAATGTTTTAGATAGTTTCCGACCGCAGATCTTCAACATCCCCCACAAACAATATTAATACGTGCTATCTAATCGAATTAGTGAAGCTACCCACAATAAACGCATTACCAAAACACTCAATCCAGGTTTTAAAACCTCAACAGGTAAAAGTTTGGAATTAAGGGACTTCGCCAGTGAGAGACCCTAAACTATATGTCTCTATTTATGAAGCGGCGAGCAGTCTACAGTTCAGCCCAGTGCCATATAGTAATGCGCAGTAAAAAGGAAGGGGGGGGGGGGGGGAGCAGGGGCAAAATAGGTGTCAAAGTGTCAGCGTGGACCAATTTACCACACAGTGATTAATATTGGAAATGAGTAGCTAGGCTGTTCAGGTGCCCTAAATCCGAAATATTAAATATCACATGGGAAAATTACCCAGGATCACACAGTGTGGTCAGGCCGGGAATGTCATACAAAGCTAGTTTTCGGGGTGATTGCTCGTCACCTTTATCAACAAACGGGACCCTGAGTGTCAGTTTACCGTCTACGTGATCAACCTCTTAAAACAGATGATTTAACAGCCCGCCAATGAGATAACATCTTGGACACGTGCAGTCTTGTCTACACTATGAGATCGACAAACGCAGAATTGAAGTTAACACACCGGAGAGAGGTAGGCGGAGTGATGCTGCACTTCCCCCGCGATAAAACGGAGGACAGGATGGTAAAGCTCCGGAGGGCGGGAGCAGCGCTGCTGTCAGGACCACGACGAGGAAGCGCACATGTGCTGCCGCTGCACGCAACAGAGAAGCCCCTGCCGCCGCAATAGTGGCATCCTCCCAGGGATTCGCCCCTGGGAATGAGACTCCGAAGCAGCCGCGCACAGAGCCAGCCCGCCCATCAGCACGCTACACCCCGGTACCCCCATGCACCCGCTCACCGGTGTCAGTACCTGCTGCTGGCTCTTGCTGTACGGCTTGGCGTTGATGTGGTATCTCCGGGTCCGGATCTTCCCTCCGCCACCTCCAGGTGGTGGAGAGGCCATGGCCGGACTGGATCCCGCGCCTCCCCCCGGGGCAGAGGACGCCCCGCCGCTCCCTGGGTGAGGGGACGTATGTGAGGCTGTTGCTTCCGCCCGCCGCTGACGCCTCCTGATCCTCGCACCGCTGACGGTGCCTACTTCACGCGGCCATGGGGGTGCGCGCGAGTCACACTGTCGTCCCCTCCTCGTTTCTCCCAGCACCGATAGACTCCGCGCCACCCGCCGCCGAGGACCACGCGTCAGTACCCCGCGACACAGACACAGGGAGACGTGAGCACCGCGCGCCAGAGAACGAGGGGTATAGAAAGGGAAAGCGGACAAAATCACTACGCTGCCGCGCACCCTCGCGTATTGATCGCTTAGCAGAGCAGGAGGAGCGAACTCCGCCCACAGCGGCGGCAGCACGTGAGCCTACTGCCATCTTGGGATCCCCGGCTTCCCGAAGCGTGGCGTGGGTCCAAGTGTGCCATGTAGACTAGAGCAGCCCAAGAAGCAGGAAACAAACACCAAGAAAACTTAAAAAAATCCACATCGTTTTGAATTTTATGGCATTTGTCTAAACCGTCTAAGTTATAAACCGGCCCGGATCGTATTTAAATGTAGGAGATTCTGTTAAATGACGACAGTTGCAGCAAGTGCCTAATGATGTTCTGCCCATCAGGGCGTTTCCATTAGGGTGACCCAATGTATGTAACTAGGTGGCAGATTTTCCTAGTAACGGTCAGGGCCTTTCAGAGACACATGTTCCCGATAATCTGTTTATGTGTAAAATAGATGTTTTAAATAGTTAAAAAAACTAATTGTAGTTTACGCAGAGCTAGAGAACCACAATCAAAGTTTTTTGTTTTAAATGTGGTCAATTTGTTCTGAATGTTAGACCATAAAGGGAAGCTAGGTCATTTAAAGATGGCCCCTTCAGTAGCGTTAACAGGCTTTGGACAAACTAGTAGTGCAAGATGCGGCCACACTATAGAACAGAGTTTAACATATGTAGGGAAGAAACGGCGATAGCAGTTTGGGAACATGTAACCCTCAATTCGTTATACAATTTTACATCGTGTAGAAACTTAGAATAGCGTACGGTTCTTTAACGCGTACTTTAAATTGCCACGCTTCAATAGCCTCCTGGAATACAATATTTGTAGCCTTTGTATACATTTCTTTTAATTTAGTGACCTGTTCTATTTCGGGTAAAAGCTTACCGGGAAATCTAGTCCGACAGAGAGAACACGGTTTTTGACATAGCCTTGGATGTTGTAAGCGGCTCACCGTGACTCCAGGGCCATCCTCTACAAAGTCTGGTCGTCATATACGTGATTGTGAGGTTACACCGTGCACTTTCATAAGGCGAAGCAATTTAATTATGTTGAAAGGCTGAAGCGGACGGTTATTGTAGTGGTATACCGAATCACATGCCTACGAGCTGACGGGCATTAGACCGGAATCCGAACAATAAGGATCTGTATCCGACATTTTCATTAGAAACACGTACCTGTCCCGTGTTTGATGATCGGTGCATATTTTAGCATTGGAAATGGGTTGGGTGTTTGCTGAAAGACCTGATAAACTTGTCCCTAGTCAGGGGTCATTAGTTCACATAGTTTTAGTATGTGTTTGTATTCTGTTAAAGTAATAAAACATAGTTACCTACAAGTAACATATTTGATCATAAAAGCTCATGCCTTATAAGGAGGGCTCTCTCATAATTTTATGCTAATTGCATTTGGCCATATTTCCACATATTATATGTGTGAGTGCATACCTGTCAACCCGTTTGGTGAATGGCTACCCCTTTTCTATGATATACATTCTCTTAAAAAGCAACATGCCTCTAGGTGCAGCGCCAAGAAATCCTAGCTATTACTTCAAACTAAATAAGGGATTTCGCGCTCTAGGCCAATGAATTGACGCAACATAGTTTTGAGGGGATGTCAATGATGAATGTCATAATAAACACCAACAACCAAGTAATCAATAATCTGATCACTAAGCAATAACCACACCAGTTTATTAAGAATGATTCTACATTTATTTCCCTATATTAAAGTCAAGAAAATAACTCTTAAGCATATAGAATCAATAGTGGCTGATTAGAACGTCTTAAATATTTGAGTTTAATCAAAGTAAGCAAATTATCTCAAGTATCATAACACTAATAACATCAATATTTGCAAGAATGTGATAGTATACATCAGTGCAGAAGATCAAGGAATGTCAATATGAATCATGAGCATGTAAAGTCATATTCCCTCACTAACCACTACTTAGCATTAACATGTTGGGCTTCATGTAAAAACAATTTAGAAAACACAAATTTAAAAAATCATATTAGCTCGGGTTATAGTAAACATTTCTATTGTTATGCAGCAATTTATTTATAAGTTGCAGCTGGTACCTGTAAAACAAGAGCCACATAAAACATTACAATTCCATTCATTACCCATAGAGCAACAATATGCAGTCTACTTCAGCAAGGGGACACCATCAGGAAAGTTTCATAGGTTCTGGTATACATTGACAGCTAAATCCACATCACTAATATGACTCGAAACTCCACTAAGAACTCCCTCTATCCGAAACTCCGACAGAAGTACTCAGAATAGGAACATAGGCGAATCGCGATAATAAGAATAGGGGCAGAATAATATATTATTTCTTGAAAAGCTTGCGATTGGTCAGTACATGGGGTGTTATACAATTCAGCCCATAAAACTACTGTTAGATAAATAAAAGTTTACTGACAACATTATTAACTAAACACAATTATAACAATTTCTTCTTCTCTTCGGTCTCGTTTGTGGATCCATTGTTCCATCTCAGGAAGAAACATCTTATATTGTTTCATCTACTTCCATCCTCGAGGAAGAAACCACACGTTAGTGACAATTTTAAACAATAGAACAACAGTCAAACTCGAGCAATGACCTAATAAATCTGACCTAAGACATAACACAATGCCCCGCTAGACGTAGCTGTCTACACATCTATAAGCTATTAATCACACTTGTTTAAGGTAAGCATTGAGCAATGGAAAATAACTGCAATTTTAGCTGAAGTTTAAAAGAAAATGAATTATGGTGACCATTTACAAAAGTCACCAGTTTTTCACATATTAGTTCATCAATGGTCAGTACATTATTGATTAATAAAAATCATCTTTAAAAATTTCCAATCCTGCACTCTGTAGACTTCCGTTAGGTCACTCTCCTTGCAAATATGCATCAATCATCAAAAATATTCTTTCTCCATTTAGTGAGTCAGAAGATAGGTTTATTTAGGCTGCAGACCATTAAACTATTGCAATCATATTAAAACCATAATCAAAGTCATCACAAACACCTTAAAATTCAACGGTTCTATCCTTAGACAAAAAACAATAAATGACTACCCCATGTTTAGTTTCAATCATTTGTAAAAAAATAAAATCCATCTGCACTTATTACTTCTAATGATGCAAAGCAGCTAAAAAAAACTCAGTGCTTTTTGACGTGTTCTATCATATTTATTGCAATAGGCTTTTGAAAATCTTCCTCTTTCCCGTATATAAAATTGGCAGTTTAATAAAATGTGTTCACTTGTGTATTTCATATTTATATATATATTTATATATACCACATTTACAATGTCATGAGTAGTATTAGCAAGCTCTATAGAAGACAATAATGGATTTTCACAGGAGATACTAAGGTAGGAGAGTCAAAAGAAAGCAACTCAACAATTTTCTTTATTTGTCCCGTTATGCTTGCAGCCCACCTCAACACACTCTTTAAGAGCTCCTTTTTTACAATAAAAAGCAATGTTGTCTTCTCCTGCTAAAAGTAATCTATTCCATAATTTCAACATTAACTTCAGTGAAGTAGCAAGAGACCAGTTTGTTTTTCATCCTTATGCCCATAGATGATTAGGGGTGGTTCAAGAGTATTATCAAACACTGACCTTATAGCTCAGTCTAGTTTTGGTATCCACTCGTAGATAAAATTTCTGTACTTTTCAAATAATCCATTTGAATAGTTGCATTAAATACTTGTAAAACCGGTAATAGGTTGGGATCCCCCATAATCCCTACAAAACATACATAGTCCTGTTATACTTGGCAATGCCCAATATTTTACGATTTTCAATCTAAATATGATGACCTGTGAATTCCAAGATACCTATAGAATGTAACGTATTCCACTCTTGCTTTAATAATGAACCAATTGTGCCTTTTCTATACATCCAAATACAATTATGTTTGTTTTATCCATATTTATTATAATTTTTTTCCTTTCACTGTGTTTAGAGATGATACATTTCAATTCAATTTCCGAACATCCAGTTTCTTTTGCAACCCTATTTGTGTTAGGTCCATAATTACCAGATCGTCCGCATATAGAAGAAAAGGCATATGTCTTCCTCCCATTTTTGGAGGAAATGCAGGGACACTCAATAGGATTGTGGCTGACTCTATTAAACAAAGAGAGAAAAGTGTAAAGGCCTGTACGCAACCCTGGTGTAAGCCATTCTTGATACAAATTTGTTTAGACATCAGAGCATATTCATTTAATTCAACTCTTGCCCAATTGCCCCTATGGGTATCCTTCAGGATAGCTAATATGCATGGACACAGTTTGCTCTTTCTTTTGCATTCCTTCTCACTTCCTGGCAGTAACAGAAGGTGTCAATGCAATTTTTTTTCAAACTTAACAGAATACGTGGGTACTGTAGTAACTCAGTCCATAATAGTTATGAGAATTCGAGGAGGCTTTACTTTGCATTGAGGTGAAGGAGTGATAGGCATGATGGAAAGACGAGGGATTCCTCATGAAAAGGTGTGTGTGGTTATGGAATCGAGCTTTGTCTGATGACTGTCTTCTCATCAGCTCAATTTGTCCCAAATATAGTTGTGACTAGTTTTATTTTTATAATTTGTGTAGGACTGTTGATGTTTCTGTTATCAGATATACCTTTTTTATTCTCTGTTCTTTAAAATTTTTTAAAGACTGGTACAACTTTAAATTGTGTACTAAAAATGTTTAACGATTTTAATTAAAAATGTAAGTAAATTATTACCTATATTACGAGGAGAAAGTGTTGTTTCTTCACTCAGTGTATGCTTTTATCTTTTCTTCCAATAGCTGTCTCAGCCCTTGACCTCTTAATGTTGTGCCTCAACAGATAATTCTTTAGCTCTGGCACTCCGATTCTCACTTTCCTTCTCAACATTTGTTCAGTCCACTAATTTACTGGAACATATTGGCCCTCATTCTGACGTTGGCGGGCGGCGGAGGCCGCCCGCCAAAGTCCCGCCGTCAGGTTACCGTTCCGCGGTCGAAAGACCGCGGCGGTAATTCTGACTTTCCCGCTGGGCTGGCGGGCGGTCGCCTTCAGACCGCCAGCCAGCCCAGCGGGAAAGAGGCTTCCACGATGAAGCCGGCTCGGAATCGAGCCGGCGGAGTGGAAGCTGTGCGACGGGTGCAGTTGCACCCGTCGCGTATTTCACTGTCTGCGCAGCAGACAGTGAAATACATGTAGGGGCCCTCTTACGGGGGCCCCTGCAATGCCCATGCCAGTGGCATGGGCACTGCAGGGGCCCCCAGGGGCCCCGCGACCCCCCCTACCGCCATCCGGATCTCGGCGGTCCGACCGCCGGGATCTGGATGGCGGTAGGGGGGGTCGGAATCCCCGCGGCGGTGCAGCAAGCTGCGCCGCCGCGGAGGATTCAATGGGGCCGCGGTACACTGGCGGGACCCCGCCAGTGGTGCCGGTCCGACCGCGGCTTTACCGCAGCGGTCGGAATCCCCATTGGAGCACCGCCGGCCTGTCGGCGGTGCTCCCGCGGTCCTCCGCCCTGGCGGTCAAAGACCGCCAGGGTCAGAATGACCACCATTGTCTGGGACTTCAAGAAACTTTCGAAGGGGTTGGCAAATAACCTGTGACATAGGTGTATGGATGAGCTTTGTGATCTGCCTGTTTTTTTTTTTTTCAATGGTGCCTATGAACTGTTCCACTAAACCACTGGCTTCCTATTAGAAAATTGTAGGAAGTTGGCTTTGTATGCACTATTTCAAAGTAAGGAATAGTATGCACAGAGTCCAAGGGTTCCCCTTAGAGGTAAGATAGTGTCAAAAAGAGATAATACTAATGCTCTATTTTGTGGTAGTGTGGTCGAGCAGTAGGCTTATCAAAGGAGTAGTGTTAAGCATTTGTTGTACACACACAAGCAATAAATGAGGAACACACACTCAAAGACAATTCCATGCCAATAGGTTTTTGTATAGAAAAATATATTTTCTTAGTTTATTTTAAGAACCACAGGTTCAAATTTTACATGTAATACTTCAAATGAAAGGTATTGCAGGTAAGTACTTTAGGAACTTTAGGAACTTTGCAATAGCATATATACTTTTCAAAATAATCACATATAGCTATTTTAAAACTTGACACAGTGCAATTTTCACAGTTCCTAGGGGGAGTAAGTGTTTGTTAGTTCTTGCAGGTAAGTAAACCACCTACGGGGTTCAAGTTTGGGTCCAAGGTAGCCCACCGTTGGGGGTTCAGAGCAACCCCAAAGTTACCACACCAGCAGCTCAGGGCCGGTCAGGTGCAGAGGTCAAAGTGGTGCCCAAAACGCATAGGCTTCAATGGAGAAGGGGGTGCCCCGGTTCCAGTCTGCCAGCAGGTAAGTACCCGCGTCTTCGGAGGGAAGACCAGGGGGGTTTTGTAGGGCACCGGGGGGGACACAAGTTAACACAAAAAGTACACCCTCAGCAGCACGGGGCGGCTGGGTGCAGTGTGCAAACACACGTCGGGTTTCCAATGGAAATCAATGGGAGACCAAGGGGTCTCTTAAGCGATGCAGGCAAGGGGGGGGCTCCTCGGGGTAGCCACCACCTGGGCAAGTGAGAGGGCCTCCTGGGGGTCACTCCTGCACCGGAGTTCCGATCTTTCAGGTCCTGAGGGCTGCGGGTGCAGAGTCTTTTCCAGGCGTCAGGATCTGGGAGTCAGGCAGTCGCGTTCAGGGGGAGCCTCGGGATTCCCTCTGCAGGCGTCGCTGTGGGGGCTCAGGGGGGGCAACTCTGGCTACTCACGGCCTCGTAGTCGCCGGGGAGTCCTCCCTGAAGTGTTTGTTCTCCACAAGTTAAGCCGGGGGCGTCGGGTGGAGAGTAGCAAGTCTCATGCTTCCGGCGGGAAATGCAGTTGTTTTAAAGTTGCTTCTTTGGAAACAAAGTTGCAGTCTTGGGTGAACAGGTCCGCTGTTCTCGGGAGGTTCTTGGTCCTTCTAGAGCAGGGCAGTCCTCTGAGGATTCAGAGGTCGCTGGTCCCTGGGGAAAGCGTCGCTGGAGCAGTGTCTTTAGAAGTGGGTGAGACAGGCCGGTAGAGCTGGGGCCAAAGCAGTTGGTGTCTCCGTCTTCTCTGCAGGGTTTTTCAGCTTAGCAGTCCTCTTCTTCTTAGGTTGCAGGAATCTAAGTTCCTTGGTTCTGGGGAGCCCCTAAATACAGAATTAAGGGGTGTGTTTAGGTCTGGGGGGTTAGTAGCCAATGGCTACTAGCCCTGAGGGGAGGGGGGCACATTCCTATCCCTATTGGGGGAAATCCTCCATCTGCAAGATGGAGGATTTCTAAAAGTCAGAGTCACTTCAGCTCAGGGCACCTTAGGGGCTGTCCTGACTGGCCAGTGACTCCTCCTTGTTTTTCTCATTATCTCTCCTGGACTTGCCGCCAAAAGTGGGGGCTGTGTCCAGGGGGCGGGCATCTCCACTAGCTGGAGTGCCCTGGGGCATTGTAACACGAAGCCTGAGCCTTTGAGGCTCACCGCTAGGTGTTACAGTTCCTGCAGGGGGGAGGTGTGAAGCACCTCCTCCCAGAGCAGGCTTTTGTTTCTGTCCTCAGAGAGCACAAAGGCTCTCACCACATGGGGTCAGAAACTCGTCTCTCAGCAGCAGGCTGGCACAGACCAGTCAGTCCTGCACTGAACAATTGGGTAAAATACAGGGGGCATCTCTGAGATGCCCTCTGTGTGCATTTTTTAATAAATCCAAACTGGCATCAGTGAGGGTTTATTATTCTGAGAAGTTTGATACTAAACTTTCCAGTATTCAGTGTAGCCATTATGGAGCTGTGGAGTTCGTTTTTGACAGACTCCCAGACCATATACTCTTATGGCTACCCTGCACTTACAATGTCTAAGGTTTTGCTTAGACACTGTAGGGGCATAGTGCTCATGCACATATACCCTCACCTGTGGTATAGTGCACCCTGCCTTAGGGCTGTAAGGCTTGCTAGAGGGGTGACTTACCTATGCCACAGGCAGTGTGAGGTTGGCATGGCACCCTGAGGGGAGTGCCATGTCGACTTAGTCATTTTCTCCCCACCAGCACACACAAGCTGGCAAGCAGTGTGCATGTGCTGAGTGAGGGGTCCCTAGGATGGCATAAGACATGCTGCAGCCCTTGGAGACCTTCCTGGCATCAGGGCCCTTGGTACCAGGGGTACCAGTTACAAGGGACTTACCTGGGTGCCAGGGATGTGCCAATTGTGGAAACAATGGTACATTTTAGGTGAAAGAACACTGGTGCTGGGGCCTGGTTAGCAGGGTCCCAGCACACTTCTCAGTCAAGTCAGCATCAGTATCAGGCAAAAAGTGGGGGGTAACTGCAACAGGGAGCCATTTCCTTACAAAAATCATAATCTTATTTTATGGTGAAAGTGTGTCACAAATATTGTGATGTTTAATTTTGATTTTTCCAGTTTCAGCTGATGATCTGCTTTATGAAAATCAATTTTTGAAAATATTGGTTGAAGAATTATGTGCTTTATGATTGGGACATTTCGTTTTCCCATTCTGCAGCTGTTTTGTGTTGCCATATGTCTACTCAAATTCTGATCTGTTCTTTTGGGTACACAAACAATTGGGAGAACCGTAGACTGGGTCCAAGTACAGGCTTGATAATGTCCAACAATAGGATGTTGTATATGTCATATTTCACTTGTTTCTAAATAATGTTTGGGATTTCTCAGTAGTACTGCACAAGGTGCTTTATTGACTGATAATGTGAAGTTTGATTTGGCATTCTTTCAGATTCTCAAGACCTTGATAGCAAACTGAATAAAGAACCAATGCCAGTCACCGGTCAAATGATATGCACCTTTCCCTTAATACTTTTTTGAGTTAGAGCCTCCCAAATAATACATGTGCATAGCAGCTGTGTAGTTGATACTAGTGCATGTTTGTGCGGCAGACAGTAGGAGCCTTTTGTCTCTATGGAAATTCTTCCTCTATCTTGATGTTGATATTTGACTCTTTGAGTGCCAGGAGTGGCATTCCATGACCACTTATATTTATGTCCTGTATCATTTCTATGATACTGTCGTCATTTTGTGGTGCTCTGCGTTTGACTGAGATGAATCCACTGGAAGGCTTGCTGGGTGCCACTGACAGGATACTGCTGGGCCGGTTTTCTTTAACTTTCAGAGCAATGTTTGTCCTTATGTCACTATTTCAACTCAGATGTTCCCTAGTTATATTCGCTGAAACAAAAACAAAGGTTACAGGGACGTTATAGTAAGGTTCTGAATTTACTTGTACAAAACTATAGAAATTCATCAGTTTGAGTTCCTTCAAGTAACTATAACTCATGCCCTTGCCATGCACAGTTTTCTTATCAATAATTTTACTGCAAATGTTGCAGTGATAATATCAAAGATGCCATATAAGATTTCATCAGTGATTTAATATGTGGAGTAATTAGCTGTGCTTGGCTAGGGCGCGAGTTATAGTTACTTAAAGGAACTTTAACTATAACATCTAAATTTCTGTGGTTTTGTACGAGTACATTCAGAACCTAATTATAACTTCCCTGTAACCTTTTGGTTTTGTTCAGTGAATTTCTATGTTTTTTTTAACATACAGTAATTTTAATTACTATATGTTAGTCCATGGCCTTTCGCCGTGCGTGACGGGGGTTTGGGCACAAGGCCTGGCTGCAGCCAGGCCTTGCGGTCAAGCCCTTATAACCACCCTACCTCACACCAAGCATGGCTTTTGGCCGTTCACAGTGGAGGTTGGCCACAGGGCCTGTCTGTTAGTGTATCTGTGAGTTGCTGGGTGAGTGTCTGATTGGGTCTGAAAGTGGGTGTGTGAGTCTATGAGTGGGTGCACGGGTGTGTGTGTGGGCGCATGAGTCTCAGAGTTCATGTATGAGTGAATTAATTATTGTATGAATGAGTCTGATGTTTCTTTCAAATCTTTTCATATTTGCGAATATTTTGCGAATAATCTGCAAAAATTCACAAATTTTCACAAATAACCCAAATTGGAACGCAAAAGTATTTGTAACCCATAATTGTCCCCTAAAACGCAACCATATCACACCCCTAGGGTCAGGGTACCTGCATCCTGGCCCCTTGTGCCACTTTCAATTAGGATTTTCACCCATGGGGACCATGTCCCATGAAATAAAATGTCGGGTGCAGCGTTCTTGTCACGTTGCAGTCAGCCAATTATAGCACTTCCTATAGCATGCACATTCATGAAAAACTCATAAAAATTTGCGAAGATGCAGCAGCCAGCGCTATACAAATTTGGATTTCCCTACATTTCTCAAAAACTACTTAATGGATTTACACCAAATAAACAAACAATCAATCTACATACCGAAAGCAAGGTTTCTGCCAAATCTGGTGTAATTCTGTCCAGTGGTTCGGGCTGTAGACATGTCTAAAAGTCCTATGGGATTTAACATGGAAAACACAATATTTTTAGACCTCCCCTCCTTTTTCTCAGCTCCCGCTTGACGGATCATCCTGAAACTTTCTATGTGAAACAAGAATCACCCGACAAATGCAACATATTATCTTCAAACTGTCATTGAGTTATTACATGATTTTTAACAAATTTAGATTTTCTTAGCCTTGGTGTCTGAAAGGCTAGATTTTATTAAAGACACGGAGGTGAGCATTGTGCTTTCTTTTCCTGCTTAAGTAAACAGCATCCAAGAAACTACAAAACCCAGAAACCCCTGGGAAAAGAACTACAGTAATTTATTATAATAGATGAACCAATCACACGTGGAGTATGAACATAACTATCTTGACTAAGAGCAACACGTCCTCTTTTCTTGCATGAGTTATTCAATATGAGAAGAGGTAAATTAAATCATGAAAAAACACAGAGTCAAAAATGCCAATAATAAATCCTTGAGGGTGTCCATAAAGAAAACAGAAGGCGAACACAAAGTCCTCAGAGTCGAACCGGGCATCTGACAGGAGCAAACCAACAGAGTGGATGAACCTTACGTATTAGGTGGATGTAGCAGCATTTGTTGAAGGCACAGGGACTGCAGAAAAAAAGAATAGCCTGGGTTAACAATCTGCGGTGGGATAATACTCGCCTCCATCTTTAATAAAATCTAGCTTTTCAAACACTAAGGCTAGGAAAATCTCAATTTTATTACAAGACTGGCGGCTCATGTTCTGCTTGGTCAAAGCAAAGAAATCACAGAGTCAGATGGATGATTAACAGGTTTACAATGAAAAGTTCCAAACGTGTTAATGTTTGACCAAACTGCAGATCTGAGAATGTCTTGTAAGTAAGAACCAGCCCAAAAAGCTCTGGAGGCCATAGCTCTCCTAACTGAATGGGCCTCAAACAAAGAGATAGAAATGCCAGCTAAGGTCATGACCCATCTAACCCAATGTGCGAGGGTAGGAGCAGATACTGTTTTATGAGGCTTTTTAAAGGAGATAAGGAGTTGGGGCGAGGAGTGACTTCTGAGATCTGCAGTTTGGAAACGTAAGATTTTAGACAATTGCCAATCCATAGCTTAGGTTGGGGAGGGAAAAAGGATAATGAACCGTTGACAAGTTCGTTTTGGTACGCTTGTTAATTTGAAAATACACCTGAAGAAGAATAATGAAAAGAGGAAACATCAAGTGCCCTAACATCAGAAACACGTTTAATAGAAACGAAACACAATAACATAGTCAATTTGGTGGATAAACGTTTGAGAGATAAATCCACATTATCCTGCCAATAGGTAAACAAATTAAAAACTAGATTAACATCCCACATAACATTATATTTGTTGTAAAGGAGGTTTAGCAAAACGTACTCCTTTTAAAAGACGACACAGCACAGCAAGGGGTGTTCTCCAACAGGTCTTCCATCCACTTTAATTTGTACCTATGAAATTTCGGATCTGTAAGTATTAACTGTTCTATAACCCTTACCTTGGGCCGCTAAAGCGGCAAGAAAAGTTACCACTAAAGTGACATTTGCTGAAAGAGGATCGGAATCCCTGTCCAAACACCAGCTGGACCACACCAACCAGGCTGATTTGTAAACTTTTGTTGTGCCCAGGGCCCAGGATTGTTGGATAAATTTGACAGTTTCCTTCGAAAATTCATGGCGTTCTTGTGGCAGCCCCAAAATCTTCCAAACTGTGAGATAGAGGGATCCCTCCAATATGAGGTTGTGACAAAGGCCTTGATAGTTGAGAAGTAAATCAAGAAAGGGGGGAATTAGGACTGGAAAGACTGCTGCTAGTTCCCGTATGATTGGATACCAAGGTTGGGATAGCCAAAACGAAGTGATAGGAACTAGGGATCACAGTTGTCTCCCAGCTTGTGACAGAGCTCGAGCAATTAATAGGAACGGAAGGAAGGCATGCAGAAGGGATTGAGGCCAAGATTAAAGAAAAGTGTCTGTGGCCATGGCCAAAGGATCCCGTCTCCAACTGAAGAAGAAGGAGAGTTGAGTATTGGTCTGAGAAGGAAACATTTCTGTTGACATGTTGCCGAAGACCAAAGAAAGATGAATGAACACCAAAGAGTGAATTTTCCAATCGCTTACGTCACACAGAAGTCTGGAAAACCAATCAGCCACCACATTCAACTAGCCCGGAAGGTACTGTGCTTTGACTGATGTATTCTTTGGAAAGCAAAATTCCCAAAGACTTCTGGCTAACGTTGCCAAAGGTTTGGTTCCGGTACTTCCAAGATGATTTACATACCTGACCGCCAACTGATTGTCCAAACAGATTAGAACTGTGTATTTTACCCTGTCTTTTATAAAGGGCTGCATGGCAAAGGAACCTGCAAGCATCTCTAAACAGTTGATGTGCAGTGACGGACCATGTACCCCCAGTCAAGAGATGACCGCACCTTGCCCCTTATCCTGTCTTACTTGCATCTGATTCCAAGACAAGATCTGGGGCGACAGAGAAAATTGTTCCCCCGTTCCAAACATCTAAGTGACTCAGCCACCAAAGGAGTTCTTCCTTGGACTCTGGATCTAACACTACTGGGTCTGAATAAGCCAATCATTTGATGAGATAAACTTTGGTTAAAGGAGTCTATGTTGAGGGATTCTCCCCTGGGTGCATAATGGCTGGCAAATTGACTCCTTCTTTTGCCGGCCCTGCCAAAAACCCGTTGGGAAAATATCTTTTTCATCAAAATTTGTGCCTTGTCAAAAGTGGCGAAGGTGGAAACATATTTACTCATTTCCTTAATAAAGGAATCCCCCAGAGAGACGTCCTTCAGCCTTGGGACCCTCTTCTTTGGTTGCCAACTGTTTAACTTAGGATCAATCTTCAACAGCAGACTTTTACACCTCTCTTGGGAAATGTAGGATTTAGCATTTCCCAAAATACATATTGCTTGCTGAGCCCAACTGAAGAGCATGTCAGGATCTACCCGAACTCCTTCCATTCTGGCCTCCTCGGCCAAATCCAGAATTCTGGTCTAGGGACTGCAAAGTCCAAAAGCCTGTCTTGGCAGTTCGACTAGGCTCTATCCACTCCTTTTTTTGTGATCCTTCCCAAATTTTGTAAAAAAACAACATCATATTGGGAGCAATAGAGGGGGTATCAGCCAGCTTAGAAGGGAGGGAAGGGCACGGGCATTCAGATTTAAGTTTATTTCTAGTTGTTGTATCAAGGGATTGCCTTAAATAAAAATAAACTTAATTTGCAACATGATCCGACGGGAACGATTTGGTTGAATTAGGATGATGAATCAACATGGGGTCACACATTGGTTCACCCTCATCGTCCACCAGGTCATAAATCACTGTCTGCAATGCAGTGTCGGAAGGAGAAATATTACGCCTTTTCTCCACAGGCCCATCATCAAAGGAGTCATCTTTATAAGAAAAAACTGACCTGATGTCATCCAAAGCATCATCCCATCACTGTCGGTATCATGTAGGGAAACAATGTTAAGGGGGGGAAGAGGGAAGTCCTGAAACATTCGCCTCACAGGTGGGAAGCCAAATTTTACCGAAACACCTTTGGAAGGCCCAGAAATAGGTGTCACACGTTTTCTTCCTTTTTTAACAGGAATATCTTTAGAGACCAATAATTTAGATATAGATGCTTCTTAATTTTTTGAAACATCTAACATGGAGACGGACACAGCGTGCTGCAATGACTCTTTAATAAACAATTTTAAACTGTCCTTAGTGGGCTTGGACATTATCAGACATTATGCCACAATATATCAAAAATTTATTTAAGCACAACTAAAAATGTAAATTGAATTAAGTAACTATATTCAACAGTAAAGTCAATATTAAATAAACTGCGGGTTTATGAATAAGGAAATAGTGTCTAAATAAAAGGCAACCCGAAAATCCCAGCCCTGAAGGGTTAACCATAGGAGAGGGTCTTGAAGGGGAGTGTCCGACCGGCAAAGCCTCCTATGGGCGTGTCCAAGGGTGGGCCAGAGATCCCAAGGGACTGAAGATGAAGCGAGCTACACGCAAGCAAGCCGTCTCACTCTCAAACAACAAGGTGAAGCGTTCTCAGAAGGAGATAAGAGTGAAGAGAAGCGGATGACGAAGCGCAATATCGTAACTGTTCTGAGAGGAAAAAATAACTTTTAACAGCGTTATTGGCACCAGGGCTTGGAAATGTTTCAGTGCATGGAGTGCAAGATAAGAGCACAACAATTGATAACAGTAAGCAATACACCATATGAAACACACATTTGATGTGAAATATGAAAAAACGGTTAATGAATACATTTATATAATGAGCTGAGTACTTATCTTGACATGCGAGCAGCAAGAAAAGAGGACTTGTTGCTCTTAGTCAAGATAGATATGTTCCTACTCAACGTGTGATTGGTTCATCCATTATGATGTAATATTGTAGTACCTTTCCCAGGCATTTATGGGTTTTGTTGTTTCTTGGCTAAAGGTTAATTAAAGCAGAAAAAGAAAGCATAATATGATCCTCCAGTCTTGTAATAAAATCTCAATTCATAGTGGGCCTCTCACAGGTCCTTGGTCAAGGGATATATAATTTGTCATTTAGGTCTTGCCAATTCTATGCAAATCAATCGTGGGACAAGTCAGCTTAAATGAATTCCTTAGGTCCAAAGTCCTCCACAGTTGTCTTTGAGCCTTACTAGTGAAGTCTTGTATTTGTGTCAAATTTAAGGTAACAGTTCCTAACAATCAGCAGTGTCACCTATTCTTACAGACATTGATCACGCTCTTCTATTTCAACTCCCTTCTTTATTCCACTTCCATCTCATTTTTTCTATATAACCAGTACAAAACCTGCAAGGTTCAATACTACTTTTCCATTATTCGCGTGGAACTCCAGACATCCTATATGAAAAACATCGAATTTTTAATGCTGGATTAATCTGGCGTAACTGGAAAACAGGATTGCCCATAACTTGGTCTGCCCACAGTTAAATCTGGAGAGCTATAGCAAAAATTCTGAATTGTATTATCTGGCATTTCAACTGCAACATGTAGCCTAATGGTCCTGCTCTGGAGATGGGGAGTTGGGGTTGGAATTTTATTGCTATTGTTGATGCCCAAGTATGTAATTGGTGTGTGGGGTTTGAGACGCGGGAGGGATACGGGGTGTGGGGTTGGAGGGCAAAGGCTCAGAAACCCAGGACAAGATACATGGCGAACAATGATACTACCCTTAAACTGATGTCCTGGAACATACGGAGGATGGGCATTGTTTCAAAGTGCCATAAAACACATAAAATCCTGAAATACATGTAGAGGAGAGGGTTAACATTGCTATGTTACAGGAATTCCACCTCACTAAAGCTGAGGCCGACCACCTCCACAAACGCTGGCAGGGGCAATTTTTTGCCACCACCTACTCCGCATATGCGCGGGGAACATTGGTGTGGGTACGGGCGGGAGTGCCCTTCAAGGCTCTTTCAGTAGATGCTGACAAGGAGGTACGCCTTTGTGGACGACTAATAGTTTTGGGGAGTATATATACACCCAACGAGGACCAGGTCTCCTTTCTATATACACTCTCTGCCCGCATGATGCGGTAACGGACGGTCCCCATCTCCTGGGGGGTGGGGGGAGGGGAGAACTTTAATAGCGTCTCTGGCCCAGACATGAACCGCCCCACCCCCCAGTGCAGAGGGCGGCAGCATTCAGGGTGGCAAGGGGACTGACACTGTGGAGGTCTAAGTGAGACATGGTGAACATATGGCGGACTCAACACCGCCACAGTAGGGAATTCTCAAGCTACTCCTCCTCTACCAAGTATACACTAGGATTGATCATATGATCTGCTCTGCTGGCCTCAGCGGTGCTTTTGTGCATACAGAGTATTTGGGCCGCACAGTGTCCGACCATAGACCTCTGATACTAATGATGCAGGCATTGAAGAATCCCCCACTGATCCCGACGTGGCACCTGTGTCCTAAAGCCATGGAAGATGAGGTCTTCTGGAGCACCTTAGCAGTGAAGCTGATGGAATACCTTACGCTGAATTTGGGGACAGTCTCTACCAGGAGGGTAGAGTGGGAGGCATTGAAAGGGGTAGTCAGAGGCCACTGCCTGGGACAAACGGTGGGGATTCAGAGGGAGCTGGAAGATGACCTTCTCTGCATAGAAACAGGTCTGCGTAAGTGGGGATCAGGGCTGGGGGTCAACTCATAGGCTCCCTGACAGCTCTTAGAAACACGAGAAGCTCACAATGTTGCACTAGAGCGCATTCAGTGCCATGATTATAAAGCATACACAAGCAGGGTGCACGAAGAAGAGGGGAGGGCGGGGAGGTTATTGGCCTGGTTGATTAAGCCGGAGGGCAGGGGCACGGCAATCACACACCTGACGTGTAGGGACGGGACTCCACTGTACTCACCAACACACATTAATGATGAGTTTAGATCTTACTACATAGCCCTTTATAGCTCACCGCTGTCAGCAGATATGGGCTCACTCCACAATTATCTGGAGGCCTGTACCTGAGAACACTCACTGCACCAGATAGCGAGCATCTTGGGGCACCAGTGGACGCCCAGGAGACGCAGGCATCTATTAAAGCTCTGGCGGCGGGGAAGACCCTGGGGACTGAAGGCCTCCCTTCAGAATTTTATCAAATTTTGTCACCAAGACTCGAGGAGATGTTTACGGAAGCCTATGAGAAGAGAGAATTGCCGCCTTGGTGATACGCCTCCCCAAAGGGAAACAGGACGCGGCGACGGTCGCTAATTTTCGCCCACTCTGAATGCATGCTAATAGATTGCTCTCGCATTTGTGGACCCTCATTCATGGCGATCAGAATGGGTTAATTCCTGCACGTAATATGTCACAAAATCTACGGCAGATCTACACAATGCTGTATGATGACCTGTACCCGCCAGACCCAGCAGCAGTGATAGTATTGGTGATCCTAGAGAAGGCCATTGACACAGTACGATGGGATTACCTTGAGGCTGTGATGCTACGAATGGGGCTGGGTCCTAGATGGGGGAGATGGGTTAATTTATTACACCCATCCCACAGCAAGAGTCAAGACCGGACGCAAGATCTCCAGCTGCTATGATATCTACAGGGGGACCAGATAGGGTTGCCCGCTCTCACCCTTACTATTTGTTATAGAACCACTAGCAGAGAGTTTCAGAGCAATGGGCGGGGAGTGGGGCATACTCAGAGGTGGGTTCCCTTTACACAGACGACCTCCTACGGCTCAACACACGGAAGACGTGTGTGTTCCCGATGATTAAAGGGGTGTCACTCTTGCCCCGTGGATGGACTCTGAGCCCCTCGAACATTTTGATATCTGGGAATTCAGATCTTTCAAGATTTGAGAGATCTTCGAGAGGGCAACTTAGGCAGAGTATACCTAGCATTGAAGACTGCTGTGGCTTTCTGACGTTCGTTGAAGCTCCCCACAATGGCCAGGTCACACTTACCAAGATGGTCATGCTCCCCAGACTCCTTTACTACTTTACCAATCTGCCGTTGCTCATTCTGGCGTCATGGTTTCGAACCATGGATGCACTCCTACAAGAATTGGTGTGGGATGGGGGGCGTCATCGGGTGGCACTTGGGACCCTCTGCCTACTCCTGCAGTGGGGGGGGACTTGGAGCCCAGTCGGCGGCTCAGCTTCAGTGGCCGAAATGATGGCTAAATGTTGGACTTATAAGCAATCACCATGGACAGAGACACTGCGCTGGGGCAGGGATTACTGACCCTACTACTTTGTGGGAGGCAGATACCCCCCCAGACCAAACATACTGGTGTGCATGGCCACTTGGCGTAGAGACCTTAGGAGAACAAGTACGACTAAATTCTATGCCCCGGCCCTGCCCCTCATTGGAATACACCATGGCAAACCCTGTTCCTCCTTTACCCCCGGACAGCTAAAATCCTGGACAGTGGTGGGGATGAAGACGGTGGGAGGCAGTTACCAAGGTGGGATGCCGATTCCTTTTGGGGATTTAGCAGAACAGACAGGTTTACCTGCTGGACAATTCTTAACATACAAGACCATTACACGAGCTCCGAAGGATTTGTGGGGTGACAGTAGTGAGGAGCCCCCCATGGCTGCAGACTTCCACACTATGCTGTTTGTTGGGGGGGATTCCATCTGGTCACATCGATTTACAGGGCATTAAATGGGATTGTTGAACGGTCGCTTGGAGGACTGCGACTTAAGTGGGACACAGATATAGGCAGAAGTATGTTGGATGCCGAACGGGCTAGGACTCTAGCATATGCACACAAGGTTTCAGGAAATACACACCTGAACAGTGTATACAGCACAACTGCATCCATAGGAACGACCTCGCTCCACGTAGAATTAATCGGATATATGGAGTGCTGACAGGAGCTTGCCCCCGATCTCAGTTGATCGACACTGACCTTTGCCATATGACTTGGGAATGTCCAACACTAATACACTACGGGGGTCCTTGCACGGCTCAACAATGTGTTAGACTGGCAACTGGAAAATGGGCCAGCTGTATGCTTGCTGGGTCTTTTTGACAGGCCTTCTTCTAAAAAGGTTGGGAACAGATTCGGGGACCTGGCATTAGTGCTAGCACACAGGAGAGTGGTGATGGCCTGGAAAAATAAACATGGGTCCAGGCTGGATATATGGGTAGCGGATATTACACACTGGATGAGGGCAGAGGAAAGGGTGCTACAGAGAGAGGAAATGAGAGGACTGAGGCGCTGACTTATGGCCCCCATGTGGACAGAGGTGGCAGACGTCTGGGAAACTCTAGATGCGGCCACAGATGATAACTCTGACGGGACCTTTGCTCAACATGGGCTAGGGGCGGGATGAGCACTAACCCTCAGTTCCCCCCTGCGGACACATGCACTTGGTGGGGACCTCCGCCCTGCGCAGTCTCCCTCGTGCATTCTCCCCCGCAACCTCCCCTTTGATGGGGTTCCCCCCAACACTGACAGGTGGGGGCCCCATTGGGATGCGCGCTGCAATCAGTTGCAACCATACTGTAGTGTCTAACACGCCTGGGCAAGTTACTTGCTTACCTGGTTATTTAGTTATTTCTCTTTTTTTGGTTTATGCATTAAGGGAGGGCTGTTTTAGTGACTCACAGAGAAGCAATCAGTGGAAACTGACTCCCTGTCTCACAAACATGCCACTGAGAATTTGAGGCACCTTAGACGCGTACATTGAGGATTACCACGACTGAATATAGGACTGTAATCAAGGTTACTTTGAGTTAATGGTATGATAATTAGGGCTCCCTGTTTTCCGTATTTACTGATTTTTACAGATAAATACAAACAGAAAACATTATGGGTCATATTACGACCTGGATGGAACGGTTTCCCCCATTACAAATGGGACAGATATCTCGTCCACAGAATTAGGATCTCCATTGAATATAATGGGATTGTAATATAGTGGACAGGATATCCGTCACATTTGGGACGGAGGAAACCCCTTCGTCCAGGTCATAATAAGGCCCTCTTTTTCCTGTCTGTATTTATTTTTAAAAGCAGAAAAATACAGATAATTTGCCTTCTTTTGAGTTACTTTTCATGCTGAGATTAATGACTGTCAGACAAATAGCTATACATATAGTCAGCATGGAGAGTTCCAAAACTCAATGAGATTTGCTTAAATTACTGCATATCACAAACATGTACTTGTGCTATTATTCTACTTGGTTAATATGGTGGTGTTATTTCCTTATTTTTGGGGGTGTAATGTGCTAAACCCTGACAGGTATCAAAGTATGAGTGCACGTTTATCCGTTAAATAAATGTGGCTATATATGAGTTATCAACTTATCTGATCACAAGACACAAAATAAATATACAAATATACAAATAAAAGGGGCAAAAAATAAATATGGATAAATACATACGGAAATGTTAAAAAAATAAATACCATAAAACCGGGAGCCCTAATTATAATTAAGGCTCCCTGTTTTCTGTTTTTACTGATTTTTATAGCTAAATACAGATAGAAAACAAAGGGGGTCATTTGACCCCTGGCGGTCCTGCCCCACCACGCCAGCGGCCAGACCGGCGACATCGTGGCGGTGCACGACTGCCAAATTATAACAAGGGTAGTAAACTGGCTGCATTGCAGCCAGTTCACTACCTGTATCGCCGGGGGGGGGGGAGGCCCGCCTGACCGAAGGTACACCTAACACCGCCTGTGGTATTTTGAGTATCCTTACCGTTAGGGATTCTGTAGCAGCAGCCCCACCATGAAATCCCTGGCGGTAAGGATACTGGCGACAGGAATTTTCATTCCCGTCGCCACTACAGGACTACCCAACCCCCCCTCCATGCCGGTGCCTGCCCACCCCGACCCTATCAGAAGTCCCCCACAAGCAGCAACACCCCACTCCCTCTGTCACGTAGGCTCTCATTATCCTAATGAGACTACTGGAATTGGGTGGCAGAATCACTTGCACTGTGGGGGACTGAGTCTGAACCCACTACAGGTGACACCTGTCGCCCTAATCCGGGTTTTGTTCCGGCTAACTAGCAGTGCCTCATCTCCACCCAAGAGCAGGGATGATTGAGCAACCAAGCGCATGACACAATTGACTCCTCAGGGAAATCGTGGTCATTCAGATGTCATCCGTTTATCTCAGTTACATTAGTCTCACATATGTAAGGACAATCAGAGGCAGAATATAGTTCAATAAGGTTTTATTGAAGTAACTGTATCTCAGATAATAAAGCGTGTATTGCAATAACTAGGACGATGAAGCATGACAGGATTAAAATTGTGACAAGGAGAGTAAAACATAAAAATAACGCTACCATATTGTCACTACGATCGTTAAGAATAGTCCTACCTAGGCTATGTTAGAGCACAGCATATTAAGCTCTAATTCTGCCCTTCAGGTTCCCCTGGGAAGACATCATCCCTCATACCTGAGCAAGAGACCTGTAGTATACATAAGCAGCTGCAGCGAAGCAATCAGCAATCAGCATACAGTCGTGGTCAACTGGCTGGAACCTCCCTCTAATGTACATGTCTCAAAGTAGTGTTTCTTTAATAAAACAGCTGATGTTCCAAGAAAGGATCCCCGCGTAGGAGTGTGTATGTTTCTGTGAAGATTAGAGACAAAGGTGGTCATTACAACCCTGGCGGACGGTGTTAAAGGTGCGGTAATACCGCAAACAAGCCAGCGGACAAAAAAAGGGAATTATGACCCTGGCGGAAACCACCAACTAAGACAGCCACTTTAACACACCACCCGCCACGGCGGTACAGACAAGCAGCGTGGCGGTTACCGCCAACAGACAGGCGGGAGCCAATGTACCGCCCACACTATTACAACCCACCAATCCGCCACCTTTTCCGGGGCGGATTCACCGTGGATAAAAACACGGCGAAATAGCTTTTGCAATGGGAAAACGCTCACCTGAACACATCCCACGAGGAACGAGGACACCATGGAGGCTGAATTACAAATCCTACCTGCCCTTGTCTGTCTGCTCCTCTACGACCAACAGCTACGTAGGCGCAGAAGACACCGGTGAGTACTGCACCTACGACACGGGGGGGAGGCAAAAGTTAGGGGGACACCCACCAAACACCCCCACCCCCACCCTCGCATAGTACAACATACACACCAATGCAGTCACAAAAATCACAGTAACAACCCACAATCCCCCGGAAGAATGAAAAGACAATGCGAAATTCGGGCAAACATTGTAATGTGCCAATATACATGTCATACAAAAATATACAGATATATATTTCAAAATCACTCTTATTTACACATACAATCCGAGAAGTAGTGCAGATATGTACACAACAATGTCCGTGCACCAACAGTCCAAAAATGCATGGGCGAGGCCCACAATAGATACCTGACCAAAATCGGAGAGAACACTGCCGGGGCATCAGATAGAAACACTACAGGCACCTTAGGGGGAAGGGAACGGGGGGCACCTCAGCCAGATGAATGCGAACCCAGATCCACGAGGGGGCTCCATGCCCATTGATGTATCCTGGGGAGTGCAAAGCCACAGTCTCTCAAGTCACTACAGTGGGTGGGTTGCCCACTGTGCCATCTTGGGGAGTGCAAAGCCACAGTCTCTCAAGTCTCTACAGTGGGTGGCTTGCCCACTGTTACATCCTGGGGAGTGCAAAGCCACAGTCTCTCAAGTCTCTACAGTGGGGGGCTTGCCCGCTGCTTTTTCCTGGGGAGTGCAAAGCCACAGTCTCTCAAGTCTCTACAGTGGGTGGCTTGCACACTGTGCCATCCTGGGGAGTGCAAAGCTACAGTCTCTCAAGTAGATGCAGTTCTCTACTGGTATTGGGTGGGACTGGTGCCCAGACTGGATGAGTCTCCCCGTGAAAGTTCATGTCCTGGCACTGTCCCAGCTGCACATGGGATAAGGATGCCTGATGTGGCGGCCTCTTCATTCCTACACGGTGCATGCCCTGTTCAGCGGTGCTTTGCCATGGCGGTTCTGGACTGTTGAGCGGTGCTTTGCCATGGCGGTCTATGGACTGTTCAGCGGTGCTTTGCCATGGCGGTCTTTGCCCTGTTCAGTGGTGCTTTGACATGGCGGTCTATGGACTGTTCAGCGGTGCTTTGCCATGGCGGTCTATGGACTGTTAAGCGGTGCTTTGCCATGGCGGTCTTTGCCCTGTTCAGCGCTGCTTTGACATGGCAGTCTATGGACTGTTCAGCAGTGCTTTGACATGGCGGTTCTGATACGGACATTGGTGTGTGGCATGACGATCTCTACACTGGGCATTGGTGTGTGGCATGACGATCTCTACACTGGGCATTGGTGTGTGGCATGACGATCTCTACAATGGGCAGTGGTGTGTGGCATGACGTTCCATCATTGCCCAGCGGGGCTGTGGCAGCCGGGCCCCTCCTGGGCTGTGACTCCGGCAGTGGTCTCCTGACCAGTAACGATACTTGTGCCCTCCTGGGCTGTGACTCCGGCGGTGGTTTCTGGACCAGTGACGATACTTGGGCCCTCCTGGGCTGTGACTCCGGCGGTGGTCTCCTGACCAGTAACGATACTTGGGCCCTCCTGGGCTGTGACTCTGGCGGTGGTCTCTGGACCAGTGACAATACTTGGGCCCTCCTCGGCTGTGACTCCGGCGGTGGTCTCCTGACCAGTAACGATACTTGGGGCCCCCTGGGCTGTGACTCTGGCGGTGGTCTCTGGACCAGTGACAATACTTGGGCCCTCCTGGGCTGTGACTCCGGCGGTGGTCTCCTGACCAGTAACGATACTTGGGCCCTCCTGGGCTGTGACTCTGGCGGTGGTCTCTGGACCAGTGACGATACTTGGGCCCTCCTGGGCTGTGACTCCGGCGGTGGTCTCCTGACCAGTAACGATATTTGGGCCCTCCTGGGCTGTGACTCTGGTGGTGGTCTCCTGACCAGTAACAATACTTGGGCCCTCCTGGGCTGTGACTCTGGCGGTGGTCTCTGGACCAGTGACGATACTTGGGCCCTCCTGGGCTGTGACTCCGGCAGTGGTCTCCTGGCCAGTAACGATACTTGGGCCCTCCTGGGCTGTGACTCCGGCGGTGGCGGTGGTCTCTGGACCAGTGACGACGGTGCTGGCAGTTGTGTCTGGACCGCCGGAAATGATGGCGCACTGGTACTGGAGGCTTTTTGGCTGAGGCGCTACGACGGGACTGATGAATTGGAGGGGGGGATAGGGGCAAAAAGGTCAATTTGACATAGGGACAGTTTCTGACGGACACTGGGATGGGTAGCTGGAGGGGGTCTGGGAGTGGAGGAAGAGGACGTGGTTGTAGGAGGTGTCACTTTAGGTGTTTTAGGTGCAGGTGCAGGTACTGGAGGCTGTTGATGGATGTTGGGTGAGTGATTGCCGGTGTATGTGTACTTTGGGAGGGGGCGTCACAGACACACTGGGAGAGGACACAGGGGACGTGTAAATGGCAGTGGAGGTGGTGAGTACAGGTGAGCGGCTTGTGGTGCTGGGTGTCCTGGTGCGAGTCCTAGTGCCTGTAGATGTGGTGCATGCAGGTGTGTGTGTAGACGAGACTGGGAGGGAGGAGGGAGAAGAGGAGGAGGGGGACACAGTGGAGATAGTGGATGTTGCTGTGTCTGTATGTGGGTGAGGCTTGCGTGAGTGCCTGTGGTGTGTGTGGTGCCTATGTTTGCTTGAGCTACTTGTGTGTGTTGACTTGTGTGCATGCTGGTCTGTAGGTGTGCTTGGAATGGGCTGGGGTACAGGGGATTGGGTCTGGGTGGAGGAAGTTGGAGGGGGAGGCTGGACACAGGGACAATGGCTGCCATCAGCTCTGAGGCCAGAGATTGCAGGGTTTGCTGAAGGGCAGCCTGACCAGAGTGAATGCCCTCCAGGAATGCATTACCATGTTGCAACTCTCGTTCTACACCCTGGATGGCATTCACAATGGTAGACTGCCCAACAGTGAGTGACCTGAGGAGGTCAATGGCCTCCTCACTGAGGGCAGCAGGGGTGACTGGGGCAGGGCCTGAGGTGCCTGGGGCGAAGGTGATGCCCACCCTCCTGGGTGAGCGGGCACGGGGCGAACGCTGAGGGGCTGCTGGGAGGGCGGTGCTGGTAGGGTAGGTGGCGGCTGTACCTGTAGAAGTGGGGGGCACAGATGGTGCCGCCACCACAGGGGAGCTCCCATCAGCGGACGAGTCTGTGTCGCTGGTTGGTGATCCGGTGGCCGAAGTGAAGCTCCCCTCGCCCTCCGTCCCACTGGTGCATTCAGAGTCCGTGGTGTGGCCCTCCATGGCCATGTGGGATGCAGCTCCCTCGTGCTCCGGTGCCACTGTACCTCCGCCTGATGATGCTGATGTACAAAAGGACAGGGAGAGCAGGAAAAGGGGGGGAGACAGAAGAAAGAGAGTTTTAGTGCATGGCATTCCGCTACCATTGGCGGACAAGACAGATGCAGCAGCCCCCTGCATTACGCCGTGCTCCTGACCTCTGCACATGCAATATCTGGGATATGGCCTACATGGCAATAGTGGAAATCTGCGCACATGGATGCCACAGGGGCAACTATACCTTAACTTGGCACTCTGCTGAGGTGGGGTTGAGTGCCACATGGCCTACATTATGGAGGGGCCTTGCCTACCGAATTCGCCCTGGCCTAGGGACACCCACAGCCCACCTCCCCCACCCAGACCCCTCCACTGCACGCAAAGTCCGCAGAATGAGGTTGTACTCACCCCCTTGTGTCTGCTGTGATGTCCTCAAGCGCCCATCCAACTCCGGGTAGGCCACCGCCGGGCACCCATCCCACGTTGGGAGGCCATCCCCAGCTGAGCCTCCGCCGTCTTCTTGCTGCAGCGGCGAATGTCCTCCCATCTCTTCCGGCAGTGGGTGCCCCGTCTCTGGTGGGCCCCCAGGGTCTGGACCTCCTTGGGGATGGCACGCCAGATGTCCCTCTTCTGTTGGGCGCTGACCTACATGACATGCACAAGGGAAGAGGAACAGTCATTACCAACTGCACCATCAATGTGAGTGGCCCCCTCCCTACTCTGGCCCATTCATTCCCATGCATTAATGTTCTATGAACTCTGCCCCCTACACTCTTCCAACCAGCCCTCTCCACCCAGGCCTAGCCCATACAACGTGCTCCCTGTGTACTAACCTGTTGGTCTGGAGGACCGTAGAGTAGCATGTACTGGGGGAGGACCCCATCCACAAGTTTCTCCAACTCCTGTGCAGTGAAGGCAGGGGCCCTTTCCCCAGACGCAGCAGCCATCGTCACTTCCAGACCAAGGTCACAGCAGCACTAGCAGTGTAGGTCCTCTCCTGTCGAAGGTCAGGTATCTAGTGATTGAACAGATAGAAAATGGTGGTGACGTCCGCGGCGGTGACGTCCGCGGCGGTGACGTCCGCGGCGGTGCGCATCATCACCGCCAGCGCACCTGTTCATTGGCTCCTGGGACCCATAGGGTCCAATGTTAACCAATGCAGCAGTGCGCCGCGGACTACGACCGCCTACTGCGACGGTGTGCAACGCCAGCTCAGTTACCCCACAATCCCATTGTCCCAGTTTAGAGGTCAGGCAGCCGCCATTTCAGGGGCCCACATGGCTTCATTTACTACTGCGTCACACATAGCTAGGCCTACACTCAACACACATACAGCAAGGGTTTTTTTGTCTGGTGTAGTCTTGTGTGTAACTGTGGGTACATACCTGGAGGAATAGTGACTGGTTCTTCTCTGTTGTCCTTCGTAGGCACCGTCAGCTGGGACATATGAGAAGATGGCGGAATCCTCCGGTGTACCGACCGCTGGTGGACCTGTTGACAATGGAAGAAAGACATGTCATCGTCACCTACAGGTTTGACCGTGCCACTATCCAGGAACTATGTACCCAGTTGGAGCCAGAACTGATGTCACCAATCCGCCATCTGACTGGAATCCCCCCTGACGTGCAGGTGCTGTCAGTGCTCCATTTCCTTGCAAGTGGGTCATTTCAGACAACAGTGGCCATGGCATCAGGGATGTCCCAGCCTATGTTTTCCAACGTCTTGTCCAGAGTGTTGTCTGCCCTGCTGAAACACGTAAGGAGATACATCATATTCCCTCAGGTGGAGGATTTGCCTACAGTGAAAGGTGACTTCTATGCCCTTGGACATATCCCCAATGTCATAGGTGCATTGACCCATGTAGCTCTGGTCCCCCCCGCAGGAGTGAGCAGGTGTACAGGAAGAGTTATCATTCGATGAATGTCCAGATGGTCTGTTTGGCAGACCAGTACATCTCACAGGTAAATGCAATGTTCCCTGGCTCTGTGCATGACGCCTAAATCCTGCATCCCTGATATGATGGGTCAACTCCAGAGGCACCGTGTATGGCTATTGGGGGACTCTGGTTACCCCAACCTTTCCTGGCTATTGACCCCAGTGAGGAATCCCAGGACCAGGGCAGAGGAACGGTACAATGATGCCCATGGGCGGACTAGGCGGGTTATCAAACGCACCTTCGGCCTTCTTAAGGCCAGGTTCAGGTGCCTCCATATGACAGGTGGATCCCTATTCTACTCACCGAAGAAGGTGTGCGACATCATCGTCGCCTGCTCCATGCTCCATAATTTGGCATTGCGACGCCAGGTGCCTTTGCTGCAGGAGGATGATCCAGATGACGGTGTTGTGGCAGCTGTGGAGCCTGTGGAGCCTCTGGACAGTGATGAGGATGAAGCTGAGGAAGAAGAAAACGACAACAGGGATTCAGTCATACAGCAATATTTCCAGTGACACACAGGTGAGAACATTTTCTGGTTTAACCTTACATTAACTTTCACACGTCTACCTCTATCCTGTACCTACATTTCACTCACTATTTGTTAATTGAGTTGTACCCTTCCATTTCAGTTTCACAAGTGTGGTAACCTACGTGTCAACTGCTTGCATCCTTGAAGGGCTTGTGATGTGTGACATTGGTATGTTAGCCTTACAATGGGTAACCCATTATGACACTGTAATTGATAATACAAAGTTCCAAATCATAGACTGACTCCAGTTTTTTTAGTGTTTCAAGGGTGTTTATTTAAGTGCTCAAAAAATGAAGGGGGGTTGTAAAATGGGGATGGGTGATGGTGGAGGAATGTCCATGGCAGAGTCCAGTCTATTAGTCTCACAGGTGCACTGCCCATCTGGGCATTGGAAGTGGAGCTGGGGCAGTTCCAATCTGGACAGGGTGACAAAGTGGGACAGTGGGGGGACAATCAGGGTGGTCTTATTTCCTGGCAGGGGTCTTGCCATCTTGCTCTGTACTGTTCCTGGATCTCGGGGCCCGCTTGTGTGGTGGTTGTCCGTCTGCAGGGGGTGGGGTGCTGGTGTGGTGGTCCTGTGGCGGGGCGTCCTGTCCACTATCGCCGGCGGAGGTGGTGGGCAGTTCGTCGTCCAGGCTAGTGTCAGGGGCCCCTTGGAGTGCCACGGTGTCCCTCAAGGTCTTTTGAATGTCCGTCAGCACCCCTACGATGGTGCCCAGAGCGGAGCCGATGGTCCTGAGCTCCTCCCTGAACCCCAAATACTGCTCCTCCTGCAGACGCAGGGTCTCCTGCAACGTGTCCAGGACCGTCGCCATCGTCTCCTGGGAGTGGTGGTATGCTCCCATGATGGAGGAGAGGGCCTCGTGGAGAGTTGGTTCCCTTGGCCTGTCCTCCCTCTGTCGCACAGCAGCCCTCCCAGTTCCCCTGTGTTCCTGTGCCTCCTTCCTCTGGACCGTGTGCCCACTACCACTGCCACCAGGTCCCTGTTGTTGTTGGGGTGGTGGGTTAGCCTGGGTGCCCTGTAGTGGTGGACACACCGCTGATTGACCTGTCCTGGGTAGGGAGGTTTGGGCCCACTGGGTGGGTGCTGTGCTGGTGTTAAAAAAAACAAAAAAAAAACATAAGTGTACACTGTTCCAAAAAGAGATATATATGTCAAAGATCATTAAAACAGACAAAACCCGTAATTTCAGGAGCGAGAACCCTCAAGCATCCTAATGGATGACTAGCATCATCATCGGGATTAGCTCCTCACTAGGCTGGCACTGCAATGCCTAGTGGGCACCCCAAAACGGGGGCTCTCAGCCAGTTTTTGAGATAGTGAGTCAAAGAAATTGTGATAAGGGTGCTATAAGTCACCATCAAAAAAAAGGAAAAGAGGAGGATTAAAATTGGTTATTCATCCATTAAACTCCATTATTTAATCAGATTACTGCTAAAGGGATGAGGACCAAGGTTAAAAAAGGGTTGAAAGTGCTGGAGAGGATTATGCTCAAAACACCTTTCAAAAAATAATTGAATATAGTAGAGTATTCTTCGAATTAGAAAGAGTCTCTATAATACGGTCGACATGTTTCGCATCTATTGGTCCATCCGGATCCATTGACTCTTCTTCAGGACCTAACTCAATACATAACTAACCTCTTTTAAGTAAGTATCATCAATACAGATACAACAAGACCGGTCACTTACTTAAGATGACTGGTAATACAGGTTCCCTGTAACACAAGAGAAAAGGTGCATGGAGAGGCACAACAAAATCTCATAATTGTGATATATCTAAAAAAGAATAATATTCAACACAACCAATTTAAGGTATAAAACACTGAACAGTACATTGCATGAAAGACAATGCTTACCACCCCCTAAGTGAGAACAGGTTCCATGGGTCAGACGTCTCTAGGACTCAAGATGACACTGGTTGTAAATGTTAATAGGACAAAGTCAGTACTGTACAATGAGAGACAGACGTAGGACGTTGATAATTTATCCTCAAGGTAGGGCATTAAAAGTAATAAATGCGTAAAAGTAATTAATTAAATGCCTATTCTTAAGGTGCCAAAATACATGGTTAATAATAGGCATAGACTATCTCCCTTTGAGAAACGCTTCATTAATATGTTAAAAGCTGTACTTCTATACACCTTTCTTAGGTAGTCATTCGTGTAAAATTGGATAGACAGAAATATATCGTGGAGTGTTACTTCTAACACGGTGTGGTACAACCGTTATGAACAAGAAATGGCCTGTGCTCATGTTACAGAGGCCGATATCGTTCGTTACAAAAGCTCGGATGCTTAGTCAGCTGATTGGTAAATGAAAAATAAAAAATAAAAAGACCATTGCCGAGTCAAGGAGAAATGTCTCGTAAACATAGTGACAAAGTACTTACAATTTCTGTCAGTAGTCCTCGATCGGGACCTAGCCTCGGAGACCGTCACCCGGAAACAACCGGGTTAGACGGTTACCGGGTTATAAATAGACGCTGCCAGATTCGCGCGCGTCTTGTTAATGGAAATAAAGGAAGGACTCAGGGACGATGTCCCAGCAAAGAGATACAAAGGTATCTCTTAAGCGCCGAATGGTCGAAACTAATAAGGGACTCAATTAAGATATCAGCGAAGGCTAGTGCATTGGGAGCTGAGTACCAAGCATGTAATCACATAACTAGCGCTAATGTCCGAAATCGGACTCAGAGTAGATAGAAAAGCAGAAAAATGATTTGCAGCATCACTATAAATGAAAGTATGGGGAACCAGTGTTCAGAGTAACTTCACTTAAACAAAATATGTATAATGTGGTGATGACTGCAAGTCAAGAACATTATTTAAAAGGGTGTATTTCCAAAAATAAGTGTTTTATAAAACAGAGGTACTTAATGTACAGAAAAAATAGGAATAGATAGCCCTGATCTAAGATGACAAGGAGGACCAAGGAATCTCATCGTTTAGTCCACGTAAATGTGTTCCCAATTTGAACACCCATTTTTGTTCAATCCTGAAAAGGGATCGAGAGTCATCAGGACGGATGGACGGTGCTTCCACTACCACCCACCATAAATCATTCGGGGAGTGGTGAACCTCCAAAAAATGTATACTCAATTTGGTAGTGAGTTTTTTACATCTGATATTACTTCTGTGTTCGTTAATACGAATCTTGACAGGTCTTGATGTCATACCAATGTAATGCAAATCACAAGGGCACGTTATCATGAATAAACAGTTCTTGGTGTTACAGTTAGTGTGTTTCTTGAGGTACCAAGGTCCAATAGAATCAAAGTCGATTTGCTTCAGGTGTCTAGTAAGGCTACATACATTACAGGTACCGCAAGGATGATGTCCCACAACTGGTGGGAGATCCCATAAGGTCTTTTGGTGAATAGAGTTATCTAAAATTCGTGGACGTGTGTGCACCACCAGATCCTTTATGTTAGCCGTCCGTTTGAATGGAAACAGCGGTTTTTGTAAGTCGTAACCTCCACTTGTGAGGATAGACCACCTCTTGTTGATCATTTTTTTGATTGAGTTTGATAAAGGAGTGTAGGTTGAGACACATGTCAGTTTAGTTTGGGCTTGGTGTTCTCTAGGCGCTAATAGTGCCTGTCTAATGTTGTTCCTGGCTCTCTTGCGTGCTTGGGTAATCATCTTAGATGGATAATTCCGATCATAGAGTTTTTCTTGTAGCTTCTGCGCTTGCTGATCAAATTCATTAAGTAGATTGCAATTGCGACGTAGGCGTAAAAATTGACCAAAGGGTAGATTATCCTGCAGAGCCTTAGAGTGGTGGCTTTGATAGAGTAAAAGGGAATTGCGATCCGTTGGCTTTTGATATACACTGGTCTGTAGTTTGCCATCATTAATAGTAATCATTAGGTCTAAAAATAGTAGTTGATGAACAGACACGGAGGCTGTAAATTTAAAAAAAGGATCGAGAGTGTTAATCCAAAAAACAAAATTCTCTGCCTGAGTCATGGGTCCTTGCCAAATGATGAGAATATCGTCTATGTAGCGGCGCCATAGCTTAACAAAGTTGAAGAATGGATTACTTGGTTGTAGAATGTGTTTCTTCTCAAAGTCATACATGTAAAGACATGCTAAACTCGGAGCGAAGGTGCTCCCCATTGAGGTGCCTTGGATTTGGTGGTAAAATTGATCCTCGAAGAGGAAGAAATTTTCAGTCAGGGCTAATCTGGCACACTGTAAAATAAAATGAACTGGCGAGGACAGAGTTGATGCCACTTCATATAGGGTGGTTTCTATAACCTGTAAGGTTGCTTCTTGAGGAATATTAGTGTACAGTGCCTCTACATCTAGTGTGATGATTGCTTGTATGGTATTGCTCTCATTGATAGTTTCTATCTAGAAAAGGGATCGAGAGTCATCAGGACGGATGGACGGTGCTTCCACTACCACCCACCATAAATCATTCGGGGAGTGGTGAACCTCCAAAAAATGTATACTCAATTTGGTAGTGAGTTTTTTACATCTGATATTACTTCTGTGTTCGTTAATACGAATCTTGACAGGTCTTGATGTCATACCAATGTAATGCAAATCACAAGGGCACGTTATCATGTATATACAGTTCTTGGTGTTACAGTTAGTGTGTTTCTTGAGGTACCAAGGTCCAATAGAATCAAAGTCGATTTGCTTCAGGTGTCTAGTAAGGCTACATACATTACAGGTACCGCAAGGATGATGTCCCACAACTGGTGGGAGATCCCATAAGGTCTTTTGGTGAATAGAGTTATCTAAAATTCGTGGACGTGTGTGCACCACCAGATCCTTTATGTTAGCCGTCCGTTTGAATGGAAACAGCGGTTTTTGTAAGTCGTAACCTCCACTTGTGAGGATAGACCACCTCTTGTTGATAATTTTTTTGATTGAGTTTGATAAAGGAGTGTAGGTTGAGACACATGTCAGTTTAGTTTGGGCTTGGTGTTCTCTAGGCGCTAATAGTGCCTGTCTATTGTTGTTCCTGGCTCTCTTGCGTGCTTGGGTAATCATCTTAGACGGATAATTCCGATCATAGAGTTTTTCTTGTAGCTTCTGCACTTGCTGATCAAATTCATTAAGTAGACTGCAATTGCGACGTAGGCGTAAAAATTGACCAAAGGGTAGATTATCCCGCAGAGCCTTAGAGTGGTGGCTTTGATAGAGTAAAAGGGAATTGCGATCCGTTGGCTTTTGATATACACTGGTCTGTAGTTTGCCATCATTAATAGTAATCATTAGGTCTAAAAATGGTAGTTGATGAACAGACACGGAGGCTGTAAATTTCAAAAAAGGATCGAGAGTGTTAATCCAAACAACAAAATTCTCTGCCTGAGTCATGGGTCCTTGCCAAATGATGAGAATATCGTCTATGTAGCGGCGCCATAGCTTAACAAAGTTGAAGAATGGATTACTTGGTTGTAGAATGTGTTTCTTCTCAAAGTCATACATGTAAAGACATGCTAAACTCGGAGCGAAGGTGCTCCCCATTGAGGTGCCTTGGATTTGGTGGTAAAATTGATCCTCGAAGAGGAAGAAATTTTCAGTCAGGGCTAATCTGGCACACTGTAAAATAAAATGAACTGACGAGGACAGAGTTGATGCCACTTCATATAGGGTGGTTTCTATAACCTGTAAGGTTGCTTCTTGAGGAATATTAGTGTACAGTGCCTCTACATCTAGTGTGATGATTGCTTGTATGGTATTGCTCTCATTGATAGTTTCTGTAAGATTAAGCACCTCTTTCGTGTCCTTCAGGTAAGTAGAAGAATTTCTCACCAGTGGCTGCAAAAAGTGATCACAAAAGATCGAAAGTGGTTCCAAAATAGAACCCAATCCTGACACTATGGGGCGTCCCGGAGGAGGAATTTTTTGTTTGTGAATTTTCGGCAAACAGTAAAAGTATGGTATCCGTGGATATGATGTATCCAAAAATTGCGCTTCCCTAGGGGAGATCCATATGTTGTTCTTGGCTTCCTCAATCATAATTCTGATCTGTGTCTGTAATCTCGTTGTTGGGTCATTATTGATTACCGCATAATAGGTACAGTCACTGAGAAGACGTAATCATTCACTTCTATAGTCAGCAGTATTCATAATCACTATAGCTCCACCCTTATCAGCTGGTTTTATAGTTATCTCCAGGTCGGATGATAGCGAAGTCAGGGCTGTTCTTTCTCTGGTCGAAATATTCATGTAAGTGTGTTTAGGGTGAAGCTTATTTAAATCAGATAGCACTGCTTTCTCAAATGTAAGAACTTCACTTGGTATCATGGTGGAAGAGGGGACAAAGGTCGAAGGTTTTTTGAGACCAGAGTCAAGGGCTTGAGGTTCCTCAGTCTTGTCTTTGAAAAAGAATTTCAAACGGATTTTACGAAAAAATTGTGCTAACTCGATGTGTAGACGAAAAAAGTCGTCTTGGGGGGTTGGAACAAAACCTAACCCTCTATTAAGCACAGATGTTTCTTCTTCTGAGAGTTGCCTAGATGAAAGATTAACAACTAAGTCTTCAGTGGAGGGTTTTTTGACTGGCTCCTGGTAATCATCTGTGGTTCGTCTCTGGACCATTGGACGTGTCTGCCTCTGCCTCTTCTTCTGCCTCTGCCTCTGCCCCGGCCTCAGCCTAAAAAAGGGGCAAAAGGCATCATTGGTCGAGGTTGGAAGAAGGGATACGGTGCTTGCCACGGTACTCCTTGATGTATCGGATACGGAGGATAATTATAAAATGGTTGTGGTGGTTGATTCTCATCCGTACTCCACCCATCAGACGAGGAACCACTGCTGTAATTACGAGATTTTCTGATAGGTGCAGGGGCCTCATCGGATGACTGGGATCGATTATCTCCCTCAAAGTCGTCTTTGATATAGGGGTAAACTTTTTCACGGCTGAATTTAGTGATGTATTTTTGAAGTTTAGAGATCTTCTGTTGAGTTAAAAATTCTTTAGTATCGTTCAACTTGGCCGTGATTTCAGAGAGGCGGCACTTAAATGCAGTGATGGAGATGGTGGTTTTGATTGTGTTTTCAATAGCATTTATCTGAATAGTGATAGTATCAGCTAGCCTCTTGGAAGTATTGATAATAAGTACAAGCCAATCTCTCGTACATTTCCAAGCTATTTGTGCCCAGTCTTTCCTAAAGGCTAGATCTTGCAGAAAAATGCGTGGTATATTCGATACAAGGAGACCATTTGGAGCAATATTGGCACGTAGATATTCGGTCATTATTGTCCCATGCATTACAGTCTTAATGAGTTCTCGTTTCAAGGTGGAAAGTTTGTCCCATTCAGTTTTTAAACTACCCGACGGGGCAGAACCATCGTTGTCTAGAATAGAGGGTAGTAGTGGTGGACACACCGCTGATTGACCTGTCCTGGGTAGGGAGGTTTGGGCCCGCTGGGTGGGTGCTGTGCTGGTGTTACCAGAGGGTGGAAGCTCGGTGTTGGGCTGTGGCTGGGCAAGGGGAACCGACTGTCCGTAGGCCCACGATGGTCTGGGCTGGTCATCAAGATCCAGTGGGGCAGAGCTGCTGTCATCACTGTGGGCCTCTTATGGGGGTGGAGTGGTGTTGTCTGGACCCTCTGGTGTGGTGACGTCCCTTCGGGTTCCTGCAGGGGTATAAGAACATGATTATTGCATGTGTGTGTTTCATGGTGTGCAATGGTTGGGTGTGCGTGAACCCCAGTGCAGGCATTCCTGTGTGGGGGCTTGTGTGCTGATGGTTGGGGGGGTGTTCTGGGTATGTGCAGTGGGCATGCTTTAGTGCTGGGTGTCCATGCTTAGTTGTGTCATGCAGGGCTTGGTCTTGGGATGGGTGATGGTGTCATGGGTACATTAGTGAGGATTTAGAGTGATAGGGGAGGGTGTGAGGGTCGGGGTGTGTGATAGCATGCAGGTAGGGTGGGGGATGTGATAGTTAAGAATTGACTTACCAGTGTCCCATCCTCCACCGACTTCTCCGAGGCCCTCAGGATGCAAGATGGTCAAGACTTGCTCCTCCCATGTTGTTAGTTGTGGGGGAGGAGATGGGGGTCCGCCGCCAGTCCGCTGCACCGCGATGTTGTGCCTGGAGACCGTGGAATGCACCTTCCCCCGTAGGTCGTTCCACCTCTTCCTGATGTCCTCCCTATTTCTTGGGTGCTGTCCCACGGCGTTCACCCTGTCCACTATTCTGCGCCATAGCTCCATCTTCCTGGCTATTGATGTGTTCTGTACCTGTGAGCCAAATAGCTGTGGCTATACCCGGACGATTTCCTCCACCATGACCCTGACCTCCTCCTTGGAGAAGCGGGGGTGTCTTTGGCGTGACATGGGGTGGTGTGTGTGAGGTGTGGGGTGGTGTATGTGTTGATGAGTGTGGTGATGTGTAGTGGCATGTGGTGTTTTGTGCGTGGATGTTGTGTGGGTGATGATGTTGTGTGCCTCTGTGTGATGGGGTTGTCAATAGCTGTGCTCTCTCTCTCGCCTTCTCTCAGAAGTTCTGGTTGTAGGGGTTTGTGGGTGATGTGGGTGTGTATTTTATATTGTGTTGGGTGTGTGGGAGTGGTGTTTGTATGTGTATCAGGTGTGTGTATTTGTAATTGTCCAATGTGGGGGTGTTTTGGTGCTGTGTGTGTATTTTGAGCGCGGTGGTGTGTACCGCCAATGGAATACCGCGGTTGAAAAACCGCCACGTGGATTCGTGGGTCGTAATAGCATGGGCGTGTTTCTGTTGGCGTGGAGGTGGAGGATTTGTTTCCGCAGGTTTATCGCTGACCTTTGGTGTGGCGGAGTTGTGTGGGTGTCTGAATTTCGGCGGATTCCGTGATGTGTGTCATAATAGCTGTGGCGGTCTACCGCGGCCGCGGCGGTGTATTGGCAGTCTTCTGCACGGCGGTAAGCGCCTTTTACCGCCAATGTTGTAATGACCCCCAAAGTGTACCACTTTTGCCAGCAACCTATCTTACTGCAGCCTTGAGAAAAGCACAGAGTGAAAGAAATGTCTTGTTTTTTAAGAACACAGTGCTGGCATAGGCAAAGAACAGCTAGATAGAGGAAATAAAACAAGACTGCAAATGTGGCTATTGTTAAAATAATAAAACAAAGCTGAGTAAAATATGTCTAGGTTAAGGTGTACAGCGGCAGGCCTAGTTAGCTAAAATAACGTGTAGGAAGCTATAACCAAAATTGCTACATAACACCTCCATCCCTGTACTGTACCCCCCCTTCACACCACACATACACACATCCATGCTCACTCATTCACACACACATGCAAACATGGCCATGCACTCCCCCCTCCTACACGCAGTCACACAGGCACACACATGCTCACAAACACACACAACACTCCCACCCCACTCCATTCACCCCTCCCCCCATTCACGCACAAAGCACTCAACACCCCCCCTTCCCCTGTCGGTTGATCACCTTACCTGGTGGTCGTCTGGGAGGGAATGGGGTCCATGGAGCCTGCCCCAGCACCCTGCCAACACAACACCGCTACGGCATCTACAATGTAGTAATACAGCGGGCGGTGTTGTGGTGACGTTGCGGTGGCGACAGAGCAAGCTCCCCTAAACCAAATAGTGGCGGAGAGCAGCCAGCAGCCATAAAATGGCGGTGTAACACTGGCGGTCATGTGGCGGGCATGACTTTGGCGGTCTGAGAAAAAGACTGCTGAAGTCATAAGGAGGGCCAAAGTGTTTCATGTCTGTATTTATTTTTAAAAACAGAAAAATACAGGAAAAATCTGTTTCTTTTGAGTGACTTTCCATACTGTTTTCATATTTTCCAAGCCAACCACTGGGCAGATAGATGACATGGAGTGTTAAAAACAAGATGAGATTTCCTTAGATTGCAACATATGTCAACATGCATTTGTAGTATAATGCTAATATTTACCTGCGGGTGGAGTGTCAAAGTATGAGCGCACGTTTATTAGTTAAATAAATGTGGAAATATACCATTTTACACCTTAATTTATTCACAGAACACAAAATAAATATGGATAAATACTGATAAGATGGCCCAAAAATAAATATGGATAAATACAGATGGACCTGTGAAAAAAAAAATCCTATAAAACTGAGAGCCCTAATTATATTGCATAAACCAGCCACCTAAGTGCAGTACGGTAAAGTGAGTGTATATCCGTTTAACATGTTATGCCTATGTGAATATTGCAAACGCTGACTTAATAAATCTGCATAGATTAATAACTAAGAATTGATATGAATTATGCAAATAGAGAGAAATCTAGTGTTTTGGAAAATGTGGCCACCATTACGTGTATGACATTAATAAAGAAAATAATATTAATTACTCTGAAATAATATGCACAATATAGAATTACATGTGTTAGTGGACCATACTAAAGTATTAATGACATGTATATGTTTAAATTTATTAGGCATAGAGTAACCATGACATTTTGGGCCTAGTCGACAAAGCTTCATGTTAAGCATCATGGCATAAATAAACGTTCGTAAATATTTTTCTGCATTAAGCAAGAATCTTTATTTGTTCTTTGTTCATACAGTTTTGCCCAAATAGATTTGTAACGTTGCAACTTTAAACTAGATGATGTCTTAAACTTTCTTGTGAGAACTGTCTGCTGTAATGCGATGTACTACCTACAGTTACATTTTAATTTTTGGTGCATGAGAAGCTAATGTTCCCAGGACCTGACAGTGGCTTCCTGACTGGAGTTATGAATTGCAAGAAAAAGTTTCCTGACGGAAACTGGTGACAGGAACAGGAGAAGAGGAGACAATCATAAACATGTGAAAGACTGTTTATGTCACGGATTTAAGAATTAGGCCCTCATTACAACCCTGGCGGCTGGTGATAAAACAGCGGTAATACCACCAACAGGCCGGCTGTAACAAAAATGGAACTATGACCACAGCGGAAACCGCTCAGACAGCCACTTTAACACACCAACCGCCACGGCGGTATCAACAAGCACCATGGCGGTAACTGCCAACAGCCAGGCGAAAGACAATGCACACTATTAAAACAGACCTGTCTGCCACCTTTTCCGGGGCGGTACCAACGACATCAAAAGCATGGTGGAAACAGAACACAGAAGTCAAAGGACTCAGCTCTGGAGGCTCAGGGAACAACCACAACGTCATGGAGCCTGAGCTGCACATATCTCCCATGCTCGTCTACCTTTTCCTGCATTATGAGCAGCAACGCCAGCAAAGACGACGACGGTGAGTAGTGCCGCCTAGCACATAAGGGAGGGGGGAGGAAAAAGAGAGTGACACACACATGCAACACCCCCACCCCACCCCTAACACCATACACACAATCAGATGCATAAACATTGCATATCCACCCCGTACCCCTCAGGAATAATGCAAGGACAAAATGATTGGAAGAAAGTGAGTGTAATACGATAAAATAACATGAATAAGTGCATCAAAATACAAATGTATATACATATTTACAAATGGAGGGACACTGCCCAGTCCTCAATGTCTTTGGGCCACAGGGCCACTTCACATAGGCCAAGGCCCCACCTCACTCCCGCAACAACATGGAGAGAACACTGCAGGGGCATCAGGTCGAAAAAACACAGGCACCTCAGGGGGACAGGGAATGGGGGGGCACCTCAGCCGGAAGATGGTACAACACCACTGGTCCTGGAGGGGGCTACATGCCCTGTGCGATGTCCTGGGGAGTGCAAGGCCACAGTCTCTCAAGTGGGTGGTTTAACCACTGACTTGTCCTGGGGAGTGCAAGGCCACAGTCTCGCAAGTGGGTGGTTTGCCCACTGCTTGGTCCTGGGGAGTGTAAGGCCACTGTCTCTCAAGTGAGTGGTTTGCTCACTGCTTGGTTCTGGGGAGTGCGAAGGCCACAGTCTCTCAAGTGCGTGGTTTGCCGGCTGCTTAGTCCTGGGGAGTGCAAGGCCACAGTCTCTCAAGTGGGTGGTTTGCCCACTGCTTGGTCCTGGGTAGGGCAAGGCCACAGTCTCTCTAGTGGGTGGTTTGCCCACTGCTTGGTCCTGGGGAGTGCAGGGCCACAGTCTCCCTAGTGGATGGCATCTCCCATGGTTCTGGAGAGGGCCTTGTGCCCAGTGTGCTTCATCCTGGGAAAGATGGGGTGAGTGGATGGCTTCTTCCACTGGTTCTAGAGGGGGGCTTGTGCCCAGTGTGCTTCATCCTGCTTTGCAGGGGCCATGACGCACAACAGCCCATGGAGGCAGGACTACACACTGTCCGCCGGTGGTGAGGGCTGCACAGTGGTGGCAGTAGCGGTGCTGGTGTCGGGGCTGGCAGGGGTGGGGGGGGCTCCAGCCCTTCCCCTGCAGCCTCGGACGGGTGCCCACTGGGGCTGCTGCTTCTGGCAGTGGTGCTGGTGGCGGTGCTGGCAGTGGTGCTGGTGGCGGTGCTGGCAGTGGTGGGGGAGGCTCCAGCCCTTCCCCTGCAGCCTCGGATGGTTGAACCACCATGGTTGGTGGTGGGGGCTCCGAATGAGTCCCAGCACCAGGCCTCCTGTCCTTCCTGCCTGCTGGTGCAGGCCCCTTGCCCTTCCTGTCAGCAGCTGGGGATTGCCCCCTGCCCTTCCCTCCTGCAGCTGGTGGTGCCTCCTTGCCCTTCCTAGACGCAGCTGGTAGTGCCTCCTTACCCTTTCCTGTTGCAGCTGGTGGTGCCTCCTTGCCCTTCCTTGATGCACCTGGTGCAGGTACCCTGTCAGTGTTGCTGCCTGGTGCCTAGGATCCTCTCCCTCCTGCAGTAGCTGTTGACACTACTGTGGTCCTGGACTGGGTGCCTAAGGTGCTTGCCTGGGTTCTGACCACTCTGGCCCGACAAGATGGATGGGAGGCAGGAGTGGTAGGGAAGAGGTCAGCGTTGGAAAGGAAAAGCTTCTTAGGGACATTGGGGCAGGAAGAGGGTGAAGGTTTGGGAGTGGAGGAAGAGGAAGTTGTTGTAGGAGGTGTCTGCTGTGTTTGGGTGCAGGTGAATGGGCTGCATGCTGTTGTGAGGTGGTTGGCTGTTGGGTGTCTGAGTGCTTGCATTTGTGTACTTTGGGAGGAGGGGGCACAGACACAGTGGGAGAGGACACGGGGGACGTGTGCATGGATGTGGGGGTGGTGGCTGCCAGTGAGGGGTGTGTAGTGATAGGCGTGATGGTGGTAGTGGATGAGGATGTAGTGCATGCAGGTGTGACTGTAGACGCAACTGGGAGGGAGGTGGAGGAGGAGGAGAAGGGGGACACAGTGGAAGCAGTGGATGTTGGTATGTCTGCATCTGGATGGTGTTTGTGTGAGTGCCTGTGGTATGATGTGTGCTGCTTATGTTTGCCTGAACCACTCCTGTGTGTTGTGTTGGGTGCATGTTTGTCTGCCTGTGTGCTTAGGATAGGTTGGGGTTGAGGGGAATGGGATTGGGTAGAGGAAGTTGGAGGGGGGATGCTAGAAACAGGGACAATGGCTGCCATCAGGGAGGAGGCCAGAGCCTGGATTGATCTCTGTTGGGCCGCCATGCCAGAGTGAATGCCTTCCAGGAATGCATTTGTTTGTTGCAAATGCAAATGGGCTGCCAGACCCTGGATGACATTAACAATGGTTGACTGCCCAACAGAGATGGATGGCAGGAGGTCAATAGCCTCCTCACTCAGGGCAGCAGGGCTAACTGGGGCAGGGCCTGAGGTGCATGGGGTGAAGGAGATGCCCACCCTCCTGGGTGAGCGGGCACGGGAAACATGCTGAGGGGCTGCTGGGAGGGGGGTGCTGGTACAGGGGTGGCGGCTGTACCTGTAGTTGGGGTGGGCACAGAGGTGTCCGCCACCATCACAGAGCTTCCATCGAAGGAAGTATCACTGTCAAACTGTCTCTGCCGTGGTGCTCCCCTCGCCCTCCATCCCACTGGTGCCCTCACAGTCGGTGGATTCGGCCTCCTGGGCCCTATTGGATGCAGCTCTCCCCATCACCGGTGCCTCTGCTCCTCCGCCAGATTATGCTAATGCACATAAGGACAGGGTGACAAAACAAAAAGGGGGGGGGAGACAAAGGAAACCCTTGGTCAATGGTGACAACAACACCACTGTTAGCGTACACGGCACACACACACAGGGAACAGCCATATGCACTAGGCAATGCACTAACAGTCACAATGCTAGTCACCAGCCCATGGACAGAGATACCTAACTCCAATTGCAGCATACCTGAGACCCACAGACACCTACCCAGTAGCGGTTGGAGGAAGTGTACATTAGACCCTGCCCAACATGGGCTCGACCCTGCAATGTCCGGCCTGGCCTAGGGGCACCCACAGGCCCACATCCCCTACCCGGATGCCACCCCACCACGCGCAAGTAGTATATTGGGGCACTGTACTCACCCCCTTGTGGCTGCTATGATGCCCCCAAGCTCCCTCCAGCTCCGGATAGGCCACCGCCATTATGTGGGCCATCAGGGGGGCCAGGGTTCGACGTGCACCCCTTCCTCATTGGGAGGCCATCCCCAGCTGGTCCTTTGCCGTCTTCCATGCCCAGCGTCTCAGGTCCTCCCACCATTTCTGACAGTGGGTGCTCTGCCTGCCATAGAACCCCAGGGTCCGTACGTCCTTGGTGATGGCATATGCCCTTTTTTGATGGGAGCTGACGTGCAGAGAAATACACATAGGAAAAGGTATCAGTCAGACCGTCCTGCCTGTTACACTCATGGCCCCCATAGCCCTCACAGCCCTCACATCCCCTGATGCACAGACCTTGCCCACCATACATGCAGCACGCTGCCCAGGGCCCTTCCACCAACCCAACCCCCCACATGAGGCCCTCACACACAGCACTCCATGCATTCATGCCCCATGCATCGTGCTCGCAGTGTACTCACCTGTTGGTCTGGAGGCTCATACAGCATTCGGTACTGGGGTAGGACTCCATCCACCAGTGTCTCCAACTCCGCAGCAGTGAAGGCAGGGGCCCTTTCCCCAGTGACACGAGCCATGGTCGGTTCCAGACACATGTCACAGCAGCACATGCAGTGTAGGTCCTCTCCTGTTGAAGGTCAGGTAGCAAGTGAGTGAACAGATAGAAAATGGTCACGTCCGCGGCGGTGCTTACCGTCCCCGCCCGCATACATCACCATTGGCCACTCTAACCTATAGGGCCCAACAGTATCCAATGAGGAGTTGCACGGCGGTTCTCGGCCGTCTCCGGCAACGGCGCACAATGTCAGCGGAATTACCTAATTTCCACCTGTCCCACCATAGAGGACAGGCAGACGCCATTTAAGGGGGGGGCAGGCCATGGCACCTAACTGCGTACCGTACACATAGGCACCATTTGGGCCTATCCAACGATATACTGTTACAGTCACAACATTCAATGCAGTGTAGTGTTTGGAAATATGGAATACTGACCAGCTGCTCACCATTTGCCCCCTACATTGCAACCGTTGCGGATGAATAGGAGATGGAGACATCCCCCGTGTACAGGCCCCTGGTGGACTTGGCAACAATGGAGGACAGGCACATTATCCTCACCTATAGACTGGACAGGACCACAATCACAGAGCTGTGTGCCCAATTGGAAACTGACCCGATAACTGCTATCCGTCAGCCCACCGGGATCCCCCCTCTTGTGCAAGTGCTGTCAGTGCTCCATTTCCTAGCAACTGGCTCCTTCCAAGTGACAGTGGGCTTGGCAGCAGGAATGTCTCAGCCAATGTTCTCAATAGTGCTGAACCGAGTGTTGCCTGCCCTGATTAAACACATGCACAGCTACATCGTTTTTCCCCAGGTGGAGGATTTGGCCACAGTGAAAGCAGATTTCTATGCAATGTGACTTATCTCCAACATTATTGGGGCAATAGATGGTACACATATTGCATTTGTCCCCCCACTCCCGGAGAAATGAACAGGTGTTCCGAAATCGAAAGAGCTTTCACTTCATGAATGTGCAGCGGAGCAGTACACCTCTCATGTTAATGCAAAGTATCCTGGGTCTATGCAAGATGCCATTATCCTGAGGAATAGCAGCATCCCATAAGTGATGGCTCAACTCCAGAGGCACAGGATGTGGCTAATAGGTGAGCCCTGGTTCCCACCCAGTAGGTTTTGGTGTATGTGTATGGTGTGGGCCCTAAGGGTTAGTGTTTCTAACAGTTGTTCCTCGACTCTGGGTACCCCAACCTCTCATGGCTACTGACTCCTGTGAGGAATCCCAGGACAAGGGCAGAGAAACATTACAATGAAGCACATAGGCAAACAAGAAGAATAATAGAAAGGACATTCGGCCTCCTGAAGGCCAGGTTTTGTTGCCTCCATCTAACAGGTGCATCCCTGTACTACTCACCCAAGAAGGTGTGCCATATCATCATGGCATGCTGTATGTTGCACAACCTTGCCTTACGTCGCCAGGTGCCTTTTTTGCAGGAGGATGAGGCTGGAGATGGGTGTGTGGCAGCAGTGGACCCTGTGGACAGTGAAGATGAGGAGACAGAGGATGAGGATGAGGACAACAGAAGTGCTATAATATGACAATACTGCCAATGACGCACAGGTAAAATACTGTAATTTCACTTTACATTGACAGTTTTGTGTTTGACATTGTCACTGGCAGGTTGATTTTCCCACTTCTATGGCCACTTACTGTACTCTTTGGCATCTCTATTTTCAGATATTTGTGCCTCACTATCGCTCCTCGTGTGTTGACTGCAGGCAACTACAGGCCATTCCTATGTATACATTACTGTACAGTTGTATTGCAGTGTTTAAAGCTTGTTAGATGAATACATAGTTCAATCATTTGACAGACTCCATACATGTATTTATTCAAATGGTGTTTACTTAACTGCTAATAAGTAGAGGGGGATGTGCAGTGGGCTGGGGTGATGGTGGAGGAATGTCCAAGTAAGAGTCCAGTCTATTTGTTTCACAGGTGCATTGTCCATTGGGGCATAGGAAGTGGAGCAATGGCAGTTCAAGGTGGACAGGGTGACAGAGTAGGACACAAGGGTGACAATCAGGAGAGTCTTATTTCCTTGCGGGGCTCTTGGCAGTAGTTTCTGGCTTCTGCCTGGATCGCAGGGACCGTTTGTGGGATGGTTCTCCTTCTGCAGGGGGTGGGGTGCTGGTGGCCTGTTGTTCTGTGGTGGGGCCTCCTGTCCACTAGTGGCAGCGGAGGTGGAAGGCTGTTCATCAGTTTGGCTAGTGTCAGGAGCCCGGTGATGTGCCACTGCCTCCCTCATGGTGTTGGCCATGTCAGCCAGCACCCCTGCAATGGTGACCAGGGTGGTGTTGGTGTCCTTCAAGTCCTCCCTGATCCCCAGGTACTGTCCCTCCTGCAGCTGCTGGGTCTCTTGCAACTTGCCCAGTATCTGGCTTATCATCTCCTGGGAATGGTGGTATGCTCCCAGGATGTTGGTGAGTGACTCCTGGAGAGTCGGTTCCCTGGGCCTGTCCTCCCCCTGTCGCACAGCAGTCCTCCCAGCTTCCCTGTTGTCCTGTGCGTCTGTCCCTTGAACTGTGTGCCCACTGCCACTGACCTTAGGTCCCTGATCATCCTGTGTTTGTGGTGTGCCCTGGGGGCCCTGTAGTGGTGGACACTGCTGATTGACATGTCCTGGGGACAGAGGTATGGGCCCGCTGGGTGGGTACTGTGCTGGTGTTTCCTGAGGGGGGAGGCTCTGTGGTGCTATGGGACTGTGCCTGGGTTACCAACTGTCCGGAGATCCCTGATGGGCCAGGTTGGTCATCCAGGCGTCCAGAGCTGCTGTCATCACTGTGGGCATCTTTTGGGGGGCCTGGATGTTGCTGGCACCTCCTCTCCGGTGACGTTGGGTGGGGGACATGTGGGGATGTAAATGCAGTGTTATTGTTTCTATGTGTGTCATCTTGTGCATGGGTGTTGCCCTCTATGGTTGTTAGTGCCCTGACAGCTTTGTCTTGTGTGAGAAGTTATTTTGTGGGTTAGGTGATTCTCTCTATTGTGCATGTTTTATTGATGAGTGTCCATGCAGGTCTGTGATGGGGGTCCGTGCATTGGTGTTACATGCAGGGCTTGGTATTGGGAGGGGTGGGTTGTGATGGTGGGATGTGTGTGAGGTGGTGGAGTGATGGGAGTGAGGGTAAGCGTGGGGGTTTGTGATGACATGCAGGTAGGGGGGTGATAGTAAAAGAGAGTTGACTTACCAGACTCCAGTCCTCCTCCTACTCCTGCCAGGCCCTCAGGATGCATGATTGCCAAGACTTGCTCCTCCCATGTTGTTAGTTGTGGGGGAGGAGGTAAGGGTCCACCGCCAGTCCTCTGTACAGCTATTTGGTGTCTTGCTGCTGTGGAACGCACCTTCTCCTGTAGGTCGTTCCACCTCTTCCTGATGTCGTCCCTTGTTTTGGGGTGCTGTCCCACGGCGTTGACCCTGTCCACGATTCTCCGCCATAGCTCCATCTTCCTTGCAATGGATGTCTGCTGCACCTGTGATACGAATAGCTGTGGCTCTACCCGGATGATTTCCTCCACCATGACCCTTAGCTCCTCCTCTGAAAACCTGGGTTGTCGTTGTGGTGCCATGGGTGTAGTGTGAGTGGTGTGGGTGGGGCGATGTGTTGGGGTGTGTGATGTAAGGTGCGTGGCTGGTGTATAGGTGATGGTGATGTATGGCTGTGGTCTTGTCTATGGTCTTGCTATCTCTCTTGTGGCAATTGTTTCTAATGGTAAAGGGCTGTGGGTAATGTGGGTGTGTGTTTTATAGTGGTGTGGATGTGTGGGTGTGGTGTGTGTATGTGTGTCAGGTGTGTGTTATTCAAATTGTCCAATGTAGTATTGTTTTGTTAGGTTGTGTGTATTGTGAGCGCAGCAGTATGTACCGCCAATGGTTTAGCGCCATTGAATGTCTGCCGCAGTGATTCGTGGGTCATAATGCTGTGGGCCTAGTTCTGTTGGCGTAACGGTGTGGGTTTTGCTACCGGCAGTTTATCACTGGCCTTTGGGTTGGTGGACTTGTGTGTGTGTGGCTGTATAGTTACGGATTGCTATGTGTGGGTCATTACATGGGTGGCGGTAATCCACTGTGGCGGCGTTATGTTGGCTTTACGTGGTACTTACCGCCAATGTCATAATGAGGGCCTTAATGTTTATTGCTTCTTTTGTGAACAGGCGATGTTCTGACCAATGATGACTTGAGAAATTACTTTATGAATTTACCTTATTCCAGCTACACTTACCAGAAGCAGGTTTAGTTTGAGAGTAGTTCAAGAGCAGCTCCTGAGCAGTCCCAGATGCCCTTTCTTCTTAGCTTTAGTCTCATCAAGTAGCTATTATTGATTGTTAATGCTATTAATGGTGCCTCCTTAGTTTGCTGCCCCTACTAATTTGGTTCAGTTACCTTAGAGCCCCATCGTGGCTGAGCCAATCCCCTTCACTTTCCCCTACCAATGCTGACCAGACGGATGTCCAGCTGATGAAGAAGTCTCTGCTTGCTGAGCCATTCAGGAGAGGTATAACAAAATGAATTTGTATGTGTCATGGATTTTTTGCCTTTTCTCCTAGGGACCAACTTCTGTTTTTATAGAGCCATAGCTAGATATTTTCTAAATGATCTTTTGCCTATTTTTTCTTTTTGCATGAAGGCCAATCATGCCATTCGAATTAGAGGGTTAGTAAGCATGTCCATGTTCAACAAATGTTGTTAACAAAGGATTGATTTTATTTACCTGTGAATGTCTAAATAGATGCCATTTCAATTGTTCAGTTGTTATTGATACTAATTTGTATGGTAACACTTGAATGTCTACTGTTAAATGCTTTGGTTAGATTGACGTTTTTCCCACGTTTTGGTCAACCTGTGTTGTTCATCTATGTTTATCAGTTGTTTTTGAGATTGCTTTTCCTGACTTTAGCATTGTTAATCTCGGGAAATAAACTTTCTAACTTTTACTAAAAGGTGTGGTTATTCATGTTCACAGGGGCTATGATGTGTCAAAGTTTACTGACTCAAAGTTTTGATAATGATTTGTTGTTCTAAGTAGTGCTGTTGTTAGTTGGGTCATGAACACATTTTGTGTCCATGTTGGAACTCTTTTAAGAGTCAAAAGGTTCATCAAACCTCTGACACGTCCCTTTATAAACAAATTACAAAAGACCAAATAAGGCCAGATGTGCTCACAGTTTTGGTAGCAGAGTAGGATGGTTATGTCTCTTTAAAAAGCTACCATGGCTTTCCCGAAACCTTGGGTTTAGTCAATCCTTGTTTGAAGATGTTCTCAGTGTTCCTAGTGTGATTTGGGAATTAAATAGGTTTTGCACGTGCACTGCTTAAGTGAATTGCAGGTGAATTGTGAGGTTTGTGAGTAAATAGGGAGTTTGCATATTCCAATGAAGTTGTTTAGAGAGTTTGCGTACTCCAAAGAGTGTGTGTAGGGGAGTCGTCGAACGTCACATGTGTGTGGAGCTTTGTGCTAAAACATTGTCCACATAGTTGTTGGTATACAGACCCTGCGTGGTCTAAGACTCCAGAAAATAGAGTATTGGTATTGAATATTGAGTATTGAGTTGATGTTGTAATTTGTCTGTTGAATAGGTCAATCGGACATGGTTGACAAATTCATAGAGTGTGTGTTAAAAGGGAGTGCCAGTTTTTGAGGGAGAGTTGGTGATTCCTATGTGCACCAGGAGGATCTGATGATCAGTCAAGGATAAAATTTGCTGGTTGAATTTTGCTTGCGAGTCAGGGAAACTGAGATCGAAGGAGTATCTGTTAGAGCTAAAAGCCACAGTTGAAGATTCAGTAAGGTTGCCGAAGCGATTGTGTTTCCTACCTGTAGTAAACCGACAAGTTGGTGTATTGATTTGTATTTAGTGCTCGCGATATTTGCATGTAGTTTGGCATGGATCTGATTTGAGGAAGATAAGCCGGAGGGCTTTGTCAGCCGCTGTACATGTGATTATGATGTACCTAGAGCCGAGGTGGGATAGGTTGGTTGGTGAGAAAAGCTGCGTACCGATTGGTGGACAACCGTCAAGCGTTTATGGTGGAGTAAGGCAAGCAAAAAGAATTTTGGGGTTGAAATTTACTTCCTGATTTGATAGAAGCATAGCGTAAATATGAAAATGACATTTTCCAAAGCATTAAAAAGTGCCCCGTGGGCAGATGCGTTCATTCTAGTTAGAGTAGGAGACGTTACACCACCAGAAGGTACACCTGCGTATATTGTATTTGAAGAACAAAGTGCTGCGCCATGTCTTTAGTTAAAACAGTTGTGCAAAGATACAGAAAAGAGAAAGAAACTTAGCATTTCCTGCCCAAGGAACCTTTAATTTGAGAATCTTGGAGAGCTTGAGGAGAGTACTGTATGATTCAAAACCTCCTCCAAGACCTACACAATTTGAAGCATTAGGTATTTGGGAATTAGTGGCCAGACAGCAACAGCAACAGATATTTGAGAGGAGAATGAGAAAAGCTGAGAAAACGTTAACTGAAGCAAGATGAGATAGTGAGCAGAAAGTTTGGAGAACTGAGACTTTATAGGGGATTAAGATGTTTCCTGCAATTACACAAGAGAGCAAGAACAGTGTCAAACCAAATGCCAAGAAAGAGTGTTCATGAGGAAAAGGAGCGGAAATCAACAGAGTCTAGAAAGTCTTTGACTTATGATGAAGACTCAGATGATGACGAGTTTATTTTTTAATTATTGAGAAATCATCCCCCACCATATGCAGCACATGAAACTGGTCCAAGTAGTAGCACTGATCCTACAGCTGCAGAACCCACTGAAGCTATACAAAGACAAGTACAGGTTAGCCATACTATTCCTACAACATCCACAATTCAAACACCTATGCCGCAGGTTGATATACCTTGGATTTATCCAGACATCCCTATTGCAAATTCTACACCAAGTATAATAGTGCCAACAAGACAGGTTTCCCAAATGAGACAGGTTTATCAGAAGGTGACATTGTTTCAAATAGAATCTACACCTAATTTGATATCCCCAATGCAAACTCAGACAACCCCAAGATACACCCCCAAGTGTCACCGACAAGTACGTCTGCATTGCGAAGTCAGAATTCAGGAGTAATGTACCCTAGAGATCAAAACACCCAACCGAGTTCAGACACTGTATCAGTACCTTTACTATTGGTCCAATTATACCATTGTTTGCGCAGGGAAATAAGAGCGTAGAACAGAAAAATGTAAATTCAGGCGTAGAACTGGAGAGATTCAATGTAAATATAGGGATCATGACTCCAATTAAGCAAATGTTTGACATGACAGGTCCATTAATTGACTTGCGTTATTCTAGGACTCCACCAAAAAACCAGGAGAGACCAGACATAGGTCCTAACCCAGTTTTGGTGACCCCAGAGACTCAATGCCTAATATTACAACAACTGTCCAATGTAAGTAATAGTAATAATAATATCTCACTGCAAGGTTTGACAGCCCAGCAATTAACCGAATGCCTGGAAAAGCTGAATAACACACCAGGAGATTCCAACGGAGGAAGTTCATTAAATTTGACCAGGCTTAAATTAGAAGTAGAAGAATTAATTGAAGGAACAATCGAATTGAACAGAATTGACGCATGCAGTGAAGATGAATTGTACTTCTTTTGCAAAATAATTACCAACAAAGCAGGAGTGGTGCACCAGAAATTAGCAGACCTAGCAGCTAAATACGACATAGAGATCGAGAAAACAGAACATTTGAGAAGAAGTTACAGGTTAGAATTTGACTCAATGGATATTGAGAATATGAGAATACCAGGAATGAAAATTCACATTAGGGAATTAATCTAGAGCATCCAGACATGGGGAGCATTAGATAAATGGGAAGGCAGATGGGCAAAGAAACGATACAAAAGAAAAAGGAGTCTGCAAATTTAGGTGCTAGTGTACAACAAACTGACAATCCGGTAAAAATATTACCAATGAGAGAAATTCCAGGAGGAAATTTTGTACAATTCCCTTGGAGCAGAAGTGACATTCTGTCATTTACAAATGATTACCTGAAATTGAGAGAGAAGCCAGTGGAATGGTACCAGTAAACAGATAGGTTTGTGGAACTTGCCAAGTACCTGTGGGAAAGATTTGAATATACTGTTAGAAATAGGGGTTCCAGCTGATTTATGGGTTGAATGCAAAAGAATTGTAGATTGGCCAACGAGAGAGCCTCCACGAGAGCCGTCTACAGGTACACCATCTCCAGATGTAATGAAATACTATTACAAGGTGATTTCATTCTTGAAAACAAGGATTTCTCCCACGAATATTGATTGGCAGAGAATAGACTGGACAGCTCAAGAAGGAAAGGAGTCCATACAGCCATACTATGAGAGATTGTTGCAAGCATTTAAACATTACAATGGTACAGAAACAATTGAGCTGAAGGACATGATTCATTTTGTGTTAAATTTATTGAAGGATTGAGACCTGAAATTAGCCAGATGATTAAGAGTCATTTGATATGTTGGCAAGCAAAGCCGATTGATGAAGTATTGCAGTATGCTAAATACTGTAGTAATAAGATTGAATTGAAGCAGAGAAAGCTGAAAGAGAAGGTGATGCAGATTAAAGCAGCACAGTCAGGAATGCAGGGAAGTTTTCCACAGCAGCAGCCGGGAAACACGCAGTTTCAAAATCAGGTCGAAAGGTAGAGGTTGTGTTGGAAATGGGAATGTGAAGCATGCTTTTGATTTGAACACTGTGGTTACTCAGAATGATGTACAGGCAGTGAAAGGGGTGTTACGTTGTCACGGTTGCGGTGGCTTCGGGCATTGGAAGCGTCAGTGTCCAATGTTAGAACAGGAAGATGATGTCACACAGACGAATGAAACCAATCCTTTTCCAAACGTGAGAGGAATGAGAAGAATGAGAGGTCAACATTTTAATTTCCAAAATAATGTGAATCAAGTGCAAGGTCCTAAGCCCATGCAACAGAAGCAAATGCCACATTTGCAGATGCCGCAATCACAGCAAATGCAACCCCAAGTTCAAATTGTACCTAGGTTACAAATTCAGATATCTCATGCTCCAATGGAAAAGCAGCAGATGATGCTTTCTCAGCAAGGTACAGGTTTAATACCAGTAATAACACAATACATCAATACCCATTACACAGTGAAGATGAATCAAATGATGAGTTGGTGAGTGAGAGCTCAGATGAAGAAGACCGCGTATTGGCAGTATCATTAGAAGTAGACCAAGAGGGTCCTTATGTGAAGGGAAAGTCAATGGGTTACAAAGTCTCATTCTTAAACGCTACAGGAGCTACACGTTCCACTGTAATAATTGCAGAAGTCCCCAACCTACCACTTTCAGGGAAAACAGTACAAATTGTAGGAGATGCAAACCAGTATTTGACAAACCCGATTACAGAACCAGTTCCAGTTAAAATTGGAAATTTCACAGTCTTGCACAAATTTGTAGTTTGTGACTTTAGTCCAGTTTCCTTACTGGGAAGGGACTTGCTACGCAAAACAACATGTTTAATTACCTTTTCAAAAGATGGGATTGCCATACAGGCAAATAATGATGATGAATTGACCAGTCTGAGAAAACTGACTGTAATTCAGTAAATGAAGAGTACCCATTGATCAGTTTCTTTCCTGCCTTTACAATACAAGATCTTCCTTCTGACTTACAGGGAACAGTTAAGATGAAAATATGGGATTTTTCAGGGAAAGACATTGGTCTAATAAGAGGAAGAGGAGATGAGCCAGTTAAAGTCCCAGTCAAGGTTAATGCACTTTTTCCCCAGATTCCCTAATACCATATGACACAAGACACAATTGAAGGGATTGCACATATAAATGCAGAATTTGTAAGAGAAGGTGTTCTAAAAGAAGTGATGAGCAGCCCATTTAATTCTCCTATCATGGATTGAGAAAAACCTGTGTGCAATTTCAAATTGTTCAGGATTTGAGGAACATTAATGATATTGTGATTAAATGGTGTTCAGTGGTGCCAAATCAGGCAGTGATATTATTTCAGACCCCATGTTGTGCTGAATGGTTCACCATAGTGACCTATCACACAAATTCTTTTCTGTACCTCTTCATGAGGATAGCCAGTTTATTTTCTGCTTTAAATTCCTTGATCTCATATATTGTTGGTGCAGAATTCCTCAAGGTTTTTCAGAGCCCAGTTGATTTTTAATCAGATACTGAAGAAGAACCTGGAGACATAAGAAATGCCTCTACAATCGAAATTGGCTCAGTACATTGATGATTTGTTGGTTGCTTCAAAGACAAAGGAAGCATGCAGGCAAGATACTAATGCCTTCCTAACCTATTTGGGAAAGAATGGACAGAAAGGCCCTCATTACAACTCTGGAGGTTGGTGATAAAGCTGCGATAATACCACCAACAGGCCAGCGGTAATAAATATGAAATTATGACCCCGGCGGAAACTGCTCAGACAGACGGAAGACAATGTTCCGCCCACTGTATTATGAGGCACCAATCCGTCACCTTTTCTGGGGCGGTACCAACATCATCAAAAGCCTGGCGGAAACACTGCACAGAAGGGAAATTACTCACCTCTGGAGACTCAAGGAAGAACCACACCACCATGGAGCCCGAGTTGCATGTGTTCCCCATGATCTTCTACCTTCTGCTCCACTATGAATACCAACGCTGGCAAAGACGACCACATGAGTATTTGTCGTCTAGCACACAGGGGAGGCGGGAGGAAAAAGAGAGTGACACACACACATGCAGCACCGCACACCCCCAACACCATACACACAAGCAGATGCACAAACATTACATATTCACCGCATACCCCTCAGGAATAATGCAAGGACAAAATTAATTGATTAAAGTGAGTGTAATAAGATAAATATAGTAGCAATACGTGCATCCAAACCAACAAGTATATACATATTTACAAATGTAGGGACACTGCCCAGTCCTCAATGTCTGTGGGCCACAGGGCCACATCACGTAGTCCGAGGCCCCACCTCACTCCTGCAACAACACTGCAGGGGTATCAGGTCAAAAAGAGCCAGGTACGGCTATGGGGGGGCACCTCAGCCGGAAGATGGTATAACGCCACTTGACCTGGAGGGGGCAACATGCCCATGACTCTGTCCTGGGGAGTGCAAGGCCACAGTCTCTCAAGGGGGTGACTTGCCCACTGGCTCCAGAGGGGGCAACATGCCCTGTGCTTGGTCCTGGGGAGTGCAAGGCCACAGTCTCTCAAGTGGGTGACTTGCCCACTGGCTCTGGAGGGGGCAACATGCCCTGTGCTTGGTCCTGGGATGTGCAAGGACACAGTCTCTCAAGTAGGTGACTTGCCCACTGGTTCTGGAGGGGGCAAAGTGCCCAGTGAGCTTCATCCTGTGGAGGATGGGGTGAGTGGATGGCTTCTCCACTGGTTCTGGGGGGGTCATTGTGCCCAGTGAGCTTCATCCTGGTGAGGATGGGGTGAGTTGATGGCTTCTCCACTGGTTCTGGAGGGGGCATTGTGCCTAGTGAGCTTCATCCTGGGGAGGATGGAGTGAGTGGATGGCTTCTTCCACTGGTTCTGGAGGGGGCATTGTGCCCAGTGATGCAGATCTTGGGGAGTGCAAGCTCACAGTCTCTCAGCTGGGTGTCAGACCCACAGGATTTGCTGGGGCCAGGCCGCACAACAGCCAATGGAGGCAGGACTACACTCTGTCCACCGGTGGTGGTAGTGGTGGTGCTGCAGTTGGAGCTGGCAGTGGTGGGTGGAGGCTCCAGCCCTTCTCCTGCAGCCTCGGACGGCTGCCCACTGGGGCTGCTGCTGCTGGCAGTGGTGCTGGTGGCGGTGCAGGTGGCAGTGCGGGCAGTGGTGGGGGGAGGCTCCAGCTCTTCCCCTGCAGCATTGGACAGCTGGCCACTGGGGCTGCTGCTGCTGGCAGTGGTGCTGGTGACGGTGCAGATGGCGGTGCTGGCAGTGGTGGGGGGAGGCTCCAGCCCTTCCCCTGCAGCCTCGGACGGCTGCACCACCATGGTTGGTGATGGGGGCTCTGACTGAGTCCCTGCACCAGGCCCCTTGTCCTTCCTGCCTGCTGTTGCAGGCCCCTTGCCCCACCTTCCTGCTGCTGAGGCTGCCTCCTTGTCCTTCCTTCCTGAAGCTGGGGCTGCCTCCTTGCCATTCTGTCCTGCAGCTGGGGCTGTCTCCTTGCCCTTCCGTTCTGCAGCTGGGGCTGACTCCTTGACCTTCCTCAACGCACTTGGGGCTGGCACCCTGTCTGTCTGCCTGGCTGGTGGACGGGATCCTTTCCCACCTGGAGTAGTTAGGGACACTACTGTGCCCGTGGACTGGGTGGCTGAGGTGCTTGCCTGGGTTTTCACCGCCCTGGCCTGACGTGAGGGAAGAGGTCAATGTTGGCGAGGAAAAGCTTCTTAGGGGCATTGGGGCAGGAATAGGGAGATGGTTTGGAGGTGGAGGAAGAGGGAGTGGTGGTAGGAGGTGTCTGTCTGCTGTGTCTGGGTGCAGGTGCATGGGCTGGATGCTGTTGTGAGGTGGATGGCTGTTGGGTGTCTGAGTGCTTGCGCTTGTGTACTTTGGAAGGAGGGGCCACAGACACAGTGGGAGAGGACACAGGGGACGTGTGCATGGAAGTGGGGGTGGTGACTGCCAGTGAGGGGCGTATGCTTAGGTGTGCTGGGGATGGGGGTAGTGGATAAGGATGTAGTGCATGCAGGTGTGAGTGGAGACGAAACTTGGAGGGAGGTGGACGACAAGGAGGAGGGGGCCACAGTGGAGGCAATGGATGTTGGTATGTCTGCTTCTAGATGGTGTTTGTGTGAGTGCCTGTAGGATGAAGTGTGGTGCTTGTGTTTGCCATGTCCACTCTTGTGTGTTGACCTCAGTGCATGCTGGTCTACTTGTGTGCTTGGGATAGGTTGGGTTTGAGGGGAATGGGATTGGGTAGAGGAAGTTGGGGGGGAGGATGGAAACAGGAACAATGGCTGCCATCGGTGAGGAGGCCAGAGCCTGGATTGATCTATGTTGCACCGCCATGCCAGTGTGAATGCCCTCCAGGAATGCATTTGTCTGTTGCTTTTGGGCTGCCAGCCCCTGGATGGCATTCACAATGGTTGACTGCCCAACAGAGATGGAGCGCAGGAGGTCAATAGCCTCCTCACTGAGGGCAGCAGGGCTAACTGGGGCAGGACCTGAGGTGCCTGGGGCGAAGGAGATGCCCACCTTCCTGGGTGAGCGGGCATGGGAAACTCGCTGAGGGGCTGCTGGAAGGGCGGCGCTGGTACGGGGGTGGCGGCTGTACCTGCAGCTGGGGTGGGCACAGAAGTGTCCGCCACCACCAGGGAGCTCCCATCAGAGGAGGTATCCGTGTCCGAACTGTCCCCTCCTGTCTCTGCCGTGATGCTCCCCTCGCCCTCCGTCCCACTGGTGCCCTCACCGTCGGTGGATTCAGCCTCCTGGGTCCTGTGAGATGCAGCTCCCTCCGTCGCCAGTGCCTCTGCTCCTCCGCCAGATGATGCTAATGCACATAAGGACAGGGTGACAAAACCAAAAGGGGGTGGAGACACAAAGGATACTCTTGGTCAATGGCGCCAACAACACCACCGTTGGCGTACACCACACACTCACACACAGGGAACAGCCCTATGCATTAGGCAATGGACTACCAGTCACAATGCCAGTGACCAGGCCATGGATAGGGTCACCTAACGCCAATTGGAGCATACCTGAGACCCACAAACCCCTGCCCAGTAGTGGATGCCTACTAGCTTGGTTGGAGTACTTTCACATCAGAACCATGCCCAACATGGGACCAACCCTGCAATACCAGGCCTGGCCTAGGGGCACCCACAGTGCCCACACCCCTCACCCGGATCCAACCCCACCAGGCGCAAGTTGTATATTGGGGCACTGTACTCACCCCCTTGTGGCTGCTGTGATGCCCCTAAGCGCCCATCTAGCTCTGGATAGGCCACTGCCAGTATCCGGGCCATCAGGGGATCAGGGTTTGACGGGCAGCCCTTCCTCGTTGGAAGGGCATCCCCAGCTGGGCCTCCGCGGTCTTCCATGCCTAGCGTTTCAGGTCCTCCCACTGTTTCCGACTGTGGGTGATACGTCTGAAATAGACCCCCAGGGTCCGCACGTCCTTGGCGATGGCACACCATATACCCTTCTTTTGATGGGCGCTGACCTGCAGGGAAATGAACAAAGGAAAAAGTATTAGTCCAAACCGTCCTGCCTGTTACACTCATGGCCCACCGTGCCCCTTCCCATCCCCATTAGTACAGATTTGGCCCACCATACATGCTGCACCCTGCCCAGGGGCCATCCACCACCCACCCCCTACATGAGGCCTTCAAACACAGCACTCCATGCATTCACGCACCATGCATCGTACTCACGGTGTACTCACCTGTTGGTCTGGAGGCCATACAGCATTCGGTACTGGGGTAGGACCCCATCCACCAGTCTCTCCAACTCTGCTGAGGTGAAGGCGGGAACCCTTTCCCCAGTCACACGAGCCATGGTCAGTTCCAGGCACCGGTCACAGCAGCACAGGCAGTGTAGGTCCTCTCCTGTTGAAGGTCAGGTAGCAAGTGAGTGAATAGCCACTCTAACACATAGGGCCCAATGTTAACCAATGAGGAGTTGCACGGCGATTTTCGACCGCCTCCCCAATGGAGCTAAACGTCAGCGGAATTACCTCAGTTGCCACTTGTCCCTCCATACAGGACAGGCGGACGCCATTTCAGGGAGGAAGCAGGCCATGGATCCTGACTGTGTAACAGTACACAAATGCACCATTTGGACATCTCCAACAAAATACTGTTACAATCACAACATGCATGTGTTTGGAATTAAGAGATAATGACCAGCTGCTCACTAGTTTACCCCATAGTTTGCAACCGCTGCGGATGAATAGAAGGAGACATCCCCCCGTGTACACACCCCTGGTGGACTTGTTCATCAGAGGAGGTATCCGTGTCCGAACTGTCCCCTCCTGTCTCTGCCGTGATGCTCCCCTCGCCCTCCGTCCCACTGGTGCCCTCACCGTCGGTGGATTCAGCCTCTTGGGTCCTGTGAGATGCAGCTCCCTCCGTCGCAAGTGCCTCTGCTCCTCCGCCAGATGATGCTAATGCACATAAGGACAGGGTGACAAAACCAAAAGGGGGTGGAGACACAAAGGATACTCTTGGTCAATGGCGCCAACAACACCACCGTTGGCGTACACCACACACTCACACACAGGGAACAGCCCTATGCATTAGGCAATGGACTACCAGTCACAAGGCCAGTGACCAGGCCATGGATAGGGTCACCTAACGCCAATTGGAGCATACCTGAGACCCACAAACCCCTGCCCAGTAGTGGATGCCTACTAGCTTGGTTGGAGTACTTTCACATCAGAACCGTGCCCAACATGGGACCAACCCTGCAATACCAGGCCTGGCCTAGGGGCACCCACAGTGCCCACACCCCTCACCCGGATCCAACCCCACCAGGCGCAAGTTGTATATTGGGGCACTGTACTCACCCCCTTGTGGCTGCTGTGATGCCCCTAAGCGCCCATCTAGCTCTGGATAGGCCACTGCCAGTATCCGGGCCATCAAGGGATCAGGGTTCGACGGGCAGCCCTTCCTCGTTGGAAGGGCATCCCCAGCTGGGCCTCCGCGGTCTTCCATGCCTAGCGTTTCAGGTCCTCCCACTGTTTCCGACTGTGGGAGATACGTCTGAAATAGACCCCCAGGGTCCGCACGTCCTTGGCGATGGCACACCATATACCCTTCTTTTGATGGGCGCTGACCTGCAGGGAAATGAACAAAGGAAAAAGCCATTTCAGGGAGGAAGCAGGCCATGGATCCTGACTGTGTAACAGTACACAAATGCACCATTTGGACATCTCCAACAAAATACTGTTACAATCACAACATGCATGTGTTTGGAATTAAGAGATAATGACCAGCTGCTCACTACTTTACCCCATAGTTTGCAACCGCTGCGGATGAATAGAAGGAGACATCCCCCGTGTACACACCTCTGGTGGACTTGGCAACAATGGAGGACAGGCACATTATCCTCACCTATGGACTTGACAGGACCACAATCACGGAGCTGTGTGCCCAATTGGAACCTGACCTAATCTCTGCTATCCGTCACCCCTGCCCTGATTAAAAACATGTGCAGCTACTTCGTTTTCCCCCAGGTGGAGGATTTGGCCACAGTGAAAGCTGATTTCTATGCAATGGGACATATCCCCAACATTATTGGGGCTACTGATGGAACACATATTGCATTTGTCCAACCCCCCCGGCCAAATGAACTGGTGTTCAGAAATTGAAATAGATTTCACACCATGAATGTGCCTGGAGGACCAGTACATCTCCCACGTCAATGCAAAGTATCCTGGGTCTGTGCATGATGCCTTCATCCTTAGGAATAGCAGCATCCCAAATGTGATTGCCCATCTCCAGAGGCAATAGGTGAGCCCTGATTCCCACCCAGTATATGTTGGTGTATGGGTATGGTGTGGGCCCTAAGGGTTAGTGCGTAGCTAACAGTTGTCCCTCGATATTTGCAGGTGACTCTGGTTACCACAACCTCTCATGGCTACTGACCCCTGTGAGGAATCCCAGGACCAGGGCAGATGAAAGTTCCAATGAGGCACATGGGGTGGCAAGAAGAATTATAGGGAGGACCTTTGGTGTCCTGAAGGCCTGGTTTTGTTGCCTCCATCTAACAGGTGCTACTCACCCAAGAAGATCTGCCAGATCATCGTGGCACGCTGTATGTTGCACAACCTTGCCTTGCGCCGCCATGTGCCTTTTTTGCAGGAGGCTGGAGATGGCTGTGTGGCAGCAGTGGACGCTGTGGATAGTGAAGATGAGGAGGCAGAGGATGAGGACAATAGAATTGCAATAATATGTCAATACTTCCAATGACACACAGGTAAGACAGTGTAACTTCACATTTAATTGACAATTTTGTGTTTGACATTGTCACTGGCAGGCTGTTACTCACTCACTGTACCCTTTGGCATATCTATTTGCAGATATTTGTGCCCCATTATCGCTCCTGGTGTGTGGACTGCAGCCAACTACAGGTCTTTCCTATGTATACATTACTGTACAGTTGAATTGCAATGTTTAAACCTGGATAAACAAATACATACCTAAATCATTTGACATACTCCATACTTGTATTTTTTCAAAGGGTGTTTATTAAAGTGCTAAGAAGTAGAAGGGGTAGTGGAATGGGCTGGGTTGATGATGGAAGAAAGTCCAGGACAGAGTCCAGTCTATTTGTATCACAGGTGCATTGTCCAAGGGGGCATAGGAAGGGGAGCAATGGCAGTTCAAGGTGGACACGGTGACAGAGTGGGACACAAGGGTGATCGTCCTGTGTTTGTGTGGTGGCCTGGGGTCGCTGTAGTGGTGGATACACTACTGATTGACATGTCCTGGGATAGAGGTATGGGCCCGCTGGGTGGGTGCTGTGGTGGTGTTTCCTGAGGGGGAGGCTCTATGGTGGTGTGTGACTGTGCCTGGGTAACCGAGTGTCTGGAGATCCCTGATGGGCCAGGTTGGTCATCCTGATCCAGGCGACCAGAGCTGCTGTCATCACTGTGAGCCTCTTCTGGGGGGGAACTGCATGTTGCTGGCACCTCTTCTCCGGTGACATTGGCTGGGGTACCTGTGGGGATGTAATTGCAGTCTTATTGTTTCTGCGTGTGACATATTGTGCATGGGTGTGTTGCCCTCTATGGTTGTTGTTGCCCTGGCAGATTTGCCTTTCTGTGAGTTGCTATTTGGTGGGCTAGGTGATTCTCTCCAGTGCATGAAGTGGTGATAGGTGTCCATGCAGGTCTATGAGGGTTGTCCATGCATTGGTGTTGCATGCAGGGCTTGGTATTGGGATGAGTGGGTTGTGATGGTGGGGTATGTGGGAGGTGGTGAAGTGATGGGAGTGAGGGTAAGGGTGAGGGTTTGTGATGGCATGCAGGTAGGGGGGTGATAGTAATAGAGATTTGTCCAGTCCTCCTCCTACTCCTGCCAAGCCCTCAGGATGCATGATTACCTAGACTTGCTCCTCACATGTTGTTAGTTGTGGGGGAGGAGGTAGGGGTCCACCTCCAGTCATCTGTACAGCTAGTTGGTGTCTTGCTGCCATGGAACGCACCTTCCCCCGTAGGTCATTCCACCACTTTCTGATGTCATTCCTTGTTCTGGGGTGCTGTACCACGGTGTTTACCCTGTCCACGATTCTCCGCCATAGCTCCATCTTCCTAGCAATGGATGTCTGCTGCACCTGTGATCCAAATGGCTATGGCCCCACCCGGATGATTTCCCCCATCATGACCCTTAGCTCCTCCTATGAGAACCTGGGGTGTTGTTGTGGTGCCATGGGTGTAGTGTGAGTGGTTTGGGTGAGGGTGTGTGGGGTGATGTGTTGGGGTGTGGATGTAAGGTGCGTGGATGGTGTATAGGTGATGGTGTTATGTGACTGGTTGTGTAGGTGCTCTTGCTATATCTCTGTCTTGTAGCAATTATTTCTAGTCGTAAAGGAATGTGGGTAGTGTGGGTGTGTGTTTTATAGTGGTGTGGGTGTGTGGGTGTGGGGTGTGTACGGGTGTCAGGTGTGTGTAGTTTGAATTGTCCAATGTGGTGTAGTTTTATTTGAGTGTGTTTATTTTGAGCGCAGCTCTATGTACCACCAATGGTTTACCACCATTGAATGTCCGCCGCGGTGATACGTGGGTCATAATGTGATGGGCTTTGTTCTGTTGGCTTAACGGTGTGGGTTTGGATACCACCAGTTCATCACTGACCTTTGGGCTGGCGGACATGTGTGTGTGGCTGAATAGTGATGGATTGGTATGTGTGTGCCATAATATGGTTGGTGGTTATCCGCTGCATCAGCGTTATGTTGGCGGTAGTCGGCATGGCAGTAAATGGGATTTACCGCCAATGTCATAATGAGGGCCAAAGTGTCCCCAGCAAAATTGCAGTATTGTCAGAAAGAAGTGAAATACTTGGGACATCTGATTGAAAAGGGAACAAGAAAGATTTCCAGAGAGAGAGAGTTACTGCCATACTGCAGATTAATCCCCCAGCTGCACAACAAGATGTTAGAATGTTTCTGGGAATAGTGAGCTATTGTGGCCAGTGGATTCACAATTTCTCAATTATTTCCAAACCATTGCAGAAGCTGACCCACAAAGAAGTTACTGACCCCTAGAGTTAGACTAAGCTTGTATAAAAGCCTTTACTGAGTTGAGAGAGAGTCTGTGCAAAGCTCCAGCTTTGAGAATACCTGACTACACAAAACCATTCATGTTGTTTTGTCATGAACGTGATGCATGTTCTCTTTCTGTTTTGGCACAGGTGCATGGTCGTGTAAACCACCTTGTAGCATCTTTTTCAGCTACTTTTGACCCAGTTGCAGCAGCTTTGCCCAGCTGTTTGCAAGCTGTGGCAGTGGTTGGATTGAGCCCCACTCCAAGTGAGAGCATTGTGATGGGACATCCTTTAACTGTTATTGTCCCTCTTTCCATTGAAATTCTGCTTACACGGACGACAACACAGTATCTCACAAATGCAAGATTGACTAGATATGAAACTATAATTTTAGGTTCCCCAAATGTTACTCTGAAAAAGGTGTACAGGGCTTAAACCAGCAACTTTGCTTCCAAAGGAAAATGTTGAAATTGACAAATTGAAAGATGTTGAACATGACTGTCTGGAAGTAAATAAATTGTGCACCAAACCTAGACCTGATATTCGAGGTACCAGTTTGGAAGAAAATGACAAAATTATTTTTGTGGATGGTTCCTGTTGAAGAGATAACGGGCCATTTGTACGAATACTTTTTCCCATAGACACAGAATGGGTAAAAACCTTTGCTACATCTGGCCCAACGTGAGAATATTAAAAGCAGGATATGCAGTGTGCCCAATTTCTGGAATACTCGAAGCTTCCTGGCTTTGTGGAGTATATTCTACACAAGTGGCTGAGTTGGTGGCTCTTACTAGAGCATGCCATATTTCTGCACATCTTAAAGATACCATTAATACAGCCAGACAGAATGGATTTGGAAGTGTATGACTTTGGCCAGCTATGGTCACAGAGAGGTTTCTTGACCTCTTCTGGTTCACCAGTTACACATAGTGAAAGAATTCATTATTTGTTTTAAGCTTTGCAAATGCCTGAAAAGATTGCTGTGGTGGAATGCAGTGCATACCAGAGATCGCAAGATTTTGTTTCAATGGGAAATGGATATGCAGATCAAGTCGCAAGGTTTTGTGCACTGAATTGTCTATCCTTCAAAGACAGAAGGGGACTGTTGCATGAAGACGAAAGTTGTTCAAATTATGCATTGACTGATGTTGATACCTGGGAGCAGTTGAAGAGTCTGCAAGAAAATCTTGACAAACAAGAAAAGCAAACGTGTCCAAAGAGAAGATGATGTTTGGGTGACTAGGGAGGGTTAAATAGTCTTGCCGGACTGTTTGCTGACTCAAATGGCTAGTTATTATCATGGTCAAGCACCTGTTGGAAGGGATGCAATGATTGGGACAATGAAGCAGTCATGGTTTAATCCAAAATTTAAACAGGTTGCCGAAGCAGTTTGCCACCGTTGTATCATTTGTCATCAGATGAATGTGGATAAAAGAACAGTTGTTAACATGAGCCACATTGGGAGAGCGGGAAGTCCATTTAGCAGGATGCAAATGGATTTCATTGAAATGCCTGTGTGTGTAGGATTAAGATATGTATTGGTGATTGTTTGCATTTTTAGCCATTGGATTGAAGCATACCACACACGTAGGAATGACAGCCTTACCGTAGCAAAGTTATTGCTTAGGGAGCTGATACCACTTTTTGGTTTTCAGATCTCTTTAGATTCAGATAGAGGAAGTCACTTAAACAATGAAGTAATTAAATTGCTATCTTCAGCCTTAAACATTGAGCAGAAGTTGCAGTGTAGCTATCGTCCTGAAGCCTCAGGACGTGTAGAACAAGTGAATGGTACCTTAAAGTCACGACTTGGAAAAATGTGTGTGCACCTACAGATTTAAAATGGCCAGAAGCACTACCACTACTTCTGATCAGCATGAGAAATACACCGGACAGGAAAACTGTACTGTCGCCACATGAAGACCTCATGGGCAGACCAATGAGGTTGCCAGCTGTTCCTGCCAATGCTCTTGTGAACATAACAGATGATATGGTGTTGGATTACTGCAAGGGTCTGGCTGATGTGGTTCGCTCTTTGTCTCATGAGGTGGAAACAACAACTGTGCTGCCATCCCAAGAACAGAGGCACAACCTGAGAGCTGGAGAATGAGTTGTGATCTGAAAACACATGACAAAGACTTATTTGGAGCCTCAGTGAAAGGGTCCCTACCAAGTAGTACTAGTTACTACCACTGCTGTGAAGTGTGCAGGATTTACAAACTGGGTACATGCCAGTCACACTGGAAAGGCACCCTGTCCTTTGGACGACGAAGAAGAGTTTTTGAAAGTAACAACAACATCCAGACAAACTCCAGAGCGGTGAAGGAAACTGGAGAATCAGAAACAGACTCTGAGCAGACAGAGAATAATCCAGATACCTTTGTAAGAGATGAGATGGTGGACTTACAGGAAATTTACATTAAACAGTTTCAACTGAGACAGCAGGAGAATCTAGACAAAGGAGGGCTCTCCCAGAAACAGACAATTTGAATAAGCAGACAAAGCAGCCCACTGACCCAGTGGAATGGGTTGAAGCAGACTAGAGTCAAACTGATCTGTCTCCTCCAGAATCAGTTGCCGGTACTTTAAGTCAAAATCCTGCAGAGCAAGGAGAAACTGGAAGTCCAGCACTAAAATCAGCATTGAAAAAAGGAACACTGAAAAGAGACAAGTGGCCAAGATCACAAGTCAAGAAAAAAGAATCAAACACATTGTCAACAATCGAAGAAGTAAACACAACAAGAGAAGATTTGAGCAATGGAGAATTAAGTGGAGATCGAAGATTGAAAAGAAAACTAGTTGCAAATCAAAGATATTCAGGACCTAAATGAGCATACGCAACAACTAGTGAGGGGCAAAGTGAATTTTTGTCATTTTGTTTTAATTGTGAAATTCCAAGTCAATACTTTGGCACGTGAAGTTGGTCCATGAACTGAACATTGAAAAAAAGATTCTGTGAAACTGAGAAGAGAAAGAGACATTAAAGATAACCTGAAAAGACTTCGAGATAAACTGGTTTGACAAGCTGCTAAACCGATTTTGACTAGGGTTACTGATTTTTGGTAAAAATGAGTGCAAATAAAAAAAAATTCAGTTGTTTTTTTTTTTCTGCATAGTTCACATTTTGGGCCATATGTACAAACACATTTTCCCATAGACACAGAATGGGCAAAACTGCTTGCTACATCTGGCCCTTTGTTCTCTTCTACTTTCTGATTCTTTATAGATCATGGATAATCACAACAAGCAGCAGGTTAGGAACATTAGGTGCTGTTGATATATAGGTGTTGGCTTAGCAGTTGTATGTATGATAGTATATTTGCCATTGATTGTGGACGTGAGCTTTCTTAGTAAAGCTGAAACTTATCACACTTAATCTTTAGAAATTATGACACTTACAGAATTGGATAAGTTTAAGCAGGATGAGAAATATTTGCACCTAGATAACTCACAAAGAGACCTTTCCTTTCTATCGCTTGCTGTATGAATATTTTGAGACAATGAATGTGAGAGAGTGTTATGTTTGCACGCAAATACCTTCATCAGTGGAAGAAGGAATAACTTACCACAGCTTGCCACTGACGTATGGAATTAGTTGTAGTCTTCTGTTAATAAGATTCTATGACCAAGAATACATTCAATATTTCTACTCAAATCATGGTCAAGTATTTTCTTTTGTTCCTGCTATCAAATACTTGAGTAGCATAGCTAGAGAAGCGAATATAGAATTAATAAGAGGTTTCTTTGAACCTACACTAACCTTTGGCACAGGTTACGCTCACAGGAATAACCTCACATGCTTGCTTATACCAGTAAAAAAATATTTTCAAGATCAAACTGACAACAGGAGAAAGCCATTGAAAGAAAAAATAGAAAAAAGGGTTAGTGAAAAGGACATTTAGAAATGACCATGCTTTTAGTGAAACTAAGGCTTAAGGGAAATTAGCTTTAGGTGTGCAACATGTAGGAAAGCTTTGTATATATAGACCACAATCCAAGACTGACACATTGTTTGCGGCAACGAGTGAATGCAGACATGTGTTTCTTTTTCAGGACGTTTATGCTAAATGGACAAGGCTCAACGATTCCTCTGGTTTATTAGATCTGTAGACAAAATCCCTAAATCAAATGAATTACACCTTGCTAGACCAAATAGAGAATCTTATTCTGGCATAACTGGAGATATATTTGGAGCACTTATTCCTTCAATGGGGGTTATCCTAAATTCTTTGAAAATTTGAAAGTTATCTACTATTGCGGATAACATGCTGACAAGCTTTTTTCTGAAACCATGGTTTTAATGGGTACTGAAATGTCTGCCGTACGATCTATGACCCTTCAGAACCGCCTTGCATTAGACATCCTTTTAGCAAAGTCTGTAAAATGCTAAAATCACAACATTGTTACACGTATATATATGATACCAGTAGATAAAATAAAAGCTTTATTAATAATCTGACAAACATTAACTCTGACCTGAAAGTTCTAAAAGGTTGACAAAGGTTTTACTTCTGTGGGAAATTGGCTGGGCAACCTAGGGCAAGGGATAATTGTGAAAATATTACAATCAATATTGATTATCATGATTTGTCTCATTGGTCTAATGGGAGCTTATAAATTGTACACTATAATTAAAAGACAGAAAATGAAAAATGATCAGAGGAGGGAGGAAATAAATTGGAAAATATGGGAAGCAGATATTTTGACGAAAATTGGAGGAGAGAAAATGTCAGACGTTATCAAGAAACAACATTTTAGATTAACAAAAATTTGTGTTATGTGATGTAATATGTGATGACATATTTAGTCATCAGAGGAGGGATTCTGAAAGTTGAATTAATTAATAATAAATCTGCGTTGATTAATAGCTAAGAATTGACATGAATTATGCTAATATAGAGAAATGGAGTGTTTTGGAGAATGTGCCTACCTATGTGGCCACCAAAACGTGTAAGACATTAATAAAGAAAATAATATTAAGTATTCTGAAATAATATGCACAATATGGAACTAAGGGGCATATTTATACTCCGTTTGCGCCGAATTTGCGTCGTTATTTTCGACGCAAATTCGACGCAAAACTAACTCCATATTTATACTTTGGCGTTAGACGCGTCTAGCGCCAAAGTTCATGGAATTAGCGTCATTTTTTTGCGTGAACACCTTCCTTGCGTTAATGATATGCAAGGTAGGCGTTCCCGTCTTAAAAAATGACTGCGATGCTATTGCGTCGTATTTATACTCCCGGGCAAAAATGACGCCCGGGAGTGGGCGGGACTAAAAAACCCGCATTAGCGCCGGATTTTAGCGCCTGGGTCAGGGCAGGCGTTAAGGGACCTGGGGGCTCAGAATGAGCCCAGAGGTGCCCTCCCAAGCCCCCAGGGACACCCCCTGCCACCCTTGCCCACCCCAGGAGGACACCCAAGGATGGAGGGACCCATCCCAGGGAAGAAAAGGTAAGTTGTGGTAAGTATTTTTTTGAAAAAAAATTTTGTGGCATAGGGGGGCCTGATTTGTGCCCCCCTACATGCCACTATGCCCAATGACCATGCCCAGAGGACAGAAGTCCCCTGGGCATGGCCATTGGGCAAGGGGGCATGACTCCTGTCTTTGCTAAGACAGGAGTCATGTTAATGGGGGTTGGGCGCCAAAAAAAATGGCGCAAATCGGGTTAAGACGTTTTTTTTGCCTCAGCCTGACTTGCCCCATTTTAGGACGCCCAAACGCCATTTTTCCCTACGCCGGCGCTGCCTGGTGTACGTGGTTTTTTTTCACGCACACCAGGCAGCGCCGGTCGGCTAACGCCGGCTAACGCCATTCAATAAATACGGCGCCCGCATGGCGCTTCAGAATGGCGTTAGCCGGCGCTAATTTTTTAGGCGCAAAACTGCGTTAGCGCAGTTTTGCGTCAAAAAGTATAAATATGGCCCTTAATGTATTAGTGGGCCATATTAACGTATTAATGGCATGTATTTGCTTAAATTTATAAGGCATAGAGTAACCAAGAAATTTTGGGCCTAGTCGACAAAGCCTCACTCATGTTAAGCTTCATGGCATAAATAAATGTTTGTAAATGTTTTTGTGCCTCAAGCAAGAACCTTCAATTATTCTTTTTTTGCACAGTGTTGACCAGATAGATTTGTAATGTTGCAACATTAAGCTAGATGATGTCTTAAACTTTCTTTTGAAAATTAGCTGCAGCAATGCGATTTACTACCTACAGTTACATTTGTATCTTTGGTGCGAGAGAAGCTAACATTCCCAAGACCTGAAAATGGCTTCACTGACTGGAGTTATGAATTACAACAAAAAGTTACCTGACAGAAACTGGTGACAGGAACAGGAGAAGAGGAGCCAATCATTGACGTGTGAAAGACTGTCTAACTATATCACGGATTTAAGAATGAATGTTTAATGTGAACAGCCGATGTTCTGACCAATGACGACTCGAGAAATTGCTTTATGGATTTAACTTATTCCAGCTACACTTACCAGAAGCAGTTTTAGTTTGAGAGGAGTTCGAGAGCAGTTCCTGAGCAGTCCTAAATGCCCTTTCTTCCTAGCTTTAGTCTCATCAAGTAGCTATTATTGATTGTTAATGCTATTAATGCTGTCTCCTTAGTTTAATGCCCCTACTAATTTGGTTCAGTTATCTTAGAGCCCCATCGTGGTCTGAGCCAATCCCCTTCATTTTCCCCTACCAATGCTGACCAAACGGATGTCCAGCTGATGAAGAAGTCTTTGCTTGCTGGTCTATTCAGGAGTGTTTGTCATAGATTTTTGTATTTTCTTCTAGGCACCAACTGCTATTTTATAGAGTCATAGCTAGATGTTTTCAAAATTAAGTTTTGCCTATTTTTTCTTTTTGCATGAAGGCCAATCACGCCATTCAACAAATGTTATTAACAAAGGATTGATTTTATTCACCTGTGAATGTCTAAATGTATGCCATTTCAATTGTTAAGTTATTATTGATACTAATTTGTATGGTAACACTTGAATGTCTAATGTTAAATACTTTGTTAGATTGAAGTTTTTCTGCTGTTTTGGTCAACCTGTGTGGTTCATCTATTGTAAGGAAATGCCTCCTTGGCATGGTTACCCTCTGACTTTTTGCCTTTTGTTGATGCCAGTTATGATTGAAAGTGTGCTGGGACCCTGCTAACAAGGCCCCAGCACCAGTGTTCTTTCCCTAAACTGTATGTTTGTTCCCACAATTGGCACAGCCCTGACACACAGATAAGTCCCTTGTAAATGGTACCCCTGGTACCAAGGGCCCCGTTGCCAAGGAAGGTCACTAAGGGCTGCAGCATGTCTTATGCCACCCTGGGGACCCCTCACTCAATACATGCACACTGCCTCACAGCTTGTGTGTGCTGGTGGGGAAAAAATGACTAGGTTGACATGGCACTCTCCTCAGAGTGCCATGCCCACCTCTCACTACCTGTGGCATAGGTAAGTCACTCCTCTAGCAGGCCTTACAGCCCTAAGGCAGGGTGCACTATACCACAGATAAGGGCATATGTGTATGAGCACTATGCCCCTACAGTATCTAATCAAAACCTTAGACATTGTAAGTGCAGGGTAGCCATAAAGAGTATATGGTCTAGGAGTTTGTCGAACACGAACTCCACCGTTCCATAATGTCTACATCTGGGAAGTTTGGTATCAAACGTTACACCACAATAAATGCACACTGATGCCAGTGTGGGAATTATTGTAAAATACACCCAGAGGGCATCTTAAAGATGCCCCTTGAATACCAGTCCGACTTCTAGTGCTAGGCTGACCAGTTTCTGCCAGCCTGCCAGCCTGCCACAACCAGACGAGTTTTCTGGCCCCATGGGGTGAGTGCCTTTGTCACTCTGTGGCCAGGAACAAAGCCTTTACTGTATGGTGGTGCTTCTCACCTCTCCCTGCAGGATCTGTAACACCTGGCGGTGAGCACCCCAGGGCATCCCAGCTAGTGAAGACACCCGACCCTCTGACCACTGCCCCCACTTTTGGCGGCAAGGCAGGAGAGGATAATGAGAAAAACAAGGAGGAGTCACCCACCATTTAGGACAGTCCCTAAGGTGTCCTGAGCTGAGGTGTCCCCTACCTTTAGAAATCCTCCATCTTGAGATTGGAGGATTCCCTCAATAGGATTAGGGATGTGCCCCCCTCCCCTGAGGGAGGAGGCACAAAGAGGGTGTAGGCACCCTCCAGGACAGTAGCCATTGGCTACTGCCCCCCAGACTTAAACACACCCCTAAATTTAGTATTTAGGCGTGACCCAGAACCCAGGAAATCAGATTCCTGAAACCTACACAAAGAAGAAGGACTGCTGACCTTAAAGCACTGCAGAGACGACAGAGACGATAACCGACTTGGCCCATTCTGGCCAGTCTCCAGACTCAAAGAACATGCACGCGACGCATCCGACAGGGACCAGCGACCTCTGAGGACTCAGAGAACTGCCCTGAAACCGAAGGACCAAGAAACTCATGAGAACAGCAGCACTGTTCACCAACAGCAACATTTTTGCAACTTTGAAACAACTTTTAAAGAACTCACTCTTCCCGCCGGAGCGTGAAACTTCACAGTCTGTACCCGATGCCCCCGGCTCACGCTCCAAGGAACTAACACCTCAGAGAGGACTCCCAGGCGATTGCGACTTCGTGAGTAACCTGAGACGACCCCCCTGCAACCTCACAGCGACGCCTGCAGAGAAGATCCAGAGGCTCCCCCTGAGCGCGACTGCCTGGTAACAAGGAACCCGACGCCTGGACCAAGCACTGCACCCGCAGCCCCCAGGATCGAAAGGAACCAACCTCCAGTGCAGGAGTGACCAGCAGGCGGCCCTCTTCCTAGCCCAGTTGGTGGCTGGCCTGAGAAGCCTCCCTGTGCCCTGCCTGCATCGCCTAAAGTGACCCCCGGGTCCCTCCATTGCTTTCAATAGCAAACCCGATGCTAACTTTGCACACTGCACCCGGCCGCCCCTGTGCCGCCGAGGGTGTGTTTTGTGTGCCTGTTTGTGTCCCCCTCAGTGCTCTACAAAACCCCCCTGGTCTGCTCCCTGAGGACATAGGTACTTACCTGCCAGCAGACCGGAACCGGAGCACCCCTGTTCTTCATAGGTGCCTATGTGTTTTGGGTCCTCCTTTGACCTTTGCACCTGACCGCCCCTGTGATGCTGGTGCAGTGACTTTGGGGTTGCCTTAAACCCCCAACGGTGGGCTGCCTATGCCCAGGAGACTGACTGTGTAAGTGCTTTACTTACCTGCAAAAACTAACCAAACTTACCTCCCCCAGGAACTGTTGATTTTTGCAGTCTCCACTTTTAAAATAGCTTATTGCCATTTTAACCTATACTGTGTGTACTACTGCTTTAATTCAAAGTTTCTTACTTACCTGTGTGGAGTACCTTACATTTTATATATTTACTTCAAATCTTGAATCTTGTGGTTCTAAAATAAATTAAGAAAATATATTTTTCTATACAAAAACTATTGGCCTGTAGTTAAGTCTTTGAGTGTGTGTTCCTCATTTATTGCCTGTGTGTGTACAACAAATGCTTAACACTACCCTCTGATAAGCCTACTGCTTGACCACACTACCACAAAAATTAGAATTATCTAATTTTGCCACTATCAACCTCTAAGGGGAACCCTTGGACTCTGTGCACACTATCTCTCACTTTGAGATAGTATACACAGAGCCAACTTCCTACATCTATGTTTATCAGTTGTTTTTGAGATTGCTTTACGTGATTTTACCATTGTTAATCTAGGGAAATAAACTTTCTAACTCTTACTAAAAGGTGTGGTTATTCATAGTCACGTGGGCCACGGTGTGTCAAAGTTTACTGACTCAAAGTTTTGTTAATGATTTGTTATACTAAGTAGTGCTGTTGTTAGTTGGGTCATGAGCAAATTTTGTGTCCATGGTGGAACTCTTAACAGAGTCAAAAGGTCCATCAAACCTCTAGCGCATCCCCTTATAAACAAATTATAAAAGTCCAAGTAAGGCCAGACACACTCACAATAATGATATGTATTATTTGAAATACCAATAGATAAAACTGTTAAAAAACGTACTTGGTCTGTATTACAAAGACTATTTCTGGGGTTCTTTCCTTAGTTAGCATGCCACAAATGCAGATATTCTCCACATGATCTTGGACTCCCCAGGGTGGGCACCACATTTAGAGGGAATGGTGAGTGCAATCAAAGAGACTGTGCTTACTAGGGTTAGTGGCTGTAAGCTGAAAAGGGAAATATTCTCCATTAATAATTACTTGAAGAGCTTATGTCATTAAACAAACAGTGGCGGAATCGCCATTTTTACAACCTAATGAAAGTGGAACAAAGAAAGTGGAGCTGCTAATTCACGGTAGGTGCTCATGACTAATTTAGTTTAGAAAAAATACTGTTTACATCACTAAAGAGGTTATAATGAATAATGACTATTTGCCTGGCGGCTGTGACTCACAGCTTGATTTGGATGGGTCAGTGACATTACTATCACTATGTTGATTAAAAAAGTACATATGAAGATATATGTACTGTATAGAAACATGCTCCGTGTCCTGTACAAGTGAGGTGATTATTTGATTTTCAACAGTACTGACTGATGGAAGTAAAAAAACAGCTGCTTCTTGATATATACATTAATGTGCTGAAACCTGTAAGTTACCTTTGCTGTTCAACTGCTGTCTACCTTAACAGTTATTTCCCTTGTTATTGACAGAACTGTTGTGAAGAATTACATAACTGCAGTGTCCTGTGTTTATATAACATGCCGCACGTGTTGTGGTTTCATTAGAAAATAAATGAAATGCTCTACCAATGTATTCCAAAACATATAGCAGGATCTTGAGCTGGGTGTGCAGCGATGGTGAAGTTGACCTTCCCACAAAGAAGTAAAGCAGGTGAGCATCCAGGAGATGTATAGTGATATGGTTATTGCAGAGGAACTGGAACTCCGTTAACTCGCCCTGTTGAGGTATTTCACTTCCAACTCTAAGCTCTTGGTCAATGTTTTTAAGCAGCGTTCTGTTTCACAGATGCTTGTAGCCAGTAAGGCAGCATACACTGGTCGCTAGCTCCTGATTTGAAGAGGTAAATTTGGAATTAACTACTTGAAAAAGTGGACACTTACTCAATTGCAATGTTGCAAGAACAACTCAAAATGCAAACCCTTTCTCCATTTTGAGTATCACCACACCAATGCTGTGAATTGTAGAAGATCTAGTTTTGTGTACCTTATTTTTTTTATCAGCACCTACCAATAATTATTACGAGGTACTGCTGTTGTTGATCTTTTCTGCATGACCTGTTCTGAATGAGTCATTGGACCCTGGCCCAAAGTGCTATGAATCTCTCTTTAGTCCTCTTGAGAGGTTAGAGGCGGCCTAACCAAGATCAACATACACGTTTGTGAGCTGAGTCAATGCAGAACAAGTCCCCATCTTGTGCCCATACTAGTCTGTTTTGTCATTGTGGAACTCTTCCCCTCAACCTTATTCTTTATTGATCACTTGTCATTTTTCCGGTGATCACCCTAAGCTAGTGATCACTGACAATATTTAAAGTGCCCTAAGATTTAGACAAAGGTGGAGGGGTCATTCAAATCTCCTCCTTTAGGATAACAATAGTTTATTGTTTCCTAGGAGAAAATAGTGAGGTCCCAACATTGTGAACAGAGTTCTGCAACCACTGCAGTGACTATGAACAAGACAGTGGGAGTCATCACTTTGGGTAGGAGGATTGAAAGATACCCTCGGGTAGTATAGCATTGGTCTCTATATCCTGTGAGAGAGGATTACTCTGTTTGTATATGAACATCTGATGACGAATGCCACAGTGATTATAATCATTAAAACAGTCTAAAACAGTATGATATATTTGTGAATTGTCTACTCGGTGTTCCTACTTTGTAATCATTGTACACACTGTGTTTATGTGCAGGTTGTGCTTCCTAATTTTGATCTTACTTTTTACTATATCTACAAATAAGATGTTATTACATTGTTGTTGTTATTCTGGCAGGAAACTGCATAATTATTTTAACTACAGCCGCTGTCACAGCATTCACATCATACTTTGAATTAGGCCTACACTGCTGTTCGAGGCAACCCTGGAGTGTCAAGGAGGCTTGGGGTACACTTCCTCGTCTCAGACTCAGTACAGAGGATCCTTATCGGTAGCAATTTCACTTTATCTATTGGTAGGCTGCCCTTACAACTTCGAGGATTTCAGAGAAAGAGTATAACACCCTTGGTAAAGTTTTGTTTTTTGCACCTGTATTTTATGTTTTTTTTGCATGACAAACAATACAAGGAATAAAAACAAAGTAGACCTAACCAACCATACAGTATAAGAGTCCCGGGTTCACATAATATATCCTCAGAAAAGGTGCAAGAGTCTGTAAGTGAGTATCGCAGCACAAATGTCAGTGTAGGCATCATTTGAGGGAGCCACACTGGGAATTATACAATGATACACAAACCAAACCAGATAGCCAAATCTTAATGTGGTGTACATAGCATTTGCCCACTGGGTTGTCACCTTATTCATGAAGAAACAATATGGTTAAGTGAGTCAGCCTTCATCATCTGTACTAACATTAGAACCAGAGTCTCCTTCATCATTAAATTTTTCGAGGAGCAATCCCCAAGCCAATATCTCTTTTGCTGCTCCCTCAACTGTTCACGCCAAAATGCATATGTTGTTCCTCTGCCTCTCCCCACCCAAGAAAGTCTCTAAGCCACTGGTCTACCAGCAGTTTCCTGGACCCCTATCACCATATGACCACTCTTCATTTAGACTAAACAAGAGCTACTGTGTGAGCTTGTGGGGAATCTTCTGCCCCCTGGGTCTAGCCACCACACCCAACAGGCAAGCTATTGGAATTAGAGGAATCACTAAAGCCAGTGACCTCAATCCAGGGTACCACTGCCTTCCACAAATTCTGGACCCCATCACACAGCCAAGCCAAATGTTAAAAAGAAACATCCTCCTCCCCACAGTGCATGTATCAAGCTCCCTTGGAAGGATCCTTTCTGTTTAACTTGTTAGGAGTCACGTAGGTGCGATGGCAAAAATTGAAATGTAACAGTTAAAATCTGTTATTTCAAGATAGAGTGCATACCAGTTCTAAGGCACATGTCCAATCTGTGTCAAAGATTGAGCTCTCCAATTCTAGCTCTGAAGCTTGACATGCTGCATGTTTTTTTAGCTTGCCCTCCCCCACAGGGTAATCAAGTACCGCCCCTCTCCCCACTGAAGAAGGCCACCCAGCACCTCCGATCCCCATGGCACGACTGGAAAGTCACACCACATCTCCCTTGCAACACTTTCCAGTTTAGCATCATGCTGAAAGTGACCTGGTCCTACTCCAAAGGTGTCTTGAATTGAGAGGAATAGCTCCCCAAGATACAGATCACCAGCCACCTGACAGCCCCCACTCTCCATTGCTCCATAGACATATTATAATCAATACCCCGAAACAGTGCAAGGTCCCAAAGTTGCAATTCCCTGTCAAAGGGAGCTCTGCGGAGCACCCTCTGCACCACTTGTTCCCAGAGCTCCACAGTAGTTCTAACCAAATATGGGACTGGGTGTTCGGAGCCTTCCCTGCTTCATCAAAAATTGAGCTAACGTGCCCTCCCAAGCATGCCCCAAATGAGCCGTTTCCCCAGCTCTTCACCTGTGATGAGGTGTTGGAACCGGTGCTGGACGATACATACCCAGGAGAGTAAGAACACTAACCCGGAAGAGGCATCTCCCGGGAAGCGGGACCATCAAGAGAACCCAGAAGCAATAGGGGTTTTAAACCCCGTTCAAGAAGAGGACAGACGGAGTTCGGGGAGAGAAGAAAACAGAAGGAGGACGACGAATGGGACGAATGGAGGAAGCGTGACAGCGGGACCAGGGAAAGGACTGCGAGGAGGAGATTCGCCGACTGCTACCGACACAACGAACGTGGAGGACGCCTCGGAGAAAGGAGATGCTGAAGGGCCGGCCATGTTATGGGAAGAACGTGGTCCATTCAGGTACTGGGTATAGCCTAACAGGGACAGGGGGGTGCAAGAGATTTAACATTTAAGAAACAGAAAGGGGGGGAGTGGGGCAGAAGAAGAAAATCACGGGGGGGAGGGGCACATAGCTTATTATTATTTTTTTTTTTTTGTGATACATTTTCTCACCGAGCACAAGATAACGTAAAAGAAACAACATAACAACTATAATTAGTGAACCAAAAGGGAAAGAGCAAGTCAAGGCAACCAAGAGAATATAAAAGAGAGAGGGAGAGAGAGAGAGAAGAAAAGGGGCTACAAGACAATCCTGAGTAGGAAGAAAGGAAAGAAGGACACCTAAAGAAAAGCGAAGGAAGGACAAGGAAAGAGAAAGAAAAATATTGTTGCACAGTAAGCCAGAGAGAGAAAGAAAAGGGGACACGAGAAGAGACAGCAGAGAGAAAGGAAAATACAAAGGTCAGAAAGAAAAGGGAAAAGAGAATTAAAAACTAAACATACCTGCTAAAGGCCTGTTTTCTGTTTCCTTTTCTCCTATACACCTCCCTGGTTGGTCTGTGAGACGTCCAGCTGAAAGTCAAGGTAAAAGAAAGAAGAAACAGAGTCAAGAACAAGAATAATCCCAGAAGATTTACAATTATGATCTATTAAAAGAAAACGCTAGAAAGGAAAAGAGAAACAACTGTGTAAAAAAAGGAACACAATTAAAAAATAAAACTGTACTAGCCCAAAGTGATACGCCTGAAAGCCTCCATTATTACTGTCCTGTCACACCACCTCAGTCAGCCACCTTGGGGCATGCTGCAAATGCGCTGCATAATAGTACAACTGCATGTCCAGGACTGCCAATCCCCTGTCCTCCAAATCCCTCCAGAGTATAACTAACAACACCCTGCTTCGGTGACAAGCCCAAATCAAGGAGACCAACAAGCTGACCAATCTGCAAAAGAGATGAGGTTCAAGTGGAAATAATAAATTCTGGGCAAGATTTAGACAGCGCAGGAGGAATACCATTTCTGAGATGGCCACCCTACCCATCACCAAAGGAGAGAGTCTGTACTAAAAACAACTGAGTGCCTAAGGCCTGTCACCACCCTGTCCGCATTTAGGTGGTTATGAGCTGCTTTAGTGTGGGCAACCCAAATGCCCAGCTATCAAAACCCCTATGTTTTCCAGCGAAGACCTATATCCAGGAGCTGATCCAACGACCTCTCGCACAACACCCTTACCTCCTCCCCAAGGGGAACATGAGCAATTTCCGGGTATTGACCTTGAGATAAGAGATGTACCCAAAAGATGTTAACAAGTGCACTAACAAGGGTACCAACTAACAACCTTGGTAAAGTTAGGTTAACATTGGTAAGGTACTCTGAAGTGGCAACAGGTAATGGTTGGCACCAAACAGTGGTTCAGAAGATTATTTGGGTGTAACACTAGTCTCAGATCCTGATTGACATAAAATGGCAGGTTTTCAGTCACGTCAGATCACAGTCAACATTTCCTGGTGCTCGGAAGTCCCTAGAACCCAAAAGAATCAGTAGCATCCATCAGGCCCCAAAGATGCATCAAAACCTTTAACTGGTAATAATTAGCAAACATCTGGTAATAGAGGGATTATCCAAAGTGTTCAGAGCAAAGCTTGGACTCAGCTGTCAAACAAATGGCAAACGAAACGCCCAGGAAAGAAGGTAGAATAATTATTGTTCCTATTCAGCCAATAGCAAGTGGTTAAAGCTCCACTGGTAAACATAAGGTTTTGTAATGCCATAGGACTAGGCATAGTCATTAAGTGGGTTAAATGTCCTTGAGGCCCCACTCCAGGCACACCCTGGCTCACAGACCCAGTTTTCACTGCCAGGACTGTGTGTGAGGGTCAGTCCAAGGGATAAAGCAGGGAGGGCATCACAAGGCAACGTCATTGCTCCTCAGTTCATGTGTATATCCTTATCCAATGTCCTGGGCACTGACGGAAACCAAATGTCCAATGTGGTCAGGTGCCATGGCTGTCCCAGTACAAGTGAACACTCATTCTCACATGTCCTGTAGAGATTCTCTCCTGATTGCTGATGCTAAAGCTCAAAATATTCCACATCCAAAGTTTCACTTTAATCCTGTCCCTAATAAGGACATTCTTTACAATGCCTTCCCTGTGGGTTTCTGTACCTGGATTCACATCTTTCAGCAAAACACTCTATGTGAGAGGATAGACCCAGTTCCTTTAACACAGGTCATAAGAACCTCTCTCTTAAACATGGAATCTGGTTCATAGAAGCTGTTGATAGATCATAGAGTTAGCCATTTTTGGAAAAAAGTTTGAGAAGGCTGTTTGAAATCATTCACAACAACATCTCAAACAAGGCCAAGTATTGGATCTCAATCAATCGAAGTACCTTCCTAGACATGATAAGAAGCAACCTTACTGGATGTTGTTGATAACTTGCTAGAAAATATTGTTAAAATGGGTTGCTAGTTCTGCATGAACCAGAGCACCAGATTCATCCAAAAGTTGGTGAAGGTCACCAAAGTTGACCAGTTATCTATCAGGAGGTTCAGATTGGCCAGCAGGCTAATTTATTACCTTTCATTTATTAACGTAACAACTATTTGTGTTGTTCCTTCTAGTTCACTTTAATACCCCTTTGAATAGTTAAATGAAAGTGTTGATGTGTATCATTTGTGGGCATTATCTATTGTTTTAATGGTATAATGATGAAGCCCAATTTAAACTCAAAATTGATAATTTCTACCATTGACAGGTTGACTTTCTCAATATGAACAATGGCAGTGATTGTATTGTATTTAGGACTCACCCTAGACTACAAAAAATGGCAAGCCAATTCATAACTGAAGCAAAGAATCTAGGAACTTTTTCAGGATTCATGTTACATGCATGCTCAAGGTAATTCTTTCATGTCATTCCCCTTGTACACACATTTTGTAAACTCATTGTTAAAGCATGTTAGTGCCTTTATGTGCCGTTACAGTGCTAAAGTGCATGTGCTCTCTCTCCCCTAAAACTTGGGATAATTGGCTCACACATGTTTGGCTTATTTAATTTACCTGTAAGTCCTTTGTAAAGTGGTATACCATACATTCAGGGCCTGTAAATTAAATGTTACTTGTGGGTCTGCAGCACTGATTTTGCCACCCACAGAAGTAGCCTCTCAAACTTGTCTCAGGCCTGCCACTGCAGTGCATGTGTGCACAGTTTATTGCCACCTTGACTTGGCAATTAAAACTATTTGCCAAGGTTTTACATGTCCTAGTTGTTACAAACAGCCTATTTGGTTTCTCACTACTGTGAGGGCTGCACTAAGTGGTAATTTCTGATCTCTGAGGAGTAGCATGGGCATGTTTGGTATGTTTGGAATGGCAGCGATAAATCCTGCTTCCTGGTATAGATGGATTTTACATTACTATTTGGGAAATGCCACTTTTAGAAAGTGGGCATTTCTTTGTCCTTATAACTCTAGTGCTTTACAGCCTGACTCCAATCCACGTCTGGGGCTGAGTGACAGCTCCACTTGGTGCATACATTCCAGACAGCCATCACACAAGAGGAGGTGGGTATGACAGAAGAAGCAGCATCTTCATACTGATAATCATCCTGGGCTGGGGAGAGGGAGGGTTGCTCACACCTTACATGTGAATAGGCTGTGTCCTGTCCTCACACAATGGACTAATTACCCTCTACTGATGCCTGGAGACTTTGCTGAGTTGAAAGGGTATTGTGCTTTACTTGAAAGGGTTCTTTTGAAGTTACCCCCTAGACCAAGGCATTTTTGGTGCATAAGTACAGGGGCTCTCCTCCCATGATTTTAGAGCACTATTGGGACTGGGAATGAACCTCTGTCAGAAGAATTGCTCAAAGGTCTCATCTGGACTGCTCTTCTGTGGTTGCCATGCTACCTGATGCTGCTGGGTGACACAAAGGACTCCCAAGATTGCTTTTCTGCTTAATGCCATGCAGCCAGCTGAGTGCGGGGTCCCCAGGCACTGTGGGTCTGACAGGAGGAACCGCTATTATTTGTCCTAATGTGCTGGCCTGTCTGACCATGTGTGCCCCAAAGTGTTCTCCTGGGACTGGTTTGCCCAGAGATGGCCATGGGACTCTGAGTACGGCCCAACCAAGCCTTCTTATCTCACTATTTCACTAGTGTGTGGTAAGCGCTTCATAACCGGACTCCTTTGAGGTAATAGCACATGGTGAATACTTAGCATTCTTTCTTTCCCCCTTGCTTTTAGAGTCTGTGTGTGAACAGTGCTTTATTTTGGTTACTTCAGCCCCATGCGCATGGAGAGCATGGAATGTGGCACTTTCCTGAGTTCTAGCTCATGGTGAGCGCTGCCCCGGGCTTCCCAGATAGCATGAGAAAGCTCTTTGAAGTTCCTTGAGGAGAAGGGAGTATTCTTCACTGTTACAGCCCAAGCAAGGGTACCACGACATGCAATCTGTTCAGGGCCGGCTTTGGGATGAAGTAACCTCCCCCTCTGCAGCTCTGCCACTGGTCCGAGGGTAATCCCCTTGGGAGGCCCCTACTGCAAGCACCGGAGAGAGGAATCCACGCTGACAGTCCCTTAACCAGTGTTGCAAGATTGGGCAATTTTCCCACCCAAATGGGCAACATTGTTCCCATTTGCGCAGTAATACATAACAGGCGGGCTGGACAAAATTGGGTGATTCTTGCCGATATGTACGCAAAATGCACTAAATGGGCAGTGCCCACAGACACTTGTCCAAAATCATTGCAGGCTCTGAGGCTCCGCTGAGCCCAAGCATTTAGTTGAGGGCCATCAATCATTCGTAGCGCGAAAGCACTGCCCCCTGAAAGATTTGACCAATGTGGTCTTGAGTGGGGAGACCTAATTTTTATTGGTTGCCTTGTGATATGGGCAGTCCACAGTCAAGACAAGCTCACCTGCTTGCTGGTGAGCCAGTCCACCAGCCTGCTGCTGTCCTGAGCCTGAGTGTTGAGTAATTGTCAAGGTATATAAACAGTGATAGGATAACTGGTGAATGCTATACTTGCTAGAGAGTTTTATGTTTTGTCTAGTCACTGTTTTGCCTCATTATAAAGCAGTGCAGAGGTTTACTATGTTGCTGCAAAACACCCCTTGTTGGGCTTACTACCTTTCCTTGGGGGAAAATGGTGGTTATATTTTTGTGGTTCAAGATTCTGTAAAGGCCTGGCCATGATAATTATAACTTTACATGTAGTGCCCTGCAAAAGCAATGTTAATTTTCAACATGGCTTTACTCTCTTTGTTCTAGTTATCGGTCAGGCATTATTAAGGCAGCTCCAGAACACATTTTAAAGTGCCTTCTTGTTTTGTTTACTGTTAAAAGTATATGCTGATGAGTGGAAAAAGGTAGTTTTTTTCTTGATTTTACTAATTTTCTATCAGCTAGGACCTTAAAATACTGCTCATGCTGGTGAAAATCTGACCAGGTGTCAACCCTAGTGGTAACACGCAGATCCCAGAGTTGTATTGTTTGTTGATGGCTCTGTCCGTTACTTTGTTTGTCATAGATGTCCCTTACCTACTTGCAGCTAATACGTTAAAATCCTTCTAATGTAGTGCAGTGAGTTATGAACTGTCATTAAGGAGATGCATTCAAACTGAAAGGCATAGCGTTAGGCCTTTTATTTTTTCCTCAAGCTTTTGTTACTCCAAGGTTGCAAAAATGGCTTCCTTTGGGTAGCAATAAAATCTAATGAGCACAGACAGCTACTTCATTATGTTTTAACTCCCTACTTTGTGTTTCTGCAGACCAAGTACTCTTAACCTGTCCTTAATTTAAGCCAGTGCTGCTGGGGTCCACCTGCACACATTTCTGGGGACCGTCACTTACTTTTCATCATCAAATATTGACTGTGAGCAAGAGAAATAAAAGCACACAAACTGGAAAGAAGGAGAGAAAGGAAGATGGACACATTTCCACAAAGGGAGAAAGCAGGGACTGGCAAGAGTGAAATAAAAGGTCAGCAGTGTCTGCTAGCGGATTAAAAAGACCTGAGGTGAATTCCAGAGATGCAGCCTCTGTATTTGGGGTACCAATTTTTAACTTCACCCCTGGAGAAGAGCTTTGAGCACCGTCACTCAATCTTTCAAAAATTATGCACTGCCCTCAACATAAAGTTAATCACTGCATTATGTAAAGACCCCTGGTACATTGATTTATAAACTTGTATGTTTCATTGTTTCTGTGTAATATGTTTGTGTGATTTAAAGCTCTCTGACACCCTACATTAGGATGAATAGCACTATAAAATAAATTGAATAAAAATACAGTTTATACATTAATGTAAATATTCATTCCGACATACCTTTGACATTCCTACAGCACTTACAGCACTTACATACAGGGAATAAGCAAAGAAAAAGCCTCCCTCCAATTATAGGGGGTGATTCTAACCCTGGCGGTCGGTGTTAAAGTGGCGGCCAACCCGCCAACAGGCTGGCGGTCCAAAAAATGGAATTCTGACCCTGGCGGGAACCGCCAACACAGCCCGCCAACTTAACACTCCGACCGCCGCGGCGGTACAGACAAACAGCGCGGCGGTCACCGCCAACAGGCAGGCGGCAGACAATGTACCGCCCACACTATCATAACTCACCAATCCGCCACCTTTTCCGGGGCGGGAGCACCGCCGATAAAAACACGGCGGAAACAGACTACGAACGGGAAAACGCTCACCAAAACACACTCCACGAGTACGGAGGACAGCATGGAACCCGAATTAAACATCCTACCTGCTCTCGTCTACCTTCTCATCTACCACGAGTACGAAGTCCGGCGCAGACGACAACGGTGAGTACTGCACCTACGACACACGGGAGGGGGAGGACGAAAGGTTACGGGCACACACATATGCGACCCCCCCCCCCCCAATCATGTACTCACCAATGCAGAGCACCAAGTCACAGTGACACCACCCAAACACCCCTGAAAAATGCTAGGACATAATCATATTTGGAATAAATATTTAAGTACCAAAAAGCTCCAGAAAATTAGCGTACAACCATGAAAGATATCCACAACAAAACAAATGACATACACATCAGTGTATAACTGAAGTACCAAGTCCTGCACATCCTACGAATTCAGCATGTCCGTGGGCCAAAGTCTTGAGAAACAAGGGCAAAGCCCACACAGGAGACCTGAGTCCTTTGGAGAGAACACTGCAGGGGCATCAGATGTAAAAACTACAGGCACCTCAGGGGGAAGGGAAGGGGGGGGCACCACAGCCACATGAGTCCACGACGCCAGATCCACGAGGAGCCACCATGCCCACGGGACCATCCTGGGGAGTGCAAAGCCACAGTCTCTCAAGTCTCTGCAGTGGGTGGATTGCCCACTGGACCATCCTGGGGAGTGCAAAGCCACAGTCTCTCAATGTCTCTACAGTGGGTGGGCTGCCCACTGGGCCATCCTGGGGAGTGCAAAGCCACAGTCTCTCAAGTCTCTGCAGTGGGTGGATTGCCCACTGGACCATCCTGGGGAGTGCAAAGCCACAGTCCATCAGGTGGATGACAGTCTCCACTGGTCAAGGAGGAGGCATGGTGGGCACAATGAACCATCAACGGTGCTTGAGACGGCGGTGCCCTGTTCAGCGGTGCTTGAGACGGCGGGGCCCAGCGGAGCGGTGCTTGAGAGGAAGGGCCCAGCGGAGCGGTGCTTGAGAGGAAGGGCCCAGCGGAGCGGTGCTTGAGACGGCGGGGCCCAGCGGAGCGGTGCTTGAGACGGCGGGGCCCAGCGGAGCGGTGCTTGACAGGAAGGGCCCAGCGGAGCGGTGCTTGAGACGGCGGGGCCCAGCGGAGCGGTGCTTGACAGGAAGGGCCCAGCGGAGCGGTGCTTGAGAGGAAGGGTCCAGCGGAGCGGTGCTTGAGAGGAAGGGCCCAGCGGAGCGGTGCTTGAGGCGGCGGGGCCCAGCGGAGCGGTGCTTGACAGGAAGGGCCCAACGGAGCGGTGCTTGAGACGGCGGGGCCCAGCGGAGCGGTGCTTGAGAGGAAGGGCCCAGCGGAGCGGTGCTTGACAGGAAGGGCCCAGCGGAGCGGTGCTTGAGAGGAAGGGCCCAGCGGAGCGGTGCTTGAGAGGAAGGGCCCAGCGGAGCGGTGCTTGAGAGGAAGGGCCCAGCGGAGCGGTGCTTGAGAGGAAGGGCCCAGCGGTGCTTGAGACGGCGGGGCCCAGCGGAGCGGTGCTTGACAGGAAGGGCCCAGCGGAGCGGTGCTTGAGACGGCGGGGCCCAGCGGAGCGGTGCTTGACAGGAAGGGCCCAGCGGAGCGGTGCTTGAGACGTCGGGGCCCAGCGGAGCGGTGCTTGAGACGGCGGGGCCCAGCGGAGCGGTGCTTGAGAGGAAGGGTCCAGCGGAGCGGTGCTTGAAATGAAGGGCCCAGCGGAGCGGTGCTTGAGACGGCGGGGCCCAGCGGAGCGGTGCTTGACAGGAAGGGCCCAGCGGAGCGGTGCTTGAAATGAAGGGCCCAGCGGAGCGGTGCTTGAGACGGCGGGGCCCAGCGGAGCGGTGCTTGACAGGAAGGGCCCAGCGGAGCGGTGCTTGAAATGAAGGGCCCAGCGGAGCGGTGCTTGAGACGGCGGGGCCCAGCGGAGCGGTGCTTGACAGGAAGGGCCCAGCGGAGCGGTGCTTGAAATGAAGGGCCCAGCGGAGCGGTGCTTGAGACGGCGGGGCCCAGCGGAGCGGTGCTTGACAGGAAGGGCCCAGCGGAGCGGTGCTTGAAATGAAGGGCCCAGCGGAGCGGTGCTTGAGACGGCGGGGCCCAGCGGAGCGGTGCTTGACAGGAAGGGCCCAGCGGAGCGGTGCTTGAAATGAAGGGCCCAGCGGAGCGGTGCTTGAGACGGCGGGGCCCTGTTCAGCGGTACTCTTCTGCACCGCGGGCCCTGTTCAGCGGTGCCTATCTCCACGGCGGGGCCCTGTTCAGCGGTACTCATCTGCACCGCGGGCCCTGTTCAGCGGTGCCTATCTCCACGGCGGGGCCCTGTTCAGCGGTACTCTTCTGCACCGCGGGCCCTGTTCAGCGGTGCCTATCTCCACGGCGGGGCCCTGTTCAGCGGTGCTCTTCTGCACCGCGGGCCCTGTTCAGCGGTGCCCATCCAGCAGGTCAAGGGAGCCAGACCTGGCCTGGACTCCCTGTTCAGTCGCCCTCGGACCGTGACGTTTCTGGACCCTTCGGGGACGGACTCCTGGCCTCCTTAGTGTCCTCCTTCCCAGCTGGGATGTGGCATGTGGGGTCCACCTTCTCCGCGCTCCTGCTGCCCTTCCGCTCCTTTGATGGGGCTCTCGGGCCCTTGCCTCCCCCAGATGGTGTGGGTGGTGAAGTGGCCGCACATTGCTCCTTGGGGGCAGCCCTGTCGGTCCTCGCACGGCGGTCCTTGGTTTTGCGGGTCCTCTTGCCGGGGGGGGGGGGCTGGACGTGTCCTTGCTGCTGATCGATGTGTCACTGCTGGCAAAGGGTGGGCTCCAGAACCCAGGCACAACAGTGACACCCGAAGCTGGGCTGGTGGTGGCTGCGGTGCTCTTGGGACTCTTTGAAGATGGATGGGGGAGGTCATCGGGGGGAAAGAGGTTAAGGTTAGCCAGGAAAAGTTTTTTAGGGCCAAGGTAAAGGGTAGGAGAAGTGGAGATGGAAGTGGAGGTAGAGGAGGTGGTTGTAGGAGAGTCAGGTGTGCTGTCATTGGGTGAAGGTGCTGGTGCTGTAGGCTGTCGTGAGGTGGATGGCTGTTGGGTGGGTGGCTGCCTGCGTTTGTGTGTCTTGGAAGAGGGGGTGACAGACACAGTGGGAGAGGACACAGGGGACGTGTACATGGCAGTGGGGGTGGTGACTGCACGAGTGTGGACTGTACTGGAGGGTGAGGTGGTGATGGAAGCACTGGCTGATGTTGGGGTGCATGCAGGTGTGAGTGTAGACGTCACAGGGAGGGAGGAGGGAGACGAGGAGGAGGGGGACACAGGGGTGGCAGTGGCTGTTGGCATGTCTGCATCTGGGTGTTGCTCGGGTGAGTGTTTGCGGGATCTGTGGTGCTTGTGTTTGGATGAGCTGCTCTTGGGTGTTGAGGTGTGTGCAGGCTGGTCTGATGGTGTGGATGGGATAGGCTGAGGAACAGGAGACAGAGACAGGCTGGAGGCAGTCAGAAGAGGGAGGCTGGAAACAGGGACAATGGCTGCCGTCAGTGCTGAGGCCAGAGCAGTGAACGCTCGTTGATGGGCAGCCTGACCCGAATGAATGCCCTCCAGGTACGCATTGCTCTGTTGCACCTCCCTTTGCACACCCTGGATGGCATTCAGAAGGGTCGTCTGCCCAACAATGAGCGTCCTTACCAGGTCAATGAGCTCCGCACTGAGGGCAGCAGGGGCAACAGGGGCAGGGGCTGAGGTGCCTGGGGCGAAGGAGACGCGTGCCTTCCTGGGCGAACCGGCACGGAGCGAAGACTGAGGGGCTGCTGGGAGGGCGGGGCTGGTGCGCTGGGTGGCGGCTGTACCTGTAGAGGCGGGGGGCACGGATGTTGCCGCCACCCCTAGGGAGCTCCCATCCGAGGACATGTCGCTTTCGCTGCTCTCACCAGCGGTCCCCGTCGTGGTGCTCCCCTCGCCCTCCGGATCACTGGTGCCCTCGGTGTCTGTTCCTGGGCCCACCGGGGCCTTGTGTCCTGCAGCTCCCTCGTGCTCCGATGCCATATCTCCTCTGCCTGATGATGCTAATGCACACATGCACAAGAAGATGAAGAGAAAGGGTGGGGGGAGAAAAAAGAAGACCAGGTTGAGTGCATGCAATGTCAACACCGTTGGCGGAGAGGACAGACACAGGTGCCTAATGCACTAAGCCGCGCATTCGGGGTACACTACTCAGTACTACTGACTAAGACAACAGGCCAAGAAACGTCAATCCGCACATGGGAGATGCTGGACCTTCAATGGCTGTACTTGTCACCCTACAGAGGTGGGGGCCGGGGGCACAGGGCCATGCCTAAGGGAGAGGACTACACTACAGAAAGCGCCCTGGCCTAATGTCACCCACAGCCCTCCTCCCCCACCCAGACGCCTCCACTGCGCAGAAAGATAGGAGAATGTGCTGATACTCACCCCCTTGTGTCTGCTGTGATGTCTTAAAGCGCCCATCCAATTCTGGGTAGGCCACCGCCAGGATCCGGGACATCAGGGGGGTCATGGTGCGACTGGCACCCCTCCAAGTTGGGAGGCCATCCCCAGCAGTGTTTCTGCGGTCTTCCTTGTTCCGCGGCGGATGTCCTCCCACCTCTTGCGGCAGTGGGTGCCCCGTCTGTTGTGGACCCCCAAGGTCCGGACTTCCTTGGCGATGGCACGCCAAATCTCGATCTTCTGATGGGCGCTGACCTATTAGACATGTACAGGGTGGAAAGGAGGAAATCATCAATGGCCTGCATGTTAGATGTAATTGGCCCCCCCCCACCCACTTTGCCATATGGCACATGCTCTCATCTGTCGGGCGTTGCACTCCTCATTCGCCCCCCACCCCACCAACTTACATCCACCCCAATCCACACAGGCATAGCCCATTCCATTAGCACCCGGGGTACTCACTTGTTGGTCTGGAGGACCGTAGAGTAGCGCATACTGGGGGAGGACCCCATCCACGAGCTTGTCCAATTCTTCAGACGTGAAGGCAGGGGCCCTTTCCCCAGTCACAGCAGCCATTGTATCTTCCAGACCGAGGTCACAGCAGCACTTGCAGTATAGGTCCTCTCCTGTGGATGATCAGGTCTCGAGTGATTAAGCAGATAGAAAATGGCGGTCACGTCCGCGGCGGTGCATACCGCGGCGGTGCGTACCGCGACCGCCGGCGCACTTCGTTATTGGCTCCTGAAACCCATAGGCTTCAATGTTAACCAATGCGGCTTTGCGCCGCGGTCTTCGACTGCCTACCGCCACGGTGTGCCCCGCCAGCGCAGTGACCTCACATCCCATTGTCCCACTTCACAGGTCAGGCAGCCGCCATTTCAAGGGCCCACATGGCTTAATTTTGACTGCGACACACAGGCCTAGGCCTTGCATTGCCACACATACACGCCTTTCAACCCATTGCCATTCTTTAACTGTGCAAGCTGTCTGTACGTACCTGTGGTTTGGCTGACTCTGTGCTCCATGTTGTCCTTCCTAGGCACCGTCCGCTGGGACTTGGGATGAGAAGGAGGAATCCTCGCGTGTACCGACCGCTGGTGGACCTGTCGACAATGGAAGAACGCCATATAATCCTTCGATACCGACTTGACCGTGCCACTATCCATGAACTGTGTGCCCAGCTGGAGCCAGCCCTGATGTCCCCCATCCGCCAACCCACAGGGATTCCCCCTCTGGTGCAGGTTTTGTCAGTCCTCCATTTTTTGGCCAGTGGGTCATTCCAGACCACAGTGGCCATGTCATCTGGAATGTCTCAGCCTATGTTTTCAAAGATTTTGAGCAGAGTGTTGTCTGCCCTGATGAAACTCATGCGGAGCTACATCATTTTCCCCGAGGAGGGTGACTTGCCCACAGTGAAGGGTGATTTCTATGCCCTTGGACATATCCCCAACATCATTGGTGCCATTGATGGGACCCATGTGGCTTTGGTACCCCCAAAAGACGATGAGCACAGAAAGAATTATCATTCAATGAATGTCCAGGTGGTCTGTTTGGCTGACCAGTACATCTCCCATGTAAATGCCAAGTTCCCAGGGTCAGTGCATGACGCGTATGTGATGCGAAATAGCAGCATCCCCTATGTGATGGAGCAGCTACAGAGACAACGTGTGTGGCTAATAGGTGACTCTGGTTACCCCAACCTGCCGTGGCTACTGACCCCAGTAAGGAATCCCCGGACAAGGGCAGAGGAACGCTACAATGAGGCCCATGGGCGTACAAGGAGGGTGATTGAGCGAACCTTTGGCCTCCTGAAGGCCAGGTTTAGGTGCCTGCATATGACTGGTGGATCCCTAATGTACTCACCAAAGAAGGTGTGCCATATCATCGTGGCGTGCTGTATGCTTCACAACCTGGCTTTGCGACGCCAGGTGCCTTTCCTGCAGGAGGATGGTCCAGATGGTGGTGTTGTAGAAGCCGTGGAGCCTGTGGAGAGTGAAGAGGAGGAAGACTCTGAGGACGACACAGACAATAGGGACAGAGTGATACAACAGTATTTCCAGTAACACCCAGGTAAGAATCACCCACGCCATTTCACAATTGCTTCTAGCCTCCTGCATCTGTACTTTCTGTAGTTCCCCACAGATGTTTTTTATTAATTTATGCCTTTCCCTTCCCTTCTCAGTGCTGTCTGACTCAGTACCTGACTTCTGCTTGGTTCGCCCATGAAATACAGCGTATTGACATTGGTATGTTGTCATGACTAATTGACAGAACAGAAATTGAACAGTAATATGTTATCCCTTTGTTAATAATACAGCATGACTCAAAACAGGTTTGTGTGCAAAATGTGATTTATTTACAGTGCTAGATACCGTTACATGTGATTCTAAGGGTGATGGGTGGGGGTGGAGGAATATCCATGGCAGAGTCCAGTTCTCAGTCTCACAGGTGCATTGTTCTTTTGCCTGTGGAAGGATGGAGCATAGGCAGTTCATGGTTGGACAGGGTGGCAATGTGGGACAGTGGGAAGACTTGAGGGGGTATGTCCTGCTGGCGGGGGTCTTGACATCCTACTCTGTCTTTTTCTTTGGTCTCAGGCTCCTCTTACGGGGTGGTTGTTCTTCAGCAGGAGGTGGGGTTCTGGGGGGCTGTCGAGGTGTTGGGACCTCCTGTCCACTAGCGCCGGCGGAGGTGGTAGGCTGTTCCTGGTCCGGCCTAGTGACAGGGGCCCTGTGTGGTGCACCATGGTCCCGCAACGCGTCCTCTATCCTGTGGAGGGCCAGGACGATGGTCCCCATTGCGGTCCCGATGATTCTCAGCTCCTCCCTGAAGCCCATGTAGCGTTCCTCCTGCTGTGCCTGGATCTCAGTGAACCTGGCCAGTACCGTCGCCATCGTTTCTTGGGAGTGGTGGTAGGCCCCCATGAGGGTGGTGAGGGCCTCTTGGAGAGTGGGTTCCCTGGGCCTCTCCTCCCCCCCCTGTCGCACAGCAGCCCTCCGAGCTGCCCGGTTTCCCCTGGCCTCTGTCCCCTGGCCGGTGTGCCCGCTCCCACTGCCCCCAGGTCCCTGTTGTTGTTGGGGTGTCGGGTTAGCCTGGGTGCCCTGTAGTGGCAGACACACCGCTGATTGAGCTGTCCTAGAGACAGAGGCATGGGCCCGCTGGGTGGGAGCTGTGCTGGTGTCGGCAGAGGGGGTCGGGTCTGGTGTGGCCTGTGTCTGGGTGAGGGGAACCGACTGCCCAGAGGTCCCCGATGGTCCGGGCTGGTCATCAGGTTCACTGTCGACAGAGCTGCTATCCTCAGTGTGGGCCTGTTCCGGTGGTGGGATGGACACTTCTGGACCCTCCTGGCTGGTGTGTTGTCGTTCGGGTCCTGCATGGGGTAAGAGAGTTTGGTTATTGTTTCTGTGTGTGCAATAGCATGCGTGTTGTGGGTGCCCTTGTCCCCCAGTGCAGGCATTCCCTGGAGGGAGGTGTTGTGAGGGTATTTAGTGGGGGGGAGGGGTTAGTGCAGTGGTCATGCTTAGGTGATGGGTGCCCATGGTTTGTGTTGGCATGCAGGAGTTGGTGTTGGGATGGGTGGGTTGTGCTGGTGAGACATTGTCAGGAAGGATGTGTGCTGGGGGGTTGGGGGTGAGGGTGGGGGTGTGGGTTGGCATGCTGGTGGGGTGTGGGGGATATAGTAGTTGAGATGGGACTTACCAGAGTCCATTCCTCCGGCTACTCCTGCGAGGCCCTGAGGATGCAGGATGGTCAAGACCTCTTGCTCCCACGATGTAAATTCGGGAGGGGTGGGTGGGGGTCCGCCGCCAGTCTTCTGGACCGCGATGTTGTGCCTGGAGACCATCGACCGGACCTTCCCCCGTAGGTCGTTCCATCTTTTGCGGATGTCCTCCCTATTCCTGGGATGCTGTCCCACCGCGTTGACCCTGTCCACGATCCGCTGCCATAGCTCCGCCTTCCTGGCTATACTGGTGTGCTGCACCTGCGAGCCGAAGAGCTGGGGTTCAACTCTTAGGATTTCCTCCACCATGACCCGGAGTTCTTGGTCCGAAAATCGTGGATGCCTTTGGGGTGCCATGGGGTGGTGTGGGTGAGGTGTGGGGTGGTATATGTGATGAGGAGTGTGTTGGTGAGTGGTGCTTTGTGCTACTATGTGGTGTGTGTGATGGTGTAGTGTGCCTCAGTGTGTCTTGCTTTGGATTGTCTGCTGTGTCTCTCTCTCCTTCTCTCAGTAATTGGGGTCGCAGGGGTTTGTGGGTGATGTGGGTGTGTGTTTTATAGTTGGTTGATTGTGTGGGAGTGGTGTGTGTATGTGTATCAGGTGTGTGTTTTTCAAATTGTCCAATGTGGCTGTGTTTTGGTGATGTGTGTGTATTCTGACCGCGGCGGTGTGTAGCGCCAATGGAATACCGCGTTTGAATGACCGCCGTGTGGATTCGTGGGTCGTAATGGCATGGGCGTATTTCTGTTGGCGTGACGGTGGAGGTTTGGTCATCTCCAGTTTATCGCTGCCCGCCGATGTGGCGGGCTGCAGTGGAGGACGGATTTTTGGAGGTTTGGCCGTTGTGGGTCAGAATGACCGTGGCGGTTGACCGCGGCCGCGGCGGTGTTATGGCGGTCTTCTGACCGGCGGTAAGGGCATTTTACCGCCGAGGTCAGAATCACCCCCATAGTGTTGCTTGTGCACCTATGAAGTGATAACAAACTGTCTGTTTACTTCCATTGCATAAATATTTAGCTGTTAGGCGGCAGATAGCACTAAGCCAGGACAGGACTCCAACGAAAGGAGGGCTGTTGGCCCATTAAATGAGGCCATTGTTTTGAGCCCAGATGGACGTGAGAATAAGAAACCCCCTACAGATTGCTGCTACCAAAGTAAAGCGGACAATGTGAAGCTGCTGGTGAATGTCTTCTGGTGTCAGCAAATTACCCCTGGACAATTTCAGTGTATTTCACTGATGCTGGCTCCAATTTCAGAACCAGCTCAATAATAGCTGCCAGACCCCCCCCCTCAGTTCCTGCAACAATTAAAAGAAAAATGTACATAAGGAGTGATTGGAAACTAGTGTTGAAGTGGTAAGAGGTGATGTGAGGTATGCAAATGGAGGATTTCAGAAAGATGTGAGGATAAATGGGACCCTACAGGCTTACCCTCACTTCACCCACATGGGCATGCAAAACTGGTCATGACGCAGCATCATGTTGCATACGTGGAGTGCTTCTTTCATTTCCATTTTAAATATATGTGATCATTGATCTGTGCACTCTGCTGAGAGGCCAAGGATTGCATGTGCATTTAGTCTAAACACTTTATTGACCCACTGGCAGGTACTGTGAGAAACAAGTACTACTATTAGCCTCCCGGCTTTCAGCTGGCCCACTAACCTTTTGTAAAGGGGAATTGTTGTACAGCTCAGTACCTTTTCTACATGTTTGTAACATTTGCACAATTATTTTAGTATATGGCCTACATTTCCAAAGGGCCATTTAGCCAGTTGACCCAGTACTAGTAGTCACCGGTGCATTAAATAAATGTTTCAGTGGTATATGTTTAAAACTTCATTTAGGGCATGGATGGCATTGGATTAAATTTAAAATGTTGGCTATTGTGTATATTTGATTTTGTTTGCAAAAAGTGGTTATATTATGTGGTAATAATATTTGATGGCATAGGAGGATGTTGACATTTTGTGCATGCGGCCAGTGCCTCTTTGCCATTGGCTCGAATGTGTTCTTCTTTGTTCTCTGTGCTCCTTGTTGTTGTTTGACCATGAGATGGCAGCTATTTTGTGCATGTAGCTAGTGTCCCTTTGTCATATGCTTGCATGTGTTCTTTTTTCTCCATGCATCCTTGTTTGCAGCTGTTTTATGACCATGACTATGTATTTGGCAGCCATTTTGTGTCAGGCAGCCAGTGTCCCTTTGCCATAGGCATGCATTTGTTCTTTGTCTGAAATGTTCTCCTTGCTCCTTGTTGGTGTTGTTTGACCATGTGGCTGGCAACCATTTTGTGCATGCAGCTAGTTTCTCTTTGCCATAGGCTTGCATGTTTTATTTGTTTGCCATGCCCCCTTGCTCCTTGTTGTTGTAGTTTGATCATATGGCTGGCAGCCATTTTGTGCATGCAGCCAGTGTCCCTCCCTTTGCTATATGCTTGCATGTGTTCTTTGTTTGCCATGCCTTCTTGCTCATGTTGTTTGAGCATGTGGCTGGCTGGCAGCCAATTTGTCCATTTACCCAGTGTCCCTTTGCCATAGACTTGCATGTGTTCTTTGTTTGCCATGCCTCCTTTTATGAGGTTGTTGTTTGACCATGACCATGTGGCTGCCAGCCATTTTGTGTATGCAGCCAGTGTCCCTTTGCCATAGACTTGTATTTGTTCTTTGTTCTCCATGCATCCTTGTTTGCAGTTGTTATTTGACCATGTGGCTGGCAGCCATTTTTTTGCATGCAGCCAGTGTCCCTTTTCCATAGGCCTGCATTTGTTCTTTGTTTGCCATGCTTCCTTGCTCTTTGCTGTTGTTTGATAATGTGGCTGGCATGAGTTCTTTGTTCTCCATGCCTCCTCCTTGCTCCTTGTTGTTGATGTTTGACCATATGGCTGGCTGGAAGCCATTTTGTGTGCTGCAGCCAGTGCGTCCTTGACATAGGCTTACATACAAACATTGTTAATTATTGATCATTTGGTTTTCAAGCTTCTATTTTTATTTTTTTCTATTTTAATCTTTACATTTTCATTGTCAATTTTAATTTTTTATTCAATGTTTGTATTTAATTTTTTTATTTTAGTTTTTATATTTATTTTTTATGTTTTTATTTTTTATTTTAATTTTTGTTTCTTTTTTATTTTAATGTTTATATTTTACTTTTGATTATTTTTTCAATATTTTTTTCAAATTTTTTTATTTAATTCTACATTTTGCCTTGACCCATCCATCCACATCCATCCGATCCATCCATCCATCCACCAAAGACACACAGCTTCACTACAGCATTCCGTTTCTTGGGTGGAACTCCATTTCCTCCAGGACACCCTGGTTGCGGAACATGGCAGACAAATCAACAGCATAATTAATTTTGTTAATGATTATTCCATTTCCCTTGGACCACCATGCTGCCAAAGGTTATTTAAAGGATTATTCAATTTACCCATGCACCTCTCTCTAACTACCCCAAGTGTCTCCTTTAAAACAGATGGAGATAAAGCAAAGAGCTAGATCTGCCTGTTGTGCTGTATGATTTCATATGTATTTTTATGGTGTGATGGTGTGAGTTGCCTTTACAATGTTTGATTAAATAGGCATTTTACGCGACTAACCAACTGCTCTAAGATTGCATTTCTCTTCCCTATTTTCAACATGCAACAATGCCACATTTCACTAACAACATGTTTTTCTTGCTTGATTGTTTTCAGGTGCACAAGAGAAGAGACCCCACATCACCCACCGTATTGCCAAAGAGAAGGTCTTAAAGTTACTTCGGTCCACAGGCACCAAACTCTTTCGCTTGTACATCTTAGTGCCACTGCCAACCTAGAACTTAAGATGGCCCCAAAGAAAGCTCCTCCCAAGAAAGTGGCCAGTAAGCAGAAGCAGCTTTCTGCCAGTGACGTGCCAACTGCAACCTTTTTTGGGAGATGTGTGGCTGACACACTGGCCGCCGGGGAGGAACCGGGGAGCAACACTCCTTCATCAACAGCACCACCCCAACCCAACCCGAGGACCATGTCTGTCAGTGAGGCAGGCACTACAATCATGGTGAATACAACGAGCAGTGATGTTGAAATGGATTTGTTCCTTTCGCAAAGTAGTAACCAGTGGTTTCAGGAAACAGAGCAAAGTGGACATCAGCCGCAGCCAGATCTTCCTGAAGTTGGAGCAGAACAGGAGGTTGAGCTTCCTGCTGAGCAAGAATCTTTTCTTTTAGAACCAATGGCTCCCAGATCTCCAGCAAGAAAAAGGAAGGGTACTACTCCACCATCTTCTCAAAGCATCCCTTGGGGATGACAATGATAGGTATATGGAGTGGACCCTGTCAGAGTCCGAAAGACGTTAGGAGAGGCAAGGGAAAAGAAAAGTTCCAGAAAGCCTTAGAATCATGGAAAGGGATGATGATGAGAATGATGACGACAAGCTAGTCATTGTGGAAGCTGACACAGAGGAGTCCAACATTACTATCCAACCTGCTCCAAGGGATTTCACACTGGCAGCACTGCCATCTCCTATATTTGTAAGGCCCCAGCAGAGACCTGCACAAACCCGTACCTCAGTAGACATATGCACTGCAGAGAGGCAATCGACACACCCACCTACATCCAGTTCTTCTTCAGGCATTTGCAATGGCCCAATAAGAAAGTACTCCTCCCCAGCTTGGAACTTTTTTATGATTAGCAAACAGGAAGAGAACATTGCCAAATGTTCCATTTGCCACACAAGTGTTTGTCAAGGTAAGCCAGGTTCACAGTACAGTACTGGAGGCCAGACAACCCATATATAAAACATCACGCAATCTGGTGGGAGGAGTACCTTAAAAAACAGCTCTATGTGGTCTAGGTGGTAAAGGTGAGGAGAGCCAGGAAACATCAGCTACAACAGGTTTAATCATGGTGAAAGGTGAGGAAGAAGAGGGTGACATCCTCATGCAAAGCAGCCTGTCCCCAAAAGTGCACCACAATCATGTGCCTCAGCGACCTCACATTTGCACAGGAAGACTGAGAGTCAGATGGAGACACCACAGCATACAGTGGCTGCATCACCAATTCTTTCCAACAAATTGATTAGCTGAGAAGTAAGCAAAGTAAAGAAACTTTACTTACTCTATTGCAGAGTAAGGCAGATGGATCAGGCAGGTAGCTAGAGCTTTTGCTATAGAAGAGTATTGGGGCATCACTGATCTCTCTACAGATGAAGAGTTTCCTTCTTTATTCATCCAAGCAATTATTCAATTGTCTTTTCATTCTTCTCCTATATACAGCCATATCCACAATGATTTAAGCTTTACTTATTCTTATTCAGTTGTTCAACGAAATTCACCATCCTTTATCCATCCATTCAGTATCCACACAATCCACCCTTTCTTTCAATCATCCTTTCACCCTCCCATCCATTTACCTATACCAATACTCACACAGGCATCCTTTTTTATCCACCCACGAATTCTTTATTTTCACTCTTTTCACCCATCCTTTCTTTTAACCTTCCGTTCTTTCACATTTCTATCAAGCCATCATTTTTAGGGTACAATATGTGTGCTTTTTCTGAGTTGCAAATAAAAGAGGCCATAAGTAACCCAACCACTGCTGTAGCTGTAATACGGGGGGGTTCATGAATCTGATCATAACAACACCCTTGTAGCTAGTGAGTAAGAGTTATTGTCAATAAGCAAGCAATGTGACTTACCATCTGCTCCTGCAGCAGTCAAACTTGAGCTGGCTCCACTGGTTGGTGTGGCTATAAAAAACAGTATACCGTTTTTAGATGCCAGGTACACCTCCCAGTCTTAATTTTTTTAGATGGGCAGAGCTATATCCTGTGACTGACGATGACTCAGAATCACTGAAGAGTAATGAAGGGATGGAATAAAAAAATAGTCAATGAAATACAGCAAAAAAAGATAATGCAGGGATAACTGGAATTAAACAAAACTTTGATAGGGGAGTTGGAAGAAAGGGAGACAGTATAAAAAAAGTAAACAAGTTAAAATTAAAAGTAGCATGAAAGTGGAGAGAGGTAAAAGTTAGGTAAAATAGTAATAACGATATTAAATAATAGAACTTACTGGGATGAGCAGAGCCATCAGCATCGGCGCTGGTGGTCGGCACCTCCCCAGCTTTTGTCGGACGCGCCAGTGCAGTGCCCATCTTCTTGCCCTTCAAATCAAATCATTAACATTTATAAAGCGCGCTACTCACCCGTGCGGGTCTCAAGGCGCTAGGGGGGAAAGGGGGGGTTATCGCTGCTCGAACAGCCAAGTCTTTAGGAGTCTCCGGAAAGCGGAGTGGTCCTGGGTGGTCCTGAGGCTGGTGGGGAGGGAGTTCCAGGTCTTGGCCGCCAGGAAGGAGAAAGATCTCCCACCCGCCGTGGAGCGGCGGGTGCGAGGGACGGCAGCAAGTGCGAGGCCAGCGGAGCGGAGGGGGCGGGTGGGGACGTAGAAGCTGAGGCGTCTGTTGAGGTATTCCGGTCCCTTGTTGTGGAGGGCTTTGTGTGCGTGGGTGAGAAGACGGAAGGTGATCCTTTTGCTGACTGGGAGCCAATGCAGGTGTCTCAGGTGTGCGGAGATGTGGCTGTTGCGGGGTACGTCGAGGATGAGGCGGGCCGAGGCGTTTTGGATGCGTTGCAGGCGGTTTTGGAGTTTGGCTGTGGTCCCGGCGTAGAGGGTGTTGCCGTAGTCCAGGCGGCTCGTGACGAGGGCGTGGGTCACGTTTTTTCTGGTGTCGGCGGGGATCCAGCGGAAGATCTTACGGAGCATGCGGAGAGTGAGGAAGCAGGCGGAGGACACGGCGTTGACTTGCTTGGTCATGGTGAGAAGAGGGTCCAAGATGAAGCCGAGGTTGCGGGCGTGGTCTGCGGGGGTCGGTGCGGTGCCGAGGGCCGTGGGCCACCAGGAGTCGTCCCAGGCGGACGGGGTGTTGCCGAGGATGAGGACTTCCGTTTTTTCAGAGTTCAGCTTTAGGCGGCTGAGCCTCATCCAATCTGCGACGTCCTTCATACCCTCTTGTAGGTTGGTCTTGGCGCTGGCGGGGTCCTTGGTGAGGGAGAGTACAAGTTGGGTGTCGTCGGCGTAGGAGGTGATGATGATGTCGTGCTTGCGTACGATGTCGGCGAGGGGGCTCATGTAGACATTGAAGAGTGTCGGGCTGAGCGATGAGCCTTGAGGTACGCCGCAGATGATCTTGGTGGGTTCTGAGCGAAACGGAGGGAGGTAAACTCTTTGGGAGCGGTTAGCGAGGAAGGAGGCGATCCAGTCCAGGGCCTGGCCTTGGATCCCGGTGGAGCGTAGGCGGGTGATTAGGGTGCGGTGACAGACGGTGTCAAAGGCAGCCGAGAGGTCGAGGAGAATGAGGGCGACTGTTTCACCGTTGTCCATCAGGGTTCTGATGTCGTCTGTGACTGAGATGAGGGCGGTTTCCGTGCTGTGGTTGGTTCGGAATCCGGTTTGTGAAGGGTCGAGCAGGTTGTTGTCTTCCAGGAAGGTGGTCAGCTGTTTGTTGACGGTCTTTTCTATTACCTTGGCTGGGAAAGGTAGAAGAGAGATGGGGCGGAAGTTTTTCAGGTCGCTTGGGTCAGCCGTAGGTTTCTTTAGTAGGGCGTTGACTTCAGCGTGCTTCCAGCATTCGGGGAAGGTAGCAGAAGAAAAAGAAGAGTTGATGACGGTCTGGAGGTGCGGGGCGATGATGTCGTCGGCTTTGTTAAAGATGAAGTGCGGGCAGGGGTCCGAAGGGGCGCCGGAGTGGATAGAGTTCATGATGGATTTGGTTTCTTCCGTGTTGATGTGGGTCCAGTTGTTGAGGGTGATGTCCGGGGAAGCGGGTTCAGTGGTGTATGGTTGGGTCTGGTGTCCGAAGCTGTCGTGGAGGTCGCTGATCTTGCGATGGAAGAAAGTGGCGAGGGATTCGCACAAATCCTGTGAGGGCGTGACGGCGTTGGCGCTGGCGCTGGGGTTGGAGAACTCTTTGACGATGCTGAAGAGTTCTCTGCTCTTGTGGCTGTTTTTGTCTAGTCTGTCGGTGAAAAAGTTCCTTTTGGCAGTGCGGATCAGGTGGTGGTGTTCGCGTGTAGCGTTCTTGAGGGCGGTCATGTTGTCAGCGGCCCTTGGGTGCTGATGTAAGATTAGAGATAAAGAAGATGTAAAAAATACATTAGTGGTACTGTTAATCTCCACAATATTATTATATAACAGGCAAATGCAATAACATTGTACTTAAATCAGATCGCCTATGGTTCTATACTAGAATGATCAATTATCTTTGAGTTGGCTATACTCCTAAAATCCATAGTCCAAATTACCTTAACAAAAACTACATTTGGAACTAATGCATTGCAATGAATGATGTGTCATTCTTTTCTCATTTCTCAAGCCCCTTGATGGACCAACTCAATCTCCCTTTGCAATCCATGCATACTTGCATCATTGTGAAACTGCTTCGTACTGTACTAGCTACATAAAGTCACAGAGAAAGCTAACTCACTGATATCACTAATTCACTATGGAGACAGAACTCCTCAGTCTGTGCCACAATGGCTTCTTAAATAAGCAGTCAAAGAGAGTGTCAACCTGAGAGTAAGATGACGTAGCTCCGAGCACTTGCCTAGCTCTAACCAGATCACATAATAAAATAATATTCTTAACGTAAACTAAATGTAACTTACCTCTGAGTGGAAGACACATGCTATTCGGATTTTTTTTTTAGCATTGTAGAACATAAACACAATAAAAATATAATACGTACCACACCCCGGTATCTTGATGCCTAACATGTGGATCAGGTTCTGCTTGCGGTCGATTATATCTTCCCAGCAGTGCATCAGCTGCTGGGTGGTGCCCAGTACCTTGGTGGTGGCTCTGACCAACCGGTGCACCCTAGCCCAGGAATGCTGACGCTCCTGCAGGAGGTAACCATTCCCAGGCCTGCTACCAGCATGGAGGAGAGGTGGCGCTACATATAAAAAAACAGTGCTGCCACCTCCTGCTCGCTAAAGATCGGCTGTCACCCACAAGGCAGGCCACAGCTGTTGCCCTGCTCTGCCACTGTGCTTGGTGGGGTTCAGGGGCAGGGTGAAAAAGAGGAGAAGAGGAAAAGGAAGATAAACAAAAATACAAAAAGTCACAAAAAACATAAAAAAAATAAAACAAAGTAAAAATAACCAGACACAAGAAGACACACTAATACTTTAAATAAAAAATAGGGGTAGATCAAGTGTAAGGGTAGAGGATTACCAAGATTGGGGTTGGATTGAAAGTTGAAGGCCCAGCACCATAAACAGAGAAAAAAACAAGATGGCCATGCCCATTCAAATTGTGTGGTGCTGTTCGTATGCGGATTTTGAGCACGGCTCCGTAGTTCGCGCTGCTTTTGACGTCAAATGCAATGTGACCGGGAACAATGGAGAACCTCACCCACTCACGGAACTCCGCTTACTGCGGCAGGATTTTTTATGGCAACTTCACAAAGTTCTGCGTAGTGTGACTCCGCACACTCCTACTCTTTTCACTTACAAATACATTTTTCATTTCAGTTTGTCCAGAAACATCTCATCCTAAGTATATTATTTTTCAAAGTCTAAAAAAACTCACTCTCTCATCTCTCTCTCTCCCCCTTTCTCTTTCAATTTGTCTCTGTCAATCTTCATTTAAATGTCTCTCTCTCTCTCTCTCTCTCTCTCTCTCTCTCTCTCTCTCTTCCTCTCTCAATCTCTGACTTTCTCTCTTTCTCTCGCTCTTTCTCTCTATCTCTCAGTCTCTCTCTCCTCCATCCCGTAATGGGGTTGAAAATAGAGAGTGAGATTGTTATTGCAATGGTCCCTCCATACAATGACTTCAAAGTGTCACACTATCAGGATGTGTGGTTCCAATGTCATAAGTATGTTTTGCTGCATAGAAGTACAGGCTCACTGGTGGTCTGCTGTTAAAGCGCATGAAGTGTGACTCCGTAGATTGACAATTCAAGACCTGGTATGGCATGGTAGGGTTTCTCTTTATTTACTAGTTTTTTTAATATTAAAATTGCTTGATGATGGAACATTTATGTCTTTTTCCGTCATGATCTTTTGATCAGGTGTCATAGCTCTGGCTGGATAGTAAAGAAGAAGGAGTCGCCGGTGGGCTAGTGGTTAGGGTGTCAAAGCTCCACTGTGAAGGTTGACTGTTCTAGTCTAAGTGTTTTAGTGGTCATTGCCCTGCTTCATTTTCTTTTCAACTTCAAATATTTAACGTACATTCCGAAAAGAGATCTGACTCTCTTTACTTGACAAATTCATTTTACATTCAATTTGTCTGGAAACATCTCATTCTAAGTATATCAAACTCTACCTCTCTCTCTCCCCCCTCTCTCTTTCAATTTGTCTCTGTTAATCTCTTTCTCTAAATGTCTCTCTCTCGCTCTCTCTCTCAATCTCTGACTCTCGCTCTCTTCTATCCCATAATGGTATGGAAGAGAGAGAGAAGGGTTGTTAATGCAAAGGTCTCTTCATACAATGACTTCGAAGTGTCACACTAGCAGGATGTGTGGTTCCAATGTCAGGTATATTTTGCAGGATAGCCCTACAGGCTCACTGGTAGTCTGCAGGTAAAGTGCATAAAGTGTGATTCTGTAGGTTGATGGTTCAAGTCCTCGTATAGCATGGCAGTGTTTCTGTTTATTTTCTAGTTCTTTTAAATGTTAAAAGCGCTTAGTGATGGAACATTTGCGTATTTTTCCCATCACAATCTTTGGTTCGGATGTCATAATTCTGTCTGGACACCAAAGCCTAAGGAGTCACCTGTGGGCTAATGGTTATGGTGTCAGAATTTCTCTGTGAAGGTTGAGTGGTCTAGTGTAAGTGTTTTAGTGGTAATTTTCGTACTTTATTTTCTTTTCAACTTCAGGTATTTAAAGTACATTCCGAAAAGAGATCTGACTTTCTTTACTTGACAAATTCATTTTATATTTCAATTTGTAAGGAAACATCTCATTCTAAGTACATCATTCATCAAAGCCTACAAAAACTCTCTCTCTCTTTCTCTCCCTCTCTCTCGCTCTCTCTCCCTCTCCCTGTCTCTCAATTTGTCTCTGTTAATCGTTTTCTCTAAGTCTCTCTCTCTCTCTCTCTCTCTCTCAGTCAGGGGCTTAGTGACGGAATATTTATGTATTTTTCCCATCACCATCTTTGGGTCGCATGTGTTAGAGATTACAATTTACTGATACATTAGTGGCATAGATGTCAGCATATGGTGACTTATAATCCTCATTTAAAAGGCTAACAGAGAACATTAACTTGCAATATAAAAAATGCACATTTGAATAAAGGCTAACATTGTGACCTCCACTTGTTTGGGCATCGCGTATTACCGTGGCAGATGTTGTGCATTTGCATTGAATAAACATTAACTCTAAATTTCCAACAAAACTATTATTTTTAATGACACAGAAGATGTGAAATGTATAACATGAGTAGTAAGCAAAAATGATTTAATAGTACTTATGTTGATTTATTATTGATTTTATTAATGTGGAGTTAAATGTGTGCCGAAAAATAAATGCACACTGAAATTAATTTCTAATGTTTGTATTAATAATGATCTCAACTAAATGATTTTTCGTTGCATTTGTATAAATTAATGGTATGCAGTAGTATAAATGTTTTAGACATAAGAATTGTGCATTTAAGCTTACTTAGCCAGACAAGGCCTGAAGATTAATTTTGCTGTAGTTGAGGAAAATGCTAATTCATCATGTTCCCATTGATCTGAATTCTTTCCTCGGTTCGTTATGTGTTAGAAAATGCCCTGTTGTATTGAAGACAAAGACCATGGCTTTATTAACAAATGTAACAGTATTTGTTCTAGCTGTTGAATGAAACAGGAAGACTTATTGAATTCACATCAGAACTGCTGAAATTGTCTTGTGTAGCCTGGGAAAAGAACTGAATGTTTCAAACCATTTATAATTGTTATATTTTGGTGGAACTGTCTGAACTCATTGAGATGACTTTGCATCTTCCCTGAGTAAAGCCTGAATAGTTGCAAACCTGTTTGGTGTTTACAATTTTCATTGGATATTGATCAACGTGCACAAGATGAGCCCACAAAGTCAACCAATCAGAACTCTTTGGACATTTCTAGACAGAGAGAGACTTTTGAAACTTTGAGTGAGTCTTCTGGTAGTTCTCTCCATGTCACCTTCTGTTCCTCTTCAAGTCTTCTACCTATCATGCTATGAGTTTCTCTTTAGTCTTATATCCCCCCTTACTTATGCTGTTCAGTACTAGTAAGCCCAATTAACTACTGAATTGCTTTATGTGCAGCCCGTGATCTGCACAGCCCTTGATGCCGCTGTCTACTGATGCTGTGAAGTTGTTGATGCTCTGATCTCACAAATCCTTCCTCTCTGTTGTCTATGAAGAGAGGTATATAACATGCAATGTGACAATTCTTATTTCCGTTTCAGTTTAGATGGTTTACACCAGTGATCATTTTGATAGAGTTGCCCAACTTAGATGATTTTACAAATATTATTTTTTCTTTTCTTTTTATGTTTTGTCCACATTTGATTGTTGTCCCCACACATGGAAGTCCAATGTCGTGATTAGAAGTAGGGATGGCCCGGCCTAAAATTTGAATGCGGTTGTTTGAATTTGACCAATGTCACAATCAACTGCTTTGAAATCGTTTTTTGTTATAGAATTCATTGTGTTATTTATTTGTGCTATTTTGTGAGAGTATTTAATTGCATTGATGTTTAGTAGGCTCAATCTTTTTAGACGCTTTGGTCAGCCTATGGTTTTCATGTATGCTTATATTGAGAGTTGCATTCAATTTATATTATATTGGCTTTGTGGGTGTAATAAAACTTTAAAATTTGATTCAGTTTGTAGTCATGATTTAATGGCCAAATTGGTCATGGTGTTTATGTGTGTTTAGACAAATTTTATTATTGATGTAAATTGAAACGCATTTGATTACCACACTCCTCATTAAGTCCAAGCATCCCATCGACCTCTAGTGTGGGTGAGTCAGATTGGGGTGGCCCACCCATGCAGGGTTTCCATAACTGGAAGTGGAAAATGGAAACCCGCACCTGCAGTTTTTGGTAGCAGAGTTATGGTTTTGTCTTATGAGGAGGGGAATAAGATTTGCCCATATTGTTCTTGGTGAAAGTGTAGGGGTAGAGAAAATTCCAGCATTGTGATACACGTGTAAAGTAAGTGTTTTGAGTAGGGTTAGTGCTTGCAATGCTTTTGCTAAATTGCGGTGAAGTCTAAATGTGTGAAATGTTTATGGAGTTTGCGTACTCCAAATGAGTGGGGAGTTTGCATACTCTGAGCGAGTGATGCGCTTTGTGCTAAAAAAATTGCTCATGTGGTTGTTGTTGTAGTTTACGGGTCCAGCATCGCCTAAGACTCCGGAGTACCTCACAAGTGTATGGAGAAATGTAGTTAATTTATTGTCTGAAGTGGGGTGTTATCCGATTGAGTGCTGTTGACAAAACCAGTAGATTCCTTGAGTGCATGAGTTGTTGGCTGGTATTAGGTAAGTCCTGCATGCACACAGAGGATCCATATCAATCGGTGTGAGATTTGTGGGTCAAATCTTACTTGTGTATGTGTGAAAGCTAAAGTCCGAAGTGTTGCCATACTGCTTTCAAAGTGTTTGAGTCCTACTCGTAGTGAGCAGACAGGTTTGTTTTTTGTGCTCGCAATATTTGCATCTAGTTGTATGCATGAGTTGTGTATGAGAAGGCTGTGAAGTGAGTTGCAGTGGCAGAGTGAGCGGAGTGTGACAACATTTGGTCCGCGCTAGGATTGGTCAGTTAGAGACAAAAGCCGAACACAGATTGGTGGACAAGACTGCGATGCTATAGGTTGAGTACAATTTGCAAAAAGGATTGTGAGATTGAAATGTACTTCCTGGATTAATAGAAATAGTGTTTGTGAATTAGATTTGTGTAAAAAACAAAAATTAAGTTTTTCAAAGCTTTAAGGAGTGCGCTCACAGGAGATGTTTTTATTATTGGTAGAGAAGGGGAGCCTACACCACCTGAGGGTACACTGGCATTTGAGGTGATGGAAGAGAGAGAAGTTTTAGCATGTCTTTGGGTGAAACAGTGGTGCAGAATCACAGAGAGGAAAGGTAGCTTTCCCCAGTTATCAGAACTTTTAATTTGAGGAGATTAGATAATTTATGGAGTTTTGTCTGAATCAAAACCCCTTCCTAGAACTTAGAATTCAATGCACTTGCCACTTGGGAATTAGTTGCAAGGCAGAAAGAGGCTCATACATTTGAGAAAAGAATGGGAAAGGCAGAAAAGACATTGGCAGAAGCTAGATAGGATGAGGAGCAGAAAGTTTGGAGAGGTGACACGTTACACGTAGTGAAGCTATACCCAGTAATAATCCAGGAGGGAAATGGAGGTGTTAGATCTAAAGCTAAAAAGAAGTCTACGGAGGATATGGAGCAGAAATCAGATGAATGCGAAAAGGCAACAGACATCAAGAGTGATTCAGATGATTAATTGTAACACAGCTTTTACACAGTCGTTCCTCACTGTATAGTGGAGTTGAATCAGTAAATCAGAATATAACCCAGAGTATAGCCACAGATCCAGTTTTGCGATTCCAATTTCAGGTAACCCCAAGTGTACCTGCTGCTACCGATTCACAGTTGCCAGCAGTTTATCCAGCATTTCCAGTTGTTAACACAGTCTAGAATATTGCAGTTCCACCCCAGCCACAACCAACTCAGAATTTAAGAATGGCTCAGATGGAGTCTACGACTGATGTAATGACAACTGCACAAATTGTGAATCAGAGGCAAGCAATGCCTATGTATCCTCTAGTATCAACACCACAAAATGTTGCCCTAAAACAATCAAATCAGACCCTTGGTTCAATGTCAACAGGTCAAGGTACGGAACAGATGTATCCACCAAGTCAAACAAATTTGTCGGGACGCAGACGCATTAACAATTCCTGTGACAGTAGGTTCACTTGTTCCTTTGTATGCCCAGGGTAACAATGGAAGTAGTCCTCAGACTCCAAATCTTGTATCAATGGGACATTCATCTTTTGCAACTGATGCAGAAATGGAAGGAATGAGCACTACTGTGCCAGCCATGACTCCTATGAATTCTTCCAGTTCCAACCAGATATATGACAAAACAGGACAGTTGATTGATGTGACATGTCCCCCTTGCTCCACAGGTTCATCTCCACTTACTCCACAGCAGGTTATGAGAGTACCATGTAATAGTCTCTAGCCTAAGTCCTGAGGTAGTAACATTAGTTTACAAGGATTATCAACACAGCAACTAATAGAATAGTTAGATAGTGTGAGTGCAGCATCATCTTTGGGAAACATATCAGAGGAAGGAAATACACTGAATTTGGCTAGACTGAAATTGAAATAAAATTAAATGATTGAGGGGACACTTAAGCTGGACAGGTTGATTCTGATAATGAAGATGAGTTGCATTTTATCTGCAAGGATGTTACACACAGTGCATGGCATGTTTACGGGAAGTTAGCTAATTTGGCAGAGAAGTATGAAATTGAACTAGAGCATTCCAAAAAGTTAAAAAGGAGGTACAGATTAGAATTAGATTCTAGAGATATTGAAAACATGAGATCACCTGGCATGAAAATTCACATTAGAGGTTTGATTCAAAGCATCCAAACATGGGGAGCCTTAGATAAATGGGAAGGCAGATGGGTGAAGAAAAGAAATCAGAATTAAAAACAGATTGAGCCCTTAAATGGTGCAGAGCAGGCTGAGGGAGCTGTAAAAATGATACCAATGAGGGAAATTCGGGGAGGTAATTATGTTTGTATAATTTACCAATGACTACCCGAAGTTGAGAGAGAAGCTAGTGGAATGGTATCAATGGACGCAGAGGTTTGTTAAGCTTGCGAAGTGTTTGTGGGAAGATCTGAACACTGTATTTGAAATTGTGGATCCAAAAGATTTGTGGGTTGAGTGTAAATGGAGTGTTGATTGGCCAACACGGGAACCGCAAAGAGACCTAGTGACAGGTGCGCCATCTGAGGAGGTGATCAAAAGCTATTATAAAGTAATTGAATTTCTGAAAACTAGAGTTTCCCCTAAAGATGTCGATTGGCAGAGGATAGACAGGAGAGCCCAGGAATTGAAGGAGTCTGTTCAAACTTATTATGAGAGATTGTGACATGCATTTAATCAGTATAGTGGTACTGAGGTTATTGAACCAAGAGATATGATTCATTTTGTATTTAGATTTGTGCAACGATTGAAGCCAGAAATAAGCATTGTGATTCGGAATCATTTGATTTGCTGGCAAGATAAAACGATGGATAAAGTACTGCAGTATTCAAAATACTGTTGTGACGAAACTGAATTGAAGTAGAAGAAATTAACGGAAAAGGCGATGGTGATGCAAATTAAAGCTACTCAAGCAGAACTGTACGGTCCTCAAGTGATAAAGAACACAGGTGGAATGCAGGGAGTACCATAGCAAGGCGGTGTGATGCAGCAGTTTAGAGGTAGAGGTTGTGGAGCTTAAGTTGAACTGAAGGTTAGTGTGAGTGATGTTCAGTTCCAGAGGAAATTGCTGCCATGTTATGCATGCAGCAATGTCAGACACTAGAGATGGGAGTGTCCATAATATATTTTCAATAATTTGATGCAAGGTGGTGGTGCTACACGGATGGTTGACAATGATCAATTTCAAAATCACAGAGTTAAGAGACCCCAAAATCAAAACGTAAATGTTCCTACTGGAACAGCACAATGCCAATTCCCCACCAGCAAGAACAGTTTCCTCACCAGCAAATTGCAAATGCAGATTCCACAAGCTCTGTTGGCCAAGCAACAGGTAATGGTTCCTCATCAGAACACAAACCAGAGAACAAATGCAAATGTAAATTAGTTAATCCCACAATATACACTCATCAAATTTAGTGAGGATGAAGTGAGCAAGGAATGCCTGAATGTGTGTTGGCTGCCTCCTTGGAGGTAGATCAGCGTGGTCCTTATGTGAAAGCAAGTGTAATGGGACATTATGTTTCTTTTCTGGTTGACACTGGACAACCTGTTTCACTGTCAGATCTGCAGAAGTCCCTAATTTGCCCTTTTTTGGAACATTCCAATTAAAATAGGAACCTATGAGGATGTACACCAATTTGTGGTCTGTGACTCAAGTCCTGTGAGTATGCTGGGAAGAGATTTGCTACGCAAGTTAAAAAGCTCCATCATTTGTTACTCATGATCTAAACAAATAGTGATGAAATCTCCAACCAAATTGATGAGATGTATTCTCTCATTTCATTGTTTCCTATTATGACAGTCAGAAATTTGCCTGATGAATTGTGGGACACAGTGATATTGAGAGTTTGGGATCTTTCAGGAAAGGATAATGGACTTATACAAGGTGTTGAGCCAATCAAAGTAACCCTAAAGCCAAATCCAGTTTTCCCAGAACGCCACAGTATAACATTGCCCCAGAAGAAATTGAGAGAATCACTCCAATAATTACAGATTTTGTCGAGCAGGGAGATCTAAAACAAAAGTGATGGGCAGTCCTTGTAATCACCTGCTATGGGACTACTGCAGCCAAGTGAAAAGTGTTGCATACCCCAAGATTTGAGAAAGATGAACAAAATTGTGGTATTATGTTGTCCCATGGTGCCAAATCCAGTATTCCATATGAAGCAGAATCGTTTTCTGTCATTGTAAGGAAATGCCTCCTTTGTCATGGTTACCCCCTGACTTTTTGCCTTTGCTGATGCTATGTTTTGAATTGAAAGTGTGCTGAGGCCTGCTAACCAGGCCCCAGCACCAGTGTTCTTTCCCTAACCTGTACTTTTGTTTACACAATTGGCACACCCTGGCATCCAGGTAAGTCCCTTGTAACTGGTACCCCTGGTACCACGGGCCCTGATGCCAGGGAAGGTCTCTAAGGGCTGCAGCATATCTTATGCCACCCTGGGGACCCCTCACTCAGCACAGACACACTGCTTGTCAGCTTGTGTGTGCTGGTGAGGACAAAACGAGTAAGTCGACATGGCACTCCCCTCAGGGTGCCATGCCAACTTCACACTGCCTATGCAGTATAGATAAGTCACCCCTCTAGCAGGCCTTACAGCCCTAAGGCAGGGTGCACTATACCATAGGTGAGGGCACCAGTGCATGAGCACTGTGCCCCTACAGTGTCTAAGCCAAACCTTAGACATTGTAAGTGCAGGGTAGCCATAAGAGAATATGGTCTGGGAGTCTGTCAAACACGAACTCCACAGCACCATAATGGCTACACTGAAAACTGGGAAGTTTGGTATCAAACTTTTCAGCACAATAAATGCACACTGATGCCAGTGTACATTTTATTGTAAAATACACCCCAGAGGGCACCTTAGAGGTGCCCCCTGAAACCTTAACCAACTACCTGTGTAGGCTGACTGGTTCTAGCAGCCTGCCACACTCGAGACATGTTGCTGGCCACATGGGGAGAGTGCCTTTGTCACTCTGTGGCTAGTAACAAAGCCTGCACTGGGTGGAGATGCTATCACCTCCCCCTTGCAGGAGCTGTAACACCTGGCGGTGAGCCTCAAAGGCTCACCCTCTTTGTTCCAGCACCACAGGGCATTCCAGCTAGTGGAGTTGCCCGCCCCCTCCGGCCACGGCCCCACTTTTGGCGGCAAGGCGGGAGGAGATAATGAGAAAAACAAGGAGGAGTCACTGACCAGTCAGGACAGCCCCTAAGGCAACCTGAGCTGAAGTGACTCTGACTTTTAGGAATCCTCCATCTTGCAGATGGAGGATCCCCCCAATAGGGATAGGAATGTGACCCCCTCCCTTTGGGAGGAGGCACAAAGAGGGTGTAGCCACCCTCAGGGCTAGTAGCCATTGGCTACTGCCCTCCCTGACCTAAACACACCCCTAAATTCTGTATTTAGGGGCTCCCCAGAACCTAGGAACTCAGATTCCTGCAACCTAAGAAGAAGAGGACTGCTGAGCTGAAAAACCCTGCAGAGAAGACGGAGACACCAACTGCTTTGGCCCCAGCCCTACCGGCCTGTCTCCCCCTTCGGAAGAAAACTGCTCCAGCAACGCTTTCCCCAGGACCAGCGACCTCTGAATCCTCAGAGGACTGCCCTGCTCTAAAAGGACCAAGAAACTCCAGAGAACACCGGCCCTGTTTACCCAAGACTGCAACTTTGTTTCCAAAGAAGCAACTTAAAGACAACTGCATTTCCCGCCAGAAGCGTGAGACTTGCAACTCTGCACCCGACGCCCCCGGCTCGACTTGTGGAGAACCAACACTTCAGGGAGGACTCCCCGGCGACTACGAGACCGTGAGTAGCCAGAGTTGCCCCCCCTGAGCCCCCACAGCGACGCCTGCAGAGGGAATCCCGAGGCTCCCCCTGACCGCGAGTGCCTGACTCCCAGATCCCGACGCCTGGAAAAGACTCTGCACCCGCAGCCCCCAGGACCTGAAAGATCAGAACTCCAGTGCAGGAGTGACCCCCAGGAGGCCCTCTCCCTTGCCCAAGTGGTGGCTACCCCGAGGAGCCCCCCCCCTTGCCTGCCTGCATCGCTGAAGAGACCCCTTGGTCTCCAATTGAAAACCCGACGTGTGTTTGCACACTGCACCCGGCCGCCCCTGTGCTGCTGAGGGTGTACTTTCTGTGCTAACTTGTGTCCCCCCCGGTGCCCTACAGAACTCCCCTGGTCTGCCCTCTGAAGACACGGGTACTTACCTGCTGGCAGACTGGAACCGGGGCACCCCCTTCTCCATTGAAGCCTATGCGTTTTGGGCACCACTTTGAACTCTGCACCTGACCGGCCCTGAGCTGCTGGTGTGGTAACTTTGGGGTTGCTCTGAACCCCCAACGGTGGGCTACCTTGGACCCAAATTTGAACCCCGTAGGTGGTTTACTTACCTGCAAGAACTAACAATAACTTACCTCCCCTAGGAACTGTAAAAATTGCAGTGTGTCTAGTTTTAAAATAGCTATATGTGTTTTATTTGAAAAGTATATATGCTATTGTGATTATTCAAAGTTCCTAAAGTACTTACCTGCAATACCTTTCATTTGAGATATTACATGTAAAATTTGAACCTGTGGTTCTTAAAATAAACTAAGAAAATATATTTTTCTATACAAAAACCTATTGGCCTGGAATTGTCTCTGAGTGTGTGTTCCTCATTTATTGCCTGTGTGTATGTACAACAAATGCTTAACACTACTCGTTTGGTAAGCCTACTGCTCGACCACACTACCACAAAATAGAGCATTAGTATTATCTCTTTTTGCCACTATCTTACCTCTAAGGGGAACCCTTGGACTCTGTGCATACTATTCCTTACTTTGAAATAGTGCATACAGAGCCAACTTCCTACAGTCATTGATTTGTCCCAAGCCTTTTTTCCATGCCATTGCATAAGGATAGCCTTTTCTCATTTAAATCCGGCAACAGTGTCTTCTCATGGTGCTGTACTCCATAGAAGCTTTCAGAATCACCATCCATTTTTAATCAGATTCTTAAAAAGAAGTTAGGCCCATATTTATGAAAATGTGGTGCATAAGAGCTGATGTGCCACTTTTTCTGCGCCCCCCCTAAAGACACCATGTGTGCGCCGTATTTATGATACGGCGCACCAAGGCACACGTTAGGGAACTAGCGTTAGAAATTTTGATGCTAGTTTGGTACTTTGCAGGATTAGCACCAAATATGTTGATGCTAATACTGCAAAGTGAAAGAAGAGCCAATTGAAAACAATGGGAGCCTCATTTTAATGCCAGCTTTGGGCAGGTGTTAAAGATGATGCAAAAAATGATGCAGTGAAATCTCAGAGATTCCACTACACCATTTTTCTGGGCCTTCTAATGCACCCTTGCATATATTATGCCTAGGGCAGGTATAATGTGGCGCAAGGTTTTACAAAGTGGCGCAATGCATGCACTGCGCCACTTTGTAAATATGGTGTGGTGTTTTTGCCTACCTAAAGCCACATTAGCGTAAAAAAAATGAAACTAATGTGGGTCAAGGCGGCACTAGGTCCTTCATAAAAATGGCCCCTAGAGTCTTTGAAATTGCCGTTTTGGTCTGCTTTGGTCCAGTACATTGATGACTTGAAGACTGCAACCAACACACTTGAAGCTTGCAGACAGAATACCATGGCATTGTTAAATCATTTGGAATAAAATGGATATAAAGTCTCCCCTGCAAAACTGCAGTATTGAGGTAAAGTACTTGGGTCACCAGAATGAGAAAGGTGCAAGGAATGTGTCCCAGGAGAAAGTTGCGACCATTATGCAGATGAATCCCCCAGTCACACAAAGAGATGTTAGAATGTGTCTGCCTATGGTGAGCTTTGGTGGGCTACTGTCGCCAATGAATTTCAAACTTTTCAGTAATTTCCAAACATCTGCAGAAAATTACTCACAAAGACCTAATTGACCCAGTTCCGTTTGATGAAGAATGCATGAAAAAATTCACTGAGTTGAGAGAGAGTTTGTGTAGAGCCCAAGATGCCCGATTACACGAAGTGCTTTTCACTGTTTTGTCATGAACGTGATGGTTGTGCTCTTTCTGTTTTAACACAGTTGCACAGAGGAATGAACAGACCTGTGGCATATTTTTCTGCCGCTTTGGATCCTGTCACTACAGCTTCGCCCAAATGCTTAAAAAATGTGGCTGCCATTGGTGTACGTCTTATTCAATACAAAGGCATTGTTATGGGCCACACTTTAACTGATTATGGCCCCCATCCAGTTGAGCTCCTTTTGACCCAAACCCACATCCAATATCTGACCAATGCCCATCGTACCTGTTATAAGTTATTAATTCTTGGCTCTCCCAACGTTTCTATTAAGAGGTGTTCAGCTTTGAACCCAGCTACACTGCTACCTGTTAATGTTAATGATCTTAATGATGTAAATGAAGTGGAACATGACTGCCTTGATGTCAATGAATTATGCTCCAAATGTCACGCCGCGGCATTTGATGAACACTGCGGCCTGCATGCGGGCCGCGCCCTCTTCTTTTGTTTCTGCCGCAGGGGCAGACGCGGCAGGAGATAAGACCCCGAGTTGGGTCTAGATCCTGCCGCACATAGCGCATTTAGTGCGCTTTACATTCAGGCATTAAAGTAACTTTCTGCTTCACCACTTACCAGTAGTCACAGGCAAAAGCCGGATAACTGCACATGGTGGTGTTTATATGCATGCCTTTTCCCTTTCCCAGCATGCTGCCCACTTCCTCTCTTCCCAGCATGCATTGTTTCTCTTTGTTGGATGCATGTTCTTTATTCTATGCTATACTCTTTTCCCCAATCCAAGATGGTGGTGTTTCTACTTCCTGTTTCCTACTTCCTGCCTAGGGGTATATAAGGGGAATTCAGCTGCTTGCTCATTGCGTTGCAACACTCTTTTGGTGGTAGTCACGCTCCGGCTGGTTTCCTCTTGTGGATCCAGTGTTTCCTGACCTGTCTTCGTCTCCAGTCTTCCTGTACCCTCGGATCTTCAGTTCTAACGCCCTTGTGTCCTCCTTCTGTTTCAGGGAGTTCCTGTTGGAGGTTTTTTACCCTTTTGGGGTTTTTCCTCTGGGACCCCTTCTGGAGGGCACGGACTGTAGTGGGTTGCTATTGTCAAACAGCACCGTGGCTACCGGAAGGGGTAGCCCCTACCTCGGCCAGAGCAGAACCTGCCGGAATCGGGGTCGTTCCCGAACCCTCATCAACTTCGATGGTAAGCCCAGTGAAAACCGTGACAGATTGCAACGCCCAAAAATCCAGTTGCAGTCCGGAACCATTGATAATCCAGTGGCAAATACGGAACCCACCAGCCAGACCCTGCTCATGACGATACAACAACAGGCTCAAGAACTCCAACAGCTACGTACTGAAAATACCGTCTATCGACAAGCCTTTGCATCCAGGACCACTGATGTCCCCTCAGTATCGGCCACTACACCTCGTTTCTCCGGGGATCCTAACAAATTGAGAGAATTCCTGGATGCCTTGACGGTTTATTTTGCCTTTCGCCCCTCGCAATTTGTGCAAGACAAGACCAAGGTGGGGTATTTGATTAGCGCCTTATCGGGGCCAGCCTTGGCTTGGGCCACTCCTTTAGTGACAAGAAATGATCCCTGCCTGTCTAATTTTTCCACCTTTGTCACTACCTTTAAACAGATGTTTGAGCGCCCTGGACTCGAGGCTTCAGCAGTAGAAGCTCTTTGCGATATCCAACAAGGGAATCAAGATGTATTACAATACATCACCCGTTTCAGACAATTAGCAGCAGAAACATCCTGGGTGGAACGTACCTTGGTGACACTGTTCCGCAGAGGTCTCCGAGAGGACATTAAGGACGAACTGGTACACTCTGCTAGAATAGAGAACCTTAAAGGATTGATGGATCAGACTCTGACGATAGAATATCGGTTGAATGAACGAAGAATGGAGAAAAAGAAGAGTCGTTTGCCATCACACTCAGTGACGTCTCGCACTTTCTCTCATCGTACCGAGGAAGTCCGTCCTGAACCTAAGGGGGCTACTGAGGAAGAACCAATGGAAATTGATTCGGCTCGAGGACCTTTACCAGCTAGTGAAAGAGAACACAGACGAAGGAAGGGACTTTGTCTATATTGTGGTGCAGCTGGTCACCTAATTCGCACCTGCCCCATTCGTCCAACCAAGCCTTTGGGAAACGCCAACTCCTGTCCTCAGTGAGAAGGGTGAGGATGGGATATAGTGAAATACCTTCCATTTGTTCTTCCAGGGAGGAAGGAACTGCTCTTTTTCTTTTACCAGTTATCCTTCACTTAACGGATGGCCGGAAAGAAAAAACCCTGGCTTTATTGGACTGTGGAGCCAGTGGCATCAATTTAGATGAAGCATGGGCCAAAGAACGACAGATAGCACAACTACCTAAGGAAGTACCAGAACAAGTACACACGGTGGATGGATCACTCTTGGCCTCAGGACCCATACAATATACCACCCCTACTTTCTGTCTACAGTTTGGGAAACACCAAGATAACCTTTCGTTTGATTTAATTTCATCACCACACCACGTCATGATCCTGGGAATTCCATGGCTCACATGGCACAACCCTTACATCAACTGGGAAACAAGAACTATTTCTTTATCCTCTCACTTTTGCCAGCACCACTGCTACCTAGCAGGGGATTATTGGTCCCCAAAAGGTCTCTTAGTAGCACCCCCTAAGGTGGGATGCTCTATTAACGTCCTACAGGGAGTTCCGAGGCATTATCAGGAATATGCTGACGTATTCCAGAAGCCAGAAAGACCTGAACTGCCACCCCATAGAGAATACGATTGCGCCATTCCTTTAGAACCAGATACAGTGGTTCCTTTCGGGCGAATGTACTCTCTCACAGAACCTGAGAAGCAGATTCTTAAAGAATATCTTGATGAGAACCTACAGAGCAGGTTGATTGCTCCCTCCTCTTCACCTGCAGGGGCTCCTCTCTTCTTTGTGCCTAAGAAGACTAAAGATTTGCGTCCCTGTATTGATTTCAGAGGATTAAACAAGATCACTATTAAGGATCGGTACCCGTTACCCCTCATTAAGAACATCCTAGAAGCAGTCAGAGGGGCAAAGAGATTCACCAAGCTGGATCTCAGAGGAGCCTACCATCTTTTAAGAATTAAAGAAGGTGATGAGTGGAAGACCGCTTTTAGAACACCTTTTGGTCACTACGAATATCGAGTAATGCCATTCGGACTCACCAATGCCCCTTCCATTTTTCAAAGGTTCATGAATTCTATCTTTTCCGATCTTTTGCAACAAACAGTAGTGGTTTATCTCGACGACATTTTAATCTTTTCTGTTCACCCAGAGGAACACTCTAAGCATGTTCGCCAAGTTCTAGAGAGACTCCGACAACACCATTTATTCTGCAAACCTGAAAAGTGTGAGTTTGATCAAACGGAAGTAAAATACCTGGGGTATTGCATTAACCAAACTGGAGTCGCTATGGATTCAGACAAGGTGCAAGCTATATTGAATTGGCCATCTCCTTCTTCCATCAAGGAGACTCAGTGTTTTTTTAGATTAGCCAATTTCTATCGACAATTTATAGCAGACTTTGCCCAGAGAACCAGCTGTATTACTCAAACCCTTAAAAAAGACCATCTAAAGAAGGGCTTTTGTTGGACACAAGACGCAGAGTCAGCCTTTCAAGACTTAAAGAAAGCCTTTATTCAAGCCCCCATTCTACGACACCCAGACACCAGCAAACAATTCATTGTTGTCGCAGACGCATCCGAAAGAGCCATTGGGGCTGCCTTACTGCAAAGACAAGACGATGATGATTTAGAGCACCCGGTATTCTACCTTTCCCACATTTTATCTGACTCGGAACGGAACTATTCTGTGCTCAAACGTGAATTACTCGCCTTAAAGACCACATGCACAGAATGGAGACACTTTCTGATGGGCTCGAAAGAACCCTTTGAAGCCTGGACAGACCACAGAAATCTGCAGTGCTTAAGAAACTTTCAGTGTCAGAATAGCCGGCAGGCTCGATGGGCTTTTTTTTTCAGCCAATATGACTTTTATATCACATACATCCCTGGTTCTCAGAACATCCTGGCGGATGCCTCGTCCCGACGTTACCCTGAGTGCAGCGATTCTCCTGTTCAGAACCTATTTGACAATAACAAGATCGTTGGTTTAGTACAGACTTTTTTGGACCAAGTCAGGTCCGAATATGCCCGTCTAGAAGACACAGAGCTGAATAAGTTGCGTCCGCAACTTCATATAGATCAAGGGCATTATTATCATGATAAGGCCCTGTTCTTACCCACTAAACTAGTACAGACGTGGCCTTACGTATGTGCCATGATTCCCCCATCGCAGGTCATCGAGGAATGAAAGCTACTCAAGAACTGCTGCTTCACTCCTTCTGGTGGCCAACTCTCAAGACAGATACTGAAGAATGTGTATCATCCTGTCCTATATGTGCTCAAGCCAAGACACCTCGTACTAAACCAGTAGGATTACTTCGCCCACTACCAGTTCCCCCAGGTCCATGGCACACCATCTCCACGGATTTCATGTGCTCATTACCCTCTTCAATAAGAAATCACGTAATAATGGTAACCGTGGACTCCTTCACTAAGATGCCTCACTTCACGGCCTTAAGAAAGTTACCAACGGCAAAGGAATTAGGTCAAATCTTTACACAAGAAATCTTTCGACTTCATGGATTACCTCAGGTCATTATATCGGATAGGGGTCCTCAGTATATCTCCCAATTCTGGAAACAATTCTGTAAGACCTTGGGAATCGAAGTGGCCTTATCATCAGGGTTACATCCTCAAACTAACGGACAGACGGAACGACTCAATCAAGGCCTCGAACAATATTTACGTAGCTTCTGCAATGCTACGCAGAGTAATTGGGCTACCTATTTACCGCTTGCAGAATTCTCCTATAACAACTCCATACACAGCGCCTCGAAGGTCTCCCTTTTCTATGGCTCCTACGGTTTCCATCCTAAGGCCTTTCCAACTCCCCTGAAAGATACTTCCAATCTTCCTGCTATCTCCTCCTATATTCGACAGCTATGGGGTGTCCAACGTGTTATCCATACCAACCTTGTGGCCACTAAGTCTCGCATGAAAAGGATAGCTGATAAGAGACGTTGTGCGGCTCCTCACTATCAGGTCCATGATAAAGTTTGGCTCTCCTCTAGATTCCTACCTCTCCGACTTACTCAGAACAAATTCAAACCCCGTTTTTATGGTCCCTTCCTGATTCTCAAAAAGATTAACCCAGTGTCTGTGCGTCTTTGCCTGCCCCAGGCTTGGAAGATACACCCTGTATTCCATGTCTCTCAACTTAAGCCTTACCTTCCTGATCCTTTTCACAGACAATTCTCCTGTCCTCCCCCTCTGTTGGTTGAGAATGTGCCCGAGTACGAGGTCCAGGAAATCTGTGACTCTCGGTTTTTCCATGGACGCCTCCAATATCTTATTCATTGGAAAGGCTACCCTATGAGTGAGTGTTCCTGGGAGGATGCCCCTTCAGTTCATGCCCCTCTTTTGATCTGTCGCTTTTTCCGTCTCTTCCCTCACAAACCTGGGGCCTCGGGGGGGCACCTACTATCATGCCGCGGCGGCGGCGGGCGCAGGCTCATGCCGCCGCGGCGCGGCATTTGATGAACACCGCGGCCTGCATGCGGGCCGCGGGGGATGCCGCGGCTTGCGGACAGGCCACGGGAGAAGCCACAATTCCGGCCAGGGGTCGCGGCACTCGCCGCGCCCCCTTCTTTTGTTTCTGCCGCAGGGACAGACGCGGCAGGAGATAAGACCCCGAGTTGGGTCTAGATCCTGCCGCACATACCACATTTAGTGCGCTTTACATTCAGGCATTAAAGTAACTTTCTGCTTCACCACTTACCAGTAGTCACAGGCAAAAGCCGGATAACTGCACATGGTGGTGTTTATATGCATGCCTTTTCCCTTTCCCAGCATACTGCCCACTTCCTCTCTTCCCAGCATGCATTGTTTCTCTTTGTTGGACGCATGTTCTTTATTTTATGCTATACTCTTTTCCCCAATCCAAGATGGTGGTGTTTCTACTTCCTGTTTCCTGCTTCCTGTCTAGGGGTATATAAGGGGAATTCAGCTGCTTGCTCATTGCGTTGCAACACTCCTTTGGTGGTAGTCACGCTCCGGCTGGTTTCCTCTTGTGGATCCAGTGTTTCCTGACCTGTCTTGGTCTCCAGTCTTCCTGTACCCTCGGATCTTCAGTTCTAATGCCCTTGTGTCCTCCTTCTGTTTCAGGGAGTTCCTGTTGGAGGTTTTTTACCCTTTTGGGGTTTTTCCTCTGGGACTCCTTCTGGAGGGCACGGACTGTAGTGGGTTGCTATTGTCAAACAGCACCGTGGCTACCGGAAGCGGTCGCCCCTACCTCGGCCAGAGCAGAACCTGCCGGAATCGGGGTCGTTCCCCAACCCTCATCAACTTCGACGGTAAGCCCAGTGAAAACCGTGACACCAAACCCAAACCTGATATTCAGGATACTTCTTTAGAGGAAAATTATCAAGTTGTGTTTTTCGATTGCTCCTGTTTAAGAGATAATGAATGAATCCTGATAGCTGGGTACATGGTTTGCCCCATCTCAGAATAGATTGAAGCTTCTGGCTTTAAGGAGTCATTTCTGTCCAAGTAACTGAATTGATTGCTCTTATAAGAGCGTGCTGAATTTCTGAACGGCTTAAACTGACAGTCCTTACAGACAGCCAACATGGATTTGGTGTGGTACATGACTTTGGGCAGTTATGGTCCCAGAGGGAGTTTATGACTTCTTCAGGATCACCTATTCAAAACGGTGATATAATACACAGACCATTAAATGCATTACAATTACCTGAGAAAATAGCTGTTGTAAAATGCACTGCACACCAGATATCAAATAATCATGTTTTGTTGGGCAATGCATATGCTGACAAAATTGCTAGATACTGTGCACTCCATTGCATCACCTTCACTGAAGAGTGGGGTGGTGAAAGTGACACCGGTGAGACAAGTCAAAGTTTCCCAATGTCGTGATGGATACTTGGGAAGAGGTTAAAAGACTGCAGGAAGAGGCAAAAGAAAAAGAACGCAGAAGTTGGAGTAGAGCAGGTTGTGTGCAGAGAGAGGAAGATGATATCTAGATATCAAATGAAGGGAAAGAATAATTGCCGAATTGTTTGTTGGTACATATGGATAGGTATTATCATGGTCAGGATCATCTTGACAGAGGTTCAATGATTTGCACATTTAAACAGACATGGTACAACCCCAGGTTCGACTTAATTGCAGAAGCCACCTGTCACAGATGTGTGACATGTCAGCAGATGAATGTAGGAAAAGGCATTGTGATTAATGTGAGCCATATTGGCAGATCAAGAGGTCCATTTAACAGAATGCAACTTGATTTTATTGAAATGCTGGTTTGTAATGGATTGAAGTATGTGCTGGTGATTGTGTGCATATTTTCCCACTGGATAGAAGCTTACTGAACACACAGGAATGATAGCCTTACTGTAACAAAACTGATGCATTACCACTTGTCCTTATGAGCATGCGTATCACCCCTTACATGAAGACATGAAATCCTTATGGGGTATGCAATGAGATTGCCAGTAATTCCTACGAATGCACTTGTGAGAATTACAGATGACTTAGTGCTGGATTATTGCAAAGGTCTGGCTGATGTGGTTGACTCTTTATCTCATCAGGTTGAAGCAGCAACAATTCAAACTGCGCAAGAACAGTGTCACAACCTGAAGACTGGCAAGTGGGTGCTTGCCAAAGAGCACATGAGGAAGACTTGCCTAGAACCAAGGTGGAAAGGACCCTATCAGATCATCTTGGTGACTACGACGGCTGTGAATTGTGCTGGTCTTCCGAACCAGGTCTATGCAAGCTACACATGCAAAGTTCTATGTACTCGTGAATACACAGAGTCTGTTCCCCTAGAAGGAAATGTGAAAAGTGAAGGGGTTCAGGTCAGCCAAGCTGTCAGAGCTGGACAAATGACTGAAGCAGAATCTGAGCAAGTTGGTGAAAATCCGAGAGTCTCAAAAGCAACAGAAAGTACAAGAGAATCAAGTCAAACAGAATGTTGAGAATCCAGCTGCACCCGAAAAGAGTATTTCTAAGAGGAGATCAGTGGCCGACAACCACACCAGACCCGGTTGCTGATACCCTACCAACTATCACAGAAACAGCTGATGAATCAGATTAAAGTGATGGTGAAATATGTGCTGTAAGGAGAACTAAAAGAAAAAGAGTGCTAAATCGGAAGTACTTGTCACCTGAATGGATTTATCTTGTTGCAGATGAACGGTAGAATGGTTATATGGCCTTTTATTTGACCATGAGAATTCAGCTGAAGATTTTGGAACATGAAATTACATTTAAAATGAGGTTTGAAATAACCTTCCCAACTGAACAACAGAAACACTACATTTTGGAACTGATAATAATTGATCACTGGACTGTGATTTATCAAAGACAAATCTGTGAATTTTTTAAAACTTTTTAACTGAAGTTTGATTAACTTTTTAAGAGCTCAAGAATCGTTCTGAATAAGTGCAAAAAGATTTTTAAAAGACTGCTTGAATTTTTTTTTTTGGTTTTGTTTGCTTTGCTTGACTTTTTTTTCTTCTTTTTGTAGCTTCAGAAGCTATGAACCTGGATCACGGTAAGTGTAACAAATGTAAATATCTATGTATTGGTTTAGCAATAGTATGCTTGATTTTGAGTATTTTGTTGATTATAGGTTTGAGTGTTTTGGTGAAAGAGAGTCTGCATAGTACAACAACTCCAATGCAGGGAATAACACCATCTAAGAAGGAGAAGTTTCATAAGGATGAGGGATTGCTTAATTTAGATGATGCAAAGGAACAGTTGTCTGTGGATACAATGACTGTGCATCCGGATTTCTTCATACGTACAGGGAGGGATCACATAGCACAGCTTACCATTGATTTATGGCATTAGTTGCAGCCTACTGTTAACACCTTTGTACAATCAAGAATACATCCGGTATTTTTACCCAAACTTTGACCTGGATTTCTCTTACGTTCCGGTTAATCAACATTTGAGCAGCATTGCAAAGGTTAAGGACATAGATATAGTAGGAGGATTCTTTGAACCTACGCTAACGTTTTGCACTGCATATGCACATAGAAGCAACCTAACATGTATTCTCACACAAGTAGAGAAAGAGTTCATAAATCAGGTTGATGACAGAAGGAAAACAATGGAAAAAATAGGAAAGGTCATAATTCCACATGATTATAAAAAGAAATCAGCTTACAAAACACCTGATACACAAGGATCTTTAGCTTTAGATTGGCAACATGTAGGGAAGCTTTGCATATATAGACCACAGTCAAAAACTGACAAATAAGTTTGTAGGGAGTAGTGAATGCAGACATGTGCTTTTGTTTAAGAGTGTGTGAGATTTTATTTTAAATGGACAAGACCCTGCTGTGCCTTGTGTATATTATATTTGCGGGAAAAATGCTTATTACAGTTTACCAAAAGGTTTGTATAACATATGCAATTTAGGGGTGGTTTTTCTGAATATTTATAAAGTAGATAATTTTGACAACCCAGCAGGGAATGAGAGACCTATGATGAGGACAAAAAGAGAAGCAAGCAGTTCAGAAATTACCGGAGATATTTTTGGAGCTTGTATTCCATCAGTAAGTGTGATCTTAAATGGTATTAAAATAAGGAAGTTATCAACTATTGTAGATAAAATGCCAATTGATTTTGGAGGAGCAATGCTGCTAATGGACATGGAAATGGTTGCGGTAAGATCAATGGTTTAGCAAAGGAAGAAGGAGTCTGTCAAGTTATGAAGGAGCAACATTGTGGCACCTACATACCAGACAAGAGTAAGGAGATAAGAAAATTAATTTCTAACCTGACAAGCCTGAAAAATGACTTAAGTGACCAAAAACAGACAAATATTTGGAAAACAAGAGGTGAAGGATTCTCGAGAGTAGGATCTTGGTTTGGAGATTTAGGGAATGGATTTGTGAGAATAGTCCTGAAACCCCTACTGATCGTGACTGTGTGCTTCATTTTTGCACTTGGATTTTACAGAGCATACAATTTCTGGAAGATACAAAGAGCAAAGAATAAACAGAGGAGGGAAGAGAATGAAATGTAGACTATGAGAAACAGACACTATAAGAACCTGAAAAGAATTGAAAGTTATAGTAGGCCTAGACTTATGCGTTATCATACAACAAGGCTTTGAGTTGTATCATTGTAAATGAGAGTGTCCTTTTTGAGACAGCAAAGATTGCAGTCAGGGGGGGAGATTAACATTTACTAATATATTAGTGCCATAGAAATCAACATATGGTGACTTATAATCTTCGATTAAAAGCCTAACAGAGAACATTGACATGCAATATAAAACATGCACATTTAAATTATGGCAGACATTGTGGCGTCCACTTGTTTGGGTACCACTTAGTACCATGTCAGATGTAGTGCATTTGTACTGAATACACATTAACACTTATTGCTAATGAAAATATTATTTTTAATGATATAATAAATGTGAAAGGTATAAGATGAGTAGTATACCAACATGATCTTATAGTACTTATGGTGATTTATTATGAATTTTATTAACGCAGAGTTAAATGTGTTCAGAAAATTAGATGCACACTGAAATTAATTTCTAATGTTTGCATTAATAATGATAGCAACTAAATGATTTTGCATTCCATTTGTATAAATTAATGGTACACATTAGTGTAAATGTTTTACTTGTAAAAATTGTGCATTTAGGCTTACTTAGCCAGACTAGACTTGAAGATTAATTTTGCTGTGGTTGTGGAAAATATTAATTCATCATGTTCCCTTTGACCTGAATTATTTCCTAGGTTGCTTATGTCCTATTGTATTAAAGACAGAGACCATGGTTTTATTAACAAATGTAACATTATTTTTTCTAGCTGTCGAATGAAACAGGAAGACTTATTGAATTCACATGAGAACTGTTGAAACTGACTGTTTTAAACCTTTTATAATTATTATGTTTTGGTGGAACTATATGAATTCATCAAGATGACTTTGCATCTTTCATGAGAAAATCCTGAATAGTTGCAAACCTGATGGACTTTTAAAATGTTCATTAGATATTGATCAACGTGTGCAAGATGAGCCTACACAGTCAACCAATCAGACTATTAAACCAATCAGAATTCCTTTGACATTTCTCGATAGAGAGAGATGTTTGAAACTTTGAGTGAGTCTTCTGGGAGTTCTCTCCATGTCACCTTTTATTCCTCTTCAAGTCTTCTACTTCTCATGCCATGAGTTTCACTTTAGTTTTATATCCCTTGTTACTTATGCTGCTCCATACTAGTAAGCCCAAATAATTACTGGATTGCCTTTTCTCTATTTGCAGCCTGTGATCTGGACAGCCCTTGATGCCGCTGTCTACTGATGTTGCAAAGCAAAGTTGTCGACACTTTGATCTGACAAATCCTTCCTGTCTGCTGCCTATGAGGAGAGGTATATGAGATGCAATACAATTCTCATTTCATTTTCAGTTCAGGTGATTTACACCAGTGATAATTTTGATAGAGATTTGCCCTAGTTAGATGATTTTCCAAATTATTTTGTCTTCTTTTCTTTTTATGTTTTATCCACATGTGATTAGTTGTCCACACACACGGAAGTGCAAATTTGTGATAGGAGTAGAGATGACCCGGCCCAAAATTTTAATGCTGTTTTTTTAATCTGACCAATGTCACCCTCATTTTTACTTGACAAATACATTTTTCATTTACATTTGTCCAGGAACATCTCATCCTAAGAATATCATTCATCAGTGTCTATAAAATCTCTCTCTCTCTCTCTCTCTCTCTCTCTCACTCTCACTCTCTCTCAATTTGTCTCTGTCAATCTCTTTCTCTAAATATCTTTCTCTCTCTCAATCCCTAACTTTCTCTCTCTTCCATCTCATAATGGGATGGAAGAGAGAGACTGAGATTGAAAATGCAATGTTCTCTCCATATAATGACATCAAAGTGTCATACTAGGAAGAATTTTGGTTCTACAGTCATAGTAATGTTTTGCTTGACTGCAGTCCACAGTCAAAGGTGGCCTGCTGGTAAAGCCCACAAAGTGTGACTTTGTAGGTTGACGGTTCAAAGCCAGATATGGCATGGAAGTGTTTCTGTTCATTTAATAGTTGTTTGAAAATTAGAAATTCTTAGTGATGGAACATTTACGTTTTTTCTTGTCACGATCTTTGGGTCGCATGTCATAACTACGTCTGGACAAGTGCAGGTGTGGGATCACTTGTGGCCTAGTGATTATGGTGTGAGATCTCCACCATTAAGGTTTAGTATTGTAGTCTAGGTGTATTAGTGGTCATTTCCGTGTTGTATTTTCTTCTCAACTTCAAATATTTAAGGTACATTCTGAAAAGAGATCTGACTCTTTTTACTTGACAAATACACGTTTAATTTCAATTTGTCCAGTAACATCTCATTCTAAGTATGACGATCCTCAAAGTCCAAAAAAATCTCCCTAACCCTATCCCTCCTCCTCTTTCTTTCAATTTGTCTCTGTCACTCTTTCTCTAATGTCTCTCCCTCTCTCTCAGTCTCCGACTTTCCCACTCTCTTTGTATCTCAATCTCTGGAATGGAAGAGAGAGAGAGAGAGAGAGAGAAAGAGAGAGAGAGAGAGAGAGAGAGAGAGAGTGTTACTGCAATGGTCTCTCCATAAAATGACTTCAAAGTGTCACACTAGCAGTATGCGTGTTCCAATGTCATAGGTATGTTTTGCTACACAAAAGCATGGGAAAACTGGTGGTCGGCTAGTAAAGTGCATGAAATGTGACTCTGTAAGTTGATGATACAAGACCTAGTATGGCATGGCAGTGTTTCTGTTTATTTACCAGTTTTTTTAATATCAAAATTGCAAGGTGATGGAACTTTTACATCTTTTTTCCAGTCACAACCTTTGGTTTGGCTGTCATTGATCTGTCTGGACACTAGAGGATAAGAGGTCACCTGTGGCCCAGGAGTTATGGTGTCAGACCTCCACTGTGAAGGTTAAGTATTTTACTCTAAGGCCCACATTATAATATTGGTGGTAAGTGCCGCCTACAGCCGCGGTGACGGCCACCAAAAGACAGTCGCCGCGGCTATCATCCGTCCGTCATAATATGACCACAGCCGGATTTCCGCCACAAGAAGGTTGGAAATCTGGCTGTGGCCATGCTGGCTGACAGAGTTAAGGTGGTGCTGATACCACCAGCAGTGCCACACCAGTAGACCGCCGCTAGCCGTATTATGACAAATAATACAGCCTGGCGGTGTTCTGCTAGCAGGCGCTGCTGGCGGTAGCAGTGACTCGTCCCATCCCCTGCCGGAAGACCCCCTGGATGCGGGTAAGTCAGGTTTCGGGCAGGGGGTGTTGTGTGTGTGTGTTGGGGCGTGTGCATGAATGTGTGAGTGTGTGCGTGAATGTGAATGAGTGTGTAGTGTTGTTTGTGTGCGTGTGTGTGTGTGCATGTGTGAAAATGCGTGAATGAATGGAAATGTGAATGCATGTCGGCGTGTCAGTTTGAATGTGTGTATGGATGTGTTGGGGAATGAATGCGTGTAGGCCTGTGTGAGTGAGTGTGTGAATGTGTGGTGTGTGCCTTAAAGTGTGCATGTATGGGGGAAGGTTTGGAAGAGGGGTAGAGTGGATGGATGGGGGTGGGAGTTGGCTGGGGAGTGTTAGGGTGTGGTTGGGTCTCCTACCAGTGACAGTGAATGAAGTTCCTGTCACTGGTAGGGCCTACTGCCATGGTTTTCATGGTGTTACAAACGCCACAAAACCCATGGCGGTAGGCAGGGTCATGATGCCGCCAGCGGGACCGTAGCGGCCACCTGGTTGGAGATTGCTATCTCCGGCCCGGCGGCTGCAACCGCTATGGCGGTTGGTGTGGTACACCCGCCAATGTCGTAATGTGGCGGTATGTACCGCCAGCCTGTTGGCAGTACTACCATCACATTTACAATGACCGCTGGGGTCATCATGACCACCTAAGTGTTTTAGTGGTCATTTCCCTGCTTTATTTTCTTTTCAACTTCAAATATTTAACGTACATATCAAAAAGAGATCTGACTCTCTTTACTTGACAAATTCATTTTACGTTTCAATTTGTCCTGAAACATCTCATTTTAAGTATATCATTCATCAAAGCCTAAAGAAAGCTCTCTTTCTCCCTCTCTGTCTCCCACTTTCTCTTTCAATTTGTTTCTGTCATTCGCTTTCTCTAAATGTCTCTCGCAGTCTCTATCTCTCTCCCTCTCGTTCTCTCTCTCTCCCTCTTCCATCCCACAATGGGATGGAAGAGAGAAACAGAACAAGATAGTTAATTCCATGTCTCTCCATACAATTACTTCAAAGTGTTACACTAGCAGGATGTGTGGTTCCAATGTCATAGATATGTTTTGCTGCATAGGAGCACAGGCTTATTGGTTGTCTACTGGTAAAGATCATGAATTGAGACTCTGTAGGTTGATGGTTACAAGTCCTGATATGGCATGGTAATGTTTATGTTTAGTTACTAATTACTTTTAATGTTAAAGATGCTTACTGATGGAACATTTACGTCTTTTTCCCATCACCATCTTTGGGTCACATGTCATAGCTATGTCTGGAAACCTGGGAGAGTTTAGTCATTTGCGGCTTGGTGGTTATCGTGTCAGAAACTCCATGATAAAGGTTGAGTATTTTAGGCCAGGTATGTGAGTAGTCATTTTCCTGCTGTATTTTCTTCTGAGTTTCAAATATTTAAGGTACATGCCGACAAGAGATCTGACTCTTTTTACTTGACCAATGCAGGTTTGTGTTTCAATTTGTCCAGAAACATCTCATTCTAAGAATATCATTCATCATAGTATAAAAAAAAACTCTCTCGCTCCTTCTCTCTCTCCACTCTCTCTTTCAATCTGTCTCTGTCAATCTCCTTCTCTTTCTCTTCCATACCATAATGAGATGGAAGAGAGAGAGAGAGAGAGAGAGAGAGAGAGAGAGAGAGAGATCATTATTGCAATGTTCTTTTCATACAATGACTTCAAAGTGTCACACTAGCAAGATGTTTGATTCAAAAGTAATAGTTATGCTTTGGTGAACTGAATTAAGTAGTCACTGGAGTTGTGTTGTTAAACCCCAGTGTGACTGTGTTGTTTGATGGTTCAAGTCCTGCTATCACATGGTAGTGTTTCTCTTTACTTACTAGTTTTTGAATATTAAAATGCTTAGTGAAAGATGATTTTCCTCTTTTTCCTATCTCAAAAACGTGGGTTGCATGTCATAGCTATGTCTGGACAATAACAACATGGAGTCACCTGTGGCCTAGTGATTATGATGTCAGACCTCCACTGTGAAGTTTGAGTGTTTTAGGCCAGGTGATTTAGTGGTCCTATCCTTGCTTTATTTCCTTTTCAACTTCAAATATTTAAGCTAGATACTGAAAGGTGATCTAACTCTTTTTACTTGACAAATAATTTTTTGTCACCTGTGGCCTAGTGATTATGATGTCAGACCTCCACTGTGAAGTTTGAGTGTTTTAGGCCAGGTGATTTAGTGGTCCTATCCTTGCTTTATTTCCTTTTCAACTTCAAATATTTAAGCTAAATACTGAAAGGTGATCTAACTCTTTTTACTTGACAAATAATTTTTTCTTTTCAATTTGTCTGAACACATCTCACTCTCAGGGGCATATTTATACTCCGTTTGCGCCGATTGTGCGTCAAAAAATTTGACGCACAATCAGCGCAAACGTTGCCCCATATTTAAACCCTGACGCCCGCGGACGACAAAAATCCGGCGTGTGCGTCATTTTCTGGATGCGGCAACCCGCCCTGCGTTAATGATATGCAGGGTGGGCGTTCCCGTCCAAAAAACGACGCACACGGCCGTGCGTCGTATTTATGCTTCCGGGCAAAAATGACTCTCGGCCGGGAGGCGGAGCAAAAAAATGACGCAAAGCCTGATGTGCATCAAAATTTGACACCTGGGTCAGGGCAAGCGTTAAAATGGGGCAAACACACCTGTATTTAATCAGAACACACAGAACAAACAGCAGAGCAGCAGAGTAGCAACAGGGAGACATGGAGGTGATTTTTATCCAGCGTGCATGTAGACGCAGAGCCCTGCAGCAACAACAGCAGCTATAACAACAACAGCAGGGACCCCAAAGGCAGTGCAGAAGGCAGGAGAGGATATTCCGCCCAAGAACAACCCTGCATGGCCTCAGGGAACACGACATCATACAGAGGTACCGGTTGAACTGGCAGGCCATTCAGCAGCTGCTGCGAAACATTGAACAGCAGTTGGCCCCCACTTTGGTGACACCCCGCACTATCCCAACAGAAACAAAGCTGCTTGCTGTACTTCACCTGCTGGCAAGTGGCTCGTTTCAAACAACTGGTGCCCTGGTTGGCGGAATATCACAACCATCATTCTCCGCATTTCTGCCAAAAGTACTGGATGCCATCATTCGCCTGACACCCCTCCACATCTGCTTCCCTAACACACTGCAGAAGCAGCAGGAAACTAAACAGGGGTTCTACGCCATCAGTGGCTTCCCACACGTCCTTGGTGCAATCGACTGCACACATGTACGCCTTGTGCCACCTGCTGCAACTGAACACCTCTACCGCAACAGGAAGCACACACATTCAATCAACGTGCAGGCCATAGTCGATCACCAGGGATTGATCAGCAACATCGTGACTAAATATCCTGGGAGTGTACATGACTCCTTCATCTTCCGTCACAGCACCATCAACCAACACTTCCAGGATGGACGGTATGGCAATGGACTACTTGTTGGTAAGTACAGAAACCTACTTATATACACACTGCACAGCAACCCTCTAGGACACACAACACATACACCACAACAGCAACATCTAGACAGGAACACACTGAGGTCCTCACATCACTAGCCATGTTTCTTAACTCACCATTGAACCTGTCACACATTGGAATTTACTGTACAGCTTAATGTGAAGACATTAATGAGTGTGGTTGCCTAAATGTCACCTTGCAAATGGTAAGTGTCACAATAACCTTTACATTAATCCATTGCATAAGTTTCAAGGTATGGGATGTCCAGGGTACTTTGATGTGAACGTGTTAACAACACTTTAAATTTTAAATGTGCATGGAACTATCATCTCACCTCCAGTGAAGACACACGGACACCTGTATCACAAGTCACAATGCTAGGGAGGACACACTCTATTGCAAATCCCAAAACATACTGCTGACAAACGGTTAGCAGACAAACACTTGCTCAGCCAAGGAAAAAACACAATGCAGAAGGTATAACCTACAAGTGTAGGTTGTCACATTAGTACACAAAAGAGTCACAGACAACACAAGAAAACTACTGCCATTAAAGGTCTTTTCAATAGTGCCAGCTACATCAACATGATCCCATTCTGTGTTTTTCTTTCAGCTGATCAGGGGTATGGCATCCAGCCATGGCTAATGACACCATTTGGGAACCCCACTACTGCTGCAGAGCGGGCATACAACGATGCCCATAAGAGGACACGCAGCATTGTCGAGCGCACCTTTGGAATCCTCAAATCAAGGTTCCGCTGCCTTGACATCACTGGCGGTAGCCTACTATATTCCCCAGAGATGGTCTGTAGGATCATACTCACTTGTGCCATATTGCACAACATTTGTGTAAAAAGGAACATTCCCCTCCTGGAACCAGACCCATACATGCCTGAAGACGACGAAGAGGAGGATGCTGGCCTGCAACAGGAGGGGCAACAACCAAACACGGCTGCTGGAGTGCATAGGCCCCAACAGATTGTAAATAATTTATTTTCTTAATTATCACTATCACCACTTAATGCACAATTGTAAATAAACACAGATAACAAACACCTCATCATGGTTTGGCCTATTCTTTTCTGCCCACCTTTAGTTTGAAATTGCTGAAGAAGAATGTTGTCTCATTGAGCAATAAGGATATAACAATCATCACACAAAAAATATACACCACAAATGTAATGGCCACCATACAATGGTCAAATACACACACCATGTACAAGACAGACATCCTGTACAGTTCACCTTTGAAGGGCAATAGCTGAGGACCACACATATGACTCACATACATGTAGGAAACATGGATCATCGCAGCAGATGGCACACAACAAAAACACCATCACTCAACTAGGGGAAAACAGGCCTCATACATCAGGCAGTTCACATGCTAATGCTTCAGGAACAGGAATGTAGTACTAGACTCTTGGCAACAGTAATTCCAACTCCTTACTATCATTGCAATGACTATCTGTCACTAGAGTTACACATAAGCAGAACATACACAGCACAAGTGCTACACCTATGACAAGCATCCAGCACATCACATCCCATCTACATGTCAGCCCTTTTCTAAAAACATTACACACACTTGCAGCTGCTCACACCCCACCTGTCTGAAGAGGTCCCTGGAATGCTGATTTGTGTACACTCAGATTCCCTCATCTACACACGCACACTCACAAGAGTCATCCAGTGTGCCACACCCTTTACTATTCCAACCATTGTCATACTACCATCTCACTGCATGGAACACAGCTCATATAATACACTGCCTTGGAGTTCATAAGGCCTGGTATCACCTGTAGATTGATTCTTCTGTGAAAGGTACTGTAGGCTATTTATCAGCTAATCCCATCTGACAGGACTAGTGAGACACAGATGGAGGCCACACCTGTGATCCCCTCCATGTACACCACCCAAATGTACATGCCCCCTCCCTGCAGATGCCTCCTACTGCATACATGTTTGAATGTGAGCCATCACGTCATTAAGCTTTGACACTAATGTTGCCGTGTAACACATTATCAGGGTTCGTGTGTCACCTTCAAAGCAACACAGGACATACACAGTGTGACATCTCAACTGTCTAATGCTCCCTCTGACCAGTCCTAGTCAGAACACGTGATCATGTGATTACTGAAAGTGCTTGCTCCTGATTGACCCAGCATTCTGTCAGCCTGACTGGCACCTGTCCGTGGTTCACTCTACAGATACCTGGGGTCCACCTATGGACCACACATGCTGTCCAAAACCTTTTGTACCTCAGACACTAATTTGTCATTAGCCTCATCAATGTATACTCAAATACATAGTAGTGCATCACCTGACTGTCATTTCCATCAGACTTTTGATAGTGCCCAAGAATAGCCAAATCTTGGCCCTTCCGTTGTCTGACCTTCATTAATGGCTAAACTTAAAAGTGTGACAGTGGACCAGGACCATAGTGTATGATGGTGTAAATGGCCTCCATCAAAGCCAGCAACCTCAGATAATGTCCATGAAAAGTCAACACATATGAGGACCCTGACTGTTCAAAACGCTGAGTAACACTTTTTCAAATGATAAAGATGAGTCTTGTGTTGAATACCAGCCATTTACTTCTGCACAGAGGCTATGATGTTTCATGATACATTACCATCAACAGAGGCCAACTGGAGTAGAAATGTGGCAATGACACATGCCAGATCCAGACACCTGAGACATTCTCTCACTCAGCACAAAAAGGTTGCCCATTTGAAAGTCTCATTACACGTGTTCAGTGACAGGGTGGGACCATCCATGTGTAGGTGACCATGTCCTCAATGGCTTTTCTCCATTTTTGCTACAAACAATGCCCAATTGAAACAAGATTAGCTGCCACTAACTCATGAGGAGACCTGGAAGTTACAGTGACAACATACACCCTGACAGTTGATAGTGGATCTACATTGGACCACACATATAAACATGTACCATCCAATCAACAAAATATTTGCAAGCAGTCGATCACAGTAGTGTCCCAGTTGGAACCTAGCTGGAAGAATGAAACATGCCACTAAACCAGGTAATGCCTAAAGGGCCACATACATCAACAACCTATTTGTCATCAGCACATGAGGAACGTTGAGATTTAGCAAAAAATATCAATGCAAAATGGTATGTCAGATTGCTCCAAAGAATCAATAGGGCAAACGTCAAATGGGCAAATGGGATTATTGAATGGCAAACAGTGAATCATACCCTATGGGCTTCCATGAGCCTGCTGCTGCAGGTTTAGCATTACGGAATTAGGGAAACCCTTGGATAAATTAGCAAGTCTGGAAGGGCAAACCCTAGGGTGCTGGGGGCCTAAGTCCACCTCTACTGCCCCCCAAATATACATGAAATATGCACATGTGAAGTACACACATGCATAAGGCACATGTGTGGCCTACATGTCAAAAGTAAAACACATATAAGATACACAAACCCATAATTAGGACATGGTCACCCCCATAAAAAGTGTAGGTGACAATTGCACTACCTATTTGGCCTATATATAATTTTGATTACCGTGATAAATGTGGACACATTTTTGCTAAGGAATACATCCTGGTATCCCATTCATCATTTGAAATTAGCCATCAGCAATTACCCAAAATATGTGTACAATTATGGGTAATAACCATTTTGAGCAATCATTACTATTGCACTGTGAATACCTTCTATACATCCTATAAGGGACATGTGCCATAGCTAACCCCAATTGTGTATCACTTAGCACCGTTTGGTCATGACAAAATTATTTTCACAATTTGACAAATTAAAGACATATTTGTCATAATGCGTCATATTTCCACGCATACAGCTTGTGTGTCATAATTTTTGACGCATAGGAGTGCACATAATGTTGAGTCAAAAAAATCAAATTAAAATAAATATATTAATAACCAGCATTACATGGCCACCATTTTTTTCTATAATGCGTCATATTTCCACGCATACAGCTTGGGCGTCAACATTTTTTGACGTACAGGAGAGCACATAATGCTGAGTCAAAAAAATCAAATTAAAATAAATATATTAATAACCAGCATTACATGGCCACCATTTTTTTCTATAATGCGTCATATTTCCACGCATACAGCTTGGGCGTCAAAATTTATTGACGTACAGGAGTGCACATAAAGCTGAGTCAAAAAAATCAAATTAAAATAAATATATTAATAACCAGCATTACATGGCCACCATTTTTTTCTATAATGCGTCATATTTCCACGCATACAGCTTGGGCGTCAAAATTGTTTGACGTACAGGAGTGCACATAATGCTGAGTCAAAAAAATCAAATTAAAATAAATATATTAATAACCAGCATTACATGGCCACCATTTTTTCCATAATGCGTCATATTTCCACGCATATAGCTTGGGAGTCAATATTTTTGACGCACAGTAGTGCACATAATGCTGAGTCAAAAAAATCAAATTAAAATAAATATATTAATAACCAGCATTACATGGCCACCATTTTTTCCATAATGCGTCATATTTCAACGCATACAGCTTGGGAGTCAAATTTTTTGACGCACAGGAGTGCATATAATGCAGAGTCAAAATTAATTTTCATATTTGCTCATCATATTTGCCAGCGGCTTAAATTTCAACTCTAGAACTGTAAAATAAGCCTCAAACAAATATAAGGGAACAATGATGAAAAATTTTTTGACTCTGCATTATGTGCACTCTTATGCGTCAAAAAATGTGACGCACTATCTGTATGCGTGAAAAAATGACGCATAACGGACAAAAAAAACAGCGGCCATTTTATGCAGGATGTGATGTAATAGGATATCCTGTTTACAGAATCTGTACTGTGGGTGTACTTTCACTTTCACTTTGCAGTCTCAGATTCTTCTAGACTGTGTGGCTGTGTGGAAAGTGTTGTCCTGTGTTTTAGTGCTTTTGTGTCCAGTGTAACTTCTCTATTGTGCTTTTGCCATCATTGTCTTGTTGTTGAATACTGTGTGAGTCTGTATTGTATACTTTTGTCAAGTCCAGTGTTTCTTTTATTGTCTGTGGGAGTCTGTTCTGTGTAGTGTAATTTAGGGGTTAGTTGGGCTCTTCTTCCTAAGTTTTCTTTGTATTTCACTACTCTACCTTTCCCCATTTCCCCCTTTTCCTTTTTCTCCAACTTTTTCCACTTTGTTAGTGCTGAGATGTCAGGTAGGCCACGGCTTGCCAGGATGGGTGAGGAGGAATTGGGGGGATTTATCTGGCTTGTTTGCCATTTCCTCCCACTCATGCTGGAGGCTGGGGGTCGTGTGATACAGGGGTATCACACGGAGGCCCGTAAAGTCCGGTGGGGGAAGGTGCGCCATCACTTGGTCCGTGTCTATGGTAGCCTGAAGAATGACCATCAACTTAAGCACCGCTGGGCTGATCTGATATCCAGGGAGCAAGATCTGCTGGACCACCTGGGAATCAGGATTGGTGGCCATCTTGGTGAGTACACATCAATTACATGTGAACAATTTAAAGCTGTGTGGGGACATGTGATGATTGTTACCCAATCTGCTAGATAAGTAGCTGACTGTGTGTAATGCTAGGGAAACCTACTGGGTAATTGTTGCACAATGTGAAGGAAGATAAATGCTAGCAGTCAGGTAGCTCATGTTTTCTACACAATACCGGTTGCCTGTAGCAGAATGTAATGTAGTGTTGCCTTTGTGTCAGACAAGCAACACGTTAATGCCTCAATTTGAACTCTACAGGTCACAATAGCCAGTGAAAAATGGATGTTGAAACATCATACCTACATATGTAGACGCCATAGCTAGACTGACATTTGTAAACCCAATATGATGCTATAAATGAGTGCTGCCTTCACGTCAATTGAAGTTAGCTATGTTGTCCACACATATGTCACATGTGTGTCTGGTTGGTGTGTGTTGAAAATGACCACATAGGCTGTTTGAGTTTGAGGGGTCATGCAGTCCTCAAGTAACCAGCTTTTGGATGTCTCTCTTGGATGCACATGATGAGATGAATGCACCCCTATATTGTTGGGGCATACTAATGAAGGTGCATCTTTGACACCACATGACTGTCCAGGCCACTGCATGTGTGTAGTAGGGTGTGTAACTGTAGCAGGAGACTCATCCAATGTAAATGTTGCTCAAGAGTTATTCCATGCAGTATGAGCATGTGTGAAAGTGTTTCATTACGCATGTCATATTCTCACATTGTCTTTGTAATTGCAATTGTTTGTCAGAGCACGGATTCTGAGTATATTCTTCCTTCCATGCTTTACAGGTGGACCTGCACCGTACACTGTGGGAGAGGTGGCTCATTTTGCGGACCCCGACACCTACAGTGAGTGTTGCATGTGTGCTATTTTTATTGTTTGCTGGTGATGCATGATAGACTACTGTGTGTTCAACAGAATTCAAGGTTTGATGCGCTGCCCATTCATTAATATTGTTCCATTAGTGGGATTTCAAATATCACTTCAGTTTTAGTAGACCTATGCTTATCCATCTCTCAGATTTTGGGTCTGTAGGCCATTCCAGTCGGGCCCGCTATGGGGAATGGGATGAGTCATGTGGAATACACTGGTTAATGTAAGAGTTGCTCTGGGACTTGGCTTGGACTGAGTCTGCATTTCAGACTGACATTCTCCCAGATAGCTTCTGCAAAAGGCTTGTCTGAAATATGCAGCTCCCCTAGTTGAGGATGGACTGAGTACACTGTAGGTTGGATCTTCCGGGGGCATGTACTTCCACAAGTTGAACTAGAAGTGTGTGGGACTAGAGTGCAATGGCCTAGGTGTTCATTCTACTCATGATCATGGGTGTTCTTGCTCCTCTGCGTGTGTGGTAAAATATGCCTCACTGGTAGTATGTGATGTTGGCCTAAGTCAGTACATTTTGACATGTGTGGACCTTGGATAGGACAAGGTTTAGCTGACTCCAATTTGTTGCTAGCCCTTCATTGGTGTTGTGTGTGGAGGCAAATACTTGTTGACCTTTCTATACACTCCTGGGTGTGCATTGAATATGGGATTGTTGGTTGTTCTTCCCACCCCACTCTCAAAGACTACCATGTGTTTGGGAATAGGGTACCTAGGACTGTAGCAACCAGTATGTTACACATACTTGTGACCTTTTGCAACTTATTTTTGAACCTAGTGTACACACTCGGTTATGGCACATGAGTTCTATATCAGCAAAAAACAATTACAAATGGCAGATATTGAGGGTTGTGATTGTTATCACATAGAGTGACATATGTAGTGAAGTCAGTAGGCGGAAGAGGTACAGCCATAATGTCAGCTGCATTACCCATTATTTGGATGACAAGTTTAGGCTGATGTCACCCATCATGTAGAGACATTGATATGCTAGGTGTGAGATGCCCTTTTGTATGCAGGCTTCCCATGTACTTCCTCTGAGACTTCCAATGATCTATGTTGTGAAAATAGCTGTTACAACTACAGTAAAAGTAATGTGCAACTGACCCATTGTGCTATTCCACCCAATGCATTTCCTATGGTAAATAGTTGCCCTTTCTCTTCACAGCTGCAAACATGAGTGCCGCACAGAGACATCAGTTTGAAAGGCGGGCAATGAGATACCAGCACATCCTGCAGGTGCAGTCGGGGTTCCGAAGGATGGCCTGAAAATACCAAGCGGATCGGGCCTCCGGAGCATGGTGGGCCTCACCACAGGGTGGCCCAACATTGCCCACAACAGCCACCACCACCACATCCACCAGTTCTCCCCAAGTGGCCCCAGCAACGGCGGGGACAGTTGACCCTGCCTCTGCAGCACGACCTGGATCCAGCAATTTCAGAGCTGCAGGACAGTCCAGTGGGCTAACAACAACTCCCACACCTAGCACCTCTGCCAGCACACAGACAGCAGCAGACCCTCCTATTGACCCTGCGGCATTCCTGGCTTTAGACAGGAAAATGGACAAGTTTATTAGTAAGGTGGACAAGCTAAGCCAGGATGTGGCCTACATTAAGAAAAGGGTTCGGTCCATCAGGCGGACCCTACGGAAGGCCAACCTCTAGGACTTTATTGATTGTTTTAAATTTATCCCTCCCCTCTCTCCTCTTTCCTTTTTGTCATGATAGTTGGGTTTTGGGGATTAGTGTTAGGTTAGTGTAGGTTGTTAGCTTAGTTAGTGTTAGGGAGGAGGGTGGGGGTCCTTATTCTTTCTATTTTTCATTTTTGTGTGGGTGGGTGGGTGGGGGTCAATGTTGGGATTCCTGTCTGTTTAAAAAAAAAAAAAAAAAAAAATCAAACAATGTATAAAAAAAAAGAAAGACAAAAAAATATATGATTGTTTAGGATAGTATAGTATGTGTGTAGGTTAATATGTGTTGTCCTGCATGTGTCCTGTCTCATAATGGTGAGTGGGGGGCTGATGTTTAGATCGATTCGTTATATGTGTAGAGTAAGTTTAGCTTAGGTTAGTTAGGGACAGTTGTGGGTTAGGAGTAGTCAGGTTAGATTAGTGTAGGTATGACTTTTCCCTTAGTTGCCTCTGGTGTGAATACATAGGAATAAACATATAGTTAACCCTTTGCATTATGCGTTAACTGCTACTTGATCATGGCCTTGACATCAGTGTAGGTGATTGTTTTTCTATGACATTTGTGTCCTATGCTGCACACCACAGAAAATAGAGGTTTAACATGGCAGCTACCCCTGTGCTAACTTGGTAAGTATCCACCATTTGGTAGACCCACCATTAGTAGTTTACATGGATCACCAAGGATTTGTGTTGATGAGTAGGTATTCTACATCACAAAGTGTGCTTCCAGACTTGGTATTGTGGGTAATTTATTAGGTCGGACTGCAGTGTGATGTTCAGGGACATCTTTGTAGATGAGGTGTTGTTAACACTCTTGTCTTGTTGTCTTCATTGCAGACATAGATCATGTGTATAAAAATTCAGCATGACTTCCCTTCATGGAAGTATACTCAGAAAGGGTGATTGATGCAGTGTTTAGTTGTGTTTGCTTAGATTATGCTGCATAATTTCATTTTATTTCTACATTTATCAGCCACCATTAGTTGACTTGGATTGCTATAGATGGAGCATTATTCTGTCCAACACAGCATAATTGTGTGTGGTTTGTCCCTTCATCAGTTATTCTCCTCAGGATGGTCAGGCTATGATGCAATCCTGGCCACTGCACAGATGTATCAGACTACATGATGTCAGGACACTTGTATTGACAAGCTACATGGTTGTCACACAGGCACTTTAGAGTTATCTACTGCACAGTTGATGTGTCAAATAACACAGAGACATATTAGGTATGCAAGTGCTATTTATTGATAGGTGCTGTAGGTCAAAATGTACATTGTCCATGTTTGCTGAGTCCGTTCTGGTGCATTCTTACATGGTGATCCTACAGAAGGGGTGTGGATGATGCTCCTGACATGCTGGGGTGATGTAACAGACAGTGCAGAGGGAAAGGATTTGCCGAATAGTAGGAGAGAGACATTCACTGGCAATGCTGACAAGTCATACAGTGGTTAGCAGAACAGTCATTGAGTATAGTTGTAGTGAGACTGGCATTTGACAAAACGTAGGACCTTGGTCAAAGTAGGCCATGGTGCAGGGACTAGTGCTTCCGGGTACTCTTCCGTGAGAATGTGATCTGTTCCATGTCTTCTTCTTCTGATGTGTGTGTTGCCTGGTTTGTCCTTGTTGTTGTTGGTTGTGAAGGGGCAACACACACCTCAGTGTTAGAAGACGTGGAGTCAGACATCCCGGGGGCTGCTCCCTGTGAAGTTCTTAAGGGCAGTACTGCTGCAAGGAGGGCCTGCTGGTTTTTTAGAATAGCAGCCACATCACGATGGTAGGCAGCCAGGTCGGCCCTGAGGGAGTCAGGATTGCATTCGTGCATGCAGTGGAAAGTTTGGGGTGCGAGGTGTTGTGGCAACTCCCTTACTGCAGTGGTGAATTCCTTTATAGTTTCTTGTAGTCCTTGCAGTATGGATGTTAGGGCTTGCATAGCTGCTGCCTGATCTGCAGATGACAACATGCACGAGCGCACCCCCTCAAGGCTGGCTGCCATATTTTGCATCCCCACCCGCACCTCCTTGGCCAGCTCCCGCTGTACACCAACTACAGTTCTTTCAAAGCTGGTGCCAGTGTCGTCAGAGTCCTCAGCTGTGTAGGAGCTGGCAGGTCTTGCAATTGGGGTGGTGGGTGGTTCTTCTGTGATGGCTGCTTGTTCTGTGCTCCTCCTTGTGACTGAAGGTGGGGTCTGGAGGGTTTCAAGGACCTTTTGGATGGTCTCCTGGGGAATGTTTATGGGCTCGTCATCCATGTCATCAGGGAAATCAGGGACAGGCATATCGGCAGGAGATCCATGTTCCTCTGCAATGAAACAGGGTACAAATAGTGTGTCTGTGTTGTGACAATTTTGATGTTTACATGCAAGCCTTTGGATGACTTTACTTTGTGATCTTGTTTGGTATTGCTATCTGCTGTCCTTCATATGGGCATTGTTATAGGCCTATGGCCCACCTGTGTGTCACATGTATGATATAGAGTTATCAGACTTGTCTGCCTAATCGCCTCTAGGTGTTGCTTTGTACCAATTAGGGAATAGCCATCTTTTTGTCCTACTCGACCCTCCGTATATATCTATTCGTATGGTGAGACCTTTCACTGGCTGTGGGTGTTGTGATTGCCCTGGCAGCACACTTGCCTTTCAGGACCTGCCCCAAAATCTGATTGTTCACATTGACCTAATTGTAATTGTTATGTGGCACATCCTATGCATGGCAATGTTACGATGTGATATGGATGTAGACATTGTTAATGTTTCCAGCTGATGTTGGGTAATGTGTGTTTAATTGGATTGCCCTGTTTATAGTATCAATGTCCTATTTGGTCCTCTGACTGTGCAGGTGTATTTCAGTGACCAGTTGCATGTGTCCCCTCCTCAATGTTGTTGTCTGAGCAGTATGACATTTGTGATGTTGCCTTGTTAGCCAGGCACGTGAGGGACCCTGACGTATGCAGCATGTGTGTGTCCTTAGTGCTGTGTGGCTCCTACTGCTGATTACTTTGGCTGATGTATGTGTCAACTATGGGCATTGACATTTGAGTGTACTGGTGCCTTTGTCTTATTTCTGGAGATTGTTGCAGATGTCATCCTCACCCCCTAATTTAGGTATGTATGTTCCATGGGGAGGTTACTGCCATTGGCTACTATAGCTGCACAGAGATCAGAGGTGTTAGTGTCAACTCTTGTCGCAGTTACATTGCAGTTGTTGTTTTGGCTACTGGATTACTGATAGGGACCTAGTTGATGTAGGATATATTTTGACTGACGAGTGCCAGGATGTAAGTTTGACGTAGTGGCCTTCCCACCTGTTGAGGCTTTCCCTTAGCTCCATTGTTGTCATGACAGGATGCCCCCATGGGACTGTTGTTGGTGTTGTGTTATGTCGTGCCCCAGCTTCTGTCTGTGCTGGGCATGCCCCCCTGCCGTGCCCCTTTACCCATGCCACTCCATATATATGCTGACTTACATGCATTGTGTAGTAGAGATTCCCCACCCCGGTTGCAGTTAACATTATTGCATTATAATTCCCCATGCGACTTACCCTGCATGTGCGTTGTCTCGTGGTAGTCTGCGCTGTCCTGTCCTTGAATCCCTGTGACGATCTCCTCAGGGATGCCGGCTGCGACCATCTCCTCCATGTGGTCCAGGGCCTCCTGGTGTGCTGGACTCCCACCTCCAGTCTGCAGTGCTGCCTTCCTGTTCCTGGCCATTTTTTTCCTTTGTCCTACGTTTGCAGTCATGCCAGCGTTTCTTACACTCGGTGACTGTCCTGCGTACTTCAGCCACACTGTTGATCTTGTCAACAATTTGTTGCCATATGGCCTCTCTCCTGCTGATTGGCAACTTAGAGGTGATGAACAGTTGGGGCTGGTGTTCCGTCACCTCTTTAACCAGGATTTCCTGCTCCTCTGCACTGAAGCGACACTTTCTTTTTTTTCTATATATGTCCTGGTTCCTGTATGGATCATCCTGGCTGGTTCCTGGTCTGCTGTCATCTTCCTGGGGTCTGTAGTGGCATCTGGGATCCATTTTGGCTGTCCTCTGCTGAAAGGGCAGTGTTTGCGGGTATTTTTGACGCTATTGCGTCAAAAACAACGGCGCTTTCCGGGTTGCGCTGTCGTAAATCGACCCACAGTCATTTACGTCGCGTTAACGTTGTTTTCCTTTGCGACTTGACGCCGCGGTGTGCGTAAAAAAAAATGACTCCCACCTGTTGGTTGCGCCACCGTGCGTCAAAGTATAGATTTGATACCCGCACGGGGCATCGAAAGGGCGTTAGCCGGCGGTAAAATGTTTGACGCAAAACTGCGCCGGCGCAGCTTTGCGTCAAAAAGTATAAATATGGCCCTAAGTATATTGATCATTGAAGCCTTCTCTCTCTCTTTCAATTTGTCTCTGTCAATCTCTTTCTCTCTCTCTCTGAATCTCTGATATTCTCTCTATCTCTTCCATCCAATAATGGGGTAGAGAGATTGTTATTGCAATGGTCTCTGCATACGATGACATCAACATGTCACACTAGCAAGATGCTTTGTTCCAATTGCATAGCTATTTTTGCTGCATTGAAGTACTTGTCATTGGTGATCTGCTGTAAGTTGATGGTTCCAGTCCTAGTATCGTATGGTTCTGTTTCTGTTTATTTACTAGGTTTTTTAAATATTAAAGATGCTTAGTGATGGAAGAATCACATATCTGCTATATCTGGACACTAGCGAGTTGGGATCAGTTGGGATCAGTTCCATCCCAAAATGGGATGGAAGAGATTGAGAAATTGTTATTGCAATGGTCTCTCCATACAATGACTTCAAAGTCTCACACTAGCAAGATGCTTGATTCCAATGTCATAGCTATGTTTTGCTGCACTGAAGTACAGGGTCACTGATGATCTGCATGAAGTGGTCTGTTTATTAACTAGTACTTTAATATTAAAGATGCTTAGCGATGGGTCATTTATGGCTTTTTTCCTGTCATAAAGTGTGGATTGGATGTCATAGCTATGTCTGGACACTTAAGAGCTGGATTAAGCCGGGGTATTATGTCAGACCTCCACCTTGAAGGTTCAGTGTTCTAGTCTGTGTATCAATGGTTATTTCCCTGCTTTTTTTTCTATTCAATTTCAAATAATTTAGGTACATTCTAAAAAAGTAACTGACTCTGACTCTGACTCTTATTACTTGACAAGTACATGTTACATTTCAATTTGTTCAGAAACATCTAATTCTAAGTATATCATTCATCAAAGCCTAAAAAAGTCTCTCTCTATCTCCCCCGCTCTCTTTCAATTTCTTTCTGTTTTGTATTCTTTCTTTCTTTCTCTTTCTTTCTTTCTTTCTTTCTTTCTTTCTTTCTTTCTTTCTTTCTTTCTTTCTCTCTCTCTCTCCCTTCCTTCCTTCCTTCCTCCCTCGCCCTGCCTCTCTCTCTTTCTTCCATCCCATAATGGGATGGAAGAGAGTGTGATTGCTATTGCAATTTTCTCTCCTTACAATGACTTGTAAGTCTCACACTAGCAAGATGTTTGGTTCCAAAGTCATAGTTATGTTTTGCTGCACTGAAGTACTTAGTCACTGGTGGTCTGCTGGTAACACCCATGAAGTGTTACTCTTTAGGTTGATAGTACAATTTGTAGTATTACATGGTAGTGTTCTGATTATGTATTCGTTTTTTTAATGTTAAAGATTCTTAGTGATGGAACAGTTGCATCTTTTACTGCCAAAAGCTGTGGGTCACATGTCATAGCCATGTCTGGACTTCAGTTTACTTTACTCAGACCATTTCTCATGGACCTGGTCTCCCCAGTCATTCCAGGCCCCAGTTCAGTGAACCCTACCCCTATCTCTCTTCTTCAATTTGGGGTAAGTGTGCAACCAAAGACATTCTAAGGCATGAGCAAAGTGGGCAGTTGCCCAAGGCCTCCACATTCCAAGAGCCCCCCTGGTAAAGTGAGAGGAAAAGCCAAAGGTTCTTCTCTGTACAGTGCACTCCTGCATACTGCACTGCCCCGTGTAAAGCTGAGAGTTCAGAAGCTTTAATTATAAATTTAGACTTAAAGTGCCATCTTTTAAAATTTGTAGAAATCACATTGTAAAAGAGTCACATTTTTAGAAAACTGCAACAGTTCCAGATCTTAAATACTGGAGCAACCGGAGTACCATTAGCCTCTCAAACTGAAGTGTATCCCCCTGCCTGTGAACATCTACAGATCTTGTCTCAAAGTGTGCACATGCTTGTCTGCATCCCAGAAGGAACATTCCACCCACTTCTCTCTATTCCTACTTCTTCCTCCCTCAATCCAGCCATCTGCACTTAATCTCACTCCTCCCTACCATTGCCTTTATGGTGACCATCCTGATCCTGCTAATCCCCCTGTATCATTCCTGACTTCCTCACCCCTTCTACCTTGCCAACACATTCTGCCCCCTCTTACTTTCTTTGTCCAGAGAGTTGGTTACACAGAGATAACACTAAGGTTTACCTATTAGATGTTATTGTTTATGTAGGACCGTTATGGCTAATTACAATACTTTGCTTTTATTGCTTTTAGACAACGCATAAATAGCTTGCAGCCCTATGCGAGCAGTCAGATGTTGGACTCCAGTGTCACTGTTTTCTCTCAACCCATTCCTCCTTCCTCTGTTTTCAACAATGGCCCTCATATTTTTGTGTATCTGGTGACTAGTGGAGTTGGTGAAAGATGGAAGAGTACATTTTTCTCATTGGAACTCAAGTTCAAAGTTATCGATTTCTGACACTAGCTTGGTATACGCATGTCAGCACTGTGAGAAAAGCATTGCCAAGTTGACTCGTGTGTCTGTGACCAGTGATATAGTAGGCAGAAATGAAAGTACCACTAGAAAAAGAATGATAATCATATTTTGCATCTCTTATGTGCCCAATTTAGCAATTTGAATGAGGTAGACTTAACCTATCTTTCGGTAAACTATGTTCAGCAAACAGGCCTTGCATCGGTGGCAGAAAGGTCGAATCCATGCCAGATTATCTGCAGAGCTAGACTGGCCCTTTTACTCCACCAGGCATTTCCCTGGTGATGTGGAAATCGTGGTCAGTTTGGAAAGCTTAGGACACTCCTACACAGCCTCAGTGACATTCCCCAGCTTCACAAGGTTAATTGCAGCAGGCACAAGAGGCTTTGAGAGAGGGAAAGAGAAAGGAGGGGGGTAGGTAGAGGGAAAATGATAAGAGGGAGAAGAAAAAGAAGAGAGAAAGTGAGAAACTGTGTGAAGAGCTAAAGGGAGTGGGGGTGTTTTGAGCCTTTTTTCCTGTGATAATTTGGTTCCAGAGTCAGGTCCTCATTATCAGGCTACCCATCGCCGATAAAATCTACATAGGGTGAATCTAAATGGAAATATTTTGCATAGACACCCATCCGGAAAACCAGGTATATTGTGCCCTTCTGAATCGAAGCTGAACATAATGAATAACTTTCAACCAAAAGTGTGCATTAGGATCGGATACATTTCTAGTACAACTGTCAGCAAGAGGAACTCTCCGATACTCTCTGATTATCAGTGTGAGAGTGTACGTAATGCAAAAAAACATCCACTCTCTGAGTGAGGACATATAGGGCCCTATTATGAGATGGCAGACATGAACAAGTGTCCGTCAACTTCCCATGCTGGTGGCCTCCCCACTTGCCCCATTAAGACTTTCCTGCTGGGCTGACCGGCGGAAACCAAGGTTTCCGTCGGTCAGCCCAGCGGAAAAGTGGCAGCAGCATTGTCGTGGGCTCATATTTTGGGGCACCAGCACCCTCAAAATGTGCACTGTCTGCATGCATGGGCATGCATGGGCTCCTAAATATCTTTTGCACTGAGCTCTAGAGACGTTATAATTTAGACATGAATGGCTCACTAGCAAATCACAAAGCACGAAAGGTATAAATTACACGTGTGTAAAAATTGATTTGACTCATTCGTTTGTGCTGGAAATCTGTAATGAATACATTTTAAATTTTGGGGGTTCTTCTAAAGAGAAAATGGTGAAGATCAAAGGAGTGGCCTAACACTTGCAGTTTAAAACTTGTGAGAGTCCACAACGGAATAGATTTCCGAGACATCACAAAACTGTTAAATTCACTGAGTAAACTTATAGATGCAACTATTGTTTTGCATCTAGATTAGCTTGACGTAAGTGGGGTCAAATTTGGAATGCATGCATAAGTCATTTAAAAAAATGTGTGTAGTAAGGGGTGGTTTGCATGGGAACATCATTTTTCTGGGATAATTAAATGACAACATTAAAAATAAACAGAATTTCTAATATTACACATCTTTGGTGTGTGAGAAGCGAATAACTGCTGAGTAACTTTACAGGAGTAGGCGTGAGTCATTTTCTACATAGTCTCACATGTATTTAACTTTGTGAAAAGGCGAAAAATCATAACATGCTCTTGGGTGCAGGTATTTTTAGGCAATTATAAATTACAACTCTTTCATGCAGCTTTATTACTTGCGCCCTTTCTATTCTCGAGCCTCATCCTCTTTATCTGCATAAATTGGCACAACATAGGAAGTAAGTTATTACTTATGGTAATCTTTATTGCCCTTAGTCCAAGGTCTCCTCATCATAGTTGTTATGCTTGAGGTTGGCCTCGTCGCCAAGGAATATAATGCTACCCAATCAGAATAAGAAACTTAAAAAGCTTCCTTGTGTTTCTGTTCCCTTAGTACATAATTTCCCCTATAAAACCTGTCCTGACCCTCCGAAACTTCAAGTTCATCCTAAATCTTGCATATTTGTTTTGCAGGTGCCAACAATTCTAGGGAAGGAGGACTTGGACCAAAGGTAATGAAGATTACCCTTGAATAATGGGTCCATCAAACCCACGTCCATCTTCGTGACAGCTGTTACGATTGAGGATTTACTCGAGCAAAAATGCATCAGAAATACAATTGTATACTGACATGAATCGAAATATATTTCTTATTACTCAACAATTACTTCATTGCTCTTTTTACCACACTAGCTACTAGGTTTTTTTGATAAACAATTATATTTAACTTTTTAATGACATACATCACAGTCAGCTTTAGCACAAAACTTCCCACCCACACCACCTCTTACAGCCATCAGCAACATCTAAATCAGCTTTGATAGAAATAAGGGCCGAGGCCTTAGTAGGCGGTCTATTGGCCTCATATGCCGGAATGTTTCTTTAGATAACCCCTGGCCGTATATATGGGTTCTCCAGCTGTGAGCAAGCTCATGGATTTTTGGGATCATTCGAAAATAAATCTAAATGATAGTATGACAAAAGATATGCGGAGTAGACCACATCATGGCCCTAATGATTTCCTGCAATGATATATTAGATGCTTCTGCCCCCGATGTGTCTACAACTCCAGTGGCTCTTCTCTGTATTTGTCCAGGAGGCTGCTGATCCATTGAGATAAAGACCTGGGAAATAGCTATTGTGCTTGTAGACGCCTTTTTACCTTTGTGTTTTTTAAATATTTTATTACATGTTCGCCAAGGCAAGGTCAGATCTATATAATATTCTCAGATTCAATAGTAAACCGTACATTGTATGTGTATTGACAGTCCCTTTCCTACCTCCTCCACCCAATATCCCCCACCTCCCCATCACCAAGCCCACTTCCTGTGCTGGTAGCAAACAAGCTTCTAATCTCATCATCTAAGGACTTCTGTTGGTTCTGTGTTCTGCTAGGCTCCTGAAGGATTACTCTATACTGGGCCTAATCTCCCTAAGTCTTCAGATATTTGTGTAAGCAGCCTCTGGCTGCGTATACCTGGCCCTCTAAGCTCATATAGGTGTCAAACCCTTTTTTCCACCCTTCCAAGGTATAGGGTGCTGCATACTTTCAGTGACTTGCAATGTCTCTTTTGGCTACCATTAGGGCCTTGAGTAGCAAAAATAGCTTTGGGTCTCACGGGATGCACCAGCCCAGTTTCCCGGATTATAGAGAGCACCCTGAAGGTGGTAAATACCCCACAGTTCCACACTGTGGGTAGCAAGTCTCACCCCTTCATCTGGCAATGCAGACATCTCGAGGAGGGCACCAGTCCCTGCTTCCACAGCCTATGTGTCTACCAGTATGTGCTGTGTAGGTAGTGTACCAGAATGAGCATGAATTGTGATGCTACTGCTGCTTCTTCTGGCCAACACATGGCCTCCCCTCCAGGCTTCCTCTTCAAGTTGATCCAGGTCCAATTCCCAGGCCTTCTGCAGTCTCAGGAATGTATCAAGGGTGTGGAGTGCCAGGGCTCTATAAATCTGTGAAATCTTATGGGTTCCCAGAGCCTCACCCAGTATTTCAGTCTCTAGTGAACTGGCTGTCAGTGGGTGAGTCAGAACCCCCCACATAGGGTGTCAGCGCATAGAGCAGTTGGAGGTATCAAAATAATTGATTACAGTGGAGTTTGATTTCCGCCTGCAACATTCCAAATAATTGTATAACAGATCCCTGCATCACGTATCCAAGTGTGGAAATTCCAATTGCATCCCAGGAACGAAATCCTGTCAGGTGCATCACCTGGGGAAGCCAGTTCCCTATCCATAATGGCATCCCCTCTTAGAGCCTACCCTTCCAATCTAGTGATTGTGTAGCATCGTGACAGTCATTTAACACAACTGTTGTGGCTGGACAGAGAGAAAGTGTGTGTGTGCGCCCGCGTAGAGGGACGTAGCAATGGTTCACCTTGCATTGCCCATCGTTCAGCAGCTAAGGCCGGGTTGTTCCCAGTGTTGTGCCACCACTCATGAAGAATCATTAGCTGTTTTGTCTTGTAGTTCGATGACATGTCTGCTGTAATTATTCCACCATCATATGTTGATTTGTAACATTTATTCAGAGCAATTCTAGCTTCATCGCCCTTCCATAGAAATCCCTGCAGTATCCCCTACAGTCCAGCAAAGAAACTCTTGGCAGAAAGAGGATGTAGCGTAGCAGTCAGAGTGACTGCCTCAGGAGCTGGAGGTCTAGGTTCAAGCTTCGGTGTCAGCGCAACGTCCTTTGATTCTGGGCAAGTCACTTATTCTCCCTGTGCCTATGTACAGGGTCTTGAGACCCTCACAGGTGATAAGCCGCTCTACATAACTTCATTTAATTTGGTGAATATGTAGGGGTAGTTCTGCAACTGATAAAGAATTTCGGGGAAGTGAAGCCCTTTTACAGATAGCCAACCACCCAGGAGGCATAGGGCTGACCAGAACCAAACAGCCACCACTGATATATCCAACGTGGTCCTTTGTACCTTTGTTGGCTGGTCTGTAAGACACAGAAGCAGGGATTTTGGAAATCCTTTTTGTCCAAATAAACCATAACACACTTCTCACATCTAGAGATAAAGGAATTGAAGCATCCAGTGACTCTAGGACTGGTAAAACTATTTCCTTGGAAAAGTGGATATTAAACTGTACCTTAAGTTTAAATCTCAAATCTGTTCTTCATAAAACTCTTTCTAGAAAGAATCGTAAGTATATGCATAAATTACGGAAAAGGAACTCAATCATCTTGCCTGCAGAAGTGACTAACTATTAAAAAAAGTCACTTTAGTTCACACCCAAGATTTTGGTACTACCTCCAAAAGTTCAAACGGTTCTCTTTATAAACCCATAAGGACTACTAAAAGATCCCAGGTAGGAAGAGTTGGAGTTACAGTCTTCTTTAACCTAAAGCTCTTTAATGATCTAGACTCTAACAGGATAATGTTAGATAAATAATCCTTCTCGATTTTCTACAATTCTTAGTCACTGTCCACTGGGATGTTAAAGTAACAGGTGCTAAACCTTTCAAGAAACCATCTCTTAGGAATCCTAGGGCCAGATGTAACAAAGGGTTTTATCCATTCTGTGTCTATGGGAAAATGTGTTCATACATATGGGCCCTAATGCCTTAATCTGTTTGTACACCAGATCTCAAAACTCTTCCAATGTTTTGCATATGCCCGAAGAGTTGATGGTTTTATAAGTCTTGCTACGACAAGCTACGTCTCTAAGGTATTTGGACAAATTATTGAGTCATAAATATCGAGTGACACTAATATCAAGTTTTCAATATCGTGTTACAGAAATAAAGTGATGCAGGAATATCGTTGACACAAATATAAAGGTTTTAAGGTAAGTATTATTGTTTTGAAGAATATCGTTGTGGTGAATATCGTTTACAATAGTATAGTTGTAAAAAATATATATTTATTTAATTATCTTTATGTTTTTGAATAATATTTTAATTGTATATGTATATATTGTTTGTATAATGGTTAATGTTTTGAACACAGTTTGCAATTTTAATTTAATTGTTAATAGTAAATCATAATGTCGTAGCAGGTTGTGAGGTTTGTAGGGGCACAGGGTGGGCAGGTAATTAACTACAATTAATTCTGATTTAATTAATAATATCTATGCAATTGATAATTAATTATGTACATTGTGTAACTATGTTTTTTAAGTTATAGATTAGGGACAATCATAGCATTTTTAAAGCGCACTACTCACCCGTGAGGGTCTCAAGGTGCCTGGGGGGGTGCTGCTACCGCTCGAACAGCCAGGTCTTGAGGTGTCTCCTGAAAGTAAGCAGGTCCTGTGTCTGTTGCAGGTGGGTAGGAAGAGTGTTCCACGTCTTGGCAGCGAGGTGGGAGAATGATCTGCCACTGGCAGTTGTTCTGTGGATGCGTGGAACGGCGGCAAGGGCAAGGTCAGTGGAGTGAAGCTGGCGGGTTGGGGTGTAGAAGGAGAGCCGTCGGTTGAGGTATTCTGGTCTGGTATTGTGCAGTGCTTTGTGAGCGTGGGTGAGGAGCTGGAACGTGATTCTCTTGTTGACGGGGAGCCAGTGAAGGTCTCTCAGGTGGGCTGTGATGTAGCTGTGGTGGGGGATGTCCAGGATGAGGCGTGCAGAGTGGTTCTGTATGCGTTGCAGTCTTTTCTGGAGTTTGGCCGTGATTCCTGCGTAAAGGGCGTTGCCGTAGTCCAGTCTGCTGCTTACGAGGGCTTGGGTGACCGTCCTTCTGGTTCCAGTGGGGATCCATTTGTAGATCTTTCGAAGCATGCGGAGGGTGTTGAAGCAGGAGGAAGAGACGGCGTTGACTTGCTGGGTCATTGATAGTGATGAGTCCAGGGTAAACCCCAGGTTGCATGCGTGGTCGGTGGGTGTCGGTGCGGTTCACAGTGTGGCAGACCACCAGGAGTGTTCCGAGGCAGAGGGGGGGAGCCGAGGATAAGGTCCTCAGTCTTGGCAGAGTTCATTTTCAAGCAGCTGTTCTTCATCCAATCGGCGATGGCCTTCATTCCCTCATGGAGGTTTGTTTTGGCGGTGGCTGGGTCCTTGGTGAGGGATAGTATCAGCTGGGTGTCATTGGCGTATGAGACAATGTTGAGGTTGTGTGTTCGGATGATGTTTATGAGCAGAGCCATGTAAACGTAAAAGAGGGTCGGGCTGAGTAACGACCTCTGGGGTACGCCACAGATGATCTTGGTGGTTTGAGAGCGGAATGGAGGGAGGAAGACTCACTGGGTTATGCTGGTGAGGAAGGAGGTGATCCAGTCCAGGGCTCTGTCGCGGATCCCTGCGTTGTTGAGGCATGTGAGTAGGGTGTGGTGGCAGACGGTGTCAAAGGTGGCCGAGAGGTCCAGGAGGATGAGGGATGCGGTTTCGCCGTTGTCAAGTAGGGTCCTGATGTCATCGGTGGCAGCGATGAGGGTGGTTTAATGCTGTGGTTGCTGCAGAATCCAGATTGGGACGAGTCCAGAGTGTTGCTCTCCTCGAGGAAGCGGGTCAGTTGTTTGTTGACAATCTTCTCAATGACTCTTGCCGGGAAGGGGAGCAGGGAGATGGGCCAGAAGTTCTTGAGGTCCTTTGGGTCCGCCTTGGGTTTCTTGAGGAGGGCGTTGATCTCAGTGTGTTTTCAGCTCACCGGGAAGGTGGCAGTCTCGAAGGAGCTGTTGATGATCTTCCGGAGTTGGGGTGCGATGACGGAGCTTGCATTGTTGAAGATGTGGTGAGGGCAGGGGTCGGATGGTAAGCCAGAGTAGATGGTGTTCATGATGTTGATGGTGTCATCGTTGTCGTCGTTGACGTGGGTCCAGGAGAGCAGAAGGTTGGTGTAGAAGAAGGTGGCTAGGGAGTTGCAGAGGTCTTGCGATGGCGGGATGTTGTTGATGGAACCGGATTGGAGAGTTCCTTCATGATGTTGAACAGCTCCTTACAGCTGTGGGTGTTGTTGTCAATGCGTTCTTTTGGTGGTTCAGATAAGTTGGTCGTGTCTGTGGATGGCGTTCTTGAAGGCTGTGTGGTTGTCCGGTGTCTGTTCTAGGGCAGGTTGTTGGGTTTCTAGGGGTATAGGGTGATAAGTTAATTTGTTAATAATTTATTTATAATTAATTTATTGTTAATTATTTAATTGATAATTAATTATGTAAATTGTGCTGTTATTTTTTTGTAATATTTTAGGTGTGGTTTGTTGGGTTTGTAGGCACATAGGGTGGGAAGTTAATTAAGTCATTGATAATTAATTGTTTATTATTTAATAATTATTTAATTGCTAATTATGTAATTATATTCTGTAAGTTATATTTTAGGTGGGGGTTGTTGGGTTTGTAAAGGTATAGGACAGGAGGTTAATTAAGTAAATATAAATTTTTAGTTAATTATTAATTTTGAATAAAATATCTAATTGATTTTAATCATGCTAATTATTTAATTAATTAATATTTGATGTCCTATATTAGGTGTGTGTTGTGCTTTTAGGGGTATAGGGTGGGAAGTTATTTAAGTAATAATTAACAATGAATGATTCTTTATTGCATTTTTATTTTATTACTTAATGTTAATGTCAGGAATAAGGCCATGCGCGGTCCAGGTCCCGCCCAAAACTCCGCCGCGCGGCTCAGGGTGATTTATGCGCACTACTTGTCATCCCCTCTTGTTCCAAAGGTGGCCATCAGCGTCGTCTGCCCTGTGGCAAAGCTCATAGAGCTGCAGGTTCAGGACATTGGTGGACAAGATGCACTTATCAGTGCTATTCCCTGAAGGGACTACAATTCCCATGTTTTGAGAGGCAGCAGCCATCTTGGGGTGTGGCAGGCCTATAAAGCCCAGCCACACCCAAGCACGTTGCTCACTGTTTTGAAGACTTTGATGCAGTCCGACCTCGTGGGGGTTTCTCTGAAGAAGAGCAGAGTTCCTGCATGGCAAAGCGACATCCAACCGAAGTATCCTTGTTTCCATGGTGAATTTTAAAACGAGTAGGTTGTACTCGTAGCGGTAAGGCCTTGATGAATCCAATTTTGGAGGAAGTCGTTACTTCCAGAAATAATGCGCCCCTTAGCAAAACGTTTCCAGAGTACAGGGGCTTGGCACGACGATCAAAGGCGTTTCAGAGCACAGGTGTAAAGCGCTCTTTGCACGGCAATTCAAGCGCTTCAGTCCATAGGTGTAAAGCGCTCTTGGGACGGCAATTCAAGCGCTTCAGTCCACAGGTGTAAAGCGATCTTGGCACAGCAATTCAAGCGCTTCAGTCCACAGGTGTAAAGCACTCTTGGCACGGCAATTCAAGCGCTTCAGTCGACAGATATAAAGCGTTCTTGGCACGGCAAATCAAGCGCTTCAGTCCATAGATGTAAAGCGCTCTTGGCACAGCAAATCAAGAGCTTGAGTCCACAGGTGTAAAGCGCTCTTGGCGCGGCAAGTCAAGCGCTTCAGTCCACATGTGTAAAGTGCTCTTGGCTCGGCAATTCAAGCGCTTCAGTCCACAGGTGTAAAGTGCTCTTGGCGCGGCAATACAAGCGCTTCAGTCCAAAGATGTAAAGCGCTCTTGGCACGGCAATCAAAGTGCTTCAATCCACAGGAGTAAAAGGCTGTTGGCACAACAATAAAAGTGATTCAGGTCACATGAGTAAAGCGCCCTCTTAGCATAAGGAGCGTAGCGCTTCAGGCAAAACAAGTAAAAGCGTTTCCTGGTATTATAAGTAAAGAGCTTCAAGTTCAATTAGTAAAAACTTTTCGGCCTTTATAGTTGTGAATGTGAAAGTATTTTTGGAGATAAGCAAATCATAGTTTTCATTGTTTTTTGAAAAGCATAATATGGGAAAAACATATTTAATTCTTTTAGATTTTCTAGGTCATGATCAAAGGTTTATGTTAATAATGCATAGAAGTTACAGGATTGATATTCTGAGTATGATCATAGTCCAAAGCTCTTGCCATCTCCTGGTTCTGAGGTCATTGTTTATTCTCATTCCATGATTCAAAGAAGGGGCTTTGCCCTCTTTCCAAAAGGGGTCTCCATCTGATCTCACGGAGACGCATTTAGTCAAGAGTCTATTGATGAGTTATATTTCTATGAATGAGTAAGTGCATATTTGTTCTAACCTTTTCTTTTCAGATCTCTCTCCCTGCTGTTCCCTACCCTAATTCCCTTCCCCTCGACTGGCTTCATCATAACTCTGTGCTATAATAGCTTTCTGAGTTAGTGACACCGGAATGTGGGCCTTTTGTTCAGCAACGTACAGATCCAGAGGAAAGGACACTGTGACAGAATAGTGAGCCCACAAGTTTATACTTTCCTCTTGGTCTGTACGTGAGCTGCGCAACATAGCCACCCTAGATACCCTTATGCAAGTAGTCACTCAGATGCAAAGGGATTTGACAGACTCAAAAAAAATTACAGCTGATTTAGTTAATAAAGTAACTCAGTTACAGAGTAAGGTGGATGGTTCTGAATCTGAGTCTCGCCCTACGCCTTCCACACCTACTAACATAGCTGTGAATGTGCCGACACAGATTCCTTTAGCTGCACCAGAGAGGTTTTCTGGGGACCCCAATAAGGTTCAATTTTTTCTCACACAGTTGGAACTACATTTTACGTTTCGGCCTAGTGCCTTTCTGGACGCACAATCTAGAATTGCATTCCTTATATCATATCTGAATGGTGATGCAACTACTTGGGCAGTGCTATTAGTCCGATTAGACAGTCCTCTTTTATATAACTGGCGTCGTTTTGTAGAGGAATTTGTAAAGGTTTTTGACAGACGTGCAATAACTATGTATGCAGACAAAAAGCTACTAGAATTACGTCAAGGAAACAAAGACCTGATAACGTATTTTTTACACTTCAACCGGTTAGTAGTGGAAACCGCTTGGCCTGAGGAAAAAAGGTCAGCAGTATTTTATCAAGGGCTAAAAGACGAACTAAAAGATGTATTGGCCCAATTTGAACCACAACCAGAAACTTACACTGATTTAATTAATCTAACTCTACGGATAGATCACAGACTCTCTGAAAGAAAAGGAGTAAGGAAAAAAATGGGAAAAACCCAACTGGCGAATGTAAAGATCCAGACACCTTCAATTGTCTTCAGATCCTATGATAGAACCAATGGATATCGGAACTGTTCGCCCACCACTGACCAAAGAGGAGAAAGACATGCGACAAAAAAATAGTCAGTGTCTGTATTGTGGAAAAAAGGGTCATTTCGTAAAAGAATGTCAAAAGAAACCCAAAGGTAAAATTGATCCAACATTTGTGACAAAGAAAAAGATAGCAGTTGCTTTGGAAAATTCAGAGGAAAACTAAGGTGCCCAAGAAAAAACGAAGGGGGCCTCTTGGGCAAATTGACAATCCGTTCAGTGTGCTCTTGCACAAATCGTTATGTCAAACATTTTCTAATTTTAGTACAAATGACTGTGCGGGGAAAAAGACATAATGAACAATTTCTAATTGATTCAGGGGCAACAGGAAATTTTGTGGTCCAACAAACTGCACTATACTTGCATATAACCAGTGTCAAGAAAAAGGTTCCAGAAGTCGTGTATGCAGTTAATGGTAGTGAGTTGGCAGGAGGTACCGTTACTAAACAAACCTCACGAATACAAATGATTTGCAAAGATGATGAGAATCAGAACCACTGTGAGATAATTCGCTTTGATATAATCCAAGCACCGCAATATAGTTTTATCTTAGGAATGCCATGGTTAATGTTACATAATCCATGCATAGACTGGCGCAACCAGGTTTTGCGTTTTTCTTCTTGTGCAAAGAAATGTTTTCAATCAAGACAAAACAAAGAAGGACATCTTCAACACTCTATTGCTACTGCAGTTGAGAAGGAAATTGATCTGCCATCACAGTATTCAGAATATACTGATGTTTTCAGTGAAAAGAAAGTGAGCTCATTACCACCTCACAGGCCGTACGATTGTCAGATCGACCTTGTACCTGGCGCCAATATACCAAATTGTAGAATCTATGCACTATCAGAGAAAGAAAATCAAGTCCTACGAGAATACCTTGATCAATGTTTAGCCAACAAGCTAACTCAGCCATCACGATCTCCAGTGGCTTCTCCCCTGTTTTTCGTACCTAAAGCTAATGGTGATTTGAGGCCTTGTATTGACTTTAGAGCGATAAATAAGATCACAGTTAAAAATAAATATCCACTAACTCTCATACCAGTCTTGTTAGACCAGGTAAAATCTGCCGTTATTTATACCAAACTTGACTTACAAGGTGCTTATCACCTTGTTTGGATTTGAGAGGGAGATGAGTGGAAAACGGCTTTTAAAACTCATTATGGCATCTTTGAGGATCTAGTGATGCCGTTCAGTCTATGTAATGCCCCAGCAGCCTTTCAATATTTCCTAAACAATGTTCTGAGAGAATATCTAGACATCTTGGTCATCGTTTATATTGATGACGGCATGCAAATGACTGAAAGAAAAATTCATGCTGTATCCGAATGGCCCACACCAAAATCAGTACGTGATATTCAATGTTTTTTGAGTTTTGCGAATTTTTATTGACGCTTCATCCATCACTTCTCCCAAAAGGTGGCACCAATCACCAAATTGCTAAGGAAAAAGGCTGTCTTCAACTGGTCCCAAGAGACAGAGGAAAGATTTCAAGATTTAAAAAAGGCCTTTACTACCGCTCCCATTCTAGCTCACCCTAATGTGGAGGAACCATTCATCGTGGAAGCCGATGCATCTGATGTTGCTATTGGGGCCATCCTGTGAAACTGGACAATTACACCCAATAGCATATGCGTCAAAAAAATTTAATGAAGTGGAACAGAATTACAATGTAGCAGAAATAGAATTACTAGCAATTCGTAATGCTTTTAAAGAATGGAGACATTATCTATTGGGAGCGAAACACACCATAACTGTACATTCTGATCATAGAAATTTACAATTTATGAGTTCTGCCAGTCTACTAACTCCTAGACAACTAAGATGAATGCTATTCTTTGCAGAATTTGATTTCATAGTGACTTTTAGACCAGGAGTAGATAATCGTAAGGCCGATGCATTATCTAGACAAGATTCTTCAATCACACCTACTGAACAAAAACCCATGCCTATTATAACGCCTTCAAAAGTGTTGTGTTTAGTAGCTGCCGAGAAATTCTTTGATCTCATTCGTAATCATTTTCACATCACTAAGTGACAAGTGTGGTTACAACAAGACACCAAGAGGTCTATTCAACAAGGCTTACCTCTACGTGAATCTCGAGTATTCCTGCCTACTGAGGAGTTGAGAGACAGCTTTTCATTGGTTACACAGTCATCCTCTGGCAGGTCACCGAGGCCCTCAAAAAACACTAGAACTCATGAAAAGGTACTTTTGGTGGCCTACATTCGTTCACGACCTTAAGCAAATGCTACAATCATGTGAAGTATGTGCAAGATGCAAAAGCGAACATAGCAAACCCAAAGGTCTACTGATACCTCTACCCGTTCCCAATCATCCATGGGAACATATCTCTATAGATTTTATTACTGGTCTTCCTCAAATAAAACAATTTACAACCATTCTAGTGGTAGTAGACAGCCTTACCAAGTATGCTCACTTCACTGCCTGTAAAGGGCTCCCAACTTCCGACACCTTAGCGACTATCATCTTAGAAAATATAGTTTGTCTTCACGGACATCCAAGAATTATCCTCTCTGATAGAGGAACACAATTTTCTGCACGTTTTTGGCAACAATTTTGCAAGGCTTTTCGAATTGATTCAACTTTATCTACTAGTTATCATCCACAAACGGATGGTCAAACAGAGAGACTAAACAAAACTCTGAAACAATATTTACGATGTTACGCAACAAAGTCTCCTAAAACCTGGCTGGATCTTTTGTGGCTTGCAGAACTTGCTTATAATAACTCTCACCACTCTTCAATAAACTCAACTCCTTTCTATGGTTTATATGTGCATCATCCGCACATTTTGCCAGTTACGTTACCTGCCTCTACTCAAACTACTCCAGCAGTCATGGACATGCTAACACGCATGAAAAAGGGACATTCACAATTGCAAACAAATCTTCATCAAGCAAAGAAAAAATATAAAATGCAATATGACAAAAAACACCAGCCTGGTCCTCAGTATACAAACAAAGATAGAGTTTGGTTATCCACGAAAAACTTTGTATTCAAAAATAAAAATATGTTTCATCCAAAATTCATAGGGCCCTATGAAGTACTACGACAAGTAAACCCAGTAAAATATAAGCTAAAATTACCCTTGTCTTTGAAAATTCATCCGGTGTTTCACACTTCGCTTCTTAAACCTGCTTCGCCCTCAAGCGTCACACAACCTGCTCCTCTATTAGTCCAAGGTCATTGGGAGTATGAGGTGCGATCTATTTTAGACTCTAAATATAGGGGGTCTTCCCTTTGGTACTTGGTGTCCTGGAAAGGATACGGACCGGAAAATGATTCTTTGGAACCTGCAAGACATGTTCATGCACCACGTTTGGTGCGACAATTTCACCTCCTCCATCCTGATAAACCGGACCCTAGACCACGCTTGGGAGAGGGGTGTAATGTCAGGAATAAGGCCATGCGCGGTCCAGGTCCCGCCTGAAACTCCGCTCTGCGGTGCTTTATGCGCACTACTTGTCATCCCCTCTTGCTCCAAAGGCGGTCATCAGCGTTGTCTGCCCTGTGGCAAAGCTCAGAGAGCTGCAGGTTCAGGACATTGGTGGACAAGGTGCACTTATCAGTGCTATTCCATGAAGGGACTACAATTCCCATGTTTTTAGAGGCAGCAGCCATCTTGGGGTGTGGCAGGCCTATAAAGCCCAGCCACACCCAAGCAAGTTGCTCACTATTTTGAAGACTTCGATGCAGTCAGACCTCGTGGGGGTTTCTCTGAAGAAGAGCAGAGTTCCTGCATGGCAGAGTGACATCCAATCGAAGTATCCTTCTTTCCATGGTGAATTCTAAAACGAGTAGGTTGTACTCGTAGCGGTAAGGCCTTGAAGAATCCACTTTTGGAGGAAGTCATTACTTCCAGAAGTAAAGCGCCCCTTAGCACAACGAGCAAAGCGTTTTCAGTTTCCAGAGTACAGCGGCCTTGGCGCAACGATCAAAGGCATTTCAGAGCACAGGTGTAAAGCGCTCTTTGCACTGCAATTCAAGCGCTTCAGTCCACAGATGTGAAGCGCTCTTGGCAAGGCAAATCAAGCGCGTCAGTCCACCGATGTAAAGCGCTCTTGGGACGGCAAATCAAGCGCTTCAGTCCACAGATGTAAAGTGCTCTTGGCATGGCAAATCAAGCGCTTGAGTCCACAGGTGTAAAGCGCTCTTGGCACGGCAATTCAATCGCTTCAGTCCACAGGTGTAAAGCGCTCTTGGCACGGCAATTCAAGCGCTTCAGTCCACAGATGTAAAGCGCTCTTGGCACGACAATCAAAGCGCTTCAATCCACAGGAGTAAAAGGCTCTTGGCACAACAATCAAAGTGATTCAGGCCACCTGAGTAAAGCGCCCTCTTAGCATAACGAGCGTAGCGCTTCAGGCAAGACAAGTAAAAGCATTTCCTGGTATTATAAGTAAAGAGCTTCAAGTTCAATGAGTAAAATCTTGTTGGCCTTTATAGTTGTGATTGTGAAAGTATTTTTGGAGATAAGCAAATCATAGTTTTCATTGTTTTTTAGAAAGCATAATATGTGAAAAGCATATTTAATTATTTGAGATTTTCTAGTTCATGATCAAAGGTTTATGTTAATAATGCATAGATGTTACAGGATAGATATTCTGAGTATGATCATAGTCCAAAGCTCTGGCTATCTCCTGGTTCTGAGGTCGTAGTTTATTCTTGTTCCATGATTCAAAGAAGGGGCTTTGCCCTAATTTCAAAAGGGGTCTCCATCTGATATCACGGAGACGCATTTAGTCAAGAGTCTATTGATGAGATATATGTCTATGAATGAGTAAGTGCATATTTGTTCTAACCTTTTCTTTTCAGATCTCTCTCCCTGCTGTTCCCTACCCTAATTCCCTTCCCCCGACTGGCTTCATCATAACTCTGTGCTCTAATAGCTTTCTGAGTTGGTGACGCCGGAAGGTGGGCCTTATGTTCAGCAACGTGCAGATCCCGAGGAAAGGACACTGTGACAGTTAATTGTGTTATAATTTTGTATTTGTATTTTAATTTTGCGCTGCTAGGTATGTAGGAGTATAATGTGGGAACTTAAATAATTAATTATTAGAATTTTTTTATTTGATATTAGTTATGAAAAATTTATAATTATGTAAATTGTATAATTTCTTTTAATATAGAAATAATGTTTATATTAATAGTTCAAATACTGGTATTCAATTAATACATGTATTAAAATATGGTATGTTTTTGAAGTGAAGTATTTTCCCTACTGTTGTACCAACGGAGTGGGAATAGTACATGTTACCCCTCCTGAGTCCAACACTTTCCCTACTGTTCCACTGACCGGAGTGGGAATAAGACATTTTACCCCTTCTTTGTCCAACGCTTTCCCTACTGTTGCACTGACTGGAGAGGAAATAGTACGTTTTACTCCTGAGTTCAAAGCTTTCCCTACTGATGCGCTGGTTGGAGTTGGAATAGTAACTTTTACAACATCTGAATCCAACACTTTCCCTACTGTAGCACATGCTAGAGTGAGAATGTAAAAGTTTACCCCTCCTAAGTCCAATGCTTTCACTACTGTTGCACAGACTAGAGTGGTAATAGTAACTTTACTCCTCCTGAGTCCAACACTTCTCCTACTGTTGCATAAACTGGAGTGGGAATAGTAACTTTATCCCTCCTGAGTCCAGCGCTTTCCTTACGGTTGCACAGACTGGAGTGGGAATAGTAAATTGTACCTCTCCTAACTCCAAAATGTTCACTATTGTTGCCAGACTAGAGTGGGAATAGTACATTTTATCCCTATGCAGTCCAACGCTTTCCCTACTGTTGTACTGACTGGAGGGGGAATATTAAATTTTGCCTCTCCTGAGTCCACCACTTTCCCTATAATTGCAACGGCTGGAGTGGGAATAGTAAATATTACACCTCCATATTCAAACGCTTTCGCTACTGTTGCATAGACTGGAGTGGAGATAGTACATTTTACCCCTCCTGAGTCCAACTCTTTCCCTACTGTTGCACCTACTAGAGTATGAATAGTACATTTTGTCCCTCCTGAGTCCAGTGCTTTCCCTGCTGTTGCGCATACTGAAGTGGGAATATTAAAATTTTACCCTTCTGAGTCCACTCCTTTCCCTTCTGTTGCACAGACTAGAGTGGGAATAGTACATTTTTCCCATCCGCAGTCTAACACTTTACCTACTGTTGTATCAACTGGAGTGGGAATAGTATATTTATTATTGCTAAAATGTAATAATTTTGTTAATATTGCTCAAATATAAATTATTATGTGTTTGTGTATTTAATTTCATATTCTTATATCTATCGAAATTAATGTTATTTTTAAGATTTTTTTTTAATTCTTTTTATTGTTTACTTTTTATGTATATTAAATGGACAATGTTTTAAAGTTTTTTCAAGTTTATTATAGTTTTCATTTTTAGATGTATATATATGTATATATATACATATAAATATATATATATATATACTTGTTATATTAATAAATTAAAACAAATAGAAAATCATAATATAAATTAAAATGAATAGTTTAAATTATAGTTTTATATAATATATGTGTACATAAGCATACATATATGTGTATGTAGATAAGTATATGTTTATATATCTTCATATATTATATAAACATATTCAAATAACATATTAAAATTATATGTGAAAATATGTAATATTTACTATTAACTATATTTCTAAAACAACAATATTATTGTATTTTTTTATATAAATGCAAAACGTATTTTTAAAATATTTTTGTACTTACCTTCATAAATATAGGAAAATGATATTTTTGTGAGCAATTTGTTTAACACAATATTGTGGCAGCACAATATTTATGGTTTCGATAATATGTCACTGAACCCTCTCTAGAGCAGCCTAATTGCTGCAACCCAACCCTTTCAAATCCCATGCAGTTAAACAAAGTTGAAGAAGCTGTTTCTTCAACTGTCAGCAACCGAAGGGGTGGATGCTGATAAATGAAAGAGAAATGATCTACCACTAACTGTGCTAGAACAAAAAAACACGTTCTCCTTGGCCAGAATGGGGCTACCAGAATCACCACTCCTTTCTCCCTCCAAATCTTCTGAAGCACTCTATGGAGGAGGGGTATTGGGAAAAAAGGGAAAAAGTATCCCATCTAGCAATGGAACTACCTGGCTCAGATGAAACATTGCTGATGATAGAATATTCCAGCTTTGCCTGTTAAAATGAAAGTTGTCTCGTCGTTGTATATACTGCCTAGAGAAATATTGAATTGGTTAAGACCACCAGAGCCTTGAACTTTGTTCTATCTTGACAATTTATATAGCCATTTGCTACGTGTTTGTCTTCTCGTAATAGAACTGATCTGTGAATGAAATGAGAGCAAGCGCATGGCACACATATTAGCAGAAAGAACATCATCAGCAAAAATGAGTAGCAATCAAAAAATAAGGCCAGTGCATAGGTATTCTCATAATAACATTTCTTTATATAAGAATGGGATACGTCTGAATGAGAAATAAGAAAAATCCATCTATCCATCCATCCATCTCCTAAATTCACAGCCAGAATAAACCTCCTCTAGAAGGGGCATCTATGGGGCAGAGAGCAGCACCTCAATGATCCTAGTGGAAGGCTGGGTTTTTGGGTTTGGGAGGGCAGGGTTTGGATTTCGAAGGGAAAGGTTTGGGTTTAGGAGTGGTGGGTTTGGGAGTACTGGGGTTTGGGTTTGAGAGGTGGGTTTGGTAGTGGTGGTTTGGGAATTAGAAGGGGTGGATTTACGTTTGGTATGGGTGGGGTGGGGTGGGATGTGGAAGGTGTCAGGTCCAGGGAAACCTGTAAGTACTCCTTATGACAATGGGTAGGGTGTTCAGGAGGGAGTTGGGCTTGGAAGGAAGTTAGGTTTGGGAGGGAGAGGGAGTTGTTGTGTCTGTTGTGAATGTGTGTATTAAAGGCATGGGTGAGTGAGAGTCTGGTGTATGTGCTGTAATGTTAGTTTCACGTCTTTTACTGATTGTCAGTTGGGTGGGTAAATGTGGGCATTTGTGTTGAGTGTGTGTGTGTTTGTGGATGTATGTGTGTAGTGGATGTGGTATGTGTTGGTGTGGTGTCTGTGGGTATACTGGTACATGCATGTGTAGTGGTGGGTGTAATGACTAGGGGTGTGTTTGTGGTGTGTGTGGGTGTTGATGTAGTGGTGGGTGTTTTATCTGTGGGTGTGGTGGTAGGTAGGGTGTGTGGTTGTGTCATGGTGGGTACACTGACTGGGGGTGTGTTTGTGGTGTGTGGGGGTATTGCTGTTGTGGTGAGTGTTGTGTCTGTGGGTGTGGTAGTGGTGGGGGTGTGTGGTTGTGTCATAGTGGGTGCACTGACTGGGGTGTGCTTGTGGTGTGTGTCAGTGTTGCTGTAGTGGTGGGTGTGGTAGTGGTGTGGGTGTGTGGTTTTGTGGTTGTGTCATGGTGGCTGCATTGACGGGGGTGTGCTTGTGGTGGTGGGGTGTGTGGTGCCTGCATGTATGTGTCTGTGATTGTGTTTTTTGCTGTGTTGGGATGTGCTGCTTGTGGTTGTTGGTGTGGGTGAGTGTATACGTTTGCATGTGCTTCGGACAGGGCTGGTTTGAGGGGTTTGGGATGGATTAAGGGGTAAGAGTCCTGGTGCAAGGTTGCAGTGGGTGGCAGGCTGTGCCCAATGAGGAGGCCAGACCCTGGAATCACCACTGTTGGCCAATCAGGGTAACATGAATGCCATCCAGGTAAGCCAGCATCTGGGTGTTCTGGCCAGCCCCTGCATGGCATTCAATAGTGCGGTCTGGCCTACAACGATTATTCTTAAAAGAACTACAGCCTCCTCAGTGAGCGCACTTGGGACACCAGGGCAGGGGCAGAGGTGCCTGCAACAAAGGTGACACTGACCCTTTTAGGGGGTGGCTACAGCCAACTGGCGGGGAGCTAGAGGAAGGGTGGAGATTGGAATGGGGTGGTAGACGAAGGCAGAAGTGTCACAGTCTCTCCAGGGCCTAGGAAACTAGTCACTGGTCTTTATGGGAGGCCTCTGAGGAAGATGTAGAGTCACTGGTGTCCTCCGTGCCCATCCCCCCACCCTCCATGTCACTGGGTCTCTCACTGTCTGTGGTGTCCACACCCGATTCCCAGTGGCCAGCTTCTTCCCCGCCGATGTGGCCCCTGTCACTTTTGTCTTGCCCAGTTGATGCTGAAAACACAGATATAACAGTTATAGAGAATCTGTGAGAATACATTTGTACATCAAAGTATATCACGCAAGGTTTGCAACAAGTTCAGTAATCCCACATCTAAGTTCCATTATCATGTATGCCTTTGTCACTTATACACTTGTAGTTCACTCCATAACAAAGGGTTTTACTGACAAGAGCAAACTCATAGGCCTGGCTACATTTCATAACCACTGCATTTCAGAGTTAAAACTGATTCACTTGTCCCAAAAGGTAAGATTTTTGGATGGAAATTGACTGCTTAGGATGGGACACCACAACAACTATGTGATGTTACCTTCTATATGCAAATGTCCCTTTCAGTATTACATTGCTCTCTATCATCGATTTCTCCCCTGGGCAGGACTAGGGGCACCAAAACGTTGTCTGTAGTATGCACACCTCTCTCACCAACGTGGACACATTCCTTTCTATTGCAAACAAAACAGTTTAGCATAGAAATTCATGTTGGCAATCACAGACTGGCTTACATGCACACTTGTCAAGGACTATGGACTCAGGCCCACCTGCTACTATCCACATTAACTTAATGGATTTTTCCTGGACAAACTGCTTTCAAACATGTGTCAGATAAGGAATGATGCCACTATACACAGAATACCTATACTTTTGGTGCAGATGCACATTCTTATATTGTCATAGCACCAGCTTACCAATGTCAAGTCTGATATGTCAGCTGCATCATAATTGAGGTGATTGCCAGAGTTACCAGTAATGAAGCCTACACTCACTACACACATTTGTGACATACCATCACACCTGACCCAATCATGACTTCGGTCATGTTTTGTGAAAATGTCCCTCATGTCATTGTGAAAATGCTGTCAATCCCTTTATCTGCATGCAGCCGTGTCTGCCCACAACAGTACTTGCCGTGTGAGGAGGAATCTAGTGGCATACTTCATCACAAAGCAATCCACCACACACGGCATCAGACAGTGTCTGATCAACTTACATCTCCAGAAATCCTCATGGGCTTTGGGTGTGTATCAACCTCAAAGTTGATGGCATACAACATAGCTGGAAAGTAAATAGGTTAAACGACAACAATATCTATAGACAATGACTGACCCCCTTTTTGCTGCTGTTAGGCTCACAACTGCCCATCAAGCTCCAGCTAAGCCACATCAAGGATTGGGGCCATTAGAGGGGTCAGGGTGCAGCGCACCCACCTGTATCACTGGGAGGACTGCCCGACTTGACTCTCTGCTGACTTTCTTGTTGCCCGACACAGGTCCTCCCACTTGTTCAGACAATGCAGGCTGTGTCGCCAATGGACCCCATGGTCTGCACCTTTTTTTGCAATTGGCTTCCAGATGTCCCGCTTCTGATGGGCATTGAACAGTATAGATATAAAAGAATGAGAAAAGAAAATTCAGTATTACTGGGCAGTACTGCTCTGACATTACATATTGGAAATTGACACGTACATTCAACAAACAGTTACTAGATTTTTTTACCAGCAAATTGTTATGGGTAGAGTAGAAATACAGATTTGAAGTGATCTCATGTGCACCATCAATACTTGCTAGCTTCTCATGTTACCTAACCAGGCCTACAACATCATCTTGGCCAGATATATGCAACCTATCCTGTCCTGAGAGTGACTGCTGATTACTCACAATCATTGTGAGCAACTAAAGGCTATACCACCGGTACAAATGCTTGCACATAATCATACTCACAGTGACATTGGCTTCCTGCCTAAACTCCCAAGAGTTAGAACCAATGGTCTGCATCACATACAGTGACTGCGGGTATAGAAGAGCTGCAATATGTCAGTGAAAGCACATATTTGTGGTGTGTTTGAACAAGTGTGTTTTGGAACGAGACAGACTGAGATGGATGATGGCAGGCCAGTGTCATCTGAACTTGATGCACCTAAACTAACTTTACGTATATGTGGCTCCATGACAGGTCTAAAACTTACAGATCAACCTAATACACATTATGTGCTGGAATCCCACTTGACCGTACAGCATCAGACAACTCCAGACCCTCTACATTTTTCCCTCAACATCACTATCTTTCCAACATTGGCTGTATGTTGTCAGCATTACTGCTGGCACACTCTCTACTGGCCACTAGTAGTCAGCGGTCTGCAGTTTGTGTGATGAAATAGGATTTGTGTGTTACATGGACATACACTACAGCCTCTACTTCCAGGTGACTTAATATTGCCATGCATGGACATTTCACACATTGGTCAAATAAATTTGCCGCGACTACATCATTCTGTCAACTCCAATCACAATGCAACCCACATTACCAAAAAGGAACCAAATAGCCTGTGAATCAGAAAGGAAGAGGTTACTCAGCCAGACGCTCCCCAATCAGACAAGTACTTGTCCCCTAGTGTCCCATAGAGTTGGCTGTACATGGACAGAACCTCCCTGACAAGGAGCACCCGCTCATCAGGGGATTAGGCAGGGACCCTGTCACCTGCTTTGCCCAGCATTCTGGCTCCCAGGGGTCAGTAACAGCAGCACAAAATGAGGAGTTCTTGATGACTGCAATGTTAGGAGGCAAGTAAGTGTATTTTCACAATGCGGTGTACAAATACATGACAGACATTATCCGTGACGAAGATGGACACAGCCATTGCTTTTTGTGCATAACCGTCGCATGTTAGCCTGTGGCAGGCCCCATCATGGAGGCTATCACCTACTATGCAGTCAACTTCCACTGACAGCCGTCAGGGAGGCAATGTCCTTACAGCAAGGTCAGGCTGCCGCCATTGTAGGGTGTGAAGCTGCACATTTTTCAATTCTTAGTGCACCATCAGCACTCTAAATGGAGGCTAGTGCATTTCTAAATGTCATATATGAACGACAGTTTTCTTGGAAATATATGACACAATAAAATTAGAACCCTGACTGTGTTTTCCATGGGAGAAGTACTGCCTCCGTAATTAAAACAAAAATACATAAATACAATTATGTGCAAATAACACAGTTCAAGTGTATTATTTGCACATAATGACAAAAAATCTAAAATAAGCTGTTATTAAAACGTCTGAAGTCCAAATAGTTGATGTCAATGTGTGTACATGTACTACTGAATGACAGTGCTACTGTTACCAAGAAGTCAGATGTGTTTTGACATTAAAAGTATGGTGTAACCATTTCATCTGATCTTTTCATCTCCATATATATAGAAGTCTGAACCCACCCATGGGTAGGAGGTGACAGTCTCCAGTGTTCCGGCCCTTTCCAGACCTTGCCACCAGGGAGGCAATGGACGTCATCAAGCAATATAGAATAAATGGGCAAACTATCCTGGATTTGTGTCAGCAGTTGGAGCCTGTTCTCCTGCCTCACAATATGGATCTAACAGCCATAACACCAATAGTAAAACTCATGGCAGTACTGCATTTTGCAGTCACTTGCACCTTTCAATACACTGTGGCAGTATCTGGGGCATGTCCCCACCAACTTTCAGTGGTATGCTGCAAGAAGCCCTTGCTTCCTTGATGAAAAACATCAACTGCCACTTCCACTTCCCACAACCACAGAATTTGGACGCCATGAAGGGAGAATTTTATGCTTTGGGTGTAGTATCATGTATGGTTGGAGCAATAGATGGCACAAATATTGCCTTGGTGCCACCAGAAGCAGGGGAACAGGTCTACAGTAATCAGAAGAACTTCCATTTTTTCAATGTGCAAGTTGTCTAACTACCAGACTTATACATCTCAAGTGTGTGTGCCCACCTCCCTGGGTCAACACATGATTCATTCATACTACAGAACATCAGTATACCAATGCAGATGTCACAAGTTGGACCAGAGAGGACCTGGCATGTTGGTAAGTACAATATGACTTGTTGATCTTTTTAATGAATCTTAGTTCAGGAAGGGACAATGGCTTGATATGTGAGTTGCTTCTGTGGAGGAGACTCAGGGTATCCTAACCGACTTTGGTTTTTGGCACCAGTGAGGAATCCAACAATGCCAGGGGAAGTCACCTTCAATGAGGCCCATGGAAGAACAGGGAGGCCAGATGAGCAGGCCTTTGGGCTTCTGAAGGCTAGGTTTCGGTGCCGGGTCAAGAACAGTGGAGCCTTCCTCTACTCACCGGATAAGGTGTGCCAAATCACAGTTGCCTGCTGAATTTTCCAAAACATTGCCCTAAGGAGAGAGATCCCTATAATTGAGAGGAGGGAGACTGTGCTGAGTCCATGGTGAGGGTGTTGAAATGCCCAATGAAGATGACAGTGGTGAAGAAGGGGTTGACTTACATCAAGATGTGATTGATCACTTCTTCACCTGAGTTCAAGTTTATCTTTACAAATGTTAACCTCCAATGTTAGTACAACTTGTGACCTAGGGAACATATCTGTCTACTATGGTAATTTGTTAGGAATGGTCAGTGCACAAAAGTTAAAGGCAAAGATGTTAGTGGAGCACAGTTTCCCTACATTGGGTAATGTGGTCATTGACATAGATGAAATCTGCTTGTGCTACATATGTGTTTCCTCATACATGTCAATTTAGTTCAATTTAATATATGGTAACTTTAATTTTCCCTTATTCTGTTTCAGGGTCCTTCACCATGTCATCATGATTTGGACATTTCAAAGTTGTGACATTTGCTGTGATATGGTGCTGTTTGGAAGTACAGAGTGAAGATGTCTTGATCCTGGGACATACACCCACTTGGGATAAATGGATCATTTCAAGAGATAACTGGCACTCTGATAGTGTAAAAAAATGGTTAACACTTTACCTCTTTGGAACTGCATCATTTTTCCTAAATGAATGTTCAAAAGATTTGACAACATGATGGTGGACAATGGACATGAAAAATAAAATGCCACAGATAATTCTACAAGAGTCTTGTACTCTGTGTCCATAACATTTATTATCATAACACAAGAGTGAGATTTATTATAAATAGATGAAATATACAAAAAAGAGTCTATCGTGGTGGATGGAAACATGATAGTAGAGCCAAAAACAGTTTGAAGTCAAACGTCCAAAATTCAACTTTCCCCAGAAAAGGTAAATGTGTCCATGAAATAGTCCACAGATTGAATGGTAGACACACAAGCAGGAAATTAGGTTCTGCGTCTCTTGGTGGTGGTGGTGTTGGTCTTGCCAACCTTTCTTGCTGGTCCAGATGACCGTCATATCTGAGGTGGGAAACAGGGGGCAGAGGTGCACGGACTGGGGTGGTAGGTGCAGGGCCTCCCTGTATGTGGCTGGCAGTGGTGAACTTTGCCCAAATGTGGAGGGATCACAGACAGGGGCAGATGTTACAGGAAAAGCCTGGCACATATGGTGGTAAATGTCAAATAGCACCCAACACAAGACGCTCATGTTTTGATTGTGGTTCTGTAGTTTCAAGATGTGCTTCCTCTGCACCTCCTTGATTTCCGTAGCTAAGTTCTAACCTGGCCCATTATGTCTTGTGACTGTTTGACTGATCCCAAGACCTGGTCAATGGAGGTCTGGCTAACAAAAAACCCAATAACCTTCCTTGCCTGGCCCACAAATTCCCTCCTATCCCTCCTACAAGCACTACCCCAAATAGCCTGTACCCTTGATGAAGTGTGCCCCAACCCACTGAGTCCTAGCATAACATGAGGCTGTGTTGTTGGTGTCTCAACGGGAGCCAGGACTGGGGGGCACAAGATTGGTGTGTAGGTCCTCGGTGTACAGCAAGTGGAGGTGTCCTCATGCTGAGATTCTGTTGCAGTTGTGGTGGGAGATGTAAGTGTGGGCTGAGTTTGACTTACTGGAACTGTCTGGCCAGACAGACCAGATGGACCAACTGGCTCGTAGGCATCCTGACTTGCAGCATTGGAGTCCTCACTGAAGGCTCTCTCGTGGACTGGAGTGGAGGTGTCTTGGCTGGCAGATGGTGACACTCTGGGCTTAGTAGTTGGACCAGTGAAGGCTATAGAGAATATGTAATTAAAACATAGTTTGTGCATTTCATGTATCTTTATTTACAAAAGGGCCAACCTAAAAACTAGAAAGAGAGGGATAGACTGATTAGGTCTTTGTGTTATCTTCATTTTTGTTTCACATGCAGCCTGATTTACACAAATGACAACTCCAGCTCAGACCTTGTAGAGATGCCCTGAAATGCAAAAGTGTTATTTCAGATTTGTAGGTTAGTTGTGAAAGACATTCAACCCAACACAGTGGTGAGTAGATTGGAGTACTGGACCATTCCAAGGCCTAGCAGGCTGCAACACATTGGATACAAAGGGGCTCATAATGCACATACAACTGTAATTGGTCTTCATATGGACAGTGAAATTTGACTTGACTGTGGCTGCTAATTCTATTCAGTGTGCCACAACACATTTTTGGATCTCCTGCATTAAAAAATTGTTGAATAATGAAGCATTATCATTAATTCAGTGTGGCTATAAGCAAATGTCAACATGGCTGAGATACACAAGAAGTAATATTTTAATCCATAGCATGACATGGTGACTGCCAAATGCACTACTTTTTTTTTTTAAATGTGTGTACATATGGAAGTAAAGGACAGCAGAACAAAATTACATTCCACTATTGTTTTTCAGATCCAAAAACAGAGCCTCATGGTAATTGTAGTCATCTGTTGATACCATAGACAATACTTGTTTGATAAGTAAGTTACACATATCACCTCCAATTACTATATTGGAGATAAAAACAGATTTTTGTACTTTGTACACACATATGGATATGATGTAACTAGAATATACCACTTAGAAACCCCATACTTTTCTGTGAAAATGGATGTAGTTTTGGAACTGCATTTGGGAGCACAACAACATACATTGATAGTAATGGGCAGAGCCCATGCAAGGGATGATACAGGAGGAACTACACATAGTGCGACTACAAATATTACATTATGTTAGAAGGAGAGCTACAACCATGCTGCTAGTAATTTGTATGACATAACATATTTTATTTAGTCAAAATGAACTATGTGTGTGTTGCTAAGGTTGTTACTGCATTCTAAACGTCTAACTTAAGGGCAGGACTCCGTTAGTAAATAGAGAGACATACATAAGTCAAACTTACCAGTCAGCATGCCACCAGGGATTCCAGTCAACCCTATAAACAAAAGTGGGGACTGGGAGATTACTGGTCCAGTGCACAGTCTCCCGACCTGAACCTATAATATCAAAATAAGTACACTGTTCCACGACAGAGAGAAAACAAGAAAGAGATCAGAGGTGGCGAAACTATACTGAGTATACTTAGGAGAGCCCTCAAGCACCCTTTTGGGTGACAGGTATCATCATCGGGCTTGCTCCTCGCCAGACTGGTGCTGCAATGCCTGGCGGGCCGCCCAGCATTCTGGGTGGCACTCAACCATAATAAAATTGCTAACAACGGAGGTCTGGGAAAAGAATTGAATCAAAGATGGAGAGTGTAGAACAAAAGACAAGACTCTAAAATTAGCTCTGAACCTAAGCCACTGTTTTAATGCGATAGAAATTGGGTTCAGGCCAATATTAAAAACAAAAGTATCAGAGTGTTACTGGGAATATTGTACCGTTACACTCTATAATCAGGGAAGGTAGTTCACCTAATCCTGCATGGTCAACATGTTTCGCGTCTATGTTTGGTCACAAAGTGATCCAGTGACGCTTCTTCAGGACCCACAAAAAAAGCCTGTGATTATAAAACTACTTCTCCTATATATCAGTAATATTATCAAGTGCACGTACAGTCACTTACAGAGTGGAAGACAGAATATGCCTAAGTCAATCGGTCAGTATAGTCGCCCTGCATATAATCAAAAAGACACAAAACAATTAGTGCCAATAATCAACACCGAAAAAACATACAATTAGAAAACAATTATAGTGACAACCACCCATAATCAGTGTATAGTACTTAAAGGTGAAAAAGTTTCTGCGATGCTTACCATCCCATATTAGAGATTGGGCTCCCTAGGTCTGCGCTAGCATCAACCAAGGAAAACGAACTAAATAAAAATATTAATAAAAAATGATCATGTAGCACCGCATAGTAATACATGGAGACCTAGTGTCGGACAAATCTGAGTATTTTTGTCTAGGTTATGTCAATATATTCCACATTGGACACACTTGTGCATACAGATGTGTACATATTCATTAAAAGGAGCAATTGTGAAGAAAAAAGTATGTTTAAATATATTATAATACATTAGATAACAATGCCTCTGACCTTGATTTTTTTGTCAGTTTAAGCTACACAGTCTTCTCAATGATCGGTTACCCTAAAAATATATATATTCTGGGGTCATAGTGCCAAAAAACATGTGTTACAAATGCTCCTCTATTTGGTCATTTAATGTCCTCTCTTGAAAAAATTTGTGCTATAATTTCCAAGAGAGGCTAATGTACAATGCTAAACGTCTGTGTGGAAGGTCATAATAGCAAAAAATCCTGATATCTCCTGATCTTATTAGCTCGTGGCATTTTTCCGGTAAAAATGGGAATAGAACCACCATGTAACCAGTAAAACAAACCAAGTGGCCGTAGTATGGTCTATTAAGCCTGCAAAACGCGACAGATCTCGCTTCTAGATATTAGCTTACTGTATCACGTCCTTGGTGTGTCCGGGAACCTGCCCTCTGCTGCGCGCCTGTAGACGGCGTCTGGATGGAGTGGGAGGTTATTTAAACTCGCGCTGTATAGCGCGAGTAACCCGGAACAGCGGCTGGTGTTCCGGGTACTAAAAACAAAGAAAGGACTACCGTCTCGGCGGCCATCTCAGAAGGTCCGGAGACATCGGATAGTTGTTGAATGTCACTATTCGAGTACAGACGCCCCAGAAAAATAGGAAAAGAAAGGGAAGGTTGATGCTTTTAGGGGCCATGTTTCATTTAGACAGAGTTGTTGACACGGAGATGTTAAAAAAGAGTTGGTAAAAGACGGGTTTTTTTTTGATGGGGGTGATGGAACTATGAAGACAAACTATCCAAAGGCACCCATTCTTTTTGTGAATTTTTTTTTTATATATAGTAATTCCACAATTCAGAGGTTATCAATTCAGTATTGAAAGAATACTCTGTTCAAGATAAAAGAAAAAAGAAAAAGAAAAAAAGTCGATCATCCATATTCATGAACAAATATATATATATATATGCATATATTGCCCAATCTGTTTTAGTTGCATTTCAATTGATTTCGGAAAACGAGGGGGTAAGTAACTACTAAAAAAATAATCTATCGAAGTAGAACGTAGTGTGACTGGAATAAAATGACCCTTATTATTTCAAAAAATTAATTCAAAAATGTTTTTAACGAGTCAATAAATTCCAAGGTATGTCGTCATTCAGTCCCTCTTTATGGGTTTTCAATCGGAAGACCCATTTCTGTTCGATCTTGAATAGATAGTTAGGGTTATTGCTGTCATATCTAGGTACTTGTAGTACTATCCACCACATATCATCAGGACCGTGTTTAGCATCCAGAAAGTGTGCACTCAGTTTTGTGGTAATGCGGGAGCACCTGATATTGCTCCGGTGTTCATTAATCCGTAATTTCACTGGGCGAGTAGTCATGCCAATGTATTTTAAGTTGCAGGGACAGGAAATTAGGTATATACACTGACGTGTGTTACAATTAGTGTGTTTTTTAAGATACCAAATACCAAAGTAGTCAAGGTCAATGCTGTCTAAGCGTTTGGTGAGGGGACAGACATTGCATGTGCCACATGGATAGTGACCCATCACTGGAGGTAAATTCCATAATGTAGTTTGTTTCTGTGTCTCATTGGGCAGGTGAGGGCGAGTATGCACAAGTAAATCCCGAATATTTGTTGATCTTTTGAAGGAAAAAAGAGGTTTTGGAATTACCGTTCCGCCACTCCGTAGTATATTCCATCGTTTATTGATTAGTTTTTTGATGGTATTGGACAATGGAGTGAAAGTAGAGACACATGTCAAACGTGATTCCGGTACTTTGGGTGTCGAAGTTAACAGTGCTTCCCTATGGTTGTTGCGAGATCTTTTATAAGCTGAATTGATGATTTTATTAGGATAGTATCGATCCTGTAATTTGTCTTTCAAATCGCGGGATTGAGTCTCAAAGGTTTGGACAGTGCTGCAATTCCGTCGTAACCTCAAAAATTGCCCGAATGGAAGATTATCCCGCAAAGCTTTTGGGTGATGGCTATTGTACATGAGTAGACTGTTCCGATCAGTACTCTTATGAAAAGTGGTGGTGGTAAGTATGCCATTGTCAATTTTGATCACCAGATCCAGGAATGATACTTGTGTGAGAGATGAGTGAGCTGTAAATCTCAGGAATGGGTCCAGAGAATTGATCCAAATGGTGAATTCGTCAATTTCATCATAAGGACCATTCCAGATGATAAGAATGTCATCAATATACCTCTTCCATAAAGAGATCTTATTATGGAATGGATTGGATGCTTGTAATATAAAAAGTTTCTCAAAATTATACATATACAAGCATGCCAGACTAGGGGCAAAAGTGCTCCCCATTGAGGTCCCTTGAATTTGGTGAAATAGAGAATCTTCAAATTGGAAGAAATTGTTTTTCATTGCTAGAGTGGCGCACTGCATAATAAAATGGACAGGAGTGGTCGATGTCCAAGTGCTAGTAAGTAGAGCAGATTCCACTACTTGTAAGGTCGAATCCTGTGGAATGTTCGTGTATAGAGCTTCCACGTCCAGTGTAATGAGGGCTTTCGCTTCATTAGATCCGTTAATGCTCTCGATCAAATTAAGAACATGAGTCGTGTCCTTCAAAAAAGTGCTTGATTCTTTTACTAGTGGTTGAAGGAAAAAATCGCAGAAAACGGAGAGAGGTTCTAGAACGGATCCGATGCCTGATACAATGGGTCGCCCAGGGGGTGGGAGAGTCCCTTTATGTATTTTTGGCAGGCAATAGAAGTAAGGAGTCCTAGGATGTGTCGTATCTAGGAACTCGGCTTCCTTAGGGGAAATCCATGCATTGTTCCTAGCCTCTTCTATCATACTTCTGATAGTTTTCTGTAGATCTGTAGTAGGATCATGGGTCAAGTGGGCATAGTGGACTCTGTCGCTTAAAAGTCGTTGACACTCCTGTCTATAATCTTCAGTGTTCATAATCACAATCGCCCCCCCCTTGTCGGCTGGTTTGATAGTGATTGTTTGATCAGAGGCTAGGTCTTTTAGAGCCTTCCTCTCAGTGGCGGGTAAGTTCATGAATGGTCTGTTGGGATTGATAGTGTCTAAATCTGCCAAGACAGCTTTTTCGAAAGTCAATACCTCAACAGGGAGGGAATGTATTGGGGGAATAAAGGTAGATGGTTTCTTGAGACCTGTGTCATTATTCTCAGAGAGAGCCGGCCTATCCAAGAAGAAAAAATGGAGGCGTATTTTCCTGAAAAATTGTGCCAATTCACAGTTTAGACGGAAAGAGTCTTCAGATGGAGTAGGGACGAAACCCAAGCCTTTGTTCAAGGCTGAAGGTTCGTCAATAGACAGGTTTTTGTTGGAAAGATTGACCACTAAACTCTCGGTGGAGGGGGAGTTTTGCCCTGGCTTCGGGTAACCATTTGGGGTTCTTCTCTGTTCCAATGGACCCGTCTGCCTCTCCTTCTTCCTCTTCCTCTGCCCTGGCCGCGGCCTAAAAAAGGTACGTAGGGTGGCATAGGGCGAGGTTGGAAGAAGGGGTAAGGAGGTTGCCAAAATAGGGGTTGATTGGGAGGGTATGGTGGTTGGTTATATATGGGTGGATGGTTGAATATAGGTGGTTGCATCCCGTCATCAGTGCTCCATCCATCGGATGAAGAACTGTTGCTATAATTGCGAGTTTTTCTGATGGAAGATGTGGAGTCATCGGATGAACGAGACTGTGTATCTGCATCGTAGTCCTCCTTAATATAAGGATAGACTTTTTCACGATCAAATCTTCTGATGTCTTTCTGTAGTTTAGTTATTTTCTGCTGAGTTAAAAACTCCTTCATCTCATTTAGTTCTGTGTTAATCTCCAGAAGGCGGCTTTTAAAAGAAGACAGCGTTATTGTAGTTTTGATGGTGCTTTCAATACAGGTGATCTGTATCATAATTGATTCAGCTAGCCGCTTTGAAGCATTGATAATTAGTACTAGCCAATCTCTGGTGCATTTCCACGCGATCTGTGCCCAGTCTCTTCTGAAAGCCAGATCGTGTAGAAAAATCCTGGGTATATTGGCAACCAAGAGACCGCTGGGAGCAATATTTGCTCTCAGATATTCTGTCATTATTGTGCCGTGCATGACAGTTTTTATTAGGTCACGTTTGAGAGAGGAAAGTTTATCCCAGTCTTCTTTTAGACTGCCTACGGGATTGGCCCCGTCATTATCAAGTATTGAGGGGGCTTGTAAGATTGCAGAAACTGCCTCGTCATCGAAACTCAGGCCTTGGAAATTATCCATGGTCAATAGTAAAGAAGGCAAAGATTGAAAAAGGAAGGTCTACTTTTTAAGACCCGTATATAAGTCCCACAGCGAAGCTGCTGTGCTAAACTCTATAAACAAAAGTGGGGACTGGGAGATTACTGGTCCAGTGCACAGTCTCCCGACCTGAACCTATAATATCAAAATAAGTGCACTGTTCCACGACAGAGAGAAAACAAGAAAGAGATCAGAGGTGGCGAAACTATACTGAGTATACTTAGGAGAGCCCTCAAGCACCCTTTTGGGTGACAGGTATCATCATCGGGCTTGCTCCTCGCCAGACTGGTGCTGCAATGCCTGGCGGGCCGCCCAGCATTCTGGGTGGCACTCAACCATAATAAAATTGCTAACAACGGAGGTCTGGGAAAAGAATTGAATCAAAGATGGAGAGTGTAGAACAAAAGACAAGACTCTAAAATTAGCTCTGAACCTAAGCCACTGTTTTAATGCGATAGAAATTGGGTTCAGGCCAATATTAAAAACAAAAGTATCAGAGTGTTACTGGGAATAATGTACCGTTACACTCTATAATCAGGGAAGGTAGTTCACCTAATCCTGCATGGTCAACATGTTTCGCGTCTATGTTTGGTCACAAAGTGATCCAGTGACGCTTCTTCAGGACCCACAAAAAAAGCCTGTGATTATAAAACTACTTCTCCTATATATCAGTAATATTATCAAGTGCACGTACAGTCACTTACAGAGTGGAAGACAGAATATGCCTAAGTCAATCGGTCAGTATAGTCGCCCTGCATATAATCAAAAAGACACAAAACAATTAGTGCCAATAATCAACACCGAAAAAACATACAATTAGAAAACAATTATAGTGACAACCACCCATAATCAGTGTATAGTACTTAAAGGTGAAAAAGTTTCTGCGATGCTTACCATCCCATATTAGAGATTGGGCTCCCTAGGTCTGCGCTAGCATCAACCAAGGAAAACGAACTAAATAAAAATATTAATAAAAAATGATCATGTAGCACCGCATAGTAATACATGGAGACCTAGTGTCGGACAAATCTGAGTATTTTTGTCTAGGTTATGTCAATATATTCCACATTGGACACACTTGTGCATACAGATGTGTACATATTCATTAAAAGGAGCAATTGTGAAGAAAAAAGTATGTTTAAATATATTATAATACATTAGATAACAATGCCTCTGACCTTGATTTTTTTGTCAGTTTAAGCTACACAGTCTTCTCAATGATCGGTTACCCTAAAAATATATATATTCTGGGGTCATAGTGCCAAAAAACATGTGTTACAAATGCTCCTCTATTTGGTCATTTAATGTCCTCTCTTGAAAAAATATGTGCTATAATTTCCAAGAGAGGCTAATGTACAATGCTAAACGTCTGTGTGGAAGGTCATAATAGCAAAAAATCCTGATATCTCCTGATCTTATTAGCTCGTGGCATTTTTCCGGTAAAAATGGGAATAGAACCACCATGTAACCAGTAAAACAAACCAAGTGGCCGTAGTATGGTCTATTAAGCCTGCAAAACGCGACAGATCTCGCTTCTAGATATTAGCTTACTGTATCACGTCCTTGGTGTGTCCGGGAACCTGCCCTCTGCTGCGCGCCTGTAGACGGCGTCTGGATGGAGCGGGAGGTTATTTAAACTCGCGCTGTATAGCGCGAGTAACCCGGAACACCGGCTGGTGTTCCGGGTACTAAAAACAAAGAAAGGACTACCGTCTCGGCGGCCATCTTAGAAGGTCCGGAGACATCGGATAGTTGTTGAATGTCACTATTCGAGTACAGACGCCCCAGAAAAATAGGAAAAGAAAGGGAAGGTTGATGCTTTTAGGGGCCATGTTTCATTTAGACAGAGTTGTTGACACGGAGATGTTAAAAAAGAGTTGGTAAAAGACGGGGTTTTTTTTGATGGGGGTGATGGAACTATGAAGACAAAATATCCAAAGGCACCCATTCTTTTTGTGAATTTTTTTTTTATATATAGTAATTCCACAATTCAGAGGTTATCAATTCAGTATTGAAAGAATACTCTGTTCAAGATAAAAGAAAAAAGAAAAAGAAAAAAAGTCGATCATCCATATTCATGAACAAATATATATATATATATGCATATATTGCCCAATCTGTTTTAGTTGCATTTCAATTGATTTCGGAAAACGAGGGGGTAAGTAACTACTAAAAAAATAATCTATCGAAGTAGAACGTAGTGTGACTGGAATAAAATGACCCTTATTATTTCAAAAAATTAATTCAAAAATGTTTTTAACGAGTCAATAAATTCCAAGGTATGTCGTCATTCAGTCCCTCTTTATGGGTTTTCAATCGGAAGACCCATTTCTGTTCGATCTTGAATAGATAGTTAGGGTTATTGCTGTCATATCTAGGTACTTGTAGTACTATCCACCACATATCATCAGGACCGTGTTTAGCATCCAGAAAGTGTGCACTCAGTTTTGTGGTAATGCGGGAGCACCTGATATTGCTCCGGTGTTCATTAATCCGTAATTTCACTGGGCGAGTAGTCATGCCAATGTATTTTAAGTTGCAGGGACAGGAAATTAGGTATATACACTGACGTGTGTTACAATTAGTGTGTTTTTTAAGATACCAAATACCAAAGTAGTCAAGGTCAATGCTGTCTAAGCGTTTGGTGAGGGGACAGACATTGCATGTGCCACATGGATAGTGACCCATCACTGGAGGTAAATTCCATAATGTAGTTTGTTTCTGTGTCTCATTGGGCAGGCGAGGGCGAGTATGCACAAGTAAATCCCGAATATTTGTTGATCTTTTGAAGGAAAAAAGAGGTTTTGGAATTACCGTTCCGCCACTCCGTAGTATATTCCATCGTTTATTGATTAGTTTTTTGATGGTATTGGACAATGGAGTGAAAGTAGAGACACATGTCAAACGTGATTCCGGTACTTTGGGTGTCGAAGTTAACAGTGCTTCCCTATGGTTGTTGCGAGCTCTTTTATAAGCTGAATTGATGATTTTATTAGGATAGTATCGATCCTGTAATTTGTCTTTCAAATCGCGGGATTGAGTCTCAAAGGTTTGGACAGTGCTGCAATTCCGTCGTAACCTCAAAAATTGCCCGAATGGAAGATTATCCCGCAAAGCTTTTGGGTGATGGCTATTGTACATGAGTAGACTGTTCCGATCAGTACTCTTATGAAAAGTGGTGGTGGTAAGTATGCCATTGTCAATTTTGATCACCAGATCCAGGAATGATACTTGTGTGAGAGATGAGTGAGCTGTAAATCTCAGGAATGGGTCCAGAGAATTGATCCAAATGGTGAATTCGTCAATTTCATCATAAGGACCATTCCAGATGATAAGAATGTCATCAATATACCTCTTCCATAAAGAGATCTTATTATGGAATGGATTGGATGCTTGTAATATAAAAAGTTTCTCAAAATTATACATATACAAGCATGCCAGACTAGGGGCAAAAGTGCTCCCCATTGAGGTCCCTTGAATTGTCCATTGTCCAATACCATCAAAAAACTAATCAATAAACGATGGAATATACTACGGAGTGGCGGAACGGTAATTCCAAAACCTCTTTTTTCCTTCAAAAGATCAACAAATATTCGGGATTTACTTGTGCATACTCGCCCTCGCCTGCCCAATGAGACACAGAAACAAACTACATTATGGAATTTACCTCCAGTGATGGGTCACTATCCATGTGGCACATGCAATGTCTGTCCCCTCACCAAACGCTTAGACAGCATTGACCTTGACTACTTTGGTATTTGGTATCTTAAAAAACACACTAATTGTAACACACGTCAGTGTATATACCTAATTTCCTGTCCCTGCAACTTAAAATACATTGGCATGACTACTCGCCCAGTGAAATTACGGATTAATGAACACCGGAGCAATATCAGGTGCTCCCGCATTACCACAAAACTGAGTGCACACTTTCTGGATGCTAAACACGGTCCTGATGATATGTGGTGGATAGTACTACAAGTACCTAGATATGACAGCAATAACCCTAACTATCTATTCAAGATCGAACAGAAATGGGTCTTCCGATTGAAAACCCATAAAGAGGGACTGAATGACGACATACCTTGGAATTTATTGACTCGTTAAAAACATTTTTGAATTAATTTTTTGAAATAATAAGGGTCATTTTATTCCAGTCACACTACGTTCTACTTCGATAGATTATTTTTTTAGTAGTTACTTACCCCCTCGTTTTCCGAAATCAATTGAAATGCAACTAAAACAGATTGGGCAATATATGCATATATATATATATATATTTGTTCATGAATATGGATGATCGACTTTTTTTCTTTTTCTTTTTTCTTTTATCTTGAACAGAGTATTCTTTCAATACTGAATTGATAACCTCTGAATTGTGGAATTACTATATATAAAAAAAAAATTCACAAAAAGAATGGGTGCCTTTGGATATTTTGTCTTCATAGTTCCATCACCCCCATCAAAAAAACCCCCGTCTTTTACCAACTCTTTTTTAACATCTCCGTGTCAACAACTCTGTCTAAATGAAACATGGCCCCTAAAAGCATCAACCTTCCCTTTCTTTTCCTATTTTTCTGGGGCGTCTGTACTCGAATAGTGACATTCAACAACTATCCGATGTCTCCGGACCTTCTAAGATGGCCGCCGAGACGGTAGTCCTTTCTTTGTTTTTAGTACCCGGAACACCAGCCGCTGTTCCGGGTTACTCGCGCTATACAGCGCGAGTTTAAATAACCTCCCGCTCCATCCAGACGCCGTCTACAGGCGCGCAGCAGAGGGCAGGTTCCCGGACACACCAAGGACGTGATACAGTAAGCTAATATCTAGAAGCGAGATCTGTCGCGTTTTGCAGGCTTAATAGACCATACTACGGCCACTTGGTTTGTTTTACTGGTTACATGGTGGTTCTATTCCCATTTTTACCGGAAAAATGCCACGAGCTAATAAGATCAGGAGATATCAGGATTTTTTGCTATTATGACCTTCCACACAGACGTTTAGCATTGTACATTAGCCTCTCTTGGAAATTATAGCACAAATTTTTTCAAGAGAGGACATTAAATGACCAAATAGAGGAGCATTTGTAACACATGTTTTTTGGCACTATGACCCCAGAATATATATATTTTTAGGGTAACCGATCATTGAGAAGACTGTGTAGCTTAAACTGACAAAAAAATCAAGGTCAGAGGCATTGTTATCTAATGTATTATAATATATTTAAACATACTTTTTTCTTCACAATTGCTCCTTTTAATGAATATGTACACATCTGTATGCACAAGTGTGTCCAATGTGGAATATATTGACATAACCTAGACAAAAATACTCAGATTTGTCCGACACTAGGTCTCCATGTATTACTATGCGGTGCTACATGATCATTTTTTATTAATATTTTTATTTAGTTCGTTTTCCTTGGTTGATGCTAGCGCAGACCTAGGGAGCCCAATCTCTAATATGGGATGGTAAGCATCGCAGAAACTTTTTCACCTTTAAGTACTATACACTGATTATGGGTGGTTGTCACTATAATTGTTTTCTAATTGTATGTTTTTTCGGTGTTGATTATTGGCACTAATTGTTTTGTGTCTTTTTGATTATATGCAGGGCGACTATACTGACCGATTGACTTAGGCATATTCTGTCTTCCACTCTGTAAGTGACTGTACGTGCACTTGATAATATTACTGATATATAGGAGAAGTAGTTTTATAATCACAGGCTTTTTTTGTGGGTCCTGAAGAAGCGTCACTGGATCACTTTGTGACCAAACATAGACGCGAAACATTTTGACCATGCAGGATTAGGTGAACTACCTTCCCTGATTATAGAGTGTAACGGTACATTATTCCCAGTAACACTCTGATACTTTTGTTTTTAATATTGGCCTGAACCCAATTTCTATCGCATTAAAACAGTGGCTTAGGTTCAGAGCTAATTTTAGAGTCTTGTCTTTTGTTCTACACTCTCCATCTTTGATTCAATTCTTTTCCCAGACCTCCGTTGTTAGCAATTTTATTATGGTTGAGTGCCACCCAGAATGCTGGGCGGCCCGCCAGGCATTGCAGCACCAGTCTGGCGAGGAGCAAGCCCGATGATGATACCTGTCACCCAAAAGGGTGCTTGAGGGCTCTCCTAAGTATACTCAGTATAGTTTCGCCACCTCTGATCTCTTTCTTGATTCCAGTCAACCCTTCAGGATGAAGGATTTGCAAGACCTTCTCCTCCCAGGGGAAGAATTGTAAGGGGCAGAAAGAAGAACCACCACCATGCCTTTGGGACTCCAGATGACCCTTGGAGGCCAGTGAATGAGCTTTCCCCCGTAGGCCGTTCCACCTTTTCCTAATCTCCTCCTGTGTGTGCAGGTTGTTAGTTACAGCACTCACTCTGTCAACTATTCAGGCCCACATTTGCCTTTTCTGGGCAATGGTAGTATTTTTGACTTGTGCTCCAAACAACTGTGGCTCTACTCTAATGATTTCATCTATCATGACAGACAATTCTCCCACTGTGAAATTAGGATTTCTCGTCCCTGCTATTGTGAACTGTTGCTAACCAACTCTAGTGTTAAAAAATGAAGGGTACTGAAATAAGATAAATTTAACAGAATACACAGAGGAAAAGGAAAATGTAAAAAAACATGTCTTGTGTTGAGAATTCTGGTGCCTTTTTGGTCTGCTGCATTGTGATGGCATCGGATCATGGTCTGAAATAGTGTGCTTTCTTTAGTTGGTTTTGCAGGTGTTCACAATTGATATCAGGTGTGGGCTACTAGCATCCAACCAATGGCCACAACCATAATACTGTGCTGAACAGGTCCTGCAACAGACTCCCGCTGTAATGGGACCACTGCTGACACACTTCCAGCACAACTGTGTGATCTAAATAGGCTTGGCAGGACTCCGCTGACATGATGGCAATGGAGTGCTAATCGTTGGCATTGGAGTCTGCCGCATTGGCTGTGGGATGCAGCTGGGGCGATGAAGTACACTCCGTCATGGCAGTCTTTCGCTTACTCACAATACATCTAAATACCATGAGCAGGAGACCTCCGACGTGACGGTCTTTTGAGGCCTACCGCCGACACGGCTTGCGGTGACAGCACCAAGATCTAAATCAGGCTCAGAATCCTAAATTAATTTGTGCCTCTGAAACAAGTATTATCACCCACTTTCCAGGCAAGAGCTTACCTCAAGCCACACTGCCAGTTTCCTAACTGACTTCAGCACTGGAGTTTTCACAGAATAATGCACTGGAGGAGTCTGGTGGCGTGTAGTGCTGTAGATTTCCATGCTCTGTATACTCCTGCCATCTAGTGTTACGCCCGGACATGTGCAAGTTGTTTATTTTCAAAGAAGTCTTTCGACTCACGAGGTATTGTTACTCCTCCTCTTGTTGGTAATGCACATGGGCATCGATTCCATTGTTAGACTGTTTTCCCGCATGGTGGGTGAAGATGAATGTGGAGCACATCGATGTAAAGAGAGATGTTCATGCAAAGGAAAGAACATTATAGAAGTGTGATTACTGCAGCAGCCACAGAAATCCGGGGAAGAGGGTGGGGGCATGTGTATCTACAGCACTACATGCCATGAACAGATGCTTACAGGATAAGTAACATTTTCTGTTGGAGGCACGTGTGGCTGAAGATACATATGCTCTGCATAGACTGTAAAACAGACCTCCCCAAAAAAGAGAGGTGGCTAGCCTGTGGGTGTTGCAGAGGACTGAAACAGAGTATGGAATATTGCCTGGACTACGTTGGTTTGTTGGCAGGCCAGCACATCCACACAGTAGTGTTTTGAGAAGGTGAATGGTGTGGACCATGTAGCTGCCTTACAAATGTCAGCTAATGGGATGTTTCTCAAGAAGGCCATAGAGTTTCCATATTTTCTGGGTAGAATGGGCTCTAGGAGCAATAGACAAATCACTTTTGCTTTTGCATAGCAAGTTTGGACATATTTGACTATGCATCTGACTATGCTGATTTAGTTAGAGCCTTAGCCTATGATGTGTCTTTCTGAAAGGTTTTGTACTGTTTATTTAGTACTTGAGGGCTCACTTTACATCTTAGGTGTGGAGAGCTTGTTCCGCAACAGAGTCAGGTTGCAGCAAGAAAATGGGAAGATTAACAACTGGTTAAGGTACAACAAGGAGACCACTTTAGGAAGGAATTTGGAGTTGCTATGAAAAACAACCCTATCTTGGTGGACTTCAAAGAAAGGTTTGTTTAATGTTAATGCCTGGAGCTCACTTACACATCTGAGAAAAGTGATGGCAATGAGGAATGCCACCTTTCAAGAAAGAAATTGAAGTGGACAGGAGTGGAGGGGCTCAAACGGGGGACCTGTAAGACTTTGATGACAATGTTGAGATTCCATTTTGGGGCCAGAGGGAACCCGAGGTGGGGTGACTCTTATGAGGCCCTTCATGAAAGCCTTAATGACTGGTATGCGGAAGAGGGAGATGTGCTGCCTGTTCTAAAGATAGGCAGCCACTGGGGCCAAGTGAAGGCAGACAGACGTGAAAGCCAGACCACACATCTGCAAGTGAAGTAGGTAGCAGACAATGTGCATGACCGTGGGCATCAAACGTTGATTTGTTTGGAATTACAATAATGGACAAAGTGCTTCTATTTAGAAGTGTAACAGGTGCATGCTGCAGGCCTGCATTCTTCCTTTGAGATGCTCATTCATTTGGGTGGTAAGTTTAAGTACCCAAATTCTAGGAGCTCAGGAACAAGAGATATGGGTTCTGGGATCCTGGTGTCTCAATGGTTTTGTGTGGGAAGGTCCCACTTGTTATACAGCCTCTTGTGCGGAACCATTGAGAGTTCCAGCAGGGTGGCAAACCAGGGCTGGTAGGCCCAAGAGGGAGTCACCAGAAGGAGGGTGAAGGACATCTGCTGCAGCCTCCGAACTACAAACAAAAGTAGGGAGAGAGGTGGGAAAGTATAGGCAAATATCCCTGACCTATTCATCCATAGTGCATTGCCCATGGAATGTGGGAACCTGGAGGCAAGGTTTAGGCATTTGGTGTTTTCTGCGGTGACGCATAGGCCTACCTCTGGGAAACCCCATTGCTGGGAAAAAGGGAGAAGGACTTGTGGGTGGCGCTCCCACTTGCTGACTTGTTGCCACAGCCTGTTGAGGAGGATGGAGAAGTTGTTGCACATTCCCAGAAGGTACTCTGCCAACAGGTGGATGTTGTAATAGAGACACCACTGTCAAATGCTCTTGGCATGCTGAAAGAACTGGGAAGAATGCGTGTGCCCTGGGTCTGTGATGATGAGGACAATGTTGCCGGTCAGGTGTAGTAGGAAAGCTTTGAATGCTAGGTGGATGGCTAACAGTTTCAGGTAATTGATGTGTCTGGGCCCCCATTGGCCTTGGACAATCAGGTTCTGTAAATGCACCCCGACCCTGCATTTATGAAAGGTGTCCTTTTTTATGGTCTTCTGTGGTCCCAGATAGGGAGTTGCATCTGGAGGAGATAGAGGTGAGATTTCATTGTGGTAATCATAAGCTCTAGCTTGTGCAAACAGTTGATTGTGGCCTGTGTGTGTTTGTAACATTGGTGCGGAGTGTCACTCTTGATAGGCCAGTTATCCAGGTAAGGTAAGATGTGGTCGTCCTGTCTGCACAGGTGAGCAGCCACTACGGATGAAAGCACCTTGAACTGGTAATGTTATCTGTTGACCACAAACCTGACATAGTGGCATTGCCCTGGGTGGATTAGTATGTGGAAGTAGGTGTCTTTGATACTGAGTGTGCCCATGAACTCGCCATGCTGTAGCAGTGGAGTGACATCCTGAAGAGTGACCTGTAGTGTTCTACCCAGCCTCGGTACCTGCTAATGAATACGCCACTCATGGAGCTATTACATGTTTTTCTTCATCAACGTATAATTGTAAACTCAGCATTCTAAACCTGCAATTACTTCACAATATTCTAACACTTATAACACAGCTCTACAGAGTTCTTCAAGAGCCAAAAGGGTTTCGTCGTTCAGACTCACTCAACACTACATCTCCCCCTCTGTTAAAAAAAAAAATACATATTTTTTACAAACATCTACACAATCATAGCTCTTGAAGAAGTCTTCTTGGTGCTTTGATTACTCATCCTGATCGTGTCTTAGGAAACTGGGCATCAGCAACAGGAGTATCCATGATCTGGATTGGTGATATGGGAGCAATGGCAGTCTGATGTTTTCCAATTGTCCTTTCTGAACCAGTCTCTTCATTGACATTAGCATTTGATGAGTGATAGGCCTCCTCTCTGAAATTCGAGAAATCTTGCTTAGTGGATTTCCCAGGACACTGGGCCGTCACTGTGTGTCCTTTGTTTTTTTATGACATGAAATGGCTCAGCATCAATTGAAGCATCGGTCTTACATTTTCATGACTGATGAATGAGCACTCAATCTCCCTTTGTGAAGATAGACTTTTGCATGTTGTCTCTTGTCAGCATAGGCCTACATTTTCTTTTTATGATCAAGTCTGTAGTCCAGGTTTCTTCTTCTATTCTTGATCTTGGTTGGTCCATTGAGTTAACTTGGTCATCATTGCTCACCCATACATCGACGTTGCAGGGCTTTCGCCTGTGGTGGAGTGAAGAATCGAACGGTAAGCCTGTGGGGTAGAAATTAAGACAGTCTTGAGGTCTGGCTTTTCTAATTCAGCATGCTGAATAGCTTTCTTTAATATACTCATGAAATGTTCAACAAGGTCATTAGCCTTTGGCCAAGGAGGAGTGCTCGCAGATTGAGACTGAGAAAGTCTCTGGATTCTCGACCATTGAAACGTGGACCATTGTCAGATTTTAAAATCTCAGAAATTCCTCATGTAGCAAAAATCCCATCTAATCTCTCAGTGATTCTTTTCCAAGTGGTAGATGAGAGATGTTCTACTAATCAAAAATGGGAATATTAATCCACAATCACAATCACCATCAGTTAATGTCCATTGTCAAGTGGACCAAAAAAGTGAACAACAATTCTTTCCCATGCATACTTTGGCAATTCTGACATGTTTAAAGGGTGCTGAGTGGTTTTCGATGACAGGCAGGTGCATAGATGACAGTCTTTTAATTCTCTTTCAACTCTTTCATTGAGATGAGGAAACCAAACTCGATCTTGGAGAGCTCCTTTTGGAGCAACAACTTCACAAGTCCTTCATGGGCTACTTCAATTATTTGCTGTCGCAGACTCTCCGGATTGACAATTCTCGAACCCCTCAGGATAATGCCTTCTTGTGTCACTGACAGCTCATTGACTTTTTTTTACACTTCTGGTATTCACTGTCACTGGTAAAGGGCCGAGTATGTTGGTTCCATGACTGGTGGGTAATCATATCTTTCAGTTGTAACATGTGACTATCTTGATTCATGGCAGTGACAATATGTTCCAACAAAATGTCAGCAAGCATGTTTGATTTCACAATGAAATTTATGTAGGCTTCAGCTTTCTTAGAAGGGTTACTTTGGCACTCTGGAGAAGTAGTCGGTATTGTTTTGATTTTTCTTTGGATGATGCACAATTGTGTAGTTGTACTCTTGTAATGGTAGACCGAATGTTTAATGTGTGGAGCATCTTGGCCTTTGGATTGCCAAGGATGGTCAGAAATGCTTGATGATATGTCACAAGTGCAAAAGGTTTTTCATATAGGAACACATAGAAATGTTCACAAGCACACACTACTGCTAACCCCTCTTTTTCAGGTTGTGAATAAGCACGTTCAGTCTGGGAAAAACTCTTGCTTGCATATGCAACAATTTGTCTTCAATCATTTGGGTGTCCGTTTTGCTGTGCAAGGTCTGTACCTAAACCGACCAGGCTAGCATCAACAAAAACTTCTGTATGAAGCTTTGGATCAAATTATGCCATTTCAGAAGCGTTCTCATTCGCTTGTTTTATTCTCTCAAAGCTTTGCTCACATTCATGTGACCAATGAAATGAAACATTCTTTTTTGTCAACTCCCTCAATAGAGCACTCACAGTGGAAAAGTCTTGTATGTATCTGGAACATTAACTGGCCATGCCAAGGACTGGGCATAACATGGAATCATCTTGTGGAACACTTGCAGTTGTCAGCACTTGCACTTTAGCTGGATTTGGTGTCATGCTCCCATCAGAAAAGACATGGCAAAGAGACTTAGGGGCGTTTTTTGACGCAATTCCGACGCAAAACGAACTCCATATTTATACTTTGGCGTTAGACGCGTCTAGCGCCAAAGTCCATGGAGTTTGCGTAATTTTTTAGCATGGACACCTACTTTGCGTTAATGAGATGCAAGGTAGGCGTTCCCGTCTAAAAAATTGACTCCGAGGCATGTGCGCCGTATTTACAATCCTGGGCAAAATTCACGCCCAGGAGTGGGCGGGTCAGAAAAAATGACGTACGGCCGCTTTTGCGCCGTTTTTTAGCGCCTGAAAAAGGCAGGCGTTAAGGGACCTGTGGGCTCGGAAGGAGCCCAGAGGTGCCCTCCAATGCCCCCAGGGACACCCCCTGTCACCCTTGCCCACCCCAGGAGGACACCCAAGGCTGGAGGGACCCATCCCAGGGACATTAAGGTAAGTTCAGGTAAGTATTGTTTTTTTTTTTTTTTTGTGGCATAGGGGGCCTGATTTGTGCCCCCCTACATGCCACTATGCCCAATGACCATGCCCAGGGGACAGAAGTCCCCTGGGCATGGCCATTGGGCAAGGGGGCATGACTCCTGTCTTTGCTAAGACAGGAGTCATTTCTATGGGGGTTGGGAATCGAAAAAAATGACGCAAATCGGGTTGAGGCGAAAAATTTGCCTCAGCCTGACTTGCCCCATTTTTTGACGCCCAAGCTCCATATCCCCCTACGCCGGCGCTGCCTGGTGTACGTCGTTTTTTTCCACGCACACCAGGCAGCGCCGGCGGCTAACGCCGGCTAACGTCATTGATTAAATACGGCACCCGCATGGTGCTTCAGAATGGCGTTAGCCGGCGCTAATTTTTTTGACGCAAAACTGCGTTAGCGCAGTTTTGCATCAAAAAGTATAAATATGGCCCTTAGCTTTGTCTTATTAGAATCACATTTCTCTGCATTCAGCATTAAACCTGAACCAACAAGTAAACAGCACACTTGCCTGACAGTTTTATCTTGTACCTTCTGTCTATGTACAAAAACTAGAACGTCATCACTATTGTTGAAAGCATTCATGACAGGCTGTATGATACATTTAATGACCTCTTGAAAAATCTCTGCAGCTGATAACACACTGAAAAAGAGAATTTTGTATTAAAATAGACAAGTATGTGTAGAAAAGGTTGTAATATACCTGCAATTCTCCTCAAGTTTCAACTTATGATATCCTTTATTTAAATCAAGGCAAGAGAAGTATTTTGCACCATGCAATTGTGTTATGTCAGCAATGTGCGGACTTGGGTGTTGTTCTCTTTCAATTCCCTTGTTCACTTGATGCATATCCATGCAGACGCGTACAGCTCCTTCACTGTTCTCACAGTAATCACATGCATCAAGTGTGAATAGGCTTGCAGCTGCAAACCATAGGTGTGCCCAATTCCTCCACCCATTGTTGGCCTGCAGGGGTGGAGACGAAGCCGTGAGCAAGGGATTAGAGGTATTGGGGTTCCAAGCATGAGCAGACTGTCTGCCACAAAACCCGGCATGAATTGGGAATGGATGGCAATTTCCAAATAGCGACCAAATGGCTGAAGTGAGGATATGCATGCAGGGGAAGGTCCAGAAGCTTATTACAGCATTGAAAAGTCCCACAATTCGATCTCCTGGTGTTGGGCATGAGAGCGCAGAGAGCAAATTGTGGCACAATATACCTTTCGTACTCTACATTTGGCATTGGATTGAACTTGAAAATGAAAGCTTCTTTAATTTGACAGTACATAACTTCATCAGCTCACAGCATTTTCTTTATGACTTGTTGTAGGAAAGTAGCCTCTTTCTAGCATGGTAACCCCACTTTTTGGCCTGTTTGTCACTGTGTTTGACTGTGTTCACTGGGATCCTGCTAACCAGGACTCCAGTGATTATGCTGTCTCCTTTAAACTTGGTTGTTCGAACCTTTTTCACCCCACATTTGGCATACTGATACCCCTATGTAAGTCCCTAGGATATGGCACATAGGTACCTAGGGAATTGGGGACCACGGGATCCCTATGGGCTGCAGCATGTATTATGCCACCCATAGGAACCCCATACAAAGTGTTCTGCAGGCCTGCCATTGCAGCCTGCGTGAAAGGGTGCATGCACCCTTTCACTTCCAGGTCACTGCACCAGGTCACTGTAAGTCACCCCTATGGTAGGCCTTCCCAGCCCAGAGGGCAGGGTGCAAGTACCTATGTGTGAGGGCACCCCTGCAATAGCAGAGGTGCCACCACAAACTCCAGTTCCATTTTCCTGGACTTTGTGAGTGCGGGGACGCCATTTTATGCATGTACTGTACATAGGTCACGACCTATGTCCAGCTACATAATGGTAACTCTGAAGCTAGGCATGTTTGGTATCAAACATGTTGGAATCATACCCCAATACTGTTGCAAGTATTGGAAGTATGATTCCATGCACTCTGGGGGCTCCTTAGAGGACCCCCAGCTTTGCCACCACCAGTCCTACCGGGTTTTCTGGGCAGCCCAGCTACTGCCAACCCACAGACAGGTTTCTGCCCTCCTGCTGCTTGATCTGATCAAGCCCAGGAAGGCAGAACAAAGGATTTCCTTTGGGAGAGGGAGGCAACACCCTCTCCCTTTGGAAGTAGGCGTGACTGTCTTGGGAGGGGTAGCCTCCCCAAACCACTGATCTGCTTTGAAGGGCACATTTGGTGCCCTCTGTGCATAAACCAGTCCACACCAGTTCAGAGACCCCCAGTCCTGCTCTGGCACGAAACTGGACAATGGAAAGGGGAGTGACCACTCCCCTGTCCATCACCACCCCAGGGGTGGTGCTCAGAGCTCCTCCAGAGGGTCCCTGGGTTCTGCCATCTTGTTTCAAAGGTTGAGAGGGAACTCTGGGAGCATTTGAGTGGCAAGGCAGGTGACATCAGAGCACCCCTCCTGATAGCTGCTTACCTGGTTAGGTGACCAATCCCCCTTTGAGGGCTATTTAGAGTCTCTCTCTTGGGTGGGTCCTCAGATTCGGCTTGCAAGACTCCAGCAGGATTTTCCTTCAACCTCCACTTCAACATCTGGCCACTGGAACTGCGACTGGACCCTCCAGGAACCAACAATGCTGCAATAACGAAGAAGACTCCTGCAACTTTGTTTCCACGTCTTCTGCCAGCTTTGCAACTTTTCTGCCACCATGCATCCTCAGGAGGCAGTAACTATTCAGCCTGCACAAGAAGAAGATGGAATCTCCCTTGGAGTGAAGGAGTCATTCCCCTGCAACAGCAGACACCTACAGCAAGTGACGAAAGGCTGTGTGGATCTCCCCTCATCCTGAGCTGCATGGATCCTGCATCATGGGTGGTGGTCAGGAGTAGTCCCCTTGGTCCTCTCTGCCAGCTGTCCAACTTTGGTGAAGGTAAGCCCTTGTCTTCCCACACAGGACAGTAGCCCTGTGCACCACGTCTCTTGCAGCTGCCAGGGCTTGTTTGTATGTCCTCCAAGGGATATTCAGGCAACTTGTAGCTCCAGCTCCCAGTACTCCTTCCTGCAAAGCACAGCCTCCTGTGTGGTTCTCCGGTGGCGTGGGATCCTCTTTTGTAGTGCTGCTTGGGCTTCTTCAGCGACTCCTGTGTCCCCGTCCTGTGGGACTCCTGCGGGCACTGTCTCTGCTCCTGTGGACTCTTTGCAATGCCAAGTGTCCCCTGTGACTCCCCCTCCTGGGTTGAGTCCTCACGGGCTTTTCTGGTCCCCCGCAGCACCGATTTTCCACTGACCACAAGTTTGCCTTTGCCAAGGTTTGCTGGTGGAATTCCTGCACCTACACCCAACTGCAATCTTCGCTCCAGCATGGGACATCATCTGCATCCATCATTGAACTCTTCTCCGGCTCCAGGACTGCAGTGCTGACCTGTTCTTGATCACCATCGACCAACTCCTGCAAAGACAGCTGGGTGGGTAGTAGCTCCCACTCCTCCTGGACTCCACTGTGACTCTTGGACTTGGTCCCTTTTCTCCACAGGTCTTCTTTCTTCAGGAATCCACCGATGATTTTCTGGCAGTCTTGTCTGGGTGTCTTCTTTTTCTTATTTTCCTCCTTTTGGATGGTTTGGGGAAAATCCAGTGATTTACTCCTGCTTTCCTGGTCGCTAGAGGGGGGGGCAGTACTGTGTTACTTATCTCAGTGGATTTCTAGTACTCCCAGCTCCCCTCTACGCATTCTACTTGCCTTGATCCTGTGTTCGCCTTCCATTTTTTTAGTATATGGTTTGTGCTCCTCCTAGGCTCACTATTGGTTATTTCTATTTGCACTGTTTTCTAACCTTTTCTACGCCTATTTATGATTACTAGTGTATATATTTAGTCTATTACTTACCTCCTATTGAAGGGTTGCCCTTCTAGTAATTCGTGGTATTATGTTAAAAAAATAAAATACCTTTATTTTGTACCACTGAGGGTTTTCTTTCATGTGTTAGTGCTGTGTGACTACAGTGGTATTGCATGAGCTTTGCATGTCTCCTAGATAAGCCTTGGCTGCTCATCCACAGTTACCTCTAGAGAGCCTGGCTTCTAAACACTGCCTACACTTCAATAAGAGGGGATACCTGGACCAGTATAAGGTGTAAGTACCTTAGGTACCCACCACACAGCAGGTCAGCTTCCTACACTTGTTTTATGCCATCACCAACAAGATTCATAAGGTACTTGATATTTTTTGTTATCTGTTTCTTTATATGCATCAATGAAATCATCAAATGTCTCTATCCGAGTAGTCCAGCCATCACCAATATTTTGCTTTTTGGAAGTATCGAATTGTGGTGGTGGTTTCAGGAAGGTGGCAGCATTATAACCATTTGTGGGACTTACTGACATTGATAACGGAAGTCTCTCAAGCTTCATTTGCCGTCCATCAGGACCTGTTCCATTCATACCATCACCCAGGCCCTGTAATGTGCTGGCCTCAAGGTCAACTCTTAGAACTGTGGGAAATGTGGCCTCTTTCTTGGTCTTCATTGGAAGAACGGACTTCAACAGTACCTTTCGCTGCTTCAGGTATGGACAGCTCAAGAAGCACAAGCTTGGGCACTCCTCCTCGGCCCACTTTCTAGTGCTGGGATATTATGACTCTTTTTAATCGGATCTGATAATCAGATGCCCTTACCTTGTATCTGAACTGTGGCCTTTTCAGGTGTTCTTCTTGACATCTGGTTGATCTCTGCCTCGCAGTGCTGCTGATTGCCATGTTATTGTGTAATTTGCTGCAGTTTCTAAACCTTGTTCTATCCACCTTCAGTAGTAGCGTTCCGTGTACTGTATAGCTTCATATTGCATAGTAGGGCTCTACCGTCTTGACAGTAGGTTCTTGACCAATGATGCATAGACTTCTCAGTGAAACTTTCTTTATCTTCAAACGCTTCACACCAGCTGGAGTTGCAGTTTGACTCTATATACACCAAACGTCGATTTTGTATTTCAACAAAGGCACATGTGGCACGCACAAGCAGTTTGCTTGGACCACAGCAATTTGCCCAGGAGAGCACTGTCGATCCTTGGGTTACTTGTGCCCTAACTTGTCGCCAGTTATAGCATCCTCCCCAGCCTGGGCACCCGCCAATGAATATGCCACACATAGAGCTATGTATTACACATCTTTATTCGTCTGCATGTAACCACAATCTTAACATTCTAAAACTGCATTCACTTCACCACGTTCTAGCACTTAGGACACATCTCTATGAAATTCTTCAAGAACCAAAAGGGTTCCGTCATTCATACGCACACCACATTAAATGGCCATGTGAAAGTGCTTTCATAGGATGTATTGGTGGAGGGGATATTGGTGGAGGGGACTGAGGTCTATGATATGTTGGACGGAGCTGTCTTTCTGGGGGATTGGGAAGTACAGCAACTAGACTCCCATGCCCTGCAGATGATGTGAGACAATCTCTATGGCCCTTTGGAGGGACAGCACTGTGACCTCTTCCCTGAGCAGACATTGGTGTTTTAGGGAGAACCTGTGTTTTCCAGGTGGCATAGTGGGAGGCGTGAAAGTAAGCTCCAGACCATAACCATGTTAGATTATGTCTAACACCCACTGGTCGGAGATGGCGTTCCACTATGCGGGGGAAAACATTTGTAGATGGCTCCCTACAGATGCTGTGTGATCAAGTGGGAGAAGAGTCAAGTCATTGCTTGTTGGTGGTGGCAGCTTCCTTGCTGGAGCCACCTTTGCCTCTACCTTTGATACTGTTGCTTTGGTAAGACCCCCTAAGGTAACCTATTGGGTAGGGCTGCAGGGCATGCTAGTGCTGAAAAACTGTGGAGGTGTCGGGGAGGTGGACTTTGAGCTTTTACAATAGGGTGTGTGGTGAAAGGACCTGTGAGGGGTAGGCATTTGCAGGGCACCCACAGTCTTTGCAATTTCTGTATCATTCTTTATTTTGTTCAGCAGTTGGTCAACCTGCTGGCTGAGGAGGTGTTGACCTTCAAACAGCATGTTGAGCAGGTGCAGCTGGATGACCGGCTTCAAGCCAGAGATATAGAGCTAAGCGTGCCCATGGAGCAGCATGCCCAAAAGGCAGTGTGTGCGGTGTTGAGTGCACACCCAATGGTGGTGTTCGAGATGAGTTTGTCCTTTGAGACAATTTTATGTCCCCTCTTTCTATGGTCATCTGGGAGGTAAGGGAGAATCTTCACTATATGTTCCAGGATACGCTGTCAAAATGGGAAAGTAGACCAATCTAGTTGGTGATGCACCAATGATTGGCTGACTGCGCTGCAACTCTCCTGCTTACAGCATTGATTTGTTTGCTCTTTACATCTTATGGTGGGGCACCGCCAGAGCCCTGAGAGTTCGTCCAGAGTTGGCCTCAAATGTAGATGGGTGTTTGTTGGAGGATATTTCTTAGCCATCCCGGAGAGTAATACCTTGGCTGTGAGTGGGTCTTGAAAGATATCAGAGGCTGGTCGCAGCATGCCCTTGAGCATGGGCGGGTATTGGATGAAGCAGTAGGTGGTAGAAAGGGTTTTGAAGAGGAAATCCTCTTCTAAGAGGTTGACATGCATATCACCCTTGTGGTACAAGGCTGCTCTAGCTCCCAGCTCATGGGAAGATGTGGAATCACCAGGGGGTGAGGGTCGGGCTGGGTACAGGTCAGGATCTGTGCCCTCTGGAGGATGCCCATCATAGGAGTCCCAGGTGACACCATGTGGGGGTCTAGCGTAGAGATCCACCCCTAATCTCCCCATGCCTGCGTGCAGTGACCCCTGAGGTGTGCATGAGAGGAGCTCTGGAGGATAATCAGGTGAGGTAGGTCTATGGTCTCAGTGGAGGTGAAGTGGGTGGTGGTAAGTCAATGTCCGTCAGAGGGCTAGTGGTCTTGTCCAATTTCTTTCGATGTTTCATCAGAATAGGCATATCAAGAGCCTCTTCAACACTCAGCTGGAAATTAGAGGCCTGTGAGACAGTCACCAGTGGGCAGGTGAATATCCAGCCTATGTGTGGGTGAGTCACAATGTGCTGTTGCTGAGCCTCGATTTCATCTTGGAGTGAGTCAGCTTTGAGGGTTTCTTTGGTTCCAAGCCAAGGCTGGGTGTTGTGTCTGAAGCAAAAGTCTGGTGTCAGCCATGGCCTGTAGGCAGTGGTGACCCAGAAGATGTCAAAGGGAATGGGGAGGGAGAACCGTACTCATGACCAATTGTACAGATAGAAGGTCTTCAATCTTGAGATTCCGCAAAGGGGCGAGGATGACTGGAGAGTCGCTTGAGGCAAAGGATCTAGGTGTTGACCCAAGGCGGTAGTACAGGGAACATGAACAAAAACAAAATCGACTCAGAGAGAGTAACCTGTGAAGGCTGAAAGGAGCACGACGATGGTGTTGATACGGACCATGAAGCACATGTCAGGTATATCTACAGCCACACATGCCTTGAACATTATATTATTCTTGAAACTGTGTGATGTGTTCTAATACAGGAACAAACAGTATGTCTTGGAGGGGGGAATTATGTTATAGGGGAAATTACATAGTAAGGGAATACAAACAGAGGGACAATTTTTAAGTCCTGCTTGGGTAGCAATATCCATCTCAGGGGCACTTTATGTTGTACACTGAGGAGAACTTGACAAGAGGGCCTTAGTTGGCCATGCACAACACTTTGTAATGTTGAACGAGGCACTTTAATCAGTTGCAATACTACAAAGGCTCCCAAGAAGGCTGCCTGCCCAGTGGCCTGATAACCACCCGTCGTTTAGTTTTCACTGCTGCTAGCAAAGACACTCCTAGTTTACAAAGGACCCTGTTGATAAAATATATATGCTCTGTGTACCCAGCCCCAGGAAGCATGACAAAACCTGCATTAAAGTGTGCCCAAAGCCTGACCTGGGCATGAACAGATTACCCCGTATCCTATAATTATTTTTTGTAAATGTACTAGTAGGCACAGCACTTTACAAAGCTGTACGAGGCACTTTAAGTTGCATATTGGGGAGCATTTGGCAAGAGTGCTTCTGTTGGACATGCACAGTGCTTTATAATGCTGCACATGGCAGCATAATAAAGTTGCGAGTGATTTAATCAGTAGTAATGCATTTAAGGCTCCCAGAAGGCTAACTCCCGCGTGGCCCACTAGCGACTAGTCATTTAGCTTTCGCTGCTGCTAATAAAACCTTCCCTGGTTAATGAAAGTTTCTGCTGGTAATACACATATGCCTGTGCACCTGCACCGCAGAAGCACCATGAACCCTCATTTTAAGCATAGCATTAGTTGGGAGGTCTTGGCATGAGACACCCTGCTATAAATACACATATGCCTGTGCACCTGCACCGCAGAAGCACCATGAACCCTCATTTTAAGCATAGCATTAGTTGGGAGGTCTTGGCATGAGACACCCTGCTATAAATACACATATGCCTGTGCACCTGCACCGCAGAAGCACCATGAACCCTCATTTTAAGCATAGCATTAGTTGGGAGGTCTTGGCATGAGACACCCTGCTATAAATACACATATGCCTGTGCACCTGCACCGCAGAAGCACCATGAACCCTCATTTTAAGCATAGCATTAGTTGGGAGGTCTTGGCATGAGACACCCTGCTATAAATACACATATGCCCGTGCACCTGCACCGCAGAAGCACCATGAGCCCTCATTTTAAGCATAGCATTAGTTGGGAGATCTTGTCATGAGACACCCTGCTATAAATCAGTGACAAGTCACTGCTTCCCCGGGGTTTGTAACATAAATATTTGCTAGGGCTCATATGTTTATATTTTATCGTACATAAACTTTAGTGTTTATTTTAAAGGAGTTAATACTGGTTTGCAGGTACAGTTTTCGAATGATGATGCTAAATCGCTAATGTTTAAGGTGATAGATGCTTCTTTATTTGTAACCCAGCAGCGGCTGCCGTGTTCCTGTAATGACGGTAATTACAGCACAATAAAGGAGCAGGCCAAAACTCAGGTATGATGACTGTGATGACATGCTGTGAACACTGTGACAGCTCCTGATTAGACTTTTCAATGTCCAGTATTATTGTCCTCCCAGGCTCTACTATTTCCATTCCTTCCCTTATTCAGACTTTTCTATTTCCTTCGTGGAATGTGTGCAGTTTTAAATGTGTTGGAATACTAAAAATGTCCGATTCCCTTTCCACCTGCTTTTATAATTACGATAATTGGGTTGACACATTTGTCGCCATGGCTGTTTTGTCTTATTGCAGGTTTAGTGTCTGCTGGTCCCATTATTGTTTTCAAAATATAACGTAAGATTGATAATCAGATAGTTTAAAACCCCAGGCAAGAGCATACTTAAGAGAGGGACTTCATGCCTGGGCCTTCCAGATGTAGGTCATGCCAGCAGGAAGAAGGGGCCTCCAGCTTTTTGCTGTAATTGTTCCAGCCTCAAACAAGCTGCAATAGGAACAAGCATTTGCAATGCAACGGGTCTCGCGTTTGCTCACGTTAGAGCTGATCGCGTTCTAAACTCCTAACCCGACTTTTCATCTATCGGAAAAAGTGCTTTTATGCACCTAAAAACATGGGCGTAGGAAGTGTGGGGGACGCGGGGGATATGTCCCCCCCAGATTTTGGAGTGGGGGGGACACGGGGGACAAGGGTGGGGGGGACCAGGGAACAGAAGAATTTTCCCTTCTGTTCTGTAATTCGCAGGGCCATTAGCACCCGTGAAAGCGCTACCTATACTGGCCCTGCACTTGACCTGTGACCTGCCTCCAGGACACTTGCCCTCTGCCCTTTTGTTGTGCGGATTCCTTCTCACCTTGCCGCCACAGCTGCCTGCAGTCTGCACTTCTGAGAAAAAAGGGAGAAGAGAGGCCCTTTGTTGATTGCTGTCTGCATCCCGTCCCTCCTGAGCCCTACCCTTCCCTTGAAAATCGAACCCTGAAGACAGCTGCAAGATATGAGAAGGTATAGAGGTTTGGGTAATTAAATAAAGTATTGCCAAGTAACTCCCTTTCTTTTTAAATCCAGTGCTGTGTTGCAGAGTATCTCCCTTTCTAAAAACAGTGTTTTTGAGTTACTGTGAGCTATAAGCCGGGCAGGCTTTAGCGCGCTGGTGGCACCCTGTGCAGCAATGTTTGTTAGGGCACCAGTTTCTGTCACCACTCTCTTCTCTCCTCTGTCTCCAGCTTGCCTGCCCCAGAGCTAATTATTGTCCCCTAAGTTGACATCCTGCCTCCCCAACATTTCGGTCCCCTGTCTCTCCCTCAGCCTTCCTGGTATTTGTGAAAGCCCGCTCTAAAGGCCAAGGGCTGTCTGTAAATCTCATTTCCTGCCAATGGCCTGTGGATGGAAGCCAGCACTGGGGCAGCTCACAGGCTTTGCAGGACTTCACAGGCTGTGGTGGTACAGAGCCTGGCACTGCTGGATAGACGGCAGAGAGACTAGCACACAGCACGGGTCCCAGGAAGAACCAGATGGCCTGAGAGATGGACAAGGCTAGGTAAGGCAGCAGGGCCGGCTCTAGGGCGATGCATCCGGTGCCGCTGCACCGGGTGCTGACTTAGGATGGGGGTGCTGTGATTGGAAGTATATTCTGACTTTAAAAGCACCTGTTGGGTGTTCCTTGCCATCAACAGTTTTCAGGCAACTATAAAAATCTCAAGATAATTCCGGTGATTAATGGTCTTCCTGAAGAGAGACTGAAGTTTTGTCTAGTCAGAGTTTTGACTCATCATAACGTACAGGGTTACTATGCCTGCTACAAAGAACGTCTACATGCAGATCACAAAGTCTGTATAATGTGAATAGGTCAGTGGGTTACTGCTTTTGTCAGATGCAGGAAAGTACCCTCTTTTTGGCATGGTTACCCCACTTTTGACTGTGTTCACTGGGATCCTGCTAACCAGGACCCCAGTGCTCTCTCCCATTAAATTTGGTTGTTTGGACCACACACACCCCACATTTAGCGTACTGGTGCCCCTTATAAGTCCCTAGTATATGGTACCCAGAGCATTGGGGGATCAGGGGTTCCCCATGGGCTGCAGCATGTATTATGCCACCCATAGGAGCCCATGTAAACCATGTCTGGAGGCCTGCAATTGCAGCCTGCGTGAAAAGGTGCATGCACCCTTTCACTTCAGGTCACTGCACCAGGTCACTCTAAGTCACCTCTATGGCAGGCCCTCCTAGCCAGAGGGCAGGGTGCAAGTACCTGTGTGTGAGGGCACCTCTGGAGGAGCAGAGGTGCCCCCACGAACTCCAGCTACATTTTCCTGGACCTCGTGAGTGCAGAGACGCCATTTTACGAGTGTACTGGACATAGGTCACTCCCTCTGTCCAGCTACATAATGGCAACTCAGAACCTGGGCATGTTTGGTAACAAACATGTCAGAATCATACCCCAATCCTATTGTCAGTATTGTTTGTATGATTCCATGCACTTTGGGGGCTCCTTAGAGGATCCCCAGCATTGCTCCTATCAGCTTTCTAGGGTTTTCCGGGCAGCCCATGCTGCTGCCACCCCTCAGACAGATTTCTGCCCTCCTTCTGCTGCTTGAGCAGCTAATGCTCAGGAAGGCAGAACAAAGGATTTCCTTTGGAAGAGGGAGGCAACACCCTCTCCATTTGGAAATAGGTGTTACAAGGGTTGGAAGGGGTACCCTCGCCAAGCTAATGGTATGCTCTGAAGGGCCTCCTTGCATAAACCAGTCTGTACCAGTTCAGGGACCTCAGCCCCTACTCTGGCGCGAAACTGGACAATGGAAATGGGTGTAACCACTCCCCTGTCCATCACCACCCCAGGGGTGGTGCCTGGAGCTCCTCCAGGTGGCCACTTGATTCTGCCATCTTGAATCCAAGGTGGGCAGAGGCCTCTGTGAGCATACGAGTGGCCAGGTCAGGCAGGTGACGTCACAGCCCCCTCCTAGGTGGTCACCCTGCTATGTGACCAATCCCCCTTTCTGGGCTATTTAGGGTTTGCCTCTTGGGTAGGTCCTCAGATTCAATGTGCAAGATTCCAGCAGGACTCCTCTGCAACGTTTACTTTGACTTCTGGCCACTGGAACCGCAACTGGACTTCACAGGAACCTACAATCTGCAGCTCCATCAGCGACTTCACCCTGCAGCATTGTTTCTCCGGCTCCTTCCAGCAACTGCAACAATTAGCCCGGCTGTGCTTCCTCTGAGGGCAGCAAGTCTTCAGTCTGCATGAGAAGAAAGAAGGAAAATTCCTTGGAGTGAAGGAGTCACTTACCTGCATCTGCAGGCACCAACTGCAACAACTACCGGCTGCGTGGATCTCCTCTGCTCCTGAGCTGCGTGAATCCTGCATCAGGGGGTGATAGTCTGGAGTGGTCTCCTTGGTCCTCTCTACCAGCTGTCCAACTTTGGAGTAGGTAGGTCCTTGCCTTCCCATGCAGGACAGTACCCCCATGCACCGCGTCTCTTGCAGCTACCAAGGCCTGTTGTTATCTCCTCCAAGGGATCTTCAGGCTCCATGTAGCCCCAGTCCCCAGCACTCTTCTCTGTGAAGCACAGCCCTCAACGTGCTTCGCCTGCGACATGGGACCTCTCTTCATGTGTGCTGCGTGGGCCTCTCTGCAGCTCCTGGGCTCCTTGCCTGTAGGTCTTCTGTGGGGGCTGCCTCTCCTTCTCCAGACTCTCTGCCTTGCTGAGGGTCATCTGGGACTCCCCTCCATGGGTTAAGTCCCCCTGGACCTTGCTGGTCCCCGGCAGCTCCACTTTTGTCCTACTGTGACATTTGCCTTTGCCAAGGCTTGCTGGTTGGTTTTTCACACCACAGACTGACTGCAATTCTTCATCCCGCATGGGACGTCGACTGCATCACCTAGGAACGCTTCATCTGCTCCAGTGCTGCATTGCTGACCGTCTTCATCTCCCGGCCAAGCAACTCCTGCATCCACAGATGGGTGGGTAGTGGCTCCTGCCACGACCGGACACTCCTACGTAAACTGGACTTGGTCCCCTTCTTTTCCAAGTCTTCCTCTTCCAAGACCCACCTCTAGCTTCTTGCAGTCTTGCCTGCGTTTTGCAATATCCTTCTCTGAAGTCCTTTTGGTGGGTTGGGGAAAAACCAGTAACTTACCTCTTTTCTCCTGGTCACTGGAGGGCACTCTGGTACTTACCTTTGGGGTTTCCTAGTTCCTGCAGCTCCCCTCTACAGATTCCACTTCCTTGCGTGGGGACCCAGCTTTCGCATTCCACTTTTTTAGTATATGGTCTGGTCCCCCCTAGGCCTTCAGTATTGCCTATTGCTTTTCACTATTTTCTATTGCTTTTTATGCCAACTTCTGATTGCTGCTGTACATATGATAGTGTGCTACTTACATCCTATTGGGAGTATTGCCTATCTAGTTTTTTCGTGTTTGTGTTACTGTAATAAGGAACCTTTATTTTCATAACACGTGTTTCTTTCATGTGTGTAAGTGCTGTGTGACTACAGTGGTATTGCATGAGCTTTGCATGTCTCCTAGGTAAGTCTTGGCTGCTCATCCGCAGCTACCTCTAGAGAGCCCTGGCTTCTAGACACTGCCTACACCTCACTAATAAGGGGATACCTGGACCTGGTATAAGGTGATAATACCATAGGTACTCACCACATATCAGGCCAGCTTCCTACATCAGAGAGCTCCTTTTTTGTCCCCTGCAATTTATAAATTAAAACTGAATATAGAACAGTGAGCAATGAACTTATCAAAGAGCTGCATGCAAACATCAAGGTATAGATTAGAGCGTTATGATTTCCCCCCACTTTTTCATTAACTTAATGTTGCAAAACAAGTTAATTTGAGCGCAAATCAATTCTTATTATTAAAGAAAGCCCCCAACCATAGTGTTATGTTTTAAATTCTGAGTTTGCGCTTCTCCAGATAAACCACTCTCAAACTATACCTGCTACCAGTATGGATGACCTATGACACCTACACCTTGTCGTCCTGTCTTATGTAACATTTCATATACACTGATTTACACATATATGATGATTGTCTCTGCGTAATATCTGTGTGATGTAAAGTGCTTTGACACCCTAGACTGGTGTGAGGGCTGAATGATGGAACAACACATGCGTATATCATGCATGCCTTAACATCGCGGTCTCAACAACGACCGTGTCTTTACTACTCATGCCTTTACAACGAATTTCGCTGTAAAAGAATGTTTGGTAAAGAAACATGCGTGGTAAATTCTCCCCGCCCTGCCCCCTTACACCTGATACCATACTCCACCCTGCCCAATCAGTTAAAACTGCCCCTGCCCTGAGCCCTAACCCCCCCGCCCTGAGCCCCAAAAGTAACCCTGCCCTGTCCTAAAAACTACCCGCCCCCACTCTGAACCCTAAAACCTACCCTGAACTGCGCTAAAAACTACCTTGATGCCCCTGCCCCCCAGAACCCTAAAACCTACCCCACCATGTTCTAAAAACTACCCCGACCCTACCCTGTCCTAAAAATGAACCCGACCTCCCACCCTAAACTCGGCCACAGCCCAACTTACCTCTCTCTCCTCTGCTTCTTCCTGTTCCACCCGGACAGCTAGACCGCTCTCTATGCTGTAACCACGCATATGCGTGGTAAAGACATGTGTGGTAAAGGCATCCATGCTAGCCCCATATTTGTGGTAATGGCAGCATGGTCAATGCATTGCATTGCATTGATTGCGTTGTAAGGGATATTTCCCAGTATGAGTGGTGGTATAAAACTAATGAAATGCATCTGAGAGAGAGTGGTGATGGATAGTAGTGAGGGAATCCGTGGCAGAGGTGGTCACTGGGGGGTGCCAACAAACAATGTTGCACACGGCGCCACCAGCACTAAGGCCGGCCCTGTCAGACAGCACAGCAGTTCACAGGAAGGGGGCAGCACAGAGTCTGCCACTTGACAGTCAGACAAGGACCTAGTAGCAATCATAGGCCTTACTGGCCTTCACAGGCAGGCGGGGGGGGCAGAGACTGACACAGCCTGACTAGAAAGAAAGCTCCCAACAGGCAGCACAGTGCATGGCAGGCAGCACAGGAATCGGCAGGAAGCACTGCGCCCAGCAGGCAGTACAGGCCTCTTAGGACTTTACACAGGCGAACTACAGCACAGAGCTTGTTGCTGCCTAATAGGCAGCCAAGGGCCCAGCAGACAGGGAATTGCCGGTCTCACAGGACTCGACTGGAAGCGACCGCCTCCCCCCCCTCATCAACCCCCCCACGGCAACCCTTCTGGGTGCAAGCTTTGTGCAGGAGGCCCACCTCAAGGTTGTCCCTGTCCCCCCCAGAAATTTTGTGTCTCCTACACCCCTGCCTAAAAAAGTGAAATTAACTGTGTAAGCGCTCGACTTCCGCCAAGCGAAATCGCGCTAGGAAAATAGAGAAAAAGTAGCCCACGATCCGACAGAAAACAGCGAGCCTCGCATGTTTGTTTTCTGTACTTGGTCGCTGCGCTCGAGGAGGGCTAACCACCACAAAAGGCATGACATGTGCTTGCCTTCCACTAATGAAAGCAAGCAGATTTTACCAGGCAAGCATACGAACCAATCAAACACACTGACGTGAAGTTGACAGGGCTCCGAGACCTTTTCTAATACATAAAGCGTCTCGCTGCCATACGCATGCGCAAGCGCATGCAACGCAGGCTCGACCCTAAAAATGTAGCTTACTACTTCATAATGAAAACAGGGTGTGCTGAGCGAACCATCTCTCAAAGTCCAGAGCAGGGGTACTATTTACAGTGTTAGCTAGAACTTAACCTGGCACTTAGCAATGCCTTGAGGGTGTCCGGATGATAAATCAATACCAATGTTGGCGTTTTTATAACTGTTTACGTTTTCCACAGCATGTTTTGTTGCATTAATTTTCATATCCACTGTGGTTACTATTCATATTTAGTGGGTTAGATTAGGATTTCAAAAGAAACATTTTAAAGTACAACTGCTATTTCTTAGTCTGTTTTCGAGTGTGTTATTCTATAATAATGAAAGGGGTTTTGGAGTTATACGCCTTAATAAACACATCTTCTAGGACTGATCCTTCCAAGAAAACACTTCCTACACAACATTTCTTAGTGAGGTTTGAATGGGTTACAGTCCAACTGGATTTCTAATTTGTGTTGGCACATTGACTAAGTCCTTGTTCCAGGGGGTTGGAAATGTAACCCCTGCCACTCTAGAGGGTGGGGGGAATTACCTACCCCCAGAGAACGTCTCAGGGGACAGACAGACATACAGACACGGGGGTGTAATGGTTTTATGTGAGATGTGCATGGGAAAGACCTACATTGTAGCTCAATGTGCTTGGCGTAAATACAGTCAGGAGGGGTTGCATGCTTCCGGCTTCTGAAATTTCACAAGATATGTGTAGTGATGGGTGGAATGAATGGTAAACACGGTTCGTGGGACAAGAGAAAAAAATGATGCCAGTTGAAATGAAACTTGGAATTTTTATAATATGCAAGCGCATGTTATGCATTGTGCAAATTACAGTAGGGTAACTTTGGAGCAATGCCCACCACATCCGAGTCGTAAATTAACTTTCTATGTATCGTTTTTGAAAGTATGTTAACAGTGGCCACGGGCCCAGCGTTTTTCTTAGAAGCGTTTTGGCTCCCTGCCCAATGCCAGTGCTTCGAATGCCAGGGTTCACGAATACCAAGGCTGCCTACTCTTAATTCCAGCTCACACCTCTTTCTTCCAACTGTCCACCCTCCTGTTTCTGAATCTCACTATTTCAGGTTCTGTTTAATTGCTGCTTTCTACCCTCATCACTGTTTTCGTAACTTTCTCCCTCTTGATCAGGGTCAAAGTCTGATGACAAAATGTAAGTCCGAGCACCCTACAAAAAGGAGTGCTGGTGTCCAGCACCGGCAACTGCCAACAAATTAAGCACTGCGTTTTAGTTTTCAACTCATTTTCGTCGGCTGCTATTTCTAGAATCGGTTTTGGTCCGGAGGAACTGGAGACGGGCGAGTGCAGCCTCGCCCCTTGCCTGGGGAGGAATCTTTGCTCAGTTTTCACTGAAATCTTTCACTGCTGTTTGACGCACGGTTTGCCTGTTACGGTTCAACGTTCAAAGATGTATTTACCCATTAGCAACATTTGCACAAAAGCATTATGAGCTAAGCAGAAAGGGCCTTGTCTACAAAGAAAAGAGGAATTTGGCTGAGCGAAGCAGGAACCGCCAACAAAGGCGCAGGGAAACCAGCAAACGAGCTTTCCCCATCAGCAGAGGCCGTTCAACTAGAAGAGATGTGGTGATATATTACTTACAGCGCTTCTCACAACCAGTCGGTTTATATTTCAAACGCTTTCAAAGTAATGCAATTAGATTTAAAAATCTGATTAGTCAACGGCCAAAATACCCAGTACATTTGGTCAGTTCTAATTTATTTGTTTCGTTTGATTTTTGTTAGCGCATTGACACACCAAAGTATATGAGCGCTGTACAAGTTAGCAACTATTAAATGGAACACCCGTAGATGCCAACCTTCAGTGACTAAAGCAGGCAGTACAGAATAAATGTGCCAGCACAATGAGTAGGAGGTTACCTATTGGGAAGACATACATTGAACATGGTGGGTCTTTAATTGTGACCAACGACAATAGGCTCTGTTCAATTGCAGGTTACTGGGAAGGCTTCTAAAAGGTGGTGTCAGCCTACAAAAACAGACTCTCTTCCTGTGCTGTCTGACAAGCCAAATCTTATTGAATCTCTATCTGAATGCAACAAAAAAAAGAAAAAAATGAAATTTTAAGGAACATTAGGGTCCAACTCTTTTCACAGTAGTGACATGCCTTCATGTATGCAGTTGACACAGTTCTAGTACCCATGGTGGAACCTTATAGAATGCTTGCACTAATGTTCTACTGTAACATCGCACCATGGTAGGGTCCTACAGTGCGCACACCATTGTATTTCAGTCTTAAACCGATGATGCTGCTGCAGTAATTTCTTATATACTATTTAGCTTACTGTACTATTTCTGTGCTTTCTTTTGATTGTCCTCTCTTTCTCTCATTCTCCCCAGCATCACCCGCTTTCTAACACTCTCCCTTTAATGCCTCTAATTGTCTTACCCTATTGTTGCTCCATTACCCATTACGAAAAGTCCTTATTCCAATCCAGCCTCAGTTTAGCTAATTTAGTTTTGTGAAAGTAACGCAAACCTGATGTAAATTGTTAGGGTGGGATTTACTATCCAATGCAAATCTGGATTTGCATTTGAGAATATCCCAAAGTAATACAAACGTGTGCACTGGGCACCCTTTCATTACTTTGGTCAACTGGGCATCCACGGATGGTGCATGGTGATTCCCATGCAACCACCCACGGGTTTAGACACAAATCCCTATCTATAAAGCACTTGAGAGAGGGAATTTGCCCCAAATTCCTAAGCCTCCTCGAGGTAGGTGCAACAAGGAGGAATGTTTTAATTTCTCCTTGTTTTTCCTAATTTGCATCTGTGCTGCATGTACAGCACACATACAAAGTAGAAAATGCCTTTAAACATATTTTGTACTGGAAAGGACCCCTGCCAAGTCAAAACCTATGTTTTAGAGAACACAGACACCCTTGCACTATGACAAAGGATGTCTACATTTGCACATTGATGCCAAAAGTATGCCAGCACAGGGAAAGAGGTGTAGATAGTAGATATAATGCTGTTCTGCTTTCTCCCCTTCAAGTTGCTGTGCTGCGTTGCATGTCTTCTTAGAAAATGTGTCCCCAAGACTTCACAATGTACTTTTATTCTTTGACCCTCCCTGCAGATCTGTTCTGCTCCACATATTTCAAAGAACAACTATAGAACCTCTCCATCTAACACAATAGTCTGTTTCAACTTTCTAATGTGGGCAGGTATATTCTATTGGTACCTAGCAGTCAACACACCTGTAGTATTTCTGTTGCGCATGCTTCTGAAGCCTAAGTCTGTTGTTATGACACAAAAGACTTACAATCTATGGCCCTCACATACTCTGTACCACTTCAAGGGCTCTGCCTCACACTGGCTTAGTATCTTTACTCATTCTGCGCACCCACTTGTGTGTAATTTAAAAAGTAGCAGATTACATTGAACATTATCTTTTTTTTTTTTTTTAAATGTGTTTTTATTATTTATTATCACACAACAAAATTACACAAGTGAAAGCTGTCAATAAGAATAACATTTGCAACAGGTTCGTTCATCACATCACCCTAGACGGCTTATGTACCATGACTGGGCTATGTTGTACTTCGCCCACTTCCGCGCCACTGCCAGAGAGAACGTGTTGCCACGGGCTGGAGCAGGGGGGGGAATAGTCCTGACTGGGCATCATATTAAAGCATCCTGTTGCATTGGAAAGAAAGAAAAAAAAAAAAAAAACAGAAAAGAGAAAAGAAAGAAAGAGAAAGAGGGGAAATACTGTGGGGGGGGATAAAGGCCGGGGGGGGCCCCCAAGACGGAGGAAGCGGGGGCAGAGGAGGAAAGGAAGGCACGCGCGCGAGCATTGGGTCATGCGTCCCTTTGTGTGCTGGTGTTATTGCTAGTTGGTTACCGCCTGTTAGGTTATACAATTTCATGTTGTCTCTCCCAGCTCCTGTCCGCCTTCCTCTATTTGACATTCTGATTCGAGCCTGATGAAGGGTGGTTGCGCGCTATCACTGGGGGGTTACAGCTATTTAGGACTATAAAATGCAGATTTTAATGTTCGTTGGGGGGATCGTTCAGGGCGGGCGTTCGTCATCTTTTCTTTCTATTATTGCTACGAAAGAGTTCCAGGTGTCAAGACCTTTGACCAGAACACCCTTTGTTGATAGGAGCTGAAGCGTGTCGGCTTCGGCCCTGGCCCAACGCCGCAGCTCCGATCGCCATTGTTCAATGCTCGGCGCGGCTGGTGCCTTCCAGTGCATGGCTATGAGGCGTCTGTACAACACCAGTGCCAGCGCTATGCATCTTAGGGTTTGTTTCCGTCTTTTAAGGCTTGGACCTACACCCAGCAAACACAGCTCCGGGGTGGGGGACATTTCAACAGCTGTCCAATCAACAAGCAGTACTATTATGTCTTCCCATACTTTCCGGATTGGGGGGCATTCCCAGGTCATGTGGTAAAAGGTGGCTTCGGGAGTGGCGCATCTAGGGCATGTTTGCTTTGAGTGGGGGAAAATACGGGTTATTCGATGAGGTGATAAATATGTTTGATGTAAATAATTAAACTGGGTATAACGAAAACGCGGGTTGCGTGATACTTCTTTTGTCATTGTCAACGCCTGATTCCAAGCGGGTTGTGGTAGAGGCTCTGCTAGCACTGCATCCCACTTGTTCTTTGATTGTACTTGTTTATCTTCAGCGCAAGAAGTTAAGATTATGTATGCTCTTGACACATTTATTGAATCTTCTATGCTACCTAGCAACTCATGCAATCTAGGGGAGATATTTGGTTCTGAGTTTTCATTGCCCCAGCAAAACCTTAGTGTCTGGCGTACAGCTCCATATGCTATAAAGCTTCCGCGCCCCAGTTCATATTTATCAATTAGTGTATTGAAAGTTAGGAGGCGTCCTTCACTATAGATGTCGCCGATGGTGCGTATTCCCTTTTCTGACCAACTGTTCAGGCCAACTCTAGCTGCTATGTTGGCTATTTTCGAGATGGCCAAAAATGGAAGCCTGGGGGAATATTGTGGTGTTTTATTGTTCATGATCACATGGTGGCCCCATATCCAGTGCGCAATTTTCAGTAGTATGTTGCGTGGGTGTTTGGGGGATTCGCGATTCATCAAGTATTGTATTAAGCCCCTGTTCCCCAAAGACGAGTGGATCATCTGTGATTCAGCTCCGTCTGGACGGCTTAGCCAGGATGAGATCCATTGTAACTGGGAAGCTGCGTAGTACATTTCGAATCTAGGCGCTCCCATTCCACCCATTGTTAGTGGGTGGTATAATTTTGTTAGTGCCACTCGGCGTCTGCCGTTGCCCCATATGAGATTTATTAATAGGCTATTCAGAGGTTTAAAGAAAGAGGCTGGGAGAGTCAGTGGGAGGGCCATGAAGAAGTACAACAATCGGGGCAGGATCACCATCTTCGCTATGGCTACTCTGCCCAATGGTGATAGAGGGAGTGAGCACCAGAAGGGCAGGGAGCCTCTAATGGATCGAATCGCCTGCCCCAAGTTGCCGTCCCTGAGATCTCGTGCGTCGTGATATATGTTTACACCCAAGTATTTGAAAGTGGTGTAACACCATTTCAGTTCGCCAGGGTTGGAGGATAATCTGTGTGCTTCAGGGACAGGACACATAGGGAATATGCACGACTTAGACCAATTTACCTTGAGTCCGGCCAACGTGCCAAACCTGTGCAGTAACTTCAGCACTTCAGGTAGGGATTTTTGGTGATCTCGTAAGAAAATAAGTGCATCGTCTGCATATAGCGACACTATACGGTGTGTGTGGTCGTCTCGGATGCCCCATGCAGGGGCTACCGCTCGTAGGTGAGCTGCTAAGGGTTCGATTGCGAGGGCGAATAAAAGCGGGGATAATGGGCAGCCCTGCCTGGTTCCTCTCTCTATTTTAAACGGTTGCGAAATCGTGTCGCCCGTTTTGACTCTTGCAGAAGGGTTAGTGTAGAGTACCTCTATCCATCTGATGAATGTTCGACCGAAGCCCATACGGCGCAACGTCTCCATCAAGAAGGGCCAACCCAGCGTGTCAAATGCTTTTTCTATGTCCAGTGATACTGCCACTTGAGCATAGTCATCCGTTCGTGAGTTCGCCATAAGGCGCAATAAGTTTCGGATATTGCTAAATGTGCTCCGGCCAGGTATAAATCCAGCCTGGTCGTGATGTATCAGGTCCGGCATACATGGGAGCAAACGGTTGGCTAGCAGTTTACCGAGTAGCTTACAGTCTGTGTTCAGTAGTGATAGTGGTCTATATGAACGTACATCCAATGGGTCTCTCCCCGGCTTAGGTAGCACTGCTATCAGCGCTTCACGGCATGTGTCTGGTAATTGTCCACGCTCTAGCGCCTCCGTCAGCATCTCTAGATATGGGGTTTGTGTTTGAGTCGGGAACATGCTATAGTATTCAATAGGCAGTCCATCGTTGCCTGGTGCTTTGCCATGCGGCAATTGTTTTAGGGCCTGCTGTATCTCATTGATATCAATTGGTCTTTCCAGGTCTGCAACCTGAGCGGTCGTTAGTTGTTTCAGCTCGATAACAGTAAAAAACTCGCTCAGTGATGTTTCGGGTGGGGGGACGGGAGCTTTGTATAGTGTGCTGTAATACTCCTTAAAGGCTAGGTTAATATCGGCCTGTGCATTTACTATTAGTCCTGTTTCTAATCGGATGGCTCCTATGGGGGATTTCCGGCCACCATTGTGTATGAGCCATGACAGTAATTTACCCGATCTGTCACCCTCTGCGTGGTTACGAGCTATGTAGTGTCGATGGTCAAACAGACCTAGTCGTCTATCAGCTTCGTACCATTGTGCGCGCTTTCCAGCTAGTTCTGTGTGTGTAATCTCGCCCCTGGCGAAGTCTTTCTCAAAAGAATGTACTTCCTTTTCTAAGTTACTAAGCTCACGTGCTAGTGTTTGACGCGCGCCGACTGTTGCTGAGATGCATGTTCCTCGTATGACTGCCTTATGTGCGTCCCATTCTGTTGATCTAGAGCCCGTTGTCCCCTTGTTTTGGATGAAGTAAGAGGATATGTGTATGGCTAATTCATCTCGGAAAGGGGGGTCTTGTAACAATCGGGTCTGGAGGCGCCAAGTTGGGATGCATGCGCGCGGGCTGCCCCATCTGAAATGAGCGATGAGAGGGGAGTGATCTGAGATTACCCTAGCGGTGTAATCAGCGCTAGTGATCTTGTGGGTGATGTCTTGGGAGATGAGGATAAGGTCTATGCGAGTGTGGAGGAGGTGTACTGGGGAGTAGTATGAGTATTCGCGATCATGGGGGTGTATATGCCTCCAGGTATCTATGAGACGGTGGTCTACCATCCATTGACGCAGCATCTGCGAATTTTGATTGCTTGGGAGGCTGCTATGGGGGGGTGTGATCTATCCGTATCTATATGTGGAACGCAGTTCATATCCCCGCCCCAGATACATGTAGAGGATAGGTCGTTTGAGAAGTGTGAGATTGTTTTGTGTAGGAATTCACTTTGTCCGACGTTCGGGACGTACAGTCCGTTCAGTGTTACTGGTTCCCCATCTAAGTGGCCTGTTAAATGTATGTATCTGCCCTCTATGTCAAAAACGCCGCGCCGCACAGTGTACGGGACCCCCGGGGCTATCCATATCAAAACCCCTCTTGCGTATGATGAATTTCCCGACCCGTGGACCTGCCCGCCCCACTTTCTTTCCAACCAGGGAATATCTACAGGGGTAATGTGCGTTTCTTGGAGAATGGCTATATGAATATTGTGACGCTTTAGGTGCGCGTGTATCCTATTGCGCTTTCTTATGCCCGCCATACCCTTAACATTCCACGTCATTATATTATATGTTGGTTCCTTTTTTGTCATGTTAAGTTAGGTTGTTGCACACCTATTTTTTTGTACAGTTGGGTCGATCCCGTGACGCGTCCAGAGACTGCTGTTAGTCTAGTGCGCGCCGCCCACCCACGTCTCCCCTCCGCCACCAGCGCCCGCCCGCCAGCCCCCCCAGTCCTACAAAACAACATTATCAAAAGAGAATAATAAAAATGAGAGCAAAAGAAATAATAGGCAAAAGGATATTTCGGGTAAAGCCCGGAGATAAACATAATGGCACAACTGGTGCCTAAACTGCAAACTGCGAAGTTAAGTTCCATTCGGGAGTGACTTGGTTGTCGGAGAGCGTGGTTTTGGTATAGCCGGGCGGGAACCGACCCGTCTCCAGGATAATTTTGTCCCTGCTCGGTCCAAATTGTAAGTACAACCGCTTTGGTTACCCTGTTAGTCCCAGTCAAGGAAGCTAGCGGCCAGATCCCATCCCAAAGAAACCACCAAGCACCGCTCTAGGCCGCATAAGGGCGGGAGGTCGCGTGTCCCAACGCCGGACTCATGTCTGTGGCGCAGTTCATATTCCCTCACGAGGTCTAGAGATCATCCGCAACGCGCGGTGTAAGGTCAGGGCCGGCCAGTAGGAAGGAGGAGGATGCACTTGATTCCCCTCCTGGGGATCCGCTGTCTGTAGCATCTGTGTCACTTCGGGTTTTGGATTGTGGTCGAGTGAAGGAGCTAGTTTCCCTTAATATTTGAGCTTGCTCTGATTCCATTTGCGATTTCGTTGGGCGCAATGTGGTCTTGCTTTGTTTTTTTTTCCTCCTGGAGCTGGGTGTTATCCAGTCCTCAGTTGTTGTCTTTTCCGTTGGCGGGCTGATCAAACCTTTGGCGTGAATCCAAGTCCATGCATCCTCTGGGGTAGGGAATATGAGCGTTTTCTCATCTATGGTGATACGCAGGCGGGCTGGGAACATGAGAGAATAAGTTATATTATTTTGTCGCAAGATTTGTTTGATCTTTACAAAGGTTGCTCTTCTACGTTGTACTTCCAGCGTATAGTCCGGGTATGCAGATATGTTATTATTTTCCAAGCTGATTTGACTGGAAGATCTAAAGTGTTGAAGAACAGAATCTCTGTCTCTATGGTTAAGAAATCTAGCTATCATGGGTCGGGGTGGCGCTCCAGGCCGAGGGGGTCTGCCCGGTATTCTGTGGGCTCTTTCTATCATTGGTGATTTTGTGGCATCCTGAGTTTTCATTATTTCTTTCAGCCAGTTTTCTAAGAAATCCTCGGCTTTGGGTAGTTCCAATCGTTCTGGGATGCCAATGAATCTGATATTGTTACGTCTTGAGCGCCCCTCTGCTTCTTCAGCTCGGCGTTGTAGCTGTGCCAACTCAGTTTCCATCTGTTTGAATTTGCTTTTCATGTCTTTCATTTCCGGGTGAACCGTTTCTAGCGACAGTTCAGCATTATGCACTCTGTCAGACAGTTTGCGGTGGTCAGCTCGGAGTAGGGAGACCTCCAGCACTGCGGCATCAATTTTCCCTTCTAGCGAAGTTTTGGTTTCCATAATTGCCTGCATAATTTTATCAAATTGCTGGGAGTGTGCGCGTAGCGTCTCGCTCAGTTGAAGTTGCGTTGCCTTTTGCATGTCCAGTTGGCCCATGGAGGGGGGGGTTTCTCCCTCCGCAGAAGTCCCTGTTTTGGAATGCTTAGGCTTGACCATTGTGACCACTATGCGACCGGGGAGAATTATGCCGTATGAAATCAGCTATGTGTACTGGTGGGGCGAAGCAGAGCCATGCACGTCAAAGTGGGTGATTTTAGCGTTATCAGTGGTCCAGGCGTGGTTGCTTATTTTCAGGGATATTAGGAGTTAGTATGTTAATTTGTTGACTGAGGCCCTCCTCGTTGCAAGGCAGAGAGCTGAATGCCACTGGCCTGGTACAGGTGCGTTGGGTTTTTCACTTATTTGCTTGTGGCTTGATACTTTGGTGACCCAACGTGGTTGTTTTATGTGCGTTTAATTTATTCTGTGCCAGCGCTTTTTCATTCTTTTTTTTTTTTTTTTTTTCTCTTTTTTATTTCTTTTTTTCCTTTATTCTGATTTTATTGGCTCCTCCTCTCTTTTTTATTTATGTATTTTTATTTTATTTTTTGTAAATTTTTTCCTTCTTCCTTTCTTTCCCACTCCTCCGCCTCTGCTTCCCACTGTTTTATCTTCTGTGCTGGGTGCTGGTGCTTGAGGGTCGTTGTCGCTGGCCCAGTGCCCTGCACGGGAGGAGAGGCCGAAGGTCCCCTCAGCCGGTCCGGTACACTCCACCAAAGGCACGCCGGGGCCCCCACTCCACCCGAGCACGCGTCCGCCGGCCGCCTCCACAGATCAAGGGCGGAGTGCCAGGGTGAGCCAGACGCCCGTTCCTGGCGCCGACACGTCCAAGGCCCGACCCCGCAAGGAAACACCGCCCAGTGCTCTCGCCGCAGCGTCACCGCACGACGCTGCTACCAGTTCTTGGTAGGGGGGCCACGTGGAGCTGTAGGGATGCTAAGCCATATCAGGGGGGGCTCGCTCACTGCCGCGCGCCCCCGTGTTTCTTGTTGCTCCGATGGAGCGCGGCCGAACCGGAAGCCGCGGCGTCCCCCAGGCCGCGCCCCAGCCAGCAGGCCCGCTCCCAGGGCCCACCGCAGTCCAGGCCCAACAGCCCTCGACCCCCCCGGCGATCCCACGGGGAAGCCGAACGGGGCGACCCGACCGCCGTGCCCACGTCTCGCCGGCCGCGGGAGGGCCGCCTCACCTCCCGATCCACAGCACCAGGCGCGTCTTGCTTCCTCGAATCCAGCAGTTGATCACGGGGCCATCCGCAGCTACTTCTGTGTCCTTGAGGGCTGCCCCCGGCACTGGGGGGGTAGCCTCAGCATTTTATGGCCGACCGGGAACCAGGGACCAGGATATTCGGCAAGAAGGAGGGCCGCGAGCGGAGCTCTTTTCTCAAGCGTCCGCTCCGGCCGCCATCTTGGCCACCACATTGAACATTATCAAACACATCTGCTGTTCTCAAGTGTTGAACATCAACTTGACTTCCTATGAACACAATTTTGCATGTCTATTTCATAATTCTATATTTGGTTGGCAAACAAGTAATGGCAAAACCAATATGTCTGACTTCAAGTACCTGCCTGGCTTTCTGGCTTTGAAGAAGCTGATAGGCGCACAGAATGTGAGTAGTTGTCAGGTACTCTGAATAATATCAGCAGCCCAGCTGATGAATATGGTTGCAAGGGATATCAAAGGCTGGTTCCTCTAATGAAAATTATTAGATTACTGCCACCTTGGTGACCCTAGTAGTTTATTTGTTTTACCATAAAGTGAACCAATGTATCCTAAAATATAAGCAAAAGGATCGCTTATTGTATACAATGCTTGTATGGAGTAAATTGGATGAAGTGAGGTGACTGTGTACTTTACCTGCAAAAGAGTCCCTCATGCATGTCAATAGAGAATAGCCTAGGCAGCCAACGACACTCCCAAACAGTCAATAGCATAATGGTGACAAAAATACTACTCTGGGCTGCTACAGATATGATTGATAATGTGTCTAGTCAATGGTTGAAAGGGGTTGCCCAAAAAAGTCAATTGTTTTATAAGAGGCGGACCCAAAACCCCCCTCTGCGTGTTGAGCATATATGGTTGGGTTTTCTTTTTGTTTCACAATTCTTTGTTAAGATTTTTCTAAAGTATAAATAGATTGAATAACTGTCATATTGGTCCAAAAATAGAAAAACATGGTATCATGAATAAAATATGGAGTAAGAAAAACAGAACAGAATGAAGAAGACGATGGAGAAGAGAAGAAATGAAGAGAAAAAAGGACACCAAAGAGCAAAAATAAGTTCAGTACCATTAGCACTGTTTCAAACATTGAAATAAGTAATACAACAAAAGGTGAAAAATGCATATTCACACAACAAAAAGAAAGAAGCACAGAAATATATATATATATATGCATATATATATATATATATATATACAATTCGAGATGAAGGGCATCATTATGAGTCTGACGGTCTACTGACTGCCAGACTTGTGTTGGCGGTTGGAACACTGCCAATGTGGCAGTCCGAGAACCACCAGTACCACCAGGATTAGTCATCGCAGTGGTCGTGGCGGTCCTAATCCACCAGGGCAGCACTGCAAGCAGCGGTGCCCTGGGGATTACGACCCCCTTCTCTGCCAGCGATTTCATGGCTGTAATACCCCCACAGGACAGGAAGCCTACACAAGAGAATCAGAAGAGGGAAAAGGAAGAACAAAAGGAATAGAGAAAGGAAGGGAGGATGTAACTACAAGATCAGCTTCTCGCAGTCAGAGGAACTAAGCCACAATTCGCAAGTCTCAGTTTCACTTCAAAATGAAATCTCTCTTGTGAATCTATCGAATATGACAGTCAAGACACAACAAATAAGGATTCTGAGCAAAGGCTTGAGTTTTGTACCTACTTCACTGCCGGATTTCTCTGAATTGCATGATAATCTATTCAAATTTATTCTGAAATGTAAATTGTTTAAATTTTTTCAAGAGAAAAAGGCAATAGCTTCTCTTATTCCCAAGACCCAGGTACTGAGTGATTTGACTATTATTAAAGACGCCAAGGATATACAGACACTATTATCCTTGGAACATAACTCCAACTTTACCTCTACACCTTCTATCTTGGAGATTTTAGCTGACTTGGACCTAGACCCATATCTGAGTGTTGATAGTGGGCTCAAACCTACTTCCAAATTCACTCCATCCTTACCATCTGACAATGTTATCGACATTTTTTACAAACGTGTCACTATGGATCTTTATAAGTTGGAAGATCTGTACACAACAAAACATAAAGCTATCACACATAATATCACAAGACAAGAACATAAAGCTATACGCTTACTCTCGAAAGCACAGGATATCATCATCAAGGAGGCAGACAAGGGGGGCAACATAGTTTTGATGAACAAAGAGGACTATATAAATGAGATTGACAGGCAGATGCCTGACACTTCTGCTTATTGTAAACTCACACACAACCAGTTGAAAGAGGTCAATAGTACCATACAAGGGAAACTTTGTTACTGGAGGGACAGTTGTCTTTTAACAGACATTGAATACAGGTACATTTACAACTCCACATCCAAATCGGCGTACATCTACATTCTTCCTAAAATACACAAAACAGACGCATTTCCACCAGGCAGGCCTATAATTTCAGGGATAGGATCACCCACAGAGAAACTATCAGAATATACTGACATTTTTCTGAAACCCTTTGTATGTAATTTACCCTCATATATTAGGGATAAAAAAGATCTACTATGCAAGGTCAGTGATTTTCAATGGACCAAAGGTCCTTATTTGGTTACCCTTGATGTTGCCTCTCTTTATACCAGCATGCCGAGAGCGAAAGTCATGGTCGCTATACAATATTTCCTTGACAAACAGGATGCAACTTTACTAGAACACTCAAATATGTTGGTGGATCTCATAGAGACTGTTCTAGACAATAATGTTTTCATACATAATGGCACATGGTACCATCAAATACAACGAGTAGCCATGGGGGCAAAATTCTCTCCATCTTTTGCGAATCTGTATATGGGTTTCTTTTAAAAGGAGCATTTATGGCATAACTGTCCCCAGGAATTAATTCAACATGTTATATACTGGGGCAGGTATATAGACGATGTACTCATGTTTTGGTCTGGCGCCGCCAACTCTTTCAATCTGTTTATTCAACATCTTAACAGCAATGTTTTCAATATCAAATTTTCAAGCTTCTACAGTGACACCAGAGTTAATTTCCTTGATGTCACCTTCTATATTGATGATGACAAAATACGCTCTAAGATGTACAGAAAGCCGACAACCTGCAACTCTATACTACATGCCACGAGTGCTCATCCTTAATCACAGATTAAGGCTATACCCTATGGAGAAGCGATCAGGATTAGATGAAATTGCTGTCAAGACGAGGTATTCACACATGAACTACAAGGTATGGAACAGCGCCTACTATCATGTGGCTATCCTAAAGTCTCCTCTTAAAAGATACAAGTAGGAGAATCAGAAAGACAAACCGGCAAGCCTTTCTTACTGCCCCCATCAAAGGCAAACGCAAGGAACATAACAACTTGTCTCTTATATCCCCTACAGTACCCTCTGCCCTCAGATCTATAAGATTCTTTAAAAAAAATTGGTCCTTTTTACTAGTGGATAACATCTTGATAAAAGGGATTAGTAGACCAAGTATCACACATAGCATGGGGCGCACATTACGCAACCGCTATGCCACAGTTTTATGCCCTCTGCAACGAATGAAACATGGCTATTCAAACCACCCAGTGGCTTCCACAAATGTGGGCATTGCAACATTTGTTGTTATGTCAAGGATAAAACAGCTACTTTTCAATATAATACTAAGACATCTTGCAGGATCTCTAAATTCATGAATTGCAATACCAGATATGTAGTATACTGTTTAATATGTGTTTGTGAGCGTGTGTGTGTGGGTTGCACCATTAGGCCCTTTAAAGAGAGAATTCAGGAACATATTAGGGCTATTAGACATAACAATACAGAGTATCCCTTTGCAACCCACTATAACTCCATCCATGGACAAAGAGAAGTTCTGGGGATCACCGTGCATGGCTTAGATACACTGGGTGCCTGTCCGTGAGGTGGAGACAGGACCCTAATGTTAAGACACATGGAGAGTAAGTGGATCGTTAAACTCAGAGCGATTGAGGAGGGGCTCAATATAGAGAAAGACTTACATGTTTTCCTATGAAGCCTCTATTCCGTTTTCTGTAGTCATACATATGCTTTAGTACTCTGTCACTTTCTGCCCGAGCTTGTGCATTATTGTGCCATTTTGCCATGTACTGTGTATAGCAATTGATGTACTATGTTCACATACTAGCCACTTGCGTTTACTTTCTCTTGACAGATGACTTGTTATGGATGTTTTTGATGGTATTCTTAGCAACAGTATTACCACAGTAATGCTCTTACAATTTGTCTCAAATTTTCTTCTGATGTGTTTCAGGATGTAAGTTAATTGTAATTATGGTCATTGTCCGGTTACATTTATACTCTTTTTGCACCACAACATATATCCCACAAAAAGTACATGGGAATTTTTGTTTAATCCTTTAGGCTACGCAGCCTATTCTCAATATGCAATCGATCAACTTTACTTTATGTCATATCTGTTGTCCTCAGTGTGCTTCCCACAGTTGGTGACCCTATAATGGATTATTTATAATGTGTACGGGTTCTGGCTAAAAATGTTTCTTATATCCAACATGCTAGTACTTTCTTTGCATTTCATAGCTCTACACTTTGCATGGGCTCTATATCCACTCACCTTGCGAATACTTGCGTTTTTCTGTAGTATTGCATATTTTATAAACGCACTCTGATATGGGGTCTTTACCCTCTATCCCACACGTTTTTCAGCTGCCTCCAGTCCTCTTTCTACCACCATGATGCCTGCTTTATATAGGCCATAATGGCGGCACCCGTACGAGCCGTTTTCTCACCTGTTTTCACTATGCGGGACGACTCAACATGGTTAGACGCTGTTTTGGTATCTATCCCGCCGCTCTAATGGAACTCCACTCTAGGGCTGTATATTTTTACAACTATATTGCACAATCTTAATATTTTTACACCCCCCTATATTTTTGATATATATGACATTCATGACACTATTGGTTACCTTCCCGTAGATATCCTGTATCCCTAGGCCAGAATATATTTTGGTATTTTTTCTATTCACTGTGCAGACATATAGTAATTTCACTTCATCAATATTCCTCCACTGAATCCAGTATTTTTTCTAATTGGATTTTGTAGGAAGTTGGCTCTGTATGCACTATTTCAAAGTAAGGAATAGTATGCACAGAGTCCAAGGGTTCCCCTTAGAGGTAAGATAGTGGCAAAAAGAGATAATACTAATGCTCTATTTTGTGGTAGTGTGGTCGAGCAGTAGGCTTAGCAAAGGAGTAGTGTTAAGCATTTGTTGTACATACACACAGGCAATAAATGAGGAACACACACTCAGAAACAATTCCAGGCCAATAGGTTTTTGTTATAGAAAAATATAATTTCTTAGTTTATTTTAAGAACCACAGGTTCAAATTCTACATGTAATATCTCATTTGAAAGGTATTGCAGGTAAGTACTTTAGGAACTTTGAATAATTACAGTAGCATATATACTTTTTACATAAAACACATTTAGCTGCTTTAAAAGTGGACACACTGCAATTTTCACAGTTCCTGGGGGAGGTAAAGTAATGTTAGTTTTTGCAGGTAAGTAAACCACCTACGGGGTTAAGATTGGGGTCCAAGGTAGCCCACCATTGGGGGTTCAGAGCAACCCCAAAGTCACCACACCAGCAGCTCAGGGCCGGTCAGGTGCAGAGTTCAAAGTGGTGCCCAAAACGCATAGGCTTCAATGGAGAGAAGGGGGTGCCCCGGTTCCAGTCTGCCAGCAGGTAAGTACCCGCGTCTTCGGAGGGCAGACCAGGGGGGTTTTGTAGGGCACCGGGGGGGACACAAGTCCACACAAAAAGTACACCCTCAGCAGCGCGGGGGCGGCCGGGTGCAGTGTGCAAACAAGCGTCGGGTTTCCAATGGGAGTCAATGGGAGACCAAGGGGTCTCTTCAGCGGTGCAGGCAGGCAAGGGGGGGGCTCCTCGGGGTAGCCACCACCTGGGCAAGGGAGAGGGCCTCCTGGGGGTCACTCCTGCGCTGGAGTTCCGATCCTTCAGGTGCTGGGGGCTACGGGTGCAGGGTCTTTCCCAGCCGTCGGGATTTTAGAGTCAGGCAGTCGCGGTCAGGGGGAGCCTCGGGATTCCCTCTGCAGGTGTCGCTGTGGGGGCTCAGGGGGGACAACTTTGGTTACTCACAGTCTCTGAGTCGCCGGAGGGTCCTCCCTGAGGTGTTGGTTCGCCACCAGTCGAGTCGGGGTCGCCGGGTGCAGTGTTGCAAGTCTCACGCTTCTTGCGGGGATTGCAGGGGTCTTTAAATCTGCTCCTCTGTAACAAAGTTGCAGTTCTTTTGGAGCAGTGCCGCTGTCCTCGGGAGTTTCTTGTCTTTCTTGAAGCAGGGCAGTCCTCTGAGGATTCAGAGGTCGCTGGTCCTTTGGAAAGCGTCCCTGGAGCAGGTTTCTTTGGAAGGCAGGAGACAGGCCGGTAAGACTGGGGCCAAAGCAGTTGGTGTCTTCTGTTCTTCTTCTGCAGGGGTTTTTCAGCTCAGCAGTCCTCTTCTTCTTGTAGTTTCAGGAATCTAAATCTTTAGGTTCAGGGAAGCCCTTAAATACTAAATTTAAGGGCGTGTTTAGGTCTGGGGGGTTAGTAGCCAATGGCTACTAGCCCTGAGGGTGGGTACACCCTCTTTGTGCCTCCTCCCAAGGGGAGGGGGTCACATCCCTAATCCTATTGGGGGAATCCTCCATCTGCAAGATGGAGGATTTCTAAAAGTTAGAGTCACTTCAGCTCAGGACACCTTAGGGGCTGTCCTGACTGGCCAGTGACTCCTCCTTGTTTTTCTCATTATCTCTCCTGGACTTGCCGCCAAAAGTGGGGGCTGGGTCCAGGAGGCGGGCATCTCCACTAGCTGGAGTGCCCTGGGGCATTGTAACACGAAGCTTGAGCTTTTGAAGTTCACTGCTAGGTGTTACAGTTCCTGCAAGGGGCAGGTGTGAAGCACCTCCACCCAGAGCAGGCTTTTGTTTCTGTCCCCAGAGAGCACAAAGGCTCTCACCGCATGGGGTCAGAAACTCGTCTCTCAGCAGCAGGCTGGCACAGACCAGTCAGTCCTGCACTGAACAATTGGGTAAAATACAGGGGGTATCTCTAAGATGCCCTCTGTGTGCATTTTTTAATAAATCCAACACTGGCATCAGTGTGGGTTTATTATTCTGAGAAGTTTGATACTAAACTTCCCAGTATTCAGTGTAGCCATTATGGAGCTGTGGAGTTCGTTTTTGACAGACTCCCAGCCCATATACTCTTATGGCTACCCTGCACTTACAATGTCTAAGGTTTTGCTTAGACACTGTAGGGGCATAGTGCTCATGCACATATGCCCTCACCTGTGGTATAGTGCACCCTGCCTTAGGGCTGTAAGGCCTACTAGAGGGGTGACTTAACTATGCCACAGGCAGTGGGAGGTTGGCATGGCACCCTGAGGGGAGTGCCATGTCGACTTAGTCATTTTCTCCCCACCAGCACACACAAGCTGGCAAGCAGTGTGTCTGTGCTGAGTGAGGGGTCCCTAGGGTGGCATAAGACATGCTGCAGCCCTTAGAGACCTTCCCTGGCATCAGGGCCCTTGGTACCAGGGGTACCAGTTACAAGGGACTTACCTAGGTGCCAGGGTTGTGCCAATTGTGGAAACAATGGTACATTTTAGGTGAAAGAACACTGGTGCTGGGGCCTGGTTAGCAGGGCCCCAGCACACTTCTCAGTCAAGTCAGCATCAGTATCAGGCAAAAAGTGGGGGGTAACTGCAACAGGGAGCCATTTCTTTACAGATTTGTTTCTTGTAGATTCAGGGCTGTGCCATGTGTGTAACATGGTCTTGTACCCATACGGCAATTTTTTCTTCTTGCTGATGTTCTGCTTTCAATTATTATTAACAAGTGCCCTGGTCTTCTTTACTATTATTCTTTCTGGACTCATACACTGCAGTATACTTACATCATATGCAGTTTACCGTATTATGTCTGTCGGCCTTCATATGAGTGAGGGATGATACTATACCCATAATTCTACACTTTCTTTCTTTTTTGATTGTGGACATTTTTCTCCATCCAGACTCATCATGGCCGTGTCTACCAACTGCATTACATGACATTTCATGTTTTGGCAACCACATATTCAACTTTTTAGCTCATTCTCGATGCTGGGTACCTCACAGCTTTCCTGGAACATTAGACTATACTCATACTTATGCTATGTCGTCTATTTTATTCATTTTTCCTTTTCACCTTGTTTTGCCTCCTATAAAAGGGCCTTACTCCATGTGTACATATATTGCATGTTCACATCACATCTTGGTGGCTATTTAGTGAGAGACGGTTTCAGGGGCACATTCACTTGGGACATTTTTCACTTATTGTGCCTGTATTTCATTCTTCATGAATTTATTGGTCAACGGCCTCTAACATTCATACAACACAACTTTGTTAGTATACCTGACACATCTCGTTCGGGTCACCCTTGTACGATATCTTTACGTGCATGTCTTGGAGATACGTAGGACCCCCTTTTCCACTTTTTTTATCTACAGTCACATTGTGGTACTACATTATGAGTATCTGTACATGGGTCTTGATTTGGATCATCACAAGAATTAGATTCCCTGTTTTTCGTCCAGATTTTTGATTGTATTCTTTTTCTTGTATGTCCAACCTACAGCCTTGAGAAAGTCATGTTGACGCAACATGTGTTGGCTGTTGTTTCATTGGATTTCTGATACAATGGATGAATAAAACTTCCACCATATACATACGTGTATTTTGAACTTTGATTGATACAGCGTACCAAGGAATGGACAATAAGAACTATTGTGGTGTGCCTTGGTATATAAATATAAAATTGCGACGGGTGCTGGTGCACTCTACGCACCACAGCATTGCCAACGACTCGATTATGAGCCGTAGACAATGCTGTAGGCTGTTTCCTGGTGGGCCAGCAGGTGAAAACGGAGGTTCCGCCCACTGACCCAGCAGGAAACTCGTAATGGGCCCAGCGGGGAGGCTGCCACACTGGAGGCAACGTATCCGGCCGGGTTTTCAGTGGACAGGCTTTTCTGTCTGCCGTTGTCATAATCAGGCCCTTGATTCCCTAGTGAAACCATGAATATCAAAAGTACAAAACCAAAACAAAGTCTGCATACATTTATAAAAGGATCCCATATATGGTTCAAATTAGCTAAATTATCATTCAATTTATAAATCATTTTCTCAAAGTTAGCCACATCGTACATATCTTTAAGCCAAGAATGAAAAGTCGGAGTAACACTGGACCTGTGGTAGAAAGCCATTCAAAGGCATGAGCATACATGGATGGTAGTTCTGAAATATTATGTAAACATGACAAATAGTGTGAAAGACAGACATTAATAATGGAATGTGTTTTCAGATCATTTTCAATCTGAAGCTAGAATGTACAAATGTTAGGACATTCCCACAAAATATGAAGAATATCACAATCTGGAGTCCCAGATCACCAACAAAGATTGTCAGTGCTCATTTTAGCAAAGTTTAATTTAGACGGGGACCACTGCCAACAATGTAGTATTTTGAAGTAATTTAATTTAAGGCGAGAATCCCTAAATATTTTGTTACAACTGTCTAAGATAGTTCCCCACTCCTCTTCTTCAAAATGCATATTCAAGATTGTGGACCACCATGATTTTACATTATTAGAAGTTTCAGTAGAGAATGAAGAATCAATTAGAATGGCATAAATATCTGAGACTGTACCCTTAAAATGCTTCCAAGTAAGAATATAACATGTAATTAGAGAGCGAGATGTTATGTCAGGACTTTATGTCATACTAAGAGCAAGGGCTGAAGTAAGTTGAAGATAACTGTTATAGTATGATGAAGGCAAATTAAATTCCTGTTGTAAACTGGGAAAGGGCTTGATAGAAAGAGATAGTAGAACTACATTCAGTATTCCGTGTATTTTATATTGAATCCAGAGAGGCCAATTGAGTTCATATCCTTTATATAGAATGTCAGCATTAGCCCATAAAGGAGCCTCATAATGGAGACAAGGTTGAGTGTTTGCAAGTTTATGTGCTTTCTGCCAAGCTAATTGTCAAGAATGAATAATAGGATTAGTGGAGTTTATAAACTTCAATCTTCTGGTATAATAAATTGCTAAGTCCAAATCAGATTTAAGGATGAATCATTCCATCATAACCCATAACAGTGTTTTCCTGTGAGTGGGTAGTATGTAAATAGAGTGAGACAATTGTTGTTCAATCCAATAACATTTCATATGAGGAAGACAAATGTCCCCTTTATCTGATAAGGAGTGTAATTTGGAACCACTTACCCAAGGTCTGTCACTGCCCCATACAAAATGAGAAATCATGGATGTTAGTAATTTAAAGATAGATCTCGGAATGTAAAGCGGGATCATTCCGAAAACATAATTACATTTGAGAGTCATATTTATTTTAATAATCTCTATCCTACCCCATAAGGATAAGTTTAAAAGTGCCCATCATTAAACATCTCTTTTAGTTTGGTCGATTATAGGATTCAAATTATCCATAATCATATCTTTAAGGCTGCTGTTAAGGAAAAAACACAAATAATTGAATTTTCAATGCAACCATTTAAATGGAAGGCCATTAATAGCAGCTATTGTAGTAACAGAAGTTAATAGTAAGGCTTCACATTTAATCCAATTAATTGTATAACCAGATAATTAAAAAAAATATATTTAATTAAGAGATTAGAGTGTTTACAAATGATTTTGGGTGCGAGAGGGTCAAAAGTATATAATTTGCGCAGTAAAAGGCTTTAGTTTCCCCAGCAGTAGTATTGATACCCTTAATATCAGCATTAGATCTTAAGGCAATAGCTAAAGGTTCCAGAGCTAATAAAAACAATAATGATGAAAGAGGACATCCACAGTGAAAGTTAAAGTATGATAATGTAAACCCACCAAAGGAGGCAGACACAGTGGGTAAATGATACATACCACTTGTTAATGTAAGAAAGCCTTTACCAAAACCTATCCTTTTCATTGTACGAAATAAATAGTCCCATTCTACCCTATCAAAGGCTTTTTCTGCATCCAGGGAAAGAAGAACATTATGGGGGTTATTCTAACTTTGGAGGAGTGTTAATCCGTCCCAAAAGTGACGGTAAAGTGACGGATATACCATCAGCCGTATTACGAGTTCCATAGGATATAATGGACTCGTAATACGGCTGGTGGTAAAACCGTCACTTTTCCGTCACTTTTGGGACGGATTAACACCTCCTCCAAAGTTAGAATAACCCCCTATCTTCTTTGCACTTCCACAATGAATGTGAAATAGTGCATAGATGATTGGTAGAGAATCGACTTGGGACAAATCCAATTTGAGAGAGATGCATCAAGGATGTGATTGCTTAGCCAAGGTGATGCACCAGCACTTTGGATAAAAATTTTACGTCTGAACTAATCAACAAGATGGGCCTATAACTAGAACATTCTAAGGGGTCTTTGTCTGGTTTATGAATTACCGTAATTCAAGCTCTCAAAAAGTCAGAAGGAAATGCCCCAGACTCAAGGCTTCATTAAATACAGAGACCAATAGTGGGACAGTGTGTATTTTAGTAATTTTATATAATTCAGTCGGAAAACCATCTTCCCTTGGTGATTTACCAGTAGCCATAGAATCAATCACCCTGAATACCTCATCATTGGTAAATTCCCCCTCCAATGTTTGTTTGTGTTCTTAAGTCAATTTAGGAAGATTAAGTTTGGAGAAGAAGGCAGTTTCAGCAATATGATCTGAACAATCAATAGAAGTATAAAAGTTTCATAAAATGTTTGAAATCTAGAAAGAATTTCTTATGGGATTGTAAGAGGGGAACCTTCAGAATTTCTAATGGCATGGATTGTTTTGAAGGATTCTTGTCGTCGTAATTGATATGCTAGTAATCTTCCAGCTTTTCCCCATGTTTGTAATGTCATTGGCGAATACGAAATAAACATTTTCCTGCATAAGAGGCATAAAGTGTATTAAGGTCTAATTTTGCTGACAGCAATTTTTGTGAAAGTGTTGGGCATTGGGGGTCTGGAAATATATTGATCTTGAAGTCAGCCATGAAATTTCCTTTTTTTAATGTAATTCTGGTAGCAGTTGTAAGTTTTTTAGCAAGTGCAGCGTCCTTCAATATCATCCCTTGTAATACAACCGTTGCAGCACCCCAAAGTATGTGTGCAGAAGATACCAAGGGGCATATTTATACTCCGTCAGCGCCGATTGTGCGCCAAAAATTTTGACGCACAATCAGCGCAAACGTTGCCCCGTATTTAAACTTTGACGCCCGAGCCCGCGGATGACAAATTTCCGCCATGTGCGTCATTTTTTGGATGCGGCAACCCGCCTTGCGTTAATTATATGCAAGGTAGGTGTTCCCGTCCCAAAAATGGCTTAAAGGGCCGTGCGTCGTATTTATGCTTTCGGGCAAAAATGACGCACGGCCGGGAGACGGAGCCAGAAAATAACGCACAGCCCGATTTGAGTTAAAAATTAACGCCTGGGTCAGGGCAGGCGTTAAAATGGGGCAAACACACCTGTATGTAATCAGAACACACAGAACAAAAAGCAGAGCAGCAGAGCAGCAACAGGGAGCCATGGAGGTCATTCTAATCCAGCATGCACGCAGACGCAGAGCACAGCAACAACAACAGCAGCTACAACAACACCAGCAGGGACCCCAAAGGCAGCGCATAAGGCAGGAGAGGATATTCCGCTCAAGAACAACCCTTCAGGGCCTCAGGGAACACAACATCATACAGAGGTACCGGTTGAACTAGCAGGCCATTCAGCAGCTGCTGCGAAACATTGAACAGCAGTTGGCCCCCACTTTGGTGACACCCCGCACCATCCCAATAGAAACAAAGCTGCTTGCCGTACTTCATATGCTGGCAAGTGGCTTTTTTTAAACAACTGGTGCCCTGGTTGGCGGAATATCACAACCATCATTCTCTGCCTTTTTGCCCAAAGTACTGGATGCCATCATTCGACTGACACCCGCCACATCTGCTTCCCTAACACACTGCAGAAGCAGCAGGAAACAAAACAGGGGTTCTACGCAATCAGTGGCTTCCCACACGTCCTTGGTGCAATCAACTGCACACATGTACGCATTGTGCCACCTGCTGCAACTGAACACCTCTACCGCAACAGGAAGCACACACATTCCATCAACGTGCAGGCCATTGTCGATCACCAGGGATTGATCACCAACATCGTGGCTAAATATCCTGGGAGTGTCCATGACTCATTCATCTTCCGTCACTGCACCATCAATCAACACTTCCAGGAATGACGGTATGGCAATGGACTACTTGTTGGTAAGTACAAAAACCTACTTATATATACACTTCACAGCAACCCACTAGGACACACAACACATACACCACAACATCAACATGTCAACAGGAACACACTGAGGTTGTGACATCACTAGCCATGTTTCTGAAGTCACCATTGAACCTGTCACACATCGGAAATTACTGTACAGCCTAATGTGAAGACGTCAATGAGTGTGGTTGCCTAAATGTCACCTTGCAAATTGTAAGTGTCCCAATGACCTCTACATTAATACATTGCCTAAGTCTAAAGGTATGGGATGTCCAGGGTACTTTCATATGAACGTGCTAACAACACTTTCAATTTTAACTCTGCATGGAACTATCATCTCACCCCCAGTGAAGACACACGGACACCTGTATCACAAGTCACAATGCTAGGGAGGGCACACTGTACTGAAAATCCCCAAACATATTGCTGACAAACGGTTAGCAGACAAACACTTGTTCAGCCAAGGAAACAACACAATGCAGATGGTATAGCCTACAAGCATAGGATGTCACATTAGTACACAAAAAAGACACAGACAACACAAGACAACTACTGCCAGTAAAGGTCTTTTCAATAGTGCCAGCTACATCAACATGATCCCATTCATTTTCTATTGCAGCTGATCAGGGGTATGGCATCCAGCCATGGATTATTGCACCATTTGGCAACCCGAGTACAGCTGCAGAGCGTGCATACAACGAGGCCCATAGGAGGACACGCAGCATTGCCGAGCGGACCTTCGGCATCCTCAAGTCAAGGTTCCGCTGCCTCGACATCACTGGTGGTAGCCTCCTGTATTCCCCAGAGATGGTCTGTAGGATCATCCTCACATGTGCAATATTGCACAACATTTGTGTCAGAAGAAACATTCCTCTCCTGGAACCAGAGCCACACATGCCTGAAGAGGAGGAAGAGGAGGATGATGGTCTGCAACAGGAGGGGGAACTACAGAACACAGCTTCTGGTATACGCAGGCGGCAACAGATTGTAAATAATTTCTTCTGAATATGCTCACCTTCACCACTTTCGTTAACTATTTTAAATAAACACCTATTATAATCACCATATCATGGTCTGGCTATTCCTTTTTTACACAGCTTCATCTCTACTTATCAGAATAAGAGTGTTGCCTCATGGAGCATTGCTGACATACTGAGTAGGACACGGAACATCCCAGAGCTTATGTGATGTCTAACATACAATGGTCACATACACACACACTCTTATATCATGTACATATCTCCTTTGAAGGCCTATAGCAGAGGACCACAACTATTTCACACATACATGTTGAAAGCAAGGTCCAACACAGCATGGTGGTCTATGGTTTCTCACTTCATTCATTCATTATTCCCTCAGGATGGGCAGAGTATGATGCAATCATGGTCACTGTGCAGATTTCTCTAACTACATAATATCTGGACAGTTGTATTGAGAAGCTACATTATTTGACAGTAGGGACATTCCAATTATCTACTGCGCAGTTGATATGTCACATTACCCAGAGACAGATTTGTGGTGTAAGTGCTATTTATTGAAAAGTGCTGTAGTGCTATATGTACATTGTCCATTTCTGTGAGTCCATTATAGTGACATTTTAAATTGGGATCCAACACAAGGGTTTACCAAAATGCTTTTGTCATGCTGGGGTTGCTGTTTCAGACAGTGCAGAGGGACAGGATTTGGCAATGAGTAGGAGAGAGACAATCACTGGGCTGGATGACAAGATATACAGTGGTTTGCAGAACAGGGCTTGAGTACAAATGTTGCAAGACTGGCAAGTTACAAAGCGCAGGAACTTGGTAAATGTCGGCCATGTGGCAGGGACTAGTGCTTCCGGGTACTTTTCCTTGTGAATGTGATCTGTTCCATGTCTTCTTCTTCTGATGTGTGTGTTGCCTGCTTTGTCCTTGTTGTTGTTGGTTGTGAAGGGGCAACACACACCTCAGTGTTAGAAGACATGGAGTCAGACATCCCGGTCGCTGCTCCCTGTGAAGGTCTTAAGGGCAGTACTGCAGCAAGGAGGATCTGCTGGTTCTTGAGAATAGCAGCCACACCACGATGGTAGGCAGCCAGGTCGGCCCTGAGGGAGTCATGATTGCATTCGTGCATGCAGTGGAAGCTTTGGGGTGCGAGGTGTTGTGGCAACTCCCTTACTGCAGTGGTGAATTCCTTGACAGTTTCTTGTAGTCCTTGCAGTATGGATGTTAGGGCTTGCATAGCTGCTGCCTGATATGCAGATGACATCATGCACAAATACACCCCCTCAAGGCTGGCTGCCATATTTTGCATCCCCACCGCACCTCCTTGGCCAGCTCCAGCTGTACCCCAACTACAGTTCTCTCAAAGCTGGTGCCAGTGTCGTCTGAGTCCTCAGCTGTATTGGAGCTGGCAGGTCTTGCAATTGGGGTGGTGGGTGGATCCTCTGCGATGGCTGCTTGTTCTGTGCTCCTCCTTGTGACTGAAGGTGGGGTCTGGAGGGTTTCAAGGACCTTTTGGATGGTCTCCTGGGGAATGTTTATCGGCTCGTCATCCATGTCATCAGGGAAATCTGGGACAGGCATATCGGCAGGAGATCCATCTTCCTCTGCAATGAAACAGGGTACAATTAGTGTGTCTGTGTTGTGACAATTTTGACATGACGTGCCTGCCTTTTGATGAATTCACTTTGTGATCTTGTTTTGTATTAATATCTGCAGACCTTCAGATGGGCATTCTTCCAGGCCTATGGCCCACCTGCGTGTTACATGTATGTTATTGAGTTATCAGACTTGTCAGCCTCATTGCCTCTAGGTGTTGCTTTATGCCAAATAGAGAATTGCCACCTTTTTGTCCTACTCAACCCTCTGTGTATATCCATTCTCATGGTGAGACCTTTCACTGGCTGTGGGTGTTCTGATGGCCCTGGCAGCACACTTAACTATCAGGACCTGCCCCAATCCCTGATCTTTCACATCGACTTAATTGTAATTGACATGTAGCATATCCTATGCATGGCAATGTTATGATGTGATATGAATGTTATCACTGTTAATGTGTCCTGCTGATGTTGGGTAATGTGTGGTACATTGGATTGCCCTGATAATCGTATCAGTGTCCTATTTCCCCCTCTGACTGTGCAGGTGTATTTCAGTGACCAGTTACATGTGTCCCCTCCTCAATGCTGTTGTCTGAGTAGTATGACATTTGTGATGTTGCCTTGTTACCCAGGCACAGGATGGACCCTGACATATGCAGCATGGGTGTGTCCTTAGTGCTGTGTTGCTCCTATTGTTGTTTACATTGGCTGATGTTTGCGGCAACTATGGGCATTGACATTTGAGTGTACTTGGGCCTTTGTCTTGTTTCTGGAGATTGTTGCAGTTGTCATCCTCACCCCCTAATTTAGGTATGTATGTTCCATGGGGAGGTTACTGCCATTGGCTACTTGAGCTGCACACAGATCAGAGGTGGTAGTTGCAACTGTTGTTGCAGTTACATTGCAGTTGTCGGTTTGGCTAGAGGATTGCTAATAGGGCCCTAGTTAATGTAGGAGGTATGTTGGCTGATGAGTGCCAGGATGTCAGTTTGACATAGTGGCCTTCCCTCCTGTCGTGGCTTTCCCTTTGCTCCATCGTTGGCATGACAGCATGCCCCCATGGGACTGTTGTTGGTGTAGTGTAATGGTGTGCCCCAGCTTATGTTTGTGCAGGCCATGCCCCCCTGCCGTGCCCCTTTACCCATGCCACTCCATGTATATGATGACTTACATGCAATGTGTAGTAGGTATTCCCCCCCGTTGCAGCTGACATTATTGCACTATAATTCCCCATGCGACTTACCCTGCATGTGCGTAGTCTCGTGGTAGTCTGCGCTGTCCTGTCCTTGAATCCCTGTGACGATCTCCTCAGGGATGACGGCTGCAACCATCTCCTCCATGTGGTCCAGGGCCTCCTGGTGTGCTGGACTCCCCCCTCCAGTCTGCAGTGCTGCCATCCTGTTCCTGGCCATCTTTTCCTTGGTCCTGCGTTTGCAGTCATGCCAGCGTTTCTTGCACTCGATGACTGTTCTGCGTACTTCTGCCACACTGTTAATCTTGTCAACAATTTGCTGCCATATAGCCTCTCTCCTACTGATTGGCAACTTTGGGGTGACAAACAGTTGGTGCTGGTGTTCCGTCACCTCTTTAACCAGGATTTAATGCTCCTCTGCACTGAAGCGACACTTTCTTTTCTTCTTATAAGTGTCCTGGTTCTTGTGTGGATCCTCCTGGCTGGTTCCTGGTCTGCTGTCATCTTCCTGGGGTCTGTAGTGGCATCTGGGATCCATTTTGGCTCTCATCTGGTGAACTGGCAGTGTTCGCGTTTTTTTTTAATGCTATTGCGTCAAAAAACGGCACATATCCGGTTTGCGGTGTCGTAAATCGACCCACAGTCATTTCTGCCGCGTTAACGTTGTTTTCCTTTACGACTTGACGCCGCAGTGTGCGTCAAAAATAATGACTCCCACCTGTTGTTTGCGCCGCCGTGCGTCAAAGTATAAATATGACGCCCGCACGGCGCACCAAAATGGCGTTAGCCGGCGGTAAATTTTTTGACGCAAAACTGCGCCTGCGCAGTTTTGCGTCAAAAAGTATAAATATGGGCCCAAGTGTTTCTATTGTGGAGTTTCAAATGAAGAGATGCTCAGTCTTCATGGAGATTTTGGGGATCATGAGAGTCCCTTGTCAATACTGATATCGATAAGGTCATGATCTGATGTACTTCAGTGAACAATTTTCGCATCTGTTACTAATTGTAACAGTAGCAGAGGTCAAGAAATAGTCAATTCTTGTCCCAATGGAATGAGGGCAAGAAGTAAAAGTATAATCCCTTTCAGATGGGTGTAATAGTCTCCACATTTCTTGTAAAGAGTAATCATTAATGAAATCTTTTAGTATTTATCTATCCTTATTATGATGTGTATCTGGTTTACCAGATCTATTAATGAATGGGTCAATAGTGACATTCCAATTTCCTCCAAGCAACACATGTATTTCGAAATATTGCAAATAATCTATTGAGTAGGGATAAGAAGGTGAGTTTAGAATCTCTAGGGGCATATATTGATCCCATTATTAAAAACGTGTTGCAAATTTAGAGTTTGAAAAAAATATAACAACCTCTGTTACCTTTCAATATTTGTACTATTTTGTAAGGTAGATGTTTATTAAATAGAGTAGCAACTTCACATTTCCCAGATGGTGGAAGTGTTTCATAAAACGTTTTGTGGGAAATACTTACATGAATTACCTGACCTACCCAATCATGTTTCAGATTTTCACTTTCTAAAAATGTAGTCCGGGTTTCTTGCAATAAAGCTATATCTGGTTGAGTGTGACCAATATAAGTCAATATCTTCTTTCGTTTAACAAAATGGGTCAATCCATGTATGTTTAGGGAGACAATTTTCAATGGTTTCGATTGAGGAGTGCATGAGAAAAAATAATGAGTTATGAACAATTAGAAATTGGGAAAACATAAATGGATGGACACTTATTAGAATGCTAATATGAATGTGAAAGAAATTTGGAACAGTAAAAGAGAGCGTGTAAGGCAGTGTAAGAGGAAGGAGTACAAGACTATATATATATATATATATATATATATATATAGATATTATAACAATAAAGCATGGAGAGAACAAAACAATTTACAAAAAAAGGTGAAAATTAAAATAAAAAGACCAATATTTTAATCCAGTCAAGAGGAGCAACATTATATGGAGAGAGAAGAAAGAAAAAAAAAGACATCAAAGAAGAGCATGATCAATCATTACATCCTTGGCGATCTCTGTTTATCTCTTTGGTGCAAATCCTTCCCAGTTTTAAATGTACTACCAGAAAACCATTTACGAAGCACAGTTTCCCAACCACCGGGATCGTGTGAGTCTCGAGGGAGATCATTGCTGAATCCCACGTCATTGGAGAGGACAGACTCATGTTCTATTCCTGAATCGTCTTCTTCAAAATTGTTAAAAAAGACTCCAATTCATGAGGGTCAAAATATTCCTTAGTCTGTCCTTGATATGTTACAAGCATAGTCGCAGGTTCTAGAAGACCATATTTGATGTCCCTTTCCTTTAACCTAGGACGTAAAGCCAAGAATTGTTTCCTTTTCAAATTGGTGGGGGCAGAAAAATCAGCAGTGATGATTTGTTCTCCATCATGATTATATGGACCATGTTTCCTTGCAGCCATTATGATTTGACGAGTCTGCTGATGTTGAGGACAACAAGTCAGTATATGACAAGGTTGGGAGGTGCAAGCAGAGTTCCTAGAACGCACACAGTGTGCATGTTGAAATCCGAGTTGTGGAGAGAAAGTAAGCTTTGTCAGGTTGGGAATTAGATTAGTGAGCAATTGCATCATATCATCCTCCAACTGTTCTGGAAGACCAATAACTCTAATGTTGTCTCTTCTACTGCAGTCTTCCAAAGCAATCGACTTTTGCTGAAGATACCATATATCATGATCATGATCAGTTATTATATCAAGTTGGTATTTAACTTCAGTTAGTCGACCTTATACTAGTGACATGCTTGAATGAGCTTGAGCAACTTTAATCCTAAAAGAGTGCACTTCCTGAGTGTTTGCTGATACTGAATTGTTAACCAAAGATATTGAATTTTTAATGTTGCAGGAGTTCTCTAACTAAAGTATGTAGTGCTGTCACTGGACTATCTGGGGAGGTTGCCATATTGGGATGAAGGGCCATGCTAGATGGATCTGTCATTAGGGCCTCGCTGTATGAAAGATATCTGATATGTTTAAACTTCAACATAGAGATATAATTGGCCTCATGCAAAACACAGAGTTGTCTCACTTATATTGGAACCATGCCAGAAGCTGGCCTGTCGTCTGAGTGAAATACATATAATGCTGCAAGGAAAGCCATTTAAGAAGTGAGTATCTTCACCAACTCAATGAGCTGAGAGGCAGGATGAGTTTCAGATAAACATTTCTCCCCTCAAAGCAAATTTTCCACCATTCCCCCATGTTATGGCAACAAAGATTTCCATTCACTAGGAACTAGGAGGCAACGTGGTTTCCAAGGAGACTCCTCTCCTCATAAAACAATATTCCACCAGTCCTCCAGCTACGCAAACAACAACTCCAGGCAACTTTAATTTTACAATGAGCAGCAAAAGTCATGTGTGAGGAACAATCAAAAGGCCATAAATTGCAGAGTTTTTTCAGAGGGGGTTGCAGAAAGATAAACCTTAATTCTTTTGTCTTTAAAAGGGGGAGCGGGGAAGAATCAATTTTAAGGAAAAGTCCCCAAAGGAAACCAAGAATCGTGAAGTGAGGATCTTTAAGCAGGCGTACTCCTTCACACATGCAATACATGTGCAACAAACACAGGGAGGAGTGCTTGGTCCTGAGCAGTTCAAAACAATGGAGCAAAATTCTATGGGCTCACTCCGATACTTTAAACACGTGAACCACAGTACCTTGAAGATCATTCCACACATTGCATAGAAAGACTCCAATACCAATGTTCAGAAAGACATGTAGAAACGCAGATAGAGATCTGCGAGGTAGCGTGCACTTTGTTTTCTCCCGGGTGTGATGCAGCGTAAATGTGAACTCAGGATTCCATTGTTAAAAGAACATTTACCAAAAATAAACAGAATATTCCATGGGTGCCAGTAGTGCTCCAATCGTCGTATTTCTCATTGGAAAACGATTATATGCTAGTTTCCAGCAGCAAACTGCTCTGCCCGCAGCTCCTTCCACAAAGCCTCACAGAGCAGCCACCGTTACTCTCAGCAGCAAGCTTCACTCCCTATGGTTGGGTTCTCTGGACCTAATAACAAGAATATTTTGCTGCAGCAGCAGGCAAGCATCTCTGCTTCTGACAAGGTCACTCTAGCGCCTTAGGTTGGATGCTTCCTTTCAGCTCATAGCAGAAGAGCAAGTGTAATGTGTGCTTGAAAACCCATCAGCTCATGGCTGGTGTAACTAAGCTGTTGCCATTTCTCTGTGCCTAACTTTATCCTATGTGAAATGTGTGTAGAGCTGCACCACTGTCCTGGCACCAGTGAAGGATGAGGATTTGAGGACTGGGTCATAATTCCTGGTAGTAGTACAGCTGTGTTGCTCCTTATGAGGCGGGGAGGGGGGTGGCTTCCTATGTTGGCTTTGCTCAGGGGCGCAGAGATGAAAGGGGAGTAGATCAGGTAAACAAGCTACACTGACTTGATGGGCTGGCGTCTGCGGCAAGAACACATATGGTTGTACACAGTGTCTTCTACCAGACAGATTTTTCTTCAAACACTATATTATACACTGACAACCATTCACATGTGCAAGCTTGTCTTGTATGTTTTTGCCATCGGCTACAAGTTAGCAATGAGTTAGGTGCTAGCTGTTGAACCAGCGCTAGGCCATTCACCTCCAATCATTTATCTTGTGGATCTTTTCTTTGTCGGTATGAGAAGTGAAGGGAGTTTGTATTAGGCAAACAATTATAAGATAACAAGAGAATAACCAAACCTCCTAAAGACATTTAGGCGAATCATCATGAGGCAAACCAGAAGTTCAGTTACAGCAGTACAGAAAATTAGCATTAAAATATGGTGTTCAGAGAAGTCTCCAGTCCTCTCTCCTAAACACGAGTAATGTCTAAAGTCATCTAATTTAGAATCTAAATCAACCAAGAGTAATTAATAAAGAAAAATATTAAAGTCTCAAAGTCTGGAAAATGCTGAAAAAGGAGAAAAATATATATATATATATATGCACATGCATATACAGGAAAGTGTCAACGCTTCAGAAGCTCGGTCAAGAGTCTTCTAAAGAGAGTTATGTGTTAGAGTAAGCCGCAGACAGCAAAGAGTAAAAATAAGAAAGACAAGTGGGAAGTATTGAGGTCTGCACTTCTCAAAGTCCACAAGATTAGTGGCCCATATCAAGCTGTAAGAAGACTAATTAATACCCTACAAATCCTCTAAGTAATTCCCCTCATTCACACCATCAGAGGTTCTTTTGTCCTCTCTATTCTTATGTTGTAAGCTGCAACATTTGCAGGTTCTCCCAGAGAAGTCCTGGGAACGATGTTGGTCTTGGGTATCTGCAACTCCTCAAAACCTTGCTGAATGAGGACTGTCATTTTACGATCTGACTCTCCATGCTCTTCGTCACGGTCCTCTTCCCAGGTTCTCTATCGCTAATACAGCGTAACATCTATTCTAAAGCTAACAATTTGGGTGAACGCACCTGCAAAGGAAAAACACAAAGCAGAATTGTAAAACAATATTTCATGCCGAAGGAAATTCAGGACTAGTCCTGTCAAGTTTAAATGTATAATTCAATGGTGCTCATCTAATAGGTACCTTTTGGACACATATAACTACAAATAAATGAAAATGCCAGTACATAAACTCAAATTAAATTCATACTACAGTTTAGTTAAATGCAATGTAACTTGGAATACATGAAAAGAAATGCAACTACGAACTACATTATAATCTGCAAGTGTGAAAACATTAGTACACACATTTACACATATCCTTCTCGTTTCTGACGTAAATACATTTCAACAGAAAAAGGATGATCTTATCAGATCCTTGACAACTATATTTCTTTTAATAAGGTTAAGGACCACAGAATATGTGAATTTCTAGTTCTATAGTGAATGCACTTCAGTACTGGGTTCAAGTGCAGCACTTTTCATTAATAATGTTAGAACACACAAATACGTAGTGCTAATGACACACATATTTTGTGTATTGATGAAGTTTAAGGGTAGAGCCAAAATTACTCTGTTCCAATCCTCCCCGTGATGGTGAATCAAGCCATCACATCAAGATATAGATCACTAATCAGTTGGACCGGTGAAAACCTCAGAGGTTTATTCTTGAATGCTCGTCTGGACTCCAGATGCTTCATTCCATCATATTATATGCTTTGTCAATCTTCAAGTTCTATGTCTGCTCTTTTCCTCTTTATCCCCTCCCTTCACCTCTACTCCTTTGTATCCCTTATAAAGTCCAAACAAAAATAATCCACATAGATAAATTATCAAAAGGCATCTCAAGATACCTCCAACAAGTCCATTCCCTTGATTTCCAAACCATCTACCTATAGCAGAAAATCCATTCGCTATTGATTCGTGTCCACCTGCTGTTTACAATCCCTTCACACCAGTAATTTTCTTAATGTAGTTTTTCAAGTCCTTACTGCTATCAGAAATGTAAGTACAGGACTGCTGAAATTTTAGCATCCTGCAGACTCTGCCCTCCTTTGGAGAACATCTAATGCAAGTCTGTTTTGGAAAACCATAGATCTTAGATCTAATTGCTACCAACTCAGCATCTATTGCTCTGGTATATTCGATATTCTGTATGTGTGAAATGTATATGAGTCTGCGATGACTGCTGGAAAGGTGACCTATGAGTAAAATATTTCTGTTCTGTATGTGTTGTGAGCTTCAACGGCGCACATAACTTGTCCACCCTCATTGGTTAATCCATTAGCTAAGAAAAACTGCATGATGGGTTGTCTACAGTTTTCTGGGATATTTACAAGCTATGACACATCACAGGATAGAGATCAGAGTTGGGAACACCACCGGGGGAATTCTTTTAAGGTTCAAGCTTGAACTACCTATGCCCTAGATAAGTATTCCCTAATTCCCTAATGAGCTGAAGAGGCCTTTTTCCCAACACCACTGACGTCTCTGTATAATGGTGCTTACAGTACCTTCAGCGTGTGTGAGAAAGACATACTCAGGAGACCTGTAGAATTAGTTCCTTACCAACATTGGTGGTGTCATGTCATAGTTCTCTCGCTGTGGGAATGAGACTTCTGGATTCGAGCGGCAGCACCACCACTTGTGGGTGACTGAGTCAATCCAACACTGTTTGGAAGCAGATCGGCCTTACCCTTTTGGATAACTAGCAGCACCTCACCCAAACATAGACTGTGGCAGCCTGATGCATGACACACTGTAACTCTTCAGAGATGTTGTGGTTGGCAGATCTTACTCCTTTCCCTTGTTAGGAAAAGTCTCACACACACGTAGGCAGAAAAAGGAGATGCAGGACAGTTTTCAATGCATTTATTGAAAAAACTGCAATCTACAATAAAATATATGGGCTACAGATATTAGGAAGATGAGACAGAGCACAATCAGGAATTACCACAAATGAAAAGGAAATAAACAACCCTAGCAGATTGGAATAAACATGTGCATAGGAATCCTACTCAAACACCTAGCTTTTAAGCAAGAGCATGGTGGCTATAGCCCAAATTTGCCCGTACTTAGTCCATGAAAGGAACACCTATTACCTGAAAACAGGGGTCTGCCCACAGTCTCCCTGGTTGGCTGCAGTGACAGGGCTGAGGGCAGCAAAGTGAAATGGCATTCATAATGGATGGATCTCCTGGCTGGAATGACCCCTCTAATCTTTGTCCTGTGTGATGTTTTTATAATAAAACATGTTTGTGTTCTGAGAAACAAGCCTGATGTGATCATGTGTCTGAAGGTTGGGCTGTCTGAGCACGCTTGTGGCCGCAATACTAGATAGATTATCATGTATCACAATGGGCAATCTCGAGCAGAAGTAACCTGTGAACGTGTTGTGCACTGAAGGCAATAACAATGCATTCAAAGAATTGCAGCTGATTAGGGAAAATAAAACATCCCGCTAAAAGCAGTCTGTGCTAAAATGAATTAAAAAGAATGAATGAAAATAGAGCATGTATCAGGGTAAAAGTGCATGGGATACAGGCCTAAGCTAAAATACATGTGCCCAAGCAAGGCCCTAAATGAACCCACAACAATACCATATGTTGGAGAAATATGGTGATACGTTATACCCTCTGCAGTAGATGCAAGCAATTGCATACACACATAACAATCCTTAGCATCCATAGTATCAACATACTCATAGAGCAATTTATAATAAACATTCAGTGAATAGTCTCCTCTAGATATGTCTACATGTAAGTCTTTTTCATCAAATGAAGACAAATATTGTAAGTGGTGCTTTCGGAACACCTGTAGGCCTAATTCTCCCTACAAGAGAATGTGTGGGTAAGCTCAACTCTACAAGCAAAGCAATTAATACTATAGTTGTTACAACCAACATGCCTGCAAATACATATCTAAGTCTACCACTATTTTTACCAGCCTCTATGACTTCTCTGAAGTCAGACCGTTTGATGAAATGTAGCAGCAGCAAAGTCCTCTCCTTTGATTCCTACTTGTGCAGGAGAGGCAAAACGATGTCCATGGAATTAAATGATGTTGTTTTCAAGGTCTTCGTGAGTCTTCCTTAGCCCTGCTCCATGTTATTCTACTCAACACTGTTACAGCAGTCTCTGGCCTGGGTACTCATCTTTTCTTCCCTAATGAATCTGTTTAAATGTCTCTAATAAATGCACAGCACTAATGATCACATCCAGGTTAAAGTATCCCAGTTTATTTAGTGGCAATATAATTCAAAAAATCAGTTCAGCCACAAAGTTCAGTTCAAGGAGGCTCAGTTGGATTTGAATGGTTATAACAAAATTTCCACAATTCTCATTCCCAGTCATTGGTAGCAAGATATGTTCAATCAGGCGAGGAGTACCTCTGACAGGGTACTCTTGCTGTGTTTGATCTCCGAACTACTGGTCCTTCATCATCACTGCCACTTAGGCCATATTTCTCAGTACTGTCCAACACAGTATGTGGTATTTGCACTTCAGGCAAGCTCTGTCCTCTTGGCCACTGGTCTCTACTCACTTTACTGCAACACTATGCTCTTCGCAAGGATCTGAATTTGATGCAGTCAGTACTTCAGGATGAAACCCTCTAGTTCCGACTTCAACTGTTGAGGCACTCAGATCACCCCCCAGGCCAAATTTGTGATATCCAAACTCCTGCTGATCCCCAACAGTTTGACTAACCTGCTCCCTTTGTCTCACTGTTAACACCAGTGCATCAGGGAGATGTGCTTTTACATCATCAAGGGGACAAGGGACTCTGCGAGTATGTGCGGCGTGCATCCAGTTGTGGAGACCTGCACACTTCACAGCTGTTGTAGTGACCAAGATGAATTGGTAGGGTCTTCTCCACAGAGGCTCCAAGCACGTTTTACACATGTAGTTCTTCACCATAATCCATTGCCAGGACTAAGGTCATGGCACTGCTCCCGTCAAGCCAGCGCTGCCGCTCCACTCTGATGCGACACAAGGCATATCACATCAGCCAGTCCTTTGCAGTGATCAAGAAGCATGTCATCTGTAATGTTCACAAGAGCATTTGCAGGCACAGATGGCAGTCTCATAGCTCTTCCCATGATGATCTCATGAGGAAGCAATCCTGTCCTTCTATCGGAGTACTGCGAAGACTCATCAACACAAGGGGAAACACATCAGGCCATTTCAAAGAAGTGTCCTATTGACTTGATCCACGCTACCTGAAGCCTCAGGTTGATAACGGCAATTCATCCTCTGCTCCACTTGCAATGCAGCACAAAATAATCTCAGAACCTCATTGTTAAACTGGGTCCCTCGGTCTGACTTCAGAGAAGTTGAGAACTTGAATCTGGGTATGAGCTCTGTCAAGAACAACTTAGCTACTGTGAGACTGTTATTCCTCCAAGTCTGGTAGGATTTCACCCAACACAATTACATACACACAATCACCAGGTAATATCTAGGCCCATTACACACAGGCTTCTCAATGAAGTCGAAATGCAACCTGTTGAATGGACCTCCTGATCTCCCTATCTGACTCGATGTCAGTGCAGTTGTTTTACCTACATTTATCTGCTGACACACAACACACCTGTGACTTAATACTTAAGCCATCAGTCTGAACCTAGGATTAAACCAGGTCTGCCAAAAGAGAGACACCCTACCATCCCTTCCTTCATGAGCAGGTCCATGATAATGTCCTGTATTGGGGATCACAAACTGTCTGGCAATGCAGGTCTTCCCTCTCCTGAAAACCAAATGTTACCCTTGTCTTTTTTTTAACACAACCTGCTCTAACCAAACCTTTCTGTTCTGCTTTGGACACTTCCTCCTGCAGTCTCTTAAGTAGCTCCCATGTATCTGCTGCAACTAGCAAAATGTTGAAATTGGTCTCATCTGTTCCCTCATTTTGATATTCACCTTTAAAAGTACAAACATTTAAGGCACAATATCAGGGGATCTCATCAGCATACCTATTTCCTACTGTTACATAATCATCTCCTTTGTGGTGTGCTGAGCACTTCACAACCGTGATCGGAGCGGGTAACAAATGCCTTTAACAATTATGTACAATTTCTCCATTTCTTATTGGGGACCCTGAAAAGGTCATAAACTCCTGTTGTGACCATAACTGTCCAAAGGTATGGATGACACTAAAACTATACTAACAAGTGAAAATATTTACTTTCAGCTGGTCTGAAACACACCATGCTCTAGTAAGAGCAATCAATTCATCCACTTGTGCAGAAAACACTCCTTGAAGCCAGGAAGTTTCAACCACACCTGAGACAGTACAGACTGCACAGGCTGCTCTCAGGCTTCCCTCTCACAAACAGGAGCCTTCAACAGGAGCTGTCTACATAATTTGATTCAGATAGTGGCACATCGTTTACGTCGTGTCTTGGCTTGGTACTCAGTTCAGTAACATCGAGAGAGTCATGCTCAACGTCCCCTTCAATAACATCATTTCCAGAAACAGGCAACAAGTTAGTAGGATATAAGGTAGTATATCTTTTAACCCCTACGGTGCCCTGGACGAGGTGATCTCGTCCAAGGCACCGGTTCCAGGGTGCCTTGGACGAGATCACCTCGTCCTGCACCCGGGAACTGGAGGGAGTGCTAGCGCTCCCCCCATGTGCTCCCCACCCTCCCCCCCAAGGCAGGGATGGAAGGGGAAGCCCTTCCCCTTCCACCCCGACCCTCCCACCCCCCCCTGTGACGTCAGCGCGCATCACGCTCTGACAATCACAGAGGGCCTCCTCCCATCGAAAGAGAAATGCAAAGCATTTCTCTTTCGATCACATGGGGGAGGCCCAGAGAGGCTTCAAAGGGAAGGAAAAAAATGTCCTTCCCTTTGAAGTCTCTCTGAGCGTTTGTCAGCCGGATTGCTTGCAATCCGCCTTTTGAAACGCCCACTAGACACCAGGGATTTTCTTTTTTTGTGTGAAATTGCCATGAGGGAGCGACCCCTTGGGCAAGGGTCGCTCCCGGGGGGGCATTTTTTTGGAAGGCCTTTTCTGCCCCCCCACCCCCCGGGGGCAGATAAGCCTATCATTAGAAACCTCTAGGCGTCATTATTTTTTTTTTCTTTTTGTTTTGTTTTGTTTTTTTGGAGGTGGGGAGCGACCCCTTAGGCAAGGGTTGCTCCCCTAGGGGGCAAATTATATTTAGGCCATTTCTGCCTCCCTTGGGGGCAGATTGGCCTATTTTTATGAGGCCAATCTGCCCCCAAGGGGGACAGGAACCACTAGACACCAGGGAGTTTTTGTTTTTAACGTGAATTTCACGCAAGGGGAGCGACCCCTTAGGCAAGGGTTGCTCCCCTGGGGGAAAAATTTATTTTAGGCCATATCTGCCCCCCCGGGGGGGGAAGATCAGCCTATTTTGATTAGGCCTATCTGCCCCCAAGGGGGGCAGAAACCACTAGGCACCGGGGATTTTTTATTTATTTTTTGTTTTACAGATGGGGAGCGACCCCTTGGACAATGGTCGCTCCACTGGAGGTAAAAATTGTAATGAGGCCATTTCTGCCCCCTTTGGGGGCAGATCGGCCGATTTTTGCTACACCAATCTGCCCCCAAGGGGGTCAGAAACCACTAGGCGCCAGGGCAATTTTTTGTTTTGTGTTTTTTTTTTGTTTGTTTGTTTTTTTAGAGATGGGGAGCGACCCATTAGGCAAGGGTCTCTCCCCTGGGGGACAAATTGTATTTAGACCATTTCTGCCCCCCTTGGGGGCAGATCGGCCGATTTTAGGTCATTCTGCCCCCAAGGGGGCAGAAACCATTAGGCACCAGGGATTTTTTTTCCCGCCAATGTCACGCAAGGGGAGCGACCCCGTAGGCAAGGTTCACTCCCGGGGGGGTTGGGGGGGCAGAAACCTCTAGGCGCCAGGGTAATTTTTTTTTTGGTCTTTTTTTGTTTTTTTAGAGATGGGGAGCGACCCATTAGGCAAGGGTCGCTCCTGGGAGGGGGGGGCAAATTTATTTTAGGCCATTTATGCCCCCCCTGGGGGCAGATCGGCCTATTGTTATTAGGCCGCTCTGCCCCCAGGGGGAGCAGAAACCTGTAGGCGCCAGGGCAATTTTTTTTGTGTGTGTTTTTTTTTTTTATTTTAATTTTTTTTTTAGAGATGGGGAGCGACCCATTAGGCAAGGGTCGCTCCCATGGGGGGCAAATTGTATTTAGACCATTTCTGCCCCCCTTGGGGGCAGATCGGCCGATTTTAGGTCAATCTGCCCCAAAGGGGGCAGAAACCACTAGGCCCTGGGGATTTTTTTTTTTTTGCCAATATCACGCAAGGGGAGCGACCCCGTAGGCAAGGGTCGCTCTCGGGGAGGGTTTAGGGGGCAAATTTATTTTAGCCCATTTCTGCACCCCCCCCCCCCGGGGCCGGCTGAGCTAGAGGCCAAAATCCACAGGTAGGCACTTTGCAAAAAACACCTCTGTTTTCTGTAAAAAAAAATTGATGTGTCCACGTTGTGTTTTGGGCCATTTCCTTTTGTGGGCGCTAGGCCTACCCACACAAGTGAGGTACCATTTTTATCGGGAGACTTGGTGGAACGCTGGGTGGAAGGAAATTTGTGGCCCCTCTCAGATTCCAGAACTTTATGTCACCGAAATGAGAGGAAAAAGTGTTTTTTGGGCCAAATTTTAATGTTTGCAAAGGATTCTGGGTAACAGAACCTGTTCAGAGCCCCACAAGTCACCCCATCTTTGATTCCCCTAGGTTTCTAGTTTTCAAAAATGCGCTGGTTTGCTACGTTTCCCCAGGTGCCGGCTGAGCTAGAGGCCAAAATCCACAGGTAGGCACTGTTTTCTTTGAAAAAATGTGATGTGTCTACGTTGTGTTTTGGGCCATCTCCTTTCGTGGGTGCTAGGCCTACCCACACAAGTGAGGTACCATTTTTATCGGGAGACTTGGGGGAACGCTGGGTGGAAGGAAATTTGTGGCTCCTCTCAGATTCCAGAACTTTCTGTCACCGAAATGTGAGGAAAATGTGTTTTTTTATCCAAATTTTGAAGTTTGCAAAGGATTCTGGGTAACAGAACATGGTCAGAGCCCTACAAGTCACCCCATCTTGGATTCCCCTAGGTCTCTAGTTTTAAAAAATGCACAGGTTTGGTAGGTTTCCCTAGGTGCCGGCTGAGCTAGAGGCCAAAATCTACAGGTAGGCACCTTGCAAAAAACACCTCTGTTTTCTTTCAAAAAATGTGATGTGTCCATGTTGTGTTTTGGGGCATTTCCTGTAACGGGCGCTAGGCCTACCCACACAAGTGGGGTATCATTTTTATCGGGAGACTTGGGGGAACGCTGGGTGGAAGGAAATTTGTGGCTCCTCTCAGATTCCAGAACTTTCTGTCACCGAAATGTGAGGAAAATGTGTTTTTTTTAGCCAAATTTTGAGGTTTGCAAAGGATTCTGGGTAACAGAACCTGGTCAGAGCCCCACAAGTCACCCCATCTTGGATTCCCCTAGGTCTGTAGTTTTCAAAAATGCACAGGTTTGGTAGGTTTCCCTAGGTGCCGGCTGAGCTAGAGGCCAAAATCTACAGGTAGGCACTTTGCAAAAAACACCTCTGTTTTCTTTCAAAAAATGTGATGTGTCCATGTTGTGTTTTGGGGTATTTCCCGTCGCGGGCGCTAGGCCTACCCACATAAGTGAGGTATAATTTTTATCAGGAGACTTGGGGGAACACTGGGTGGAAGGAAATTTGTGGCTCCTCTCAGATTCCAGAACTTTCTGTCACCAAAATGTGAGGAAAATGTGTTTTTTTAGCCAAATTTTGAGGTTTGCAAATGATTCTGGGTAACATAACCTGGTTAGAACCCCTCAAGTCACCCTATCTTGGATTCTCCTAGGTCTCTAGTTTTAAAAAATGCACAAGTTTGGTAGGTTTCCCTAGGTGCCGGCTGAGCTAGAGGCCAAAATCTACAGGTAGGCACTTTGCAAAAAACACCTCTGTTTTCTTTAAAAAAAATGTGATGTGTCCACGTTGTGTTTTGGGGCATTTCCTGTCGCGGGCGCTAGGCCTACCCACACAAGTGAAGTATCATTTTTATCGGGAGACTTGGGGGAACATAGAATAGCAAAACAAGTGTTATTGCCCCTTGTCTTTCTCTTCATTTTTTCCTTCCAAATATAAGAGAGTGTGTAAAAAAAACGTCTATTAGAGAAATGCCCTGTAATTCACATGCTAGTATGGTCACCCCGGAATTCAGAGATGTGCAAATAACCACTGCTCCTCAACACCTTATCTTGTGCCCATTTTGGAAATACAAAGGTTTTCTTGATAGCTATTTTTCACTCTTTATATTTCAGCAAATGAATTGCTGTATACCCGGTATAGAATGAAAACGCACGGCAGGGTGCAGCTCATTTATTGGCTCTGGGTACCTAGGGTTCTTGATTAACCTAAAAGCCCTATATATCCCCGCAACCAGAAGAGTCCAGCAGATGTAACGGTATATTGCTTTCAAAAATCTGACATTGCAGGAAAAAGTTACAGAGTAAAACGTAGAGAAAAATTGCTGTTTTTTTCACCTCAATTTCAATATTTTTCTTTTTCAGTTGTTATTTTCTGTCGGAAACCCTTTTAGGATCTACACAATTGACCCCTTGCTGAATTCAGTCTACTTTTCAGAAATGTTTAGGTTTCTGGGATCCAGCATTAGTTACATGCCCATTTCTGTCACGGACTGGAAGGAGGCTGAAAGCACAAAAAATCGTAAAAATGGGGTATGTCCCAGTAAAATGCCAAATTTGAGTTGAAAAATTGTGTTTTCTGATTCAAGTCTGCCTGTTCCTGAAAGCTGGGATGCTGGTGATTGTAGCACCGCAAACCCTTTGTTGATGTCATTTTCAGGGAAAAAATCACAAGCCTTCTTCTGCAGCCACTTTTTCCATTTTTTTTAAAAAAAACTAAATTTTCACTGTATTTTGGCAAATTTCTTGGCCTCCTTCAGGGGAACCCACAAAGTCTGGGTACCTCTAGAATCCCTAGGATGTTGAAAAAAAAGGACGCAAATTTGGCTTGGCTAGCTTATGTGGACAAAAAGTTATGAGGGCCTAAGCGCGAACTGCCCCAAATAGCCAAAAAAAGGCCTAGCACAGGAGGGGGAAAAGGCCTGGCAGCAAAGGGTTAAGAGAGATATTGCTAGCAGCAAGTATGACCTGTTCATATTTGGTCAAACGGCTGTTGGTGAGATGTTGAGTTCTGGTGTGGGTCAACAATATTTCCACAGAATGGGGAACAAAAACATCCAAAGGATGACCCATTACAAAGCTTTTGCACTGTTTAACGCTGACACTTGTTGCAGCCACAGCTTTGAGACAGCCAGGCAATGCAGCAGCTACTGGGTCAAGGGTAGCTGAAAAATAAGTAACAGGTCTGCAATGGAATAAGCACTGAGAGAGCACAGCCCTCCCTCTTACTGCAAAACAAAGTGGGGCATTTAAGGCATTCCCAGTCCTGGGGCACAACAGAGATTTTCTCTCAGCTCTGAGAAGGCATGCATGCAAGTGTCATTCCATTAGACCGGATCTGACACATCCTTGTGTGTCAGCCTCTGTAAGGGCTTGGCCACTAGGGCAAAATTGGGAATCCACTGTCGACAGTAGCCATCGTTCCAAAGAGCATCCTGACTTCTTTCTGAGCGGTTGGTGGATTAATTTGCAGGATCAACAAGATTCTCTCTTGTGACGCCTTCCTCGCTCCTAACTCAATATGATGTCTGAGGTACAGAACTTCTCTCTTGCAGTACTGCAACTTGGTTGGGGATATTTTATGTCCATTCTCAGCTAAGTGGTTCCACAGGGCAATGGTATTTTGTCTACAAACTTCCAGTTTATTTGATGCCACCGATAGGTCATCAATGTATTGATGCAAAAATGAGAGATCGGGCATTACCAGGAACTCCAGTTTCTTTTAAGGATTGGGTGAAAATGGATGGACTCTCTTTATACCATTGTTTAGGAAGGTTGCCTGTTTGTCAGTGTTCTTGACTGTGTTCACTGGAATGCTGCTAACCAGGACCCCAATGATTATGCTCTCTCCTTGTAAACTTGGTTGCTGGAACCTTTTTCACCCCACACTTGGCATACTGGTGCCCTTATGTAAGTCCCTAGTGTATGGTACTTAGGTACCCAGGGCATTGGGGTACCAGGGGATGCTATGGGCTGCAGCATGTATTATGCCACCCATAGGGAGCCCATACAAAGTGTTCTGCAGGCCTACCATTGCAGCCTGCATGAAAAGGGGTCATGCACCCTTTGGCTACCAAGTCACTGTAAGTCACCCTTACAGCAGGCCCTTTCAGCTCACAGGGCAGAGTGCAGGTACCTGTGTGTGAGGGCCCCCCTGCACTAGCAGAGATGCCCCCACAAACTCCAGATCTACTTTCCTGGACTTTGTGAGTGCAGGATGCCATTTTACATGTGTACTGGACATAGGTCCCTACTTATGTCCAGCTACATAATCGTAACCCCAAACCTGGGCATGTTTGGGATCAAACATGTCAGAATCATACCCCAATACTGTTGCAAGTATTGGAAGTATGATTCCATGCACTCTGGAGGCTCCTTAAAGGACCCCCAGCATTGCTACCACCAGTCTTACAGGGTCTTCGGGCAGCCCAGTGGCTGCCACCCATCATACAGGTTTCTGCCCTCCTGCTGCTTGATCTGATTAAGTCCAGGAAGGCAAAACAGAGGATTTCCTTTGGAAGAGGGAGGTAACACCCTCTCCCCTTTGGAAATAGGTGTCCATGGCTTGGGAGGGGTAGCCTCCCCAAGCCACTGGTTTGTTTTGAAGGGCACAGTTTGTGCCCTCCATGCATACCCCAGTCCACACCAGTTCAGGGACCCCCCCAGTCCCTGCTTCTGCGTGAAACTGGACAACGGAAAGGGGAATTACCACTCCCCTGTCCACCACCACATAAGGGTCGTGCCCAGAGCACCTCCAGAGGGTCCCTGGGTTCTGCCATCTTGTTTCCAAGGTAGGTGGGGAACTCTGGGAGCATCTGAGTGGCCAGGCAAGTGCCTTTATTTTTGTACAACTGACTGTTTTCTTTCATGTGTGTAAGTGCCTGTGTCTACAGTGGTATTGCATGAGCTTTGCATGTCTTCTAGAGCTACCTCTAGAGAGCCTGGCTTCTAGACACTGTCTACACTTCACTGAGAGGGGATACCTGGACCTGCTATAAGTTGTAAGTACCTTGGGTACTCACCACACACCAGGCCAGCTTCCTACACATTGTGGGACTCGGCACCATGCCAAAACACAGTTGCCGAACTGAAATGCGGCATGGAAAAAAATGCCTGACAAAGGTCAATGACAGTGAGCCACACAACCTCACATGGAATCGGAAATAAAATCACAGCTGGATTCGGTACCACGGGACAACAAAGGACTACAGTGCCATTGATCTTTCTCATGTCCTGCAGTATGCTGTACTTGCCATTTGTAGGAGGCTGGCCCATATGTAGTGTGCAAAGCTAGGCACACTGTGCAGGGGGCTAGGTACCCACATATTGGTTTACAGAGGTACAATTAGACCACCTAATGCTCTAATTTTTATGGTAGCTTGGTCGAGCAGTTAGGCTAATCTTGAATAAGTGCAAAGCATTTATTGAACACTGTATCAATAAATGAGGTCACACATGCAAAGTAGTAACTCGAGACCAATTTATAAAAATACTTCAGATTTTTAAATACATTTTAAGACCAATATCATGAAAATCAGGGAAGTACTTTTTAAGTTATGGATTTTTCAAGTTCATTAAAAATAGTCTTTTTGTGCGTAATTACACACCATAGAAATCAATGGAAAAATACTTTGAAAGTTCACAGTAAATCAGGCAGTGCGTTTACCAGTGTCTTCTTTTGCAGGTACATCAAGGTCATCGGTGGGTACCCTGGACCAGCTGGAGAAGTTTGGGCGACTCTTAGTTCCGGCAGGAGCAGCTGCAGACAGTCAATGGAGCTGGTGCCAGGCCACTGAGGGGCCACTTGGAAAAGCGCTGCACTGGTGGATTTAGAGGTAAGTCCAATGGGTTCCCCTTGGAGTGTCGAGGTTGCAAGTTGGGGGACCCTTGGGGCACAGCTAGATCTTCAGTGCAGGGCACAGGGCGGCGGGGTGCAGAGCGAATCAGTGAGCCAAGAGCTGTGTGCAAAGGTGTACTTGGAAGCAGGAGGTAGGTACCTTGGGGGGGATCGCTGGCAGGTCAGCAGGGGTACTCTGGTGGGAGGTCCAGGTGGTTTCTAAAGTCCCCCGACTGGGTCTTCCTCCTGGTCCTTTTTTAGTCAATAATGGACTGTCCTTCTGGGTGTCCTACGTGAGGTGACCAGTACTTGGGGCTATTGCAAGGTCTTGCCACTGGAGGTTGAAGTGCCACTAAACTTAACTTAACTTGGCACACTGGTAGGTTTTGTCCTCACAGTCCCATGAGTGATGTTTGGTCCGGCTGAGGCATCTGGTTCCTTGGTCAGCAGCCAGTCAGTGAGGTGGCCTTTACTGGGTCTTTGGTTCCTTGATGTTGCAGAGTGATTCATTCACTCTGGTGGGAGCCCTTTGGTGATTTTTGAAGAGTGGACGTCCTCTGGGGGTTTGTAGAGTCAGTTCAATGTCCAAGCAACCCCTCAGCAGTGATTGCAGAGTCCTGGGTGCAGCAGGCAAGGCTTGGCACCTTTTTTTGGTGCAGCAGGAAGTTAGTTCTCAAGCCATGGGTCCTCTGTTGCTGGTCTTCTTTTGTCCATGAAATCTGATTTCTTGGTCTAGGGATACTCACTAAATATTGTATTTAGTGGGCGTTTTAGGGGGAAACCTAGTGGTGGCCAATGGGTCATCTACCTTGGGGTGGCTACACCCACTAAGTGACCACTTCCTAAGGGCAGAGGTCTCTTCCCTACACCTGATTGGCTATTTTCCTTCTATTCAAGATGGAGGAAAATGAAATGGAGAGGTCACCTTGCATGCAGCACCTGAGGGGTGTTGCAAGCCAGGACTGACCACTCCTCCTACCCTTTGTCAGCTTTCCCACCGTTGCTCCTGCCAAAAGTGGGGGTTTGCAACCGGGGCAGCCATCTGCTGCTAGCAGCAGGCTTGGGGGTCGAATTTCAAGAGCAGTATGTCCTTTGAAGCTCACCAGCAGGGCCGTGCACATTCCTGAGGGAAGGGGGTGCAAGCACTGCCACCCAGGAAGGGCTTTGTTCGGAATCCCAGAGAGCAGGAGCTCTCACACATGAGATTTAGGTTCTTGTCTGGTGGTGGCAGGTTGGTTGTGACTGGCCAGTAACCATGCCATGTTAGTTAGCCTTTGCAGGGGGGCACCTGTAAGGTGACCCTTGGGTAGATTTTTGCAATAAATCCAATACTGGTACCAGGTTGGATTTATCATTCTGCGCTGTTTGATAACAAACAACCCAGGGTTCAGAGTGGCCATCATGTAGCTGTGAAATTCATATTGGCCAGTGTCCAGCACATGCTATTAAAATGGCTGCTCTGTTCACTCACTATGTCCCAGGATGGGCAAGGACACAGTGGGGGCATATTGCTCATGCAGCTATGCCCTCACATACTGTGTAGTGCACCCTGCCTTAGGAATGGAAGGCCTGCCAGGGGTGTCTTACCTGTACTGCATGCAGTGGTTGGTGGACAGGGCACACAGGCAGTGTGCCATGTCGAGTTTGTCTTTTGGGATTGCATCAGGACACTCAGGCCAGATTTAAGAAAAGTGGCGCTACATTACATATAGCACAACTTTTCTTGCGCGCCCCTTGCACCACCAACCGCCACCATGTGTGTGCCGTATTTAAAATACAGCGCACCATGGCACAGGGGAGGGGGCAATAGCATCAGAATTTCTGACGCTATTCATGTAGTCTATACGGTTAGCAACAAAACTTTGGCGTTAACCCTGAACAGTACATAGAGCCCCCCTGAAAACAATGGCATGCCCCCTTTTAACGCCTGGTCTGAGCAGGCATTAAAAATGCCAGAAAAAAATGATGCAAATAAATCTCTTAGATTTCTTTGCACCATTTTTGCAGCCCTCCCCTAACAGGGGAACGCCCCCCGCATACATTATGCCTGGCGCAGGCACAATGTGGCGCAAGGGGTTACAAAGTGGTATAATGCATGCATTGGGCTACTTTTTAAATATGGCGTGTAGTTTTTAACCATCTAATGTCCCATTAGCATAAAAAAAATGATGCTAATATGTCGTTAGATGGAGCTAGGCCCTCTTAAATCTGGGCAGTCTGCCTGCAATGGCAGTGCTGGGTGCATCTGAATGCATGGCCCTAGAGGGTGGCACAACTAGTGCTGGTGCCCTCAAAGGCCTACCCTTAGTACCCCATTGCCTGGGTACCTAACTAAGTACCATTTACTAGGGACGTATAGTGGCAGCTAAAGGCATCTCCAATTATGCTAATGCATCACAACAGTTTTAGGGAGAGCGATCAGGCCCAGAGAACCTGGTCAGCAGGAGCCCTGGGCTCTAACAACTTTGACGCTACATCATTTACCAGGCAAAATGTAGGGGGCTAACCATGTCAAAAGAGGCCTTTTCTCACACCATTGGATTTCTGCAGGCCCATACTCTCCTTATCACAGGAGTAATCCCAGCAATGGTTTCAGGGGTCAGATTATACTGTGGCATTCTCGGATACCTAGCATTAGGTCTCACTGGTATGTGGACTGGTTCCACACATTCATTGAGACCTATGTCCTTCCCTGAAAAGGGCCAAGGCTTCAGGAAGCACTCTGTCTCTCAGCTCTGAGGTCAAATCATCGCTTGTCAGCATGGGGTTAAGTCTGACATTTGAATTCTGACTTACAAATTTAAAGGCACGTCTTCATCATGAGTCTTGAACAATTCAGCTTACACAAAAGATTGCTTTCAAACAGAGTTACAAGACTTGAATCACATACCAAAAATCAGTGATTCTCCTCAAAGGACCGTATTTTAACAGATGCACCTTCTGTGACAGGGATAGTCAAGTGTTTACTGGCATCTCCTACAACTTGGATTATTTTTCCCAAGAGAGGTATCCTGGGAACCTCTGCTCTTCTAACAGTAGAACAGGTAGCACCAGCCTCAATCAAGAAGGATACGGGGTGGCCACCCACCTCACCATCCATGAATAGATCACTTTGGTCTACCTCTAAGGTTGCGCCAAGCACGCTATCATCCTCCCTTCTCAGGTACCATCATTGTGAGCGATCTGAAGTGTATTTCTTGTCTGCCTGATCATAGGGTACAGTTGAGACATACCCCGATTCACAAAAGGGTTATTATTCGTATTGGAGACCTATTTAGGTTAGATCAGGAACCATTTCCATTCTGTTGTGACATTGGGAGTTTGTGGAACCCGTGTCACATTACATTTTTTTGTTCTCTGTCTCTGAATATGCTATGTCTGTGTCTGAACAGGATTATTAACCTGAGATTGTACAAATACACCATTCTGAACCATGGTTTAATTCGTCATACTACCACATTTCCAATGCCCCATTCTGCTGCAAACGTGACAAGGGCTTGTTTTCTGCAGAGTAGTCACATCAATCCCTGTACTCAGATCAATTGGGATAGCATAACCTGTATTTTGTTGTTGAAATCCATTACCAACTTGCATCATCGGAGCTCCCTATTGATACACTCCCTGCGTAGCACCAACATTCCCAACAAACTGCTGATTCTGACTTTGTTGTGCCACCATCAGATTCTCTTTCAATTTATTCTGCTTTATCTCCAATTCATGACTGCAATATTTGGCATACCTCAGAATTTCACCAATTGACTTACTGTACTAACACATTAAATGCTGTTGAATCGTCATGCTAATCTCAGATCTCAATCCATGCACAAAATGTCCAATATCTTTGGTCTCAATAGTCTCCGTCCCACTATACTGCTTAAACGCCTACATCAGTCTCTCATATTAAGAATGTTTTGACCCTTTGGGCTCTTGAGTCATTCTGTTAACGCTGACCCAGTCAGTGTCTTTAGGAGATACGTTTGATTTTAAAAATGTGATCATCTGATGGTACTTTTCTCATCACCACTTCATTATTGGATGTCACATAGGTTCTTTCTGAGGCTATTCTGCATTCAAGTCACAAATTATTTGGGACCCAAATCTCAAACAAGGCATTCAAACCTATCCACAGGACCTTTGATATTTTCACAAACCGGTCAACCTGGCTGTACCAGTCTACTGGCTTTTCTCTCAATTTTGGAAAATCATTTGTGAATGACGCAAGATCACTTCGACTCCAGGGCATGTGGAAATATCATCCACCAGACTCATCTCTCATTGGGAGGATTTGTATATCCTCCTCATCTTCCTTTGCTCCAGTTGGAAGCAGTTCTCATCTTAATTTGTTTGGGTCCTTCTTTTTATCCATCCGCCTTCCCATCTATCCAGCTAACTCCACTTTCAGATATAGCCAATTAATTCCATGATCTGTAATTTTATTCTTGACTGTCTCATGTTAGCGAGATCATAGTTGTTAAAACTTAAATAGTAACTTCTCTGTAATGCCTTGGATTTATTCAAATCAATTTTGTATTTATTAGCTAATGTGCCCACCCTTTCATGAGCATGTCCAGCATATCTAGTGATCGCTTTATAAATGAACAAGAGTGCATTCACTTAGTAGGCATCTAATTGGGACATGCCAAGATTTCCAAATATCAATTAATTTCATTCTAATTTTAATTTAGCCACATTTGTTGTCTTTTCCTTTTCTGGGGTTTGAACAATCTTTCACTTGTTCCTGAACCTTCACCTTCATTTTGAATGTCTATAACTTTGAGCCAATCATCAAATTCTGGGGCACTAAGACCAGGTTGTTCTGCAGGGGTATTAACTACTATCACTTCCCTGGAGGTATTAGGATGTGCATTATCTGGTGAATTCCAAATGGACATCTCAGAATTTGGTGAATCTAAGGGTATTCCTATCCTAAGGATATTGCAGTTAGCACCTGGAAGTGCATTCATTTTAGGCATGGAAAATGATGGTGACCTTTGAAGAAACCTTTCATTCGGGGAAAATCCTATCTATTTTAATATTGGATCTGCCTTGTAGCACATGGAATATTCCTTTGTGTCAGGACCAAAGGGAATTTTCTCACGGTCGAGCACACAGGATTGTTACTTGAGGTACCCCTTTCAGTAGGAACAAAGTATGTATAGTTCTCCCTGTCATTCCAGGTTTATATAAAGGGACAATAGGACCAATTGGGACTGGAACGGTCAATGTATCTGGGGTATGTAAGAGAGATGAATTTGGAGGGACTGTCATCCCTGAACTCTCTCCCATTGAATTAGGACTTACATTTACTAGTGCTGTAGGCACATCAGAATTCCCACTGACATTCGAAATACTCATTCCTCCTGCTTGGTTAATATTATATGGAGTGGATGGTTTAACAATAGTTCATTTATGAAATCCTCATCTGGATCACTATCACTGTTCTGATTTCCATTTTTTTTTCATCTATCTCTCCCTTCTTTTTCTTTTGTTTACTTTTCCCCTCTTTCTCACTCGTCAACGCAGGATAGAGGCTAGCTCCCTTGATCATATCAGTTCTCCATGGTTTCTATTCCGTGTCCCACCGCACAAGTGCATATTGCCTTCTTGGTCCTTCCTTCAGATCTTTCCCTGTTCCTCTGGTGAGCAATGTGTTCCTAAGCATTAAGTGCTTAGTATTGTGTAGGTCTAGGAGGTGGTGTCATGTCATACAACATTCACCTTAAACGTTCAATGATTCTCAAATTATGTGTGCCATAGTGGGGAAATGCCAGTGCATCCTCTTTCTCAGTGATCTTATGTCATTGTTCAAGCCAAATACACGTGTGAAGACCCAAATTTATCATCATATTACCTGGTGTACCTTTGGGAGGTGCTTCTTCTCCCTTTCTAGACGGTATAATCACATTTCCCTTTAGTAGACTTTGCAGTGCTTTAAAGTATTTCAGTGTTAGGCAAAGTATGCAGATTTCACAAATATTTTTTTTGTTTAAACCAGGAATTGATTATTCACCCACAATTCTCTGTCTGGCATCCACAACCAATACCAGCGTGGCTCTCTGTGATGTAACCAACCAACACCAGAGTGGGTCTACATAAAATAAACCAATACTGGCACAGTACCCTCTGACATCAATCTCACTCTTTGCAGTGGCTCACCCTCCTTTACAACTTTCCACAAACACTCTCTCTCAACAATTTATGCACAAAAACAAATGCAAGCAATTTCAACAGCTAAGTTTGCTCCTCTTAGGGGCGTGGCCAACCAAGATGGCCGGCGGGACACATCTGTGGTGCGCTCCGTTGTCCCTATCTAATCCTTCAGGGATCCTGGGTGCCTGACAGAGGTGTACCCCCAAAAAAGGAAGCACCAGTGCCGTGACGACTGCAGCCGGATCCTGCCTGCTTTTTGTCCCAGTTGAGGTCCCCAGGCAGTTGGAGTGCGGAGTCCGGCCTATCTCAGACCTACGCTGGTGCGGTGGGCCTATTACGGCCTTTTCCGGGAGGCGCGGCTGCTGGCCAGTCCTGAATCGGAAGGCTGGTGTTCGCGGGAGTGGGTCTTTGGAGTGACCCTCCCCCCTGAGGTGAGCAAGGTGGACAACTGAAGCCGGGGCGGGCGTTTTTGTATCGGCTTGCCCCGCAACGCCATTTCGAGGAGGAGGAGGATTGCCTGACAGCATATCACTTCCCCCATGTGCAGAGGATCAGACCTGCACGGTGACGGTGAGGTGCAGGGAGAGGAGTGGAGATGGTACATGGCCCAGTCTGGGCTGCTGAGGAATGGCCTGGGGGGCACACTGCTCTGCAGAGCTCTCTGGAGGGAAAGGATGAGGGTCTCCGATCTGGGACCAGACAGGTGGCTACGCTGAGACAGTGAGGTGCATTTTTTGTGCTTTTGGAGTTCGTGCACAGGTGTAAAGGATTGGGAACTGTGATCTTGCGCGCAGTGAGCACACCTGACCCACACCAGGTTGGAGTGGACAGCACAGCTGCGTGGGCATTCAGAGGCCCCTATTGTGGGTATCTGGGCTGGAAAGCTGATCTTCATTGTCCTAGTGGTGACACATCCTATTATCTCTTAGTGGAGGTAAGAGGGGGAGGCATCGGCAGACTTTGCTGTTGCAGGGGAACACAATGGAGCAATATACTACACCTAAGCCGCTCCCACAAAGACAGACTTATTTGGGGGGGTCTGGAGAGGCATTGGCAGTGCCGGCCACAGAGGAGGAGGAGCCCTCACGCGCTGAACTCTTAGCCGCCATTCATGGTGCTAGAGTGGCCCTGGAAGGGAAAATAGAAACGGTATCTGTGGAGGTGAACCTTCTGCGAGCTGATCCCCAGAAGGTATCTAATAAGGTCAAGGTGGCAGAGGGGTCTATTGTGGACTTGCAGACAGAGGTTGGCACCTTGCGCAAACAGATGGCTCAGGTCACTTCTAATGTTGGGGCATTGGAGGCGAGGCTGGAGGATTCAGAAAGCAGATCTCAACGAAACAATGTGCGCCTCCTTGGATTTCTGGAACGCGGGAAATGCTCTGCGGTGGAAAGTTTTGTTGACCAATGGATCAGAGAAGTATTGCAGCCGGTGGGGTTGTCCAGGGTGTTTGTGGTGGAACACGCTCACAGGGCTCTGGTTGCTCCTCCTCGGCCCGGGGCGCCACCGAGGGCCATCATAGCGCGCCTCCTGAACTATAAAGATAGGGACTGTACCCTGCGGACCGCCCGTGAGACCGGCAAGGCTGTTTTTGAGCATCGCAAAATATCCACCTAGACGGACCATACGAATAAGATCCAGTCCTCCCGAAAGTGTTTTTTGGAGGTGAAAGCCAAGCTTCGTGCCATGAACATCAGATACATGTTATTGTATCCGGCACAGCTGAAGATGATTTCCGGAGGCAAGTTGCAGTTTTTAGATCACCCTGAGGAAGGCTGGAGATGTGGGACAAGGTTGGCCCGGGTCCTCCGGGCGGCCTGGAGTTGGCTCGGCTCATATTTCTAGAGTGGATGGTACAGACTGGAGGAGGCATGGAGAAGGCCCGTTGCGGGTGTCTATGCAGCGTTGTGATAACTCTGGCAGCAGAATGGAAATCCAACAGTATGGTACCATGGCGGTGGTGGATCCTGAGCAGGCTTTTGAACTTGCTGACTCATCGGATGGAGAAGCTGGGGTGCTCTTTGTTGATTCCTGAATATGTTGGCCTTTGTAGATGCTGCTCTAGTGGTCCAGCTAAGGGTCTTGTGTTCGGCCCGTGGAACACATCTTTCATGATTGGGAGCAATAGAACTGTTCTGGAAGTCAGTTTAAAGGGGCTTCAGATGTATTTGTATTTTATGTTTGAGGAGGATAATGCTTATCCTAGACTATGATTGGTTGGGGTGATAGGCACTCTGTATACTGTTGTTGGGACGGGGGTGATCACTTCCACTGTTGTGGTAGGGTTAATGGGGTGTGGGCAGCATACATATATATGGATCTACAGTATGTTTTGATATGTATGTTTTACTATTCACCCGGGGTGGGTATAGGGATTCGGGGGTGTAAAGTTTGCGCAAGTTCGCAATGGTTTGATGTTTATAATAGCAGTGCGTTGTTGAATGTGGGATGGGCAGTTGGGACTTGTCTTGCCTTCTCCTTTTGGGCGTGGGGTTGGAGGAGGGGCCCCAGTGGGAGGGGTGGATATGCATTCTTAACATGGATCAACAGATTAATATACTGACATGGAATGTTAGGGGGCTGAAGAGCTATACTACAAGTTATAGAGTACACTCCTTCCTGAGGTGACACAAGGTTCATATAGCGTGTCTCCAGGAAACTCATATGACAGAAGAGGAATCATGTACGTTGGCTAGAAAGTGGCGGGGTCAGGTGTTCTCCTCATCCTTTTCCTCCTATGCAAGGGGGGTGTTGATATGGATCGCATTTACACATATCTATAGTGAAGCAGATGTGGAAGGGAGATATATACATTTACAGGGCACTTTGGATGGAATGCCTCTTAACATTCTCAACACTTATGCACCTAACATAGATGACCCCTCCTTTTATGACAATATACCTGAAATGCTGGGGAGGGGATAGTCTCTCCTCTAATATGGGCTGGAAACTACAATTGTATATTGGATGGCAAGATGGATCGTTCTCCGTCTAAGTTGGGCACCAAACCATTGATGACGAGATCCCTCACAGAGGTTATGCACAATCTAGGGCTCTGGGATGGATGGAGAGAACTACATACAGAGACTAGGGAATACACCTGTCATTCTAAGACCCACAATACCTATAGTCAGTTGGACCATTTCCTCTTGGGTGGACTGACTTGTTCACAGGTAATGGATGTCAAGCATTTGGGGAGGTTTTTGTCTGACCGTGCACCAGTGCTGATGCATGTGCTGTGGGGATCTGATGCTAAAGTATCCCGTAGTTGGCTTATGCCTCCGTCTTTTTTGATGGATGCTGGCTGTCTTGAGAAAATGGCGGTGGCCCTTAATGACTATTTGGAGGTGAATTGGGGTATGACTAACTCAAGGGGCACGGAACGGGAAGCCATGAAGGCGGTATTAAGGGGAGTGTGTATTGGCGCTGCATGTGGGGTGCTGCATGTGGGGTGCGCAACCAAATGGAACAGGAACTTACAGACTGGGAGAGTGCACTGGATGTAGTACAATACGAATCCCTGGTAACTCACGAGGTTGAGCAAGAGCAGTTTTGGCTGTTTAAGAAGGTGAGTAACTGCTGGTACACGCTGGATAAGGTCACCCTTAGATCGCATAGACAGCAACTCCATAGGGAGGAAGACAAGTCTGGTAAACTGCTGGCATGGCTCCTTAAGCGGGAGGTTGAATCTCCTCCCATCCTGCACATTAAGAACGCAGAAGGGGTACAAGGGATGTAGGATCTTTCTTTTTTCTTCAGATGAAGCTACATTTTTACAGAACTTCAGTTTGTTCTGGTCATGGTCACACTTGACCAAGGCAAGATTTGTCTCACCTGTAATACATTTTTTCATTTACTGGATTTAAAAAAGCAATTGAACCACAGTACTGTGCATAGTACATGCAATCAATGATCCAAGAGACAATTCAGAGAACTGTGCACTACAATGTTGAATAGCACTACATGAAAGAAGGTAAGGATAAGGTTGAGAGTTAAGCTAAAAGTTGGTATTAGATTTAAGGTTAGGGTATGGAGTATGCTTAATGTTATCTTTAAGGTTTAGAGTTAGATTTATGGTTATGGTTGGGTTTAAGGGTAGTCATTATGTCTGGACGAGGATTAGGTGTAAGATATTCTTATCGTTTAGTTTTATGCTTGGAGTAGCATTAGATTTAGGGTGAAATTAAAATTACGAATTAGAGTTAAGTGTTAGGTTTATCAGAAGGGCAATGCAAATGGTTAGGGAGAGGTTTGGCCGAGTGATAGTGTTAAGTACAGGACGTGCATCAATGTCGGTTCCATGTCAAACCTCCTTTGTATTGGCACCATAATGTAGTATTGCACACGTAGTAATATGCAACCTTCAAATGCTACAAAAAACATGAACCAGTGCTACGACCCGTAAGGTGATGGAACAAAGGCTATGCACATCATGGAGGAAAAGTGGAAAGTGTAGTGGAAGGAGTGACGAGGAAGAAGGGCTGGTGGTGAGTTCCGCAGTGGAGCGGACAGGGGAATTGACCTAAAGCGAGAGAGTCGATACTCCTTGAAAAGTGGGTGGCTCCCTGCACCCATGAGATTGGACTATAATAACAACTGGAAAAAAGAGGGTAATTCCTCACAGATGTATCAGCGAGAAAAAGTAATTTCATGGACAGTGATATCAACATTTAACAGGCATTAATACCAAAACAAAAGGGAAATCAAGGACATTTGAATTGGTTTTCTCAGAAAAGGCCTACCTAACACAGGATAACATACATCTAGTTTTTTTTTTTTTCAAGGATTAATTGTCCACCTATTTATGGCCTTAATGTTGTACTATTGCTAAAAGACTGTTTTTTAAAATACAAGACTGTACACCTTGTATAAATTATAAACTAGAAATTACATGGACAGCCCAGCCAACTCTTTTCTTGATTTCATTACACACAACACATGAGATACGTGTGATGAATCGCAGGTGGGTGGCTATTGAGAAGCTCCAGCTCCCTCTGGAGCCGGGGGCCCTGGGGTGCCTAACTTAGAATACTATTAACTGGCAGTCCAACTGCAGTGGGTCTCTTATTGGCTGGCTGGCTGGCCCTTATGTGGTGGTAAGGGGACGTACAGTCCCCTTTTTCTGAGGGCACTTCTCCTCCACCCTCTTCACACCTGGACTCTGGCTGCCCCTGGACTAGGCTGTTTTCCCAAGGGTTGCTTTGATGTGCTTTAGACATGCTCTCCATTTCACTAAGGTTGTCCTTCCATACGCCCTAGGAGTCCCATTGCTCGGGCGTCCCCTACCAGAGTGAGGCCTTATTGGGGGCCATCTCCAGAGCTAGGAGGAGGCTATTATTTGCTTCGAAGACCTTCACACCAAAGGGCAATTAGTGCTGTTCAAGGCACTTGTGAAGCAGTTTGCCCTACCTGAGGACCAGTTTCTTCTTTATGCTTCCCCCAAGGGGTGTTGGAGGACACCTGGGGGGCCCAGGGCCCTGACATGGACACCCACCAACTCCTGCAAACACTGCACACTATAGGTGGGGGGATACAAATTAATTACATGGCTTAGTAGGACTCTTCTCACACACAGGCTTCACTGCAGTCCTAGAGGGAAACATGGGAGGAAGAGTTTGGTAAACCACTCTGGGATAGAGAATGGGAGAGGGCACCCGTGTATTCACAGGTGGAGCCCTGTAATGCTCATCTTAGGCTCAACCAATTTTAAACTCTCCATTTTGCATATCTCTCCATGCAGCTCACTGCACCAGTGCCTCCAATCTTTGTCCTAGATCTGGTGTCCAGGTGGCAGATCTGAAACACCTTCTCTGAGATTTTATACACTTACACACCTATTGGCTCTCGGTATTTACACAGCTTGAGTGCCTCAGAGGCATCCCAAACCTTTCCTCTTGTGAGGTGGGTGCCTTGGGCATTTTTTCTAGACCAGGAGCTGCTACCTGTTTCCTTGATTTGGCCTTATAGTAGCTAAGAAAGTCACCACATCCTGTTGGAAGGCTCTAGCCCCTCCCACCTCGGCTCAGTGGCTGGTGCTATTCACCGAGTGGGCAAAATCTGAGGCTGTGGTGCTGCATAGGGAGGATGCATGGGCCTTTCTCCAGTGCCCACTGGCCCAGAGTTGGGAGGCTTTGCTCTCTAAATTACTCAACCCGCAGCCAGAGTCCCCCTCAGCCTCTGATGCCCCATCCCCTTGAGCCAATTGCTTACCATGGCTATCATTCATGCATATGGGTATTCCTAGTGTCTTTTATCACCTCCACCCTTTTCCCCTGGGTGCTGTGCGTATCACTTTCTATGTCCCCTTGTTGGACACTGTTGTAGTCTGCTATTAATTTATATGTTGGAGCGAGAGCAAGCACTAGGCTGCTCTATGGGTAAAACATTCTGTTGTCATGGTTTGTGTTGTCAGGTAAGCGGAGACTTTCCATTCTTTGACAGTTATTAGGAACTGGCAAAGAGGGAAGTCACACTGACCTTTGCGATGGATTAAACTTTGTGAATAACATCAAGACACTACTCCGGAGTTTGTTTACAACATATTTATGGCAACGAGTTGCTAGTTCCTTAGCACGGTCGCAGTGTGACTGGACTACACGTGCGCACTGGGACCTGAGACCATATTTACTTTGAAGGTCAGCAGAATTTGCCACACTCGACTCAGAAAGTGAAGATAGGAGTTGATTTTACTGCAATATTCCCCATTAAGTTATGCAGGCCCCATTTCAACGCAGAGAACGGTGCACTAGTTATTGACAGCGCAATACAGGATAGAAACTGTTGTTTTCGACAGCATTAGGGGCGCAACGATACTTGAGTGCGCAAGACACTGAATGCGCAATGCATGAGACACTGAACGCGCATGAGTATTTTCTGTACTAGAAATTCAAAGGTGAATCTGACACTTACACTGAAGCGCATTACAGGACAAGTGTGCACAACGTTAAGCGCAGTTATAACGCATTCTTGCCAGCGCTTGGCACTGATTTCTGGTCATCTGACACCTGATTGTTGTGGCAATTCTGGTGAAATATTTCTTGTCTCTGCAGCATACGCCTGTTAAATTAAGGTGAACCCGAGGAAGGACTGTGTTTGGGCATTAGAGGAAAGACCCTTATAAGGAGAAATCAAGGAAGGACTGCTATTATGGCATTAGACGAAAGGCCCTTGGGCCGAGATACAGTCTCTTGAGCATTCTGTGATCACTACAGTGAAGTAAAAAAAATATATGCATGTGTACATAAAAAAATTATATTTTTTATTATAATATATTTTTTTATATACAGGTATTTACTTGTACTTCTAAAAATAGATGTTCCGTCAATTGCAGCACCTCCTCCTTTCTTATCACAAGCAGGAGACCTACTAATAGAATGGGAGGAGTGGCTGGACATTTTTGACAACTATCTTGAGGCATTGGATGGTCAAAGATTTCGTACCTACAGGGAAAAAAACATTATCAAATGCTTTAGGAAAAGAGGGTCAGCATATTTTCAAATACCTGCCAGACCTACCTGTTCAATGGGAGGAAGCAGACATTGATGTGTATGTAGATGCACAGAAAAAAATTAATTTGAGATTTACTAGAACACAAAACTTGGTCATAAGGCGGCATACATTTTATACTCAGCCTCAGAGGGAAGGGGAATCAGTTGACAATTTTCTCTCGAGATTGAGGGAACTATCAGTGAAGTGCTAGTTTGGACAAATGGCTGATGAGATGATACAAGATCAACTGATTGTTCAATGTAGGAGTAAAAAAAAATGCAGGAGAGGTTGTGCGCAGCAAAGAATCCAACATTAAAAAACACTATTGAAATAGCAAAGGTGGTAGAAGAGTAAGAATATTGCATGAAGGCGATGGAAAAAAGGGAGTAAAAGATGGGGTAGCAGCGATAGGCAAGCCCTACGATGCATCCAGCATGACAAAGACAAGGTATATCAATAACAAATCAGCAAGGGAAGCAATGAACAAATCTACAAATAAAAGATGTATGAGATGTGGAAGTTACAACCATACGTCTCAAGAGAAGTATTGCTTTGCAATAGGGAAGGAGTGTAAAAAATGCAGGTTAAAGGGACACTTTGCTAGGATGTGTTGAAATTCAAGTAAAGGGAGTATAGCTGTGTTGTCGGAAGAAGATGGAAATGATAACCCAAAGGAAGGAGAGTAGACAGGATTCTGTGTGTTGAAGATAAGGATGCCTAGGACAAGGGAACAAAGGCCAAAAGTTGAATTTGCAGTTTGCGCAAGACCTATTGAGTTAATGGTGGATTCTGGGTCGCTATACACTATAGTTCAGAGTAAATTGTTCATGTCAGAATGGCCACAAGAGAGACTGCTTCCTAAAGACATAAACCCAAGTGGATACCACAGAAAATAAATTGACATAATGGGGTACACGATTGCAGAAATTGAATTTGGGGGAAGGAGTACGAAAGGAAAGGTTTGTGTAGCAGAATCGGGGCCACCGATCCTGGGATGAATTCATCAGTATGACCTTGACATCATGATAAGTCCCCGAGCACATATTCAAATCTTAGTAGTTGAAGAGATAACTTTGAAAAACATTCTCAGGGATGCAAGTGAAGTCTTCCGTGAAGGAATGGGTCAATTGAGGGATTATTATCATAGGATTAAGGTGAAGGAAGGTGCAATCCCAGTTCAGCATAAAGTCAGGAGGGTACCGATCTTGGCCAGAGACTGAGTTAAAAAATTGATTGATGAAATGTTGACTAGTGAGGTGATACAACCAGTGGAAGCGTGCAATTGGGTCTCTCCAGTGGTAATCACAAGGAAAGCTGATGGCAAGCTAAGATTCTGTGTTGACTTGAGAAGCCTTAATCAAAATGTGGTAATGGAAGCCCTTTCCTTTTCTAAATATGAATGAACTTGTTTTGATGTTAAAAGGAGGAAAGATTTTCTCCAAACTAGACTTGAAACATGCCTACCATCAGATAAAATTACATTCCGATTCTAAAGCATTAACAACAGTCATAACTATGTAAGGCACATTTCAATTTACTAGAATGCCATTTGGGCTATGTTCTGCGCCGAGTGTCTTCCAGAGAGTGATGAATGATTTGTTTAAGGGGATTCAGAATGTCATCTACTTTCAGGATGATATCTTAGTTTTTGGAGACACAGTGGAAAATCACAATTTGATGTTGAAGCAGGTTTTAGAGAAGATTTTGAAATCAGGTTTAACTTTAAGAAAGGAGAAATGTGTATTCCTAGCTTGGGAGGTGGAGTATTTGGGTCATACCTTATCGCAGGATGGAGTGAAACCCAAGAGGGACCCATTGGTCCCTATCAAGTTTGCACCACCAACTGAGAGCAAAGAACAGATGAAGTCTTTCTTGGGTTTGGTTGAATACTATTCCAAATTTGTAAAACAAATTGCATCAAAGACTGAAGTTATGAAGAATTTGTTGAGGAAAAGAGTAAGCTTTGTATGGGGTACACCACAAGAACAAAGCTTTGAATCGATAAAAAAAGAGATAGGTGAGGCAGGCATCCTAGTTCTATTCAATGTGAAAAGGAAATCCATGGTTACAGTGGATGCCAGCGCCACAGGTGTTGGCGCAGTGTTGTCACAGATTAATCGGACCATTGAGAGAACAGTTGCATTTGCATCACGATCTCTGACACCAAAAGAATGCAACTATTCTATGATAGAAAAGGAGGCTTTGGCAGCAGCGTGTGGCATGGAACGCTTCAGGACATAGATTTGGGGAAGTCAGTTCAGGTTACGTACTGATCACAAACCACTAGTAAAAGTGTTCTCTCCAGGAGGAGCCAGTAAGAGTTCTGCCAGGCTGGCTCGGCTTGCAGCCAGATCTCAGGAGTACAATTACAGTGTTGAATATATACCAGGATGGAGGAACATGCAAGCTGGCTGTCTTTCACGTCTATCACAAAACTGGGAAATAGTTGACAAGGAAGCTTTGACCAGAAGAGATAGTGAGGATGCTGTTGCGAGTGTTGGGGACGTTGTGCAGTGGTCATCAGGAGCAATAAGCAAGGAGGAGTGGAGTGAGGTCATGTTACGGGATGATGTGGTGAGTGATGTGATTAAGTTGATAGCATGTAGAGGACAAAGAGAAAGCACTTTACTTTATCGACATATGGTAAGATTTCTGGTAGCTGGGTATGGATGATGATGTGGAGCACTGGGTGGAGAGATGACATGTGCATGCAGAGTGAAGAGCGGTTAAAAGTGGGGAAACAATCAATGTTTGGCCACATAGGAGATCCGGGACAGGTATAGCATACTGTATGTGGGAACTTCATCAGTCCCATGCATGGTGTCAAACATGAACTCAGATTTGCATTGGTTTTGATTGACGTCCATTCAAAGTGGTTAGTAGTAAAATTCATGTCGGACATAACTACGCCATCTACAGTAAGAGTACTATCTGACGTTTTTAAAGAAGGGTTTCCTGTGTGCTTAGTTACACATAATGGCACACAACTCACCTCATATGAGAGGAAGGTACTCTTGTCATTGTGTGGGGTGAAACATTCTTGCACTTCTGTTTACAATCCCTAGGTGAACGGAATGGTGGAAAGAGCGAACAGGGTGGTTAAGGGAGCTATGCAGCAGGCATTGACTAATAGAGTGAGAGGAAAACATGATTGCAGATGTAGTGTGGGTTTATCGTACCACTGTGAATAGTACCATTGGCACATCATCATTTTTCTTGATGAGGGGCAGGAAACCAAGTTCTAAACTAATTCCTTCCTGGCTGAGGGAACATATTGGTGTGGAAGAGTCTACTGTGAATCCTGGTAATGAAAGTTATATGCCATGTGAAGGAAAAGGGGCACAAAACATTTCTGCCACTCCTGTTCTAGAGCAAAGGGTTATCACGAACACTGAAAAGGAATTAATGGGAAGGGGCAAACTTAGACCAGGTGATTGGGTAAAGGTGAAAGCAGGTCAAATTGTGAGAGGTTTGAATAAGTTCAGAGGACCATTTTGAGTCATCGGTGGCATGTATTGTAGGACACACGCTTGACCCCATCTTCTCCGCCAGCAAACACGTCTTCTTCAGCCACACCTCCGCTCTACACTGGACCGACCACAGCTGTGTACATTTCACAATCCGACGCGAGACCCGCCACCTCCGCACTCAACCCATCCCTCGTCGACAGTGGAACAAAATCCCCGAAGAGCAACTCTTCTCCGCACTTGCCGCCAACCAACCCACCCTCACCACCGACCCCAACGACGCAGCCCTCAGCCTCATGAACTGGATCTCCAACTGCGCAGACAACCTTGCTCCCCTCAAACGCACGCATCGACAGGCCAACACCAAAAAACCTCTCTGGTTCTCTGACACCCTCAAAGAATCGAAGAAAACTTGTCGCGCCCTCGAGAAGGCCTGGCGCAAGGACCACACCGCTGACAACATGACCGCCCTCAAGAACGCTACCCGCGAACACCACCACCTGATCCGCGCTGCTAAAAGGAACTTTTTTACCGACAGACTGGACAAAAACAGCCACAACAGCAGAGAACTTTTTAGCATCGTCAAGGAGTTCTCCAACCCCAACGCCAACGCCGTCACGCCCTCACAAGATCTGTGCAACTCCCTCGCCATCTTCTTCCATCGCAAGATCAGCGACCTCCACGACAGCTTCGGACACCAGACCCAACCAAGCATCACCGAACCCACACCTCCGACCATCACCCTCAACAACTGGACCCACATCAACACCGAAGAAACCAAAACCACCATGAACTCGATCCACTCCGGCGCTCCATCGGACCCCTGCCCTCACTTCATCTTCAATAAAGCCGACGACATCATCGCCCCGCACCTCCAGGCTGTCATCAACTCCTCTTTTTCTTCTGCTACCTTCACCAAATGCTGGAAACACGCCGAAGTCAACGCACTACTAAAGAAACCTACGGATGACCCGAGCGACCTGAAAAACTTCCGCCCCATCTCGCTCCTCCCCTTCCCCGCCGAGGTAATAGAGAAGGCCGTCAACAAACAGCTGACCACCTTCCTGGAAGACAACAACCTGCTCGACCCTTCACAAACCGGATTCCGAACCAACCACAGCACTGAAACCGCCCTCATCTCAGTCACAGACGACATCAGAACCCTGATGGACAACGGTGAAACAGTCGCCCTCATCCTCCTCGACCTCTCGGCTGCCTTCGACACCGTCTGTCACCGCACCCTAATCACCCGCCTCCGCTCCACCGGGATCCAAGGCCAGGCCCTGGACTGGATCGCCTCCTTCCTCTCAAACCGTTCCCAAAGAGTTTACCTCCCACCGTTTCGCTCAGACCCCACCGAGATCATCTGCGGCGTACCTCAAGGCTCATCACTCAGCCCGACACTCTTCCATGTCTACATGAGCCCCCTCGCCGACATCGTACGCAAGCACAACATCATCATCACCTCCTACGCCGACGACACCCAACTTATACTCTCCCTCACCAATAACCCCGCCAGCGCCAAGACCAACCTACAAGAGGGCATGAAGGACGTCGCAGATTGGATGAGGCTCAGCCGCCTAAAGCTGAACTCTGACAAAACGGAAGTCCTCATCCTCAGCAACACCCTGTCCGCTTGGGACGACTCCTGGTGGCCCACGGCCCTCGGCACCGCACCGACCCCCGCAAACCACGCCCGCAACCTCGGCTTCATCTTGGACCCTCTTCTCACCATGACCAAGCAAGTCAACGCCGTGTCCTCCGCCTGCTTCCTCACCCTCCGCATGATCTTCCGCTGGATCCCCGCTGACACTAGAAAAACCGTGACCCACGCCCTCGTCACGAGCCGCCTGGACTACGGCAACACCCTCTATGCTGGGACCACCGCAAAACTCCAGAAACGCCTGCAACGTATTCAAAACGCCTCGGCCCGCCTCATCCTCGACGTACCCCGCAACAGCCACATCTCCGCACACCTGAGACACCTGCATTGGCTCCCAGTCAGCAAAAGGATCACCTTCCGACTTCTCACCCACGCACACAAAGCCCTCCACAACAAGGGACCGGATTACCTCAACCGTCGCCTCAGCTTCTACGCCCCCACCTGTCTCCTCCGTTCCTCAGGCCTCGCGCTCGCTGCCGTCCCTCGCATCCGCCGCTCCACGGCGGGTGGGAGGTCCTTCTCCTTCCTGGCAGCCAAGACCTGGAACTCCCTCCCCACCAGCCTCAGGACCACCCAGGACCACTCCGCATTCCGGAGACTTCTAAAAACCTGGCTCTTCGAGCAGCAGTAACCCCCCCCCCCTTTTTTCCCCTAGCGCCTTGAGACCCGCACGGGTGAGTAGCGCGCTTTATAAATATTAATGATTTGATTTGATAATGGGGAAGGATGGAACTACAGTAGGGAGGCTAAGTTTGGATCCAATGAATACAAAACAGAGGAAAGATGAGAAGTGAGGAGTGCAGTGGATATAAGCTTATGGGTGATAAAAGTGTGCCTTTCAGCGCTTCAGCTGAACAAAACGAGCAAGGCTGTAAATATATCTCACAAATGAATAATGAGCCATGCCAGGTGAGTCAGTGGAGTAGTGACGGATGTGAGTCTAGTGAAAGGAGGGATGGTGGTTTGATTCCTTCCAAGGAGGCAAGACCTCAAAGATCCAAGAGAATACCAATGTATTTAAGTGATTATGTAAAGTATTGATTTGACTTATTCATTGGCTTAATTTTTTTTTATTTTAATGCTTCATATATTTGCTTGAGCGAAAGGGGGAAGATATGTTGTAATCTGCTATAAATTTATATTTTAGAGCAAGAGCGAGCGCTAGGCTGCTCTATGGGTAAACATTATGTTGTCATGGTTTGTTGTTGAGAGGCAAGCAGAGACTTTATATTCTTTGACAGTTGTTAGGAACTGGCAAAGAGGGAAGTCACGCTGATCTTTGCAATGGATTAAACTTTGTGAATAACATCAAGATGCTGCTCCGGAGTTTCTTTACAACAGATACATGGCCCCCAGCCATGCACAGGAGGACCTGGTTGGCCCAGGATGTGAGATGCTTTCCAATATTTGCTCCATGGTATATCTTCGCCTTTCTTGCTTCGACTTTGTATAACCAACATCATTCTTTATCTGTATTGGTATGCCTTTATCAAGTTGTACTATTTTGCTTTGTTTAAACACACAACAAAACCTTCATAAAAAGAAGTGTTTAACACCAACAAAAAGATACTGGTGATGAATCATGCATATTACAGGACACAGATTGTTTTTACTGTCTTTTCTGTTTGTTTATTCAATGCAATATAGTTCAGTGTGCTCTTCCTCTTTTCTTTTGTATACAGTAATGACAGATAAGTCAATTAAACATAAAATTCCTACTGAAGAACTCATTAATAATCAGATGACTTGTTCCCTTTGATTTTCTCAAATATTCTTAGGTTGATATAGATTTCTGAATCAGATATCATTTTTAAATGTACTCAGTGTTAGCCTGACTTTAGTTTTTCCCATTTGTCAGCTTTAAATTAAATATTTGCATGTTTTCATAGCAACAAGCCAATTCAGCTTGAACAGCTACAGTTTGTCATTAATTTATCAGCAGAATAGAGAGTAGTCTGGCCCAGATGCCCTAAATATCAATATTTTAAGGTCATCAGTCACACATATGAGATGTAACAATGATATGTGCACAGAGGTGACACAGGTAAAGAATACTGGTTCTGGCTGGATTTTTCCACTGAGATTTTGCCTAGCTTGCTGTAAAGAAATGGCTCCCTGTTGCAGTTACCCCCCACTTTTTGCCTGATACTGATGCTGACTTGACTGAGAAGTGTCCTGGGACCCTGCTAACCAGGCCCCAGCACCAGTGTTCTTTCACCTAAAATGTACCATTGTTTCCACAATTGGCACAACCCTGGCACCTAGGTAAGTCCCTTGTAACTGGTACCCCTGGTACCAAGGGCCCTGATGCCAGGGAAGGTCTCTAAGGGCTGCAGCATGTCTTATGCCACCCTAGGGACCCCTCACTCAGCACAGACACACTGCTTGCCAGCTTGTGTGTGCTGATGGGGAGAAAATGACTAAGTCGACATGGCACTCCCCTCAGGGTGCCATGCCAACCTCCCACTGCCTGTGGCATAGGTAAGTCACCCCTCTAGTAGGCCTTACAGCCCTAAGGCAGGGTGCACTATACCACAGGTGAGGGCATATGTGCATGAGCACTATGCCCCTACAGTGTCTAAGCAAAACCTTAGACATTGTAAGTGCAGGGTAGCCATAAGAGTATATGGGCTGGGAGTCTGTCAAAAACGAACTCCACAGCTCCATAATGGCTACACTGAATACTAGGAAGTTTAGTATCAAACTTCTCAGAATAATAAACCCACACTGATGCCAGTGTTGGATTTATTAAAAAATGCACACAGAGGGCATCTTAGAGATACCCCCTGTATTTTACCCAATTGTTCAGTGCAGGACTGACTGGTCTGTGCCAGCCTGCTGCTGAGAGACGAGTGTCTGACCTCATGCGGTGAGAGCCTTTGTGCTCTCTGAGGACAGAAACAAAGCCTGCTCTGGGTGGAGGTGCTTCACACCTCCCCCCTGCAGGAACTGTAACACCTAGCAGTGAGCTTCAAAGGCTCAAGCTTCGTGTTACAATGCCCCAGGGCACTCCAGCTAGTGGAGATGCCCGCCCCCTGGACACAGCCCCCACTTTTGGCGGCAAGTCCAGGAGAGATAATGAGAAAAACAAGGAGGAGTCACTGGCCAGTCAGGACAGCCCCTAAGGTGTCCTGAGCTGAAGTGACTCTAACTTTTAGAAATCCTCCATCTTGCAGATGGAGGATTCCCCCAATAGGGATAGGAATGTGACCCCCTCCCCTTGGGAGGAGGCACAAAGAGGGTGTACCCACCCTCAGGGCTAGTAGCCATTGGCTACAAACCCCCCAGACCTAAACACGCCCTTAAATTTAGTATTTAAGGGCTCCCCTGAACCTAAGAATTTAGATTCCTGAAACTACAAGAAGAAGAAGACTGCTGAGCTGAAAATCCCCTGCAGAGGAAGAACTGAAGACACCAACTGCTTTGGCCCCAGTCCTACCGGCCTGTCTCCTGCCTTCCAAAGAACCCTGCTCCAGCGACGCTTTCCAAGGGACCAGCGACCTCTGAATCCTCTGAGGACTGCCCTGCTTCAAGAAAGACAAGAAACTCCCGAGGACAGCGGCACTGCTCCAAAAGAACTGCAACTTTGTTTCAAGGAGCAGACTTAAAGACCCCTGCAACTCCCCCGCAAGAAGCGTGAGACTTGCAACACTGCACCCGGCAACCCCGACTCGACTGGTGGAGAACCAACACCTCAGGGAGGACCCTCCGGCGACTCCGAGACCGTGAGTAACCAAAGTTGTCCCCCCTGAACCCCCACAGCGACGCCTGCAGAGGGAATCCCGAGGCTCCCCCTGACCGCGACTGCCTGAACTCCATTTCCCGACGGCTGGGAAAGACCCTGCACCCGCAGCCCCCAGCACCTAAAGGAACGGAACTCCTGTGCAGGAGTGACCCCCAGGAGGCCCTCTCCCTTGCCCAGGTGGTGGCTACCCCGAGGAGCCCCCCCCTTGCCTGCCTGCAACGCTGAAGAGATCCCTTGATCTCTCATTGAAAACCATTGTAAACCAGACGCGTGTTTGCACACTGCACCCGGCCGCCCCCGCGCTGCTGAGGGTGTACTTTCTGTGCTGACTTGTGTACCCCCCGGTGCCCTACAAAACCCCCCTGGTCTGCCCTCCGAAGACGCGGGTACTTACCTGCTGGCAGACCAGAACCGGGGCACCCCCTTCTCTCCATTGAAGCCTATGCGTTTTGGGCACCTCTTTGATCTCTGTACCTGACCGGCCCTGAGCTGCTGGTGTGGTAACTTTGGGGTTGCTCTGAACCCCCAACGGTGGGCTACCTTGGACCCAAACCTGAGACTTGTAAGTGATTTACTTACCTGACAAAACTAACAAAAACTTACCTCCCCCAGGAACTGTGAAAATTGCACTGTGTCCACTTTTAAAACAGCTTATTGTGTTTTATGTAAAAAGTATACATGCTAATGTAATGATTCAAAGTTCCTAAAGTACTTACCTGCAATACCTTTCAAATGAGATATTACATGTAGAATTTGAACCTGTGGTTCTTAAAATAAACTAAGAAAAGATATTTTTCTATAACAAAACCTATTGGCTGGATTTGTCTCTGAGTGTGTGTTCCTCATTTATTGCCTGTATGTATGTACAACAAATGCTTAACACTACTCCTTTGATAAGCCTACTGCTCGACCACACTACCACAAAATAGAGCATTAGTATTATCTCTTTTTGCCACTATCTTACCTCTAAGGGGAACCCTTGGACTCTGTGCATACTATTCCTTACTTTGAAATAGTGCATACAGAGCCAACTTCCTACATTGGTGGATCAGCGGTGGGGTACAAGACTTTGCATTTGCTGGACTACTCAGCCAATACCTGATCACACGACAAATTCCAAAAATTGTCATTAGAAATTGATTTTTGCAATTTGAGCTATTTTTTCTAAATTCTTAAAAGTCCTGCTAGGGCCTTGTGTTAGTCCCTGTTTAGCATTTCTTTTAGAGTTTAAAAGTTTTGTGAAAGTTTGAATTAGATTCTAGAACTAGTTTTAGATTCTTAAAAAGTATTCCAACTTTTAGAAACATAATGCCTGGTGCAGATGTGAATGTGGAGGAACTCGACCTCACACCTTACCTCCATCTTAAGATGAGGGAGCTAAGGTCACTCTGCAAAATAAAGAAAATCACAATTGGCTCAAGACCCTCCAAACAACAGCTCCAGGAGCTTTTGGCAGAGTTTGAAAAAGCCAACCCCTCTGAGGATGACAACCCAGAGGATGATGTTAGTGACATGGAAGAGAATTCCCCCCTTCCAGTCCTAACTAGGGAACCCAGGGACCCTCAATCCCTTATTCCAACTGTGATAGTCAGAGATGCTTCTTCCCACACAGGAGGGGCCAGCACCTCTGAAATCACTGAGGATAGCCTCAGTGAAGAGGACCTCCTGCTAGCCAGGATGGCCAAAAGATTGGCTTTGGAAAGACAGATCCTAGCCATAGAAAGGGAAAGACAAAAGATGGGCCTAGGTCCCATCAATGGTGGCAGCAACATAAATAGGGTCAGAGATTCTCCTGACATGTTGAAAATCCCTAAAGGGATTGTAACTAAATATGAAGATGGTGATGACATCACCAAATGGTTCACAGCTTTTGAGAGGGCTTGTGTAACCAGAAAAGTAAGCAAATCTCACTGGGGTGCTCTCCTTTGGGAAATGTTCACTGGAAAGTGTAGGGATAGACTCCTCACACTCTCTGGAAATGATGCAGAATCTTATGACCTCATGAAGGGAACCCTGATTGAGGGCTTTGGATTCTCCACTGAGGAGTATAGAATTAGATTCAGGGGGGCTCAAAAATCCTCGAGCCAGACCTGGGTTGATTTTGTTGACTACTCAGTGAAAACACTGGATGGTTGGGTAACTGGCAATGAAGTGCATGACTATGTTGGGCTTTATAATTTGTTTATGAAAGAACACATTTTAAGTAACTGCTTCAATGAAAAGTTGCATCAGTATCTGGTAGACCTAGGTCCAATTTCTCCCCAAGAATTGGGAAAGAAGGCAGACCACTGGGTCAAGACTAGGGTAACCAAAACTTCCACTGGGGGTGACCAAAAGAAAGGGGTTACAAAGCCTCCCCAGGAGAAAGTGGGTGACACTAGAAATAAAGAAAAAGAGTCCTCTGTAGGCCCCCAAAAACCAGACCAGGTGGGGGGGTCCCAAGACACAACCCAAAACAAAGGTGGGTACCAGGGTAAGAACTGGGATGCCACTAAGGCATGGTGCCATAACTGTAAACAGACAGGGCACCCCACAAAGGACACTTCTTGTCCCAAAAACAAACCCCCTAGCAAAATCCCAGGGGTGACCAGTGTAGCCATTGGGGATGACTCCTCAGATGAGGAGGTTTTCATAGCCTTCAACTGGAAAAAGGGCCCAACAGGTGAGTTGGAGATTCCAGAGGGAAGTAGACACTTCTACCACCTACTGGTGAACGGAATCCCAGCCACTGCCCTGAGAGACACTTGTGCCAGTCACACTATTGTGCATGACAGGCTGGTGTTCTCAAACCAGTACATCCCAGGTGAGATAGCCAGAGTAAGAGTTAGCCCAGACAGGGTCACTGATAGGCCTGTGGCTTTTGTGCCCATAGAAGTGGGTGGGACTTTTAGCTGGAGAAGGGTGGTAGTCAGTACAGACCTCCCCCTTGATTGTCTCCTTGGAAATGACTACCCAGAGGTTAGTCAGAGCCCAAGAGAGGCAGTGGTCCAGTGCCAGTCCTCTCCCAAGGATTCTGGAGTTCCTGCCTCTGCAGTAAATGCAAGTAGGCCCCAGAAGAAAAAGAAAAGAAAACAGTGTAGGAAGGGTGGACAACCTTTAGCCAAGGTTCCAGCAAGCCAAGGAGATTCTGCTCCAGTAGGGGAGAACTCCAAAAGTGGCACTGGTAAAGTCCAACCTGACCCACAAGAAGTCCTGGCTACTCAGGCAACTGTTCAGCCTGAGTGGGTGGCTCCTCAGCTAACAGAAGAAAGAGTGGAAGAAGGGTGTTTACTACAAGATGTGGTAACCCCCCACTCTAATACAGCAGACAGGCACCCTGAACCCAAAGAAGCCTGTAACTTAGCCCCTTCCCTTGTAGGTGAAGAGCTAAAGTTGTGGTTCTGGGCACTGACAGCTGTCAGTGGCCTCTGCTGGGTGTTAGCCTTTATGGCTGCACTATCCTTGGCATGGTGGTCTGACCCCATGCCAAATAGCAAGTTAGGCCCCCTGACCCTGTTGGTCATGGTGGGGTTACTCCAGCTCTGGGTAACCTCTTTGGGTAAGCTAGGGGTGACCCTGGCTAAGATAAGATTAGCAGAGGTGGATACCTCTAACCCCAAAATAGAGAGAATGGGTTAAGACATAAAAAGCACAGACAAGCGGCAGTTCAGATTAGGTCCTATCACTGTGGAAGTGGGTCAGTTCCTCAGAGGGAATGACCTGAACAGGAGGATGTAAGGCAGAGTAGGCCCTGTAACAAACCAGCCTATTTCCTCTACTCTTCCTCGCCTGACAGACTAGGAAGACTCTCCCAGCTTTGGCTGAGTCTCCTGGCCTGTGGGCTGGGGGGGGCTTGTGTAAAGAAATGGCTCCCTGTTGCAGTTACCCCCCACTTTTTGCCTGATACTGATGCTGACTTGACTGAGAAGTGTGCTGGGACCCTGCTAACCAGGCCCCAGCACCAGTGTTCTTTCACCTAAAATGTACCATTGTTTCCACAATTGGCACAACCCTGGCACCTAGGTAAGTCCCTTGTAACTGGTACCCCTGGTACCAAGGGCCCTGATGCCAGGGAAGGTCTCTAAGGGCTGCAGCATGTCTTATGCCACCCTAGGGACCCCTCACTCAGCACAGACACACTGCTTGCCAGCTTGTGTGTGCTGATGGGGAGAAAATGACTAAGTCGACATGGCACTCCCCTCAGGGTGCCATGCCAACCTCCCACTGCCTGTGGCATAGGTAAGTCACCCCTCTAGTAGGCCTTACAGCCCTAAGGCAGGGTGCACTATACCACAGGTGAGGGCATATGTGCATGAGCACTATGCCCCTACAGTGTCTAAGCAAAACCTTAGACATTGTAAGTGCAGGGTAGCCATAAGAGTATATGGGCTGGGAGTCTGTCAAAAACGAACTCCACAGCTCCATAATGGCTACACTGAATACTGGGAAGTTTAGTATCAAACTTCTCAGAATAATAAACCCACACTGATGCCAGTGTTGGATTTATTAAAAAATGCACACAGAGGGCATCTTAGAGATACCCCCTGTATTTTACCCAATTGTTCAGTGCAGGACTGACTGGTCTGTGCCAGCCTGCTGCTGAGAGACGAGTGTCTGACCTCATGCGGTGAGAGCCTTTGTGCTCTCTGAGGACAGAAACAAAGCCTGCTCTGGGTGGAGGTGCTTCACACCTCCCCCCTGCAGGAACTGTAACACCTAGCAGTGAGCTTCAAAGGCTCAAGCTTCGTGTTACAATGCCCCAGGGCACTCCAGCTAGTGGACATGCCCGCCCCCTGGACACAGCCCCCACTTTTGGCGGCAAGTCCAGGAGAGATAATGAGAAAAACAAGGAGGAGTCACTGGCCAGTCAGGACAGCCCCTAAGGTGTCCTGAGCTGAAGTGACTCTAACTTTTAGAAATCCTCCATCTTGCAGATGGAGGATTCCCCCAATAGGGATAGGAATGTGACCCCCTCCCCTTGGGAGGAGGCACAAAGAGGGTGTACCCACCCTCAGGGCTAGTAGCCATTGGCTACTAACCCCCCAGACCTAAACACGCCCTTAAATTTAGTATTTAAGGGCTCCCCTGAACCTAAGAATTTAGATTCCTGAAACTACAAGAAGAAGAAGACTGCTGAGCTGAAAAACCCCTGCAGAGGAAGAACAGAAGACACCAACTGCTTTGGCCCCAGTCCTACCGGCCTGTCTCCTGCCTTCCAAAGAACCCTGCTCCAGCGACGCTTTCCAAGGGACCAGCGACCTCTGAATCCTCTGAGGACTGCCCTGCTTCAAGAAAGACAAGAAACTCCAGAGGACAGCGGCACTGCTCCAAAAGAACTGCAACTTTGTTTCAAGGAGCAGACTTAAAGACCCCTGCAACTCCCCGCAAGAAGCGTGAGACTTGCAACACTGCACCCGGCAACCCCGACTCGACTGGTGGAGAACCAACACCTCAGGGAGGACCCTCCGGCGACTCCGAGACCGTGAGTAACCAAAGTTGTCCGCCCTGAGCCCCCACAGCGACGCCTGCAGAGGGAATCCCGAGGCTCCCCTTGACCGCGACTGCCTGAACTCCATTTCCCCGACGGCTGGAAAAGGCCCTGCACCCACAGCCCCCAGCACCTAAAGGAACAGAACTCCTGTGCAGGAGTGACCCCCAGGAGGCCCTCTCCCTTGCCCAGGTGGTGGCTACCCCGAGGAGCCCCCCCCTTGCCTGCCTGCAACGCTGAAGAGATCCCTTGATCTCTCATTGAAAACCATTGTAAACCAGACGCGTGTTTGCACACTGCACCCGGCCGCCCCCGCGCTGCTGAGGGTGTACTTTCTGTGCTGACTTGTGTCCCCCCCGGTGCCCTACAAAACCCCCCTGGTCTGCCCTCCGAAGATGCGGGTACTAACCTGCTGGCAGACCGGAACCGGGGCACCCCCTTCTCTCCATTGAAGCCTATGCGTTTTGGGCACCTCTTTGATCTCTGTACCTGACCGGCCCTGAGCTGCTGGTGTGGTAACTTTGGGGTTGCTCTGAACCCCCAACGGTGGGCTACCTTGGACCCAAACCTGAGACTTGTAAGTGATTTACTTACCTGACAAAACTAACAAAAACTTACCTCCCCCAGGAACTGTGAAAATTGCAGTGTCCACTTTTAAAACAGCTTATTGTGTTTTATGTAAAAAGTATACATGCTAATGTAATGATTCAAAGTTCCTTAAGTACTTACCTGCAATACCTTTCAAATGAGATATTACATGTAGAATTTGAACCTGTGGTTCTTAAAATAAACTAAGAAAAGATATTTTTCTATAACAAAACCTATTGGCTGGATTTGTCTCTGAGTGTGTGTTCCTCATTTATTGCCTGTGTGTATGTACAACAAATGCTTAACACTACTCCTTTGATAAGCCTACTGCTCGACCACACTACCACAAAATAGAGCATTAGTATTATCTCTTTTTGCCACTATCTTACCTCTAAGGGGAACCCTTGGACTCTGTGCATACTATTTCTTACTTTGAAATAGTGCATACAGAGCCAACTTCCTACACTTGCCATTCACAATTAGTTAGATCACACAGTGGTCAGTTTATTATATAAACAATGAGATTTGGTAATTCAGTTTAGAAAAGTATTCAAACCTGAGCTGTTCAAAACAAAGGCATATTCCAGATTACCAGCTGCTGTCCTGGACCAAGGGTGGGCCTATGCAGCTGAAGCCCAAGTTCGGCTGAACTCTACTTATAGAAAGCTCTCTCCTTTGCCCTGTCAGTTTAAGGTCAGATAACCCAGAGGCACTCTGTGCGCAGGCATGCAGAGAAACAATTATAACACTTCCCTTGCAGGAAAAATGGGTTTATTGCCCTGTCGGTTTAAGGTTAGATAATCCAGAGACACACTGGAGAGAAACAATTATACCACTTCCCCTGGAGGCAAAGTATGTTTATTTTTAATGTTCTCAGAGCAGTGATAAGAGTGGGTCTAGGAATTAGGTAACCTAGTGAGGAGAACCATAATAGAAATGTTTGTCACGTTCAGTCTCAAAGTAATCCTGATAATAGCAATCTGCTTTATATGTCTTTTGGTCATAGTACATGTTTTAAGTCATACAATGCTACAGTAAATGTTTTTAAACAAACATTGTGGCATTATTAGTAAAGATGCTTGAGTGTATCATTCTATGCACAAAAGGTGGGTTTCCTGAAAACACTCTGGGAGAGAGCTGTTTAATTTACCAGGAATCACTCTCCCCCCCCCCCCCCAACCCCTTGAAACAGGTCAAAGTGCAGGTCTACAGTAAACCAGAACCACCTTCCTCATACATAGCACACTGAGCCAAGTTCTTATGTTATAGGGTAAGGGAGTCTAAACCTGTAGACTTGGGGTATATCCCTAAGATATACAACACTTAAAAAAAATACTTAGATTAAATCTTTTAACTCAGGAACAAGAATACCTCAAACTGATTGATTTAAAATCTTTTTCTCTGAACAGTAATACACGATACGTGTACATTGTCCTGTAGTGTAGCCATTTTTTAATGTAGCTTTATGCGCGTTTGCTTAAAGTATTAGGCCTCTGTGCACTTTGTTCTAGATGCATTTTATTTAGCCTTGCACTGTTATTTTACAATAACTAGTTTCACGGTCTTGTTTTATTTTCTTCTATCACACTGTTTAGCTTACTTCAGCACTGAAGTTCTCAAACAATACATTCTTGCTCACTCTTTGCTTCAGTCAAGGATACAGTCTGGTACATTGCCAATAGACGTGGTAGAAGTTTAGTCTTTATGGTTCGTAGACAGTACACATTCTTACGCAGGAACATCAGAGTGTTAGTTCACATCAATAGTATAAAAACACTTTCTAGTCCCAGTACACGTAAGAGGGAGATTCCGACCAGGAACCCACAACTAGATGCTGACTGCCCTGTTGCAGATGCTGATCCAGATCACAGGCTTTTGCTCAGGTATGAGGGTTGATGTCCTCCCGGGGGAACCTGAAAGGCAGGCTTAGAGCTTAACATGCTGTGCTCATAATATAACTTAGAGAGAGAACGTAATCTAGTTGCACTATGATAGCATTATTCTTATGTTTCACTCTCCTCGTTACTATTTCAATCCTACTGTGTTGTATGGTTCTGGTTATTGCGGCTCATGCCTTGTTATCTAAAATGCAGTTGTTTTAATAAACCAATCTTTAAAACTCAAACTGCCTTTGTCATTTATGTACGAGATCACACTTTGTACAAGAGAACTGGTTGTGACCTGAGTGACCACGACTTCCCTGGGAAGCACTAAGATGTCATGCGCTCGGCTGCCCAATTGTCTCTTCCCTCTGGGAGAGATAAGGCACTGCTAGTTAGCCAGAGCACAACCCGGATTCGGGGTGATAAGGGTCCTTCGCCGTGGTCAGACTTAGTCCCCCACACTGTGAACGATCTTGCCACCCAATAATCCAGTAGTCTCATTAGGATAATGAGACCCTACTCGACAGTCCCATTTCTTAGTCCAAAGTTTCAAAAGGCATACAATTATTCCTCTCTATGACTAGCTTGTCATTTTGTAGGAAGAACTTACATTATAGGGTCTAGCCTGGTACAAAGGGATGCTTTTTAATTGTTTCTCATTAATGAAACAGGAAAGAATTGGTTGCTTGTTGTGCAAACGTTTGTCTAGGAAGGTTGTTTTCAGATCGACAAGTCTATCCTACTTCACTTTTCGGTAGCAAGGCATGTAAGAGTAGGTATAGGAGAGAAGTCAAAGAAATGGAATTAGCATGTTTCAGTTACAGAGGATGGTACCTTTGAGGTAGGACAATGAGGAATGCAAACAGATTGTAGGAGGCCAATTTTGTAAGCACAAAAAGTGACAAAGTTAAATGCAGAGAAGAAAGGTTAGGGAGGGGGAATTAAAGACCTTCTTAAATAGAGCAAAGCAACAGGGGTGTGGGGAAGAAGACTGTAAATATTTTTTTAGCAAACTGTAGAGCAGAGTCATAGTTTGTATTCGGAACAGAAAGCATAGATTGCCCAGAAGAGAGACCCTTCATCTATCAGGAGTTTGTTTCATAGCCAAAGCGTAGCACTTTTTGATACAGAGGACTATACACCTTCACAAGGTCCTCTTTTGTAATAACCTTCCCTTTCTTCGCTCCAGAAAATCCCTCAAGCAGTTGACCATCCATGCAGCTGATCTTTCATGCAATTGATGTAGAAGATCAAAGAACTTCAAGAGATGAGCCAAAGGCAGCTCTTCTTCGATGGGTGATGTGGAGCAAAAACATTGGCAGCACAATGGTTCCGCTGATGTGAAAAGGAGCCACAGCTTTGGGCAAGAAGGCTACTTGCATACGCTGCACCAATTTGTCTGTAAAAAATAAAAACTTTAAAAAAGGCCGTGAAGGGCAGATGATCCGCATATACCTGCAGATCACTCATACGGTGCGATGATGTGATCTCATTGAGGATCACAGTTTTGAGCATCTAGAGTCATAATGAGCAACTATGCATGGTCTCAAATAAGTGGTAAGCCTAAATTCAAGTTCTATTATGGCATAACAAATGACTACGAGGTGGTGGGGGCATACGAACCAAAACGTTTTTAGAGTGCTTCACAAATGGTAATTTGTATTGGGATGGTTGAACAGGTCAATATAAAAAGGAAGAAAAGAATGACAAATAAATTTTTACTGTGCCCACTGCAAGACCGTGCTAGGTTCATAAAAGAACATACAACAAAACATCAGAAAGTGTTGCTTGTAGAGGGCTGGCATGCCACACCACCAACCAATTTTCTCCCAGAGCACCATGAAGGGGCATCTGGCCGAGAGAATGACATCGACCACCTCGGACAGCAAACTGAAAGCTTTAATTGCTGCCTTTCAGTCTTTACATATAGAGGTGTAGGTGTAGGTGTGAATGTGAATCATGTGCAGGACCCTGTCATGATGCTGAGACAGCAGGTCCTCCTGAAGTGGTGGCCTAATCGGAGGGCCTTATTAGGAGCTCTGGGTATCATACTCTTTTGGCCCAGTGGGGGGGGGGCAATTAAGATGACTTGGACCTGGAGGAAGCAGTGGTATAGGAGTCCTGCATTCCATCCCAGACAGAATGTGTCACCTAGCAAATGCTTTGGAGGAAACTACAACGCGCAACAATGTTGACACTGGGTTTTCTGTGGTGGTGAACAGGTCCAGTCAAGGCGCATCCCATAGCTTGAAGACACACTGTGCTACTCCAGGATAAAGATGCCACATGGTCTGCTAGATGACGTCCGCTCAGTATGTCCATCCTTTCCGTGTCGATTGTGATTTCTTCACCTATATAGTTTCTTTTATTCCTTCTATTTTAGTTCCATCCCTTTGAAATACATAACTGCTTGTATTTTCTGAATAAAGAATTCTGCAGCAACACACACACCCTTTTAATCTACTTTTCAAGCATGTTATTCTTTCTTTTTATCTGGTGCACTAGGCCTCACTTTCACCCAGCGGACATTTATATTTTGAACTCTACATGCATTAGTTTCCTCCATTAGCTGGACAGTGACTGATCAAGCTGCTGGTCATTTTGCATGGCTATTATTTGGGCTCTTCCCACCTCTCTGGGGTTGAACGGCTATACGATTGTTTGCCTAACCAAGCCCCACTTTACCAACTTTTCATTCATCCTAGAGCAAGTTTTAGTACATTTATTTAAATTATTGGCGTATTAAGAGTGAGTAACCCACCACACTTCTTGGGTGACAACTACCTTGTGTGATACAATTTCTTATACATTGTTTTATGTCTTTCACAGAATTGCTAAGACATCACACTTCCCAGATTCCATTCATTTGCGAATCCTCATTTTAGCATTGTGAACCACCCTTTTGGCTCATTATTTCTCTCTAGATGATTTCTCGTTACTGAGGGTAATTATCTACTACTTTCCAAACCACTTGTTTTCTAGCCTCTACAAATGCGTCAGCTTCTCATTTTTATCCATTAATTTTATACATCGTTATCCCCCATTATTTAGATCCTGATAACACCTCGCCAATTGATAACAGAGGGAGAAATGTTTTCGGCAAGAAAACATTCAGTGTAGGTATTCGTATACCAACTGTTGGATTAAGCTGACAATTACTATATTTTGTTCTATCCAGGCCAACTACACTGACCACATTTGTTTTATTGTACATATGCAAATCTATTTATAACTACAATGCTATTTCTTTCTTCAGTTATTAGATGGGGATACTGACCACTTTCTTTGCACCATTTGACATATGTGATCTATTCATCTGTACAATTGAATAGGGTTTTGTGTGCATACTGACTAGTTTATTGATTTTATGTTTTACGTTAACTGTGCAAAGTAATCCATTTGCTTTTGACTACACATTTCAATACTGAATGGGTCCTTCGTAAATCATTATTCCTTGTACTTACTGTTCATCTGCTCTGGAAATCAGGGACCTTCCCACTAGGTGGTTGCCAGTCAGAAACATGTTCTGCACATCCAGCCACCTCAATCAATTATGTATTTGTAGAGCGCACTACTCACCCAAAGGGTCTCAAGGTGCTGAGGAATGTATCTTCAGAGATCAGTTGAAGTGCCAGGTCTTGAGGTCTTTCCTGAACTGAGGCAGCGATGGCGACTCTCTGAGGTGAGGAGGTAAGGTGTTCCAATCTTTCGCTGCCATGCATGAAAAATATCTTCCTCCAGCTGAGGAATTCTTTATGCAGGGTACATTGGAGAGCGGAGCGGTCTGGAAGGGGCATATCAGGTGATGCAGTGGTTGAGGTAGCTAGGTCTGCTGTTGTGGAAGGCTCTGTAGGAATGTATGAGGAGTTTAAAGATGATCCTCTTCTTGAAGGTGAGCCAGTGGAGGTTGTTCAGGTGTCTCAAGAGATAAAGAGCCTCCTCACACAGGATCCAGGACTCCACTCTGAAATGTTTGTTGCAGTACAACACACTGGTCATGCTGTCCTCGAGGATATGCCCCAGCCTCGCTTTAATGGAAGGCTTGTAGGGAACAACGGATCAACTGAAGCTCCAGAAGACTGTTGTGGAGCTAGCTCTTCGCCAGAGACTTCTGATCACTTCCTTTCTAGATGCCCCACTCCCCTACCAAGCAATAACAGATCCACTACAACTTTGAGTGGGGAGACAGAGTGGTCTGCCACAATTCAAGATGGTGCTTAGGAGCCACCATTGCAAGTCCTAAGCCATCTTCTTTGAGATTCAAATGTAGTGAACAGGAAGCCTGATGCTGGGCCCACTGGAATATGAAGTTCCACTGCCGTACCCAGGTTTACCACATGGGGTCTGAAAACAGGAGGAAAAGAGGAGCATTAGGACAGGAGACCAAGAAGCCTTAAAGCCATCTTCACTGCGATCCAAAGACTGATAGTGACTCATTGGGTCATATCCTGAACAATCTCAGACATATTACATTAGTGGGATGGCCCTGAACTCCACTATATCCAGGACTGTCCCAATAAATGGCATCCTCGTTCTTGGGTGCAAGTGGGACTACAACTTATTGATGGTAATACTAAACAATTTCAAGAGTTTGTCTGTCGTCTGAAGGTTATCTACAACTTATTGTAGTAAGCCCACCTACAGCAACCAGCCATAGAGGTACAGGAATATATGTATCCTGATCTCCTAAGATGCACAGAGGCCATAGCTATCACTTTTGGGAACACTCAAGGGGCCAAGGTAAGGGCAAAAGACAGTATGATGAACTGAAAGTGCTTCGACCACATAATGTCTGTGGGACTTCAGGACGAATATATAAAAAATTACATCCTGCAAGTCCAGGGGCACCAACCAAACTTCGGGATCTACAGCCAATAGGATGGGAGCTAAACTGAGCATTCTGGATTTGTCCTACCTCAAAAAAGGCATTCAATGGGCAGCGGTCCATTATAGGCCTGAGGTCTCTTATTGTTCTACAGAACAAGGAAGCAGTGCGACTAGCACACTTCTCTCCTTTCCTAGTCCAGCACCCACTTGATGGCGCCCTTGATCAATAAAAGGTTGACTTCCTGCAGCTTTGGTGTGAGAGGGGGAAGACATGTGGGTAGGAGATGAAGTGTAGGGCATAGTAAATTTAAATGATCTGCAAGACCCACTTATCTGATGTGATGGCTCTCCATCAGTGCAGGAAACACCAAATCTGGCCTGGTAGATATGGGTCTGTGATGACTAATTAAAGTGGGCAAATAACTGCTGCAGCAGGGAAGAAATAATTAACGGATTTCAATCCATTCTGATGCGAACGGTTTCATCTGGCATCATGCTCTCTGCCTCAAAAGGGCTTGGACTTTTGCTGTAGCACAGGTTGGGATGTGGAACAGCCTCAGCTTCCTACACTGATGTAGACATTGTGGGGCTTGGATGATCAGAAACAATATATATATATATATATATATATATATATATATGGAAATCTTGTGAGTGATTAGGACGCTCTGGACTTCAGCTTGGATGTCTGAGTTTGTGGAGGAGGGTAGCTGGAGTTTGATGCCAACCTTTTGTGAAGGAGAGAAACACCTCTTACTGCATTTCAACTGTGTTAATTCCTTTCAAAGCTCTACAAGTGAAACAGTGTCATTATTTGCTGCCTTGGTAAGGCTGAAGAAGTTGGTTTCACTGGCATGGTCACCCCTTAATTTCTTCAAAGTTCCACTATAAGAATCATTTGTAAAAATTGTATATGTCATATTGATTGCCCTGTACACAGTGGACGTCATCTTTTCTAGGAAACATCTAATGGCACCTACAACACTCTTGTCCAGTTCCTCACTGGGCCTTCTGTTTTCAGTGAACTGCAATTTGGAGTTAAAAATATCTTAAATCTTCCACTGACATCTTTGCACAGACCCTGCAAGGCCATGTATCACTGAGGCAAGGACACATACTAACTTGATGATGGGTACTTTGAAGGGGATAAGACTGCGGCCACTCTATGAGGAAAACAAACAAACTGTGTGGCTATTAGTGATAGAGAGATTGAGAGAGACAGTCTAGTCAAATCTGTGGCCGGGAGCACCTGCTGCAAGCAGGATGTGTTGTGTCAGAAGCTCTTGAAAAACTAATCTGATAGCATTGTTATAGTGGACAACACACCAAAAGCTTATATAGACCTCGAAACTTCAAAATCATAAAATAGGCAGCGCGCGCCCAGAAGTCAGTATATTGTTTGATGGCAATTTATTGGAATGTTGAACAATTAAGAAGCTGAATTACTCTGGCCTAGAAATGTTTTGGGGCAAAGATTGTGAAATCCACCCTCCCCACTCCCCTGCCCTCTAGACCGTTCTACCTTTTCTTGTGATGCAATGGCTTAAGGGGACAAGTTCATCTAGATTACCTCAGTTGTCACTGGAGAGCCAAATTCCATTGAAGCTTAGGTTTTCAGTGCAGTTGTGGTAATGTAGAAGTGTTGCAATGTTGCAGGCTGATCTTGCATTATTGAGGACCTCCTTGAGAGTGTGTTGAGGTAGATTCAGTGTGGTCGAGATTGGTCTGTGACCAGCCTTATGGATGTCATAGCAGCTAGGTGAATGTGAGGGAAAGGATGATAGTCCATAATAACTGACATGGTTGAAAAACGTAATGGTATTCAGATTGATGTGGTAGTCGTTTACGGGCTAACAAACGTGACTGTTGTTAACTAACTAGATCTTGAAAGACTGAAGTAATTGAAGGTGATCTCCGCAGTCACTGGGCCATAGATGAGTTCCTACTTGTCCCAAGCTTTGGCACTTCTTAACTGAAATGTTTGCCAACTAACTTTGCAGCTTTATAGTGAGAAGCATCAAGAAAATAAGACTTTGTATCCAAAACGCAGTGACCTATCAAGCAAACGAAATAAGAAACATGCCTGATCAATCAGCAGTTGTGATTGAGGGAATGTGTAGCATCGCAGTCACCAAAGCGGTTACTGAGGTGTGTGCAATGTTGCCTAGCATATGAAATGTATTTAGGAAATTTCTATAATGCACCATGTTGCTTAAGGTGCCTGGCAGATGGCTAATTCAAGATGAGAAAGGCTAGTCAAACTCCCAGGAGAAAATCAAGGTCTTCAAATGTTTCCTGAAAGGGAAAAGGTGAGAGATTTCCAAGATGTTGAGAAATAGGACTCTCACTGGAAATCTGTTTCCACTTAAGAATAAATATTACAAAAGAGATGAGAAATAAAAAGGAACCTTGTTGTACACAGCTTTATGGACCAATGTTAGAGTCATGGATTGGCATAGCCCTAAGAAACGGATCCAGGTGAAGGACTTAGGGCCAGATGTAGCGAAGGTTTTTACCCATTCTGTGTCTATGGGAAAAAGTGTTCGTACATATGGCCCTAATTGCCTGGCAAGTGATGTTTACAACACTCTGGAGTTTTCTTACAAGGGGTTGAACGCCAATTCTGTAAAAAAGGGGTTGCTGCAATGACACTTTGATGAACTGAGTACTTGGGTACAGTCAGAGGATTTACACCAGAGAAATATTGTTTAAGGCTGTAAAAGCTTTAGGCTACAAGGCTACTATATGCATGTGTTATATCAAATGACAATAAATTTGCATAGATAAGCGAATGCAGAATTAAGAATAGTATATATGTATGTAAACTGTGATGTAGTGGTTAGGTCGATGTAGTAGATTCAGTATTATTGTAGTTTGACATTATTGTCCTTGATATAGTAATAGACCATCAGATGTTTATTTTGTGAAATATTCAAGTCGATTGCAGCAGTGATGTAATCCTTAAGAGAAAGTGATATCAAAGTCTTTTGGATCTCCAGTGAGAGAAGGGTGATGATTAAGGTTGAGAGAATATGTGTACATAATTTTCATTTTAAAAGTGATCTAGGAAAGATTATCATCAGTAACCTTATCTTGAGAGCATTGTGGCAGAATTAATTTTCATTCAGTTGTTAATCTCAGCATGGACTGAAGAGTGGTTGCAATGTGTAGAAGGTGGTTAGAAGTGGCAGATGAAAACCTTGGTATGTTTGGCATTGATTTGGAAGTCAAATGTGGAGGCTCAAAGATAATTTTCCAAAGAGTGCATTTAGGCATTGACCAGTGCCCAAGGGAAACAGAGCCCTGGAGTACGCCCCAGTGGATTTGTGCTACAGGAGCTTGGAAGTTGCACTGGCTCGTTTGCTGCAGTTGTGTTAAATAAACAAATAAAATCGTTGTTTAGTATTTGAAGGGGGTCCAACAGACGGCACACTTTGAAGCAAAATCATGTGATCCTGGATATTAAAAACAACAGGAAGATTGATGAGGAGGGCATTGCTAGTTGGCAACATAAGTTGTAGGAGGTGATCCAAGAAAGCTACCATAGCAGTTTCCATTCAGCCTAAGGATCCAAACTATGACTTAATGAGTCAACAATTGAATCATGAACAAACATTTTTATAAAACAGGATCATGGCTTCCAGAATTTAAACTAGACAGGGGAGGAACACTATTGGTCATATGTTGACCCCAACACAAGGTCACATGAGTGTTTCTTTGTTCTAGAAACTCAGATTCCTTAGAGATGTAATGGCTGGACTTAGAACAGTTATGCTTGATAAGTTAAGGTTAGCAGCAGGGTTCAGTTTGAGGGTAAAGCAGCAATATTACTGTCATGTAACACTAAGATATGAAAGGTAAGTAAGAAAAGAAAGAAACAAATAAGGTAGATTGGTGGATTTTTCTGTAACGGCAATGCTGTCACTCCCAGTCGATATCTAATCAAGTTTGGAAGATTTAATTTTTGAAACCACAGTGCACGTTATCAAGCTTCTGATAATGGGGTTATACAAACTATCAACTACAAAAGGCATACCAATAATATACAAAATTAAGAGAAGAACCCTACTTGAAAACCCTGACGGATATAATTTGAGGATAAAATAAGATTCATTACAATCTTATCCGTAGCACATAGACATAACCTCATTAGACTTGCCAGTTTCTAACTTCAAATAATGCACTACACAACTTCCTGGCAAAACAGTAACAAAAATCAAGAAATCATAAATAGGAACGCTATCCATCTGAGATGAACATTTCTAAACATAATAATTCACAAACCACATTGTGGGGTACCGCAAGCAGCTGGTTTCTTCAAAAGTCCAAACTGTAGTAAGAACAATGTTATTACTAAATAAATAAAAAAACTTCAATTACCAGGTCAATACCACATTCACCATGAAAGCCTTTATAAACTGTAAAAGTAATTCATTACATGGTCTATGTGGTAAACTGTCATGCCATTTGACATATTTGGGCAGCGCCAGGAAACACTTCACAATACAATAAGAAAGCATTTTGATTTCAGGCTTGAAAACTGTACACAGGCCTAAATTAGGACTGAGAATTATCAACACAATTGGAGGCACAAGATGTTTTATTCATTTTTTTGACCGGAATTGTATTTTAAATGTGGTTCTTGTAATGAACAAATTAAAGTCTGCTCATAACAGAAACCTACTTCATATACCTTTGCAAAACATTTTTAAAATTCCTTTCGAGAACTGCAGCTTCTCTTGAGTCTGAATTGACAGTCTTATTACTGGATTTGAACATCATAAAGGTTTCTTAAAAAAAAGTCTATTTTGCATTTTTTGTCTGCAAATCAGAAATCACTTTACTCAATCATTTTTTTTTGTTATGATTTGGGCTTTAACCGCACAGTGGATATGGTCTATGGTGCCAGGCTAAACAAGTCCTAAATCCTGGTATATATGACTGTTTACAATCTGTGGTGGAAGTGTCACCAAAAAAAGTTTAAAATTCACTACTATAGCCCTGTTCTATTGTTGGGTTCTCCTCATGGAATTCTGACTTTGGTTTCAAATGTATCACTATGCAAGGGCATTTTGGCTTACAAGAGCTTATCTGCTCATCAAGAGACTAATGGTTCACATGTAGTTTTTATCCCTTCCTGTGCTCACTTTCAGCGAGTCTCCCTACACCTCCAGAAAAACAATGAAGTGAAGGTGCAAGGGTGTAACATGGCATCATCTGATTGGCCAGAGGGGTCTCTACAAGGAGTAACTGTAGGAGAAGTACCTGCTGCCAGCGCCACAAAAGGTGAAAACTAAAATGGTAATAAAATGAATTTATTACCATTTTATTTTCCCTTCCCCCAAGCTTGGTCAATATTTGGGGGTTGGGCCACTGATGCGGACTGGCAGCAGGGGAGTGGTGCTCGCTCCACCAGTTTATAGTGCTTATGTCACTTCAGCAGGCTGTTTTGCAAAGGCCAAACTGACATGCACAGTGTAAACCTCTCTACCCAGCTGTCTAAGACAGATAAGTGGAGAGCAGACACAAGTCCCCAGTGCCTGCAGGAGCGGCAGCTGACTCCAGCCAATCCTGGTGCTGCTCTCATGCTGCTAACATTATCAGATTGGTGTGGAGAACTGATGCAGCCTGCAGACCAGACCCATGCTGAGGGACTGAAGCAGAAGGACCGGAGGCAAGCCTGCGCATGCAGTGGGTGATTACCTTTTTATTATTCTTAACCCACTGATTTGCTGTAAGACTCCCACTGTCTTCCGCCTCAATGCCAGAGTTTTCCGTTGTGGTTCATTAGAAACTCTGTTTATAATAAGCCATAACTGATAGCTTTGGCGTTGGCCAGGCATTGCTTGTCAGTGGTTGCCCCCCACCAAATTTTTAGGGTGCCTGCCACCACTGCTACCCATTTACACATATAATCAACCAACAGAATCACAATATGTTCTTTAGTGGGTAGAAGATGAAATGGACCAGCAAAACCCAGTTTCTTCCATAGTTCTGTTGGGATGTCGACATGAGATAATGGAGCTTCTGGTGTGATTTTGCTCCGATCACTTCTGGCACATGAATCACAATCTCTGGAGGCACTTTTCACTTGACAATCCATTCCAGGCTACCAGTTTTCTGACACTGAACACAAGGAGCAGAGTGTTCTTCTTCAAAATGATCTTGGGTTAAAAATTCTTAAGAAGACCCAGTTTGTCACTAAACACATTAGGAAACTTAATCAAAACAGCATTGGGATTCAGCATAATTCGCATGTCTCGCTGAAGAAATTATCTAGACGTTTTGCAATATACTCCTTCTCAACTGTTCTTGAATGTAAACTTCTTAACAGCATAAACTAGAACATCTATTTTGAATCCCTGACAGCCCCAGGATTTATTTAAGGGGGAAACAGTGCTATCTGATCCTCACCAAATTATTTTTCTCAAAATCTTACCTCTTACCATAGTAAACGGTGAACCTGAATATGCTAACATCCCTATTATCCTGTTTAATATGACACTCTGGCATTTTCAGAGGACCCACATCCACTTCATTTGGGTCAGGATTGATGGTTAATACCATTTTACTCAAATCATAACGAACTATGTCTGTCTGAGATTGGTTCACATCACCTTTGCATACTCGGGCATAGTGACCCTTTTAACCACATTTCCTACACACTGATTTCCTGGTATAACATTGTGCACTGTTCGCTGAGTGACTTGGATTACTACAACAATAGCACTTCCTTTTATTATTCTTACTGTCCTTGTTGGCACTACCTTGTTTAGAAGTTGCATTGTAAAGAAGTGCTCTGAAATCCCTGCACGTGGGTGGAACTAATAGGTGCTTATAACTATCAATAGAGATCCCCTGATAGAGAATCATAGCTACAGTGAGGAGCAGCCTACTTTGAAGACATAGTCAGTACCCTATGGTCTCCGCAGAAAAACACCATCACAAATTCTTTCTGGAACAGAGTGCAGTGATGTTAGCCCTTAAGTATTCCTGTCTCACATATGTGGAGCACAGGTTAAGACATCACCACAACCATGTTTTACTTGAAAAGCAAGGATAAGTGGGATCCAAAGAGCTTTGTGACAAAAATGATAGAGCTCTAGGATTTGGCCTGAAAGAAATTAGTTTATGAGAAATTCATCAGGCAGGGAAAAATAATATGACAGCAGATCTTCACAGCAGGTAGTCCTCTGCACATCACAAGCAAGAACTCCTGCAAGATCAGATATGTTAGATCTAGAGTATTCCAGAGTTTTATGTCTTCGCACTACAAGTAAACAGGAAAGCTCATCTATTTCACTCACACGGGTTTTCTCAAATTCCTCAGAAAATGCCTTCTCCCTGCAAATGAAATTTAATCTTCAGTATGCTTTTTCCACCAGTTTCTTTACTGCTAAAAGCAAAAACTTTGATCGCACAGGTCACGTGTCTTCTTATTTGCCCTAGGTTGCACCAGCAACATCCAGATGAGCTGAACACCCTGTAGTACTTACTGGGGATTGACAATTTGTAGTTACAAACCACTGATTTCTGAACTTTAAACCTACATGACAGGAATTTGACAGGACTGTCTTATTGGCTTTTTTCTTCTTCTACAGAGATGTATGCATCACAAGCACATTCCGTAGGACGGTCTCTTGCACTGGATGTGGATGTCAATATTAACCAATAAAATATAACAGCTATTTTCTTTAGTTTTTGCTAAATGTATAATGTCCAGGATCTTAAGAAATAATGAGTGCAATGGATTTCCAATGCAGTCCAATTTTTGCCCTGAAGTAGCGGATGTCCCATTTTTAGGTTGAGTGCGCAAGCACTTTGACCGGTTATAATTATTGTGGGCTTTTAACCACACCCGCTGCACGCGCATTATGTTCAATCGTTTGTTGGCTTGCCTTTCAACAATCACTTGTTATCATTGGTAAATGCTTTACGGTTGTCCCTCCTTGGGGTACTTTTGTTACCGCATTGCAGACTGCTCCTGTTACATGGATAATTGCACGAATAGCAATAAGTTTGACTGTGAGCGAACTTCTTTTTCCTTGTGTCTCTCCTTCGTGCTGATGGTGCTTTGAACCGGCTCGCTTATGTCAACAGTTTTACTTTTAATTTCAATTTATGTGGCAAGAAAAGTCCTGTTAGCAATTTACAACACTAATAGCTCTAACTCGAGCAAATGCGAGACCCATTGCATTGCAAATGCTTGTTTTAGTCTAATTTTGGCCACCTCAGACAGCAATTTCAGTTGCTGATAAAGGCCAGTGATGCTGTGGCAAAGAATCCCAGATATGATCACTTTTTAGTTGTAACAACACTCTAACAGCCTTTTACATGGGGACAAGAAAGCATTACAAAACTCATTAGTCTGGAGTTCTTTTAAGTTATAAAAGAGATGTGGTTTGGAGAGGGAATACCCACCTTAATCCATCCATGTGTGTTAAAATAGGTCATGTAATACAAGACCCTTGGGATATAGAGAAGGGTACAAGGCAGGGTTGCCCGCTCTTGGATGCTTTTTGCATTAGCAATTGAGCCACTAGTTGGTGATATTCAGAGAGTGGAAATGGAGTGAGGAGAGGAGCCAATAAGCTCTCTCCATGCCATATCATATGCAAATAAACATCCTTAAATATTTAGGATTTGTCCTTGAGTCCTGGACCCACACATGGAAAAATTGGAAGATTTTGGCATAATGTCCAAACTCTGAGTTAATAGGTAAATCTTGCCTAATCCCACTCCACCACTATTATGCTTTGTCCCCAAATGAGCTACCAATGACGGTTTTAAGATAGGAGGCCGCAATGGAAGGTTCAGATTCATCACAATTTTTGGCACATGCTGCCTCTCTTTTTATTGGGCTGAATAACTTTGTCTAAAATAATTGTATTCTCTGGACTGTTGTATATCTTAGTTAACACATCATTAGCTATACATAGAAAGATGTTTAAAAACTTTAATACTCCTGCTGACTAATTTGATATGAGAAACTGAAAGGCTCAGAGTGGTCCTCCCTATGCTAACTACCACCAATTGGGAACTGGAGAAAATTTTGAAGCCTACTTTCGGGCTGCTCACTTCCGATGGGTAACACAATGGACTGACCTAGCTACATCAAATGAGACTCACTAAATCTCCAAAATGCTTGGTAAAACTATGATAGCGAATACACTGTTCACAGAAGTGAAAACTGTTGATTCACACACAACATTGCTGAGCACTGCAAAGCACACTGTGCCTCAGGAAAACTAGGCCCACAACAGCAGTGTGGATCCTATCTAATTTGGAATATTGTGGGGGCACTAATATAGACAAAATATACAGGGAAATTTTCAAAAAGGAAGTAAGAATATATTATCTATTCCTAACTCCATATATATGTACATTGAAGATATGTGTGTCTTCAAGCTACTTAGACATGAAGTCAAGAATAGTAAATCTATAATCCCCTATTTGCACTTACCTTTTAATATTTTGTCACTCAATATTTTGTCTATGAACGTAGCATGCCAAAATGGCATATGCATCATCTGTAACATTGTGGTGTTTCCCCTCCTACCACAAGATAAAAAAACAGGCAGTGTCTCAATAATGGAAAAGTTGGGATTATGCAGCATTAGAGATTGTTATGAAAGTGATAGGCTACAGACCTTTGTGATATTAGACATCCATATAGTATACCAGCTGGTCAATTTTTAGAGCACAGATCCCTGATTAGGACAGCAAAGTTGAAATGGTACTATGACATGGTGGCACTCCCCCCCACCCCCTCGAAGCCCCTACCCAAAGTAGCATGCTAGATTTACTACTGAGAATGGAAATATGTGAACAAGTTACTTCTCTTTGAAAATGTTTCTGTTGGATGTCCATATACCTGCACACTCCTCACCTCTTAAATCTATATATAGAAAAGCTGGAATAGCTCTTCTGTGGCAGTTGGTGGTGCCACAGATCAGATTCAACTATGGAACCAAACTCCAAGCAAGATACCACAAAGCTGTATCTGAAACAACTCCAGCACACCAACATCAATTTTTCATCTTGTTGTCCATGCTGTCATAGATGGCATGAAGGTCAACGAAAAGGAAACAATTTCTCAGTACAAGTGCGTATTTCAGACCTTCTTAAAAATTGCACGCCCATTCTGTAGAATCTGTGGTGGGCAGGTTAAATGAGGAATCTTCAGGTAGAACATGTACTGACAAGGAATCTGGCCTTCTGATAGATACTCTACCTCCAGATTCTTCATCGCTTTAATCAATGCTGAAGCAGTACCTCTCAGGAGAAGAGTCAGAGAAGGTTGTTAAACCAAGATGTCTGGAAACATAGATTGTTAAAACTGCTGTCTCTGCGGACTTTGGAGTTGAGAAAGTACTGCTGGTGGAAACAGGGACCAATGTCTAGTTTAATGCTAGGCAAATATCCAAGAAGCAACACCCTGAGACAAAGGCGAAAAATTGTCCTGCACACTAGCGAAGGTATAGCAGATATTGATGCGCAGAATGACGCAGCAGGAAGTCGTTTACTTCTGAATTGCCCTACCTTTCCTAGGGTCAGAATAGCCAAGTAAAAGTTGGATATCAACCTGAAACTTGTTGGCTCGGTCAATATAAAATATGAGAACCCTGCAAGGATCCAGAAGATGCAGTTTTTCCTCAACCTTGGTGGGATGTGGAGGTGGTTAGAAAGTGGTCAAGTTGATCTACCTGCCACATGAAATGACATGACACCTTTCGGAAGGAAAGATGCCCAGCTTACCTGTAAAAAAATAAAATAAAGTGAAAGGAGGCCACTCACAAACATAACATGGTTGGTCAAAGTAATGGCAATCAGAAAAACAGTGTTCAAAATAAATAACCTAAGGGAGAAATGTACGTTAGTGTGAAAGGTGAACCTATCAGAAAAGTGGACACTAAATTAAAGACTGTTCCATGACAAACTGGGAGAAAGAAAGGGGTCAACCTTTCAAAAAGCAGGTAATAGGAGACAGCTGATGCGATAAACGAGAAAACCTGAAAGGGGCAACAAATAACTTATCAGTGCCCATGACAAAGCCTTACTAAGCTAGGGACAGTGTAAAGTGCAACACAGACAAATGTTCTGAGAGTATCAAGTCGTTCCTTGGTGCACAAGGAAGAAAGCCCGGCTAACATTCTACTTTGAAAGAAGGCGAGTTGACAAGATGATACCTCCCACCTCAACAGGCAAGTCAAAAGAAGTGAAGTTCCCCTCTCAATCCCCAGCCAATGAGGTGGAGGTCATGAACATACAGGCTCGACTGGAAGTACCACATCATAAGAAAAGGAAGGGGATAATATTGGACTAGGCTGAGGTGATCAGAGTACCACACCATCCATACCAAAACCTGTGCAATCAAGATCACCTGTGCATGGCATTACAAACAAGTTACTTATCTAGTGGATACTCTTTTGAATTCGAGATTCCTTACTTTGTGAATACCTCTAGGCACCAGACTGCATCCGGAGATTTTTTCAGCAATTTCGTCATGCACTCGAGGGAGGTGTTGTGCAGCTCAATATCGACTTTGTCCAGCCTCTAAAGCGACACTGGAATTGCATACAATTGCCAACTATACAGTCTGGTGTCAGTTGTTTTAAGAGATCTGTCCACGCCATTGGACATGGAGCCACTGGCTGATCAGATATAACAGTGTACAAAATTGAGACCATTTTAAGATGGAGAAAAGTCCATCCCACAGAACAGGGATGTAGGAGGGTCAACAAGAAAACAAGGTTACCACTATAAAGAGCATTACCAAAGGTAAGTAAAAGTAAAGAGCCATACAAGTGGTTGACTACCACGGAAAAGCCCTGATGTCTCAGTGAGATCTAGAGAGCCTCCTGACACAGGACCCCACTCTGCCCTGCTTGATGCAATGTCACATGGCTATGATGTTGTCTGTGAGAGCTTGAAGCAGCCTTCCTGTAATGGACAGGAGCAGCCTTTAGTGCCAAGTGATTGATATGGAGCTGGATATCCACGGGTGACTAGTCCTCTGACCTTCTAACCCAAATAACCTTCTCAACCCAGCAACAATGCATCAGACATGATCTTGAACTCTGGACGGGGTAGATAGAGGGGTCTTATTTGCTTACTGCCCATCATGCCAGCTAGCATGTAGGACAGTAATTAAGGACCTTCACCTCTGTCTGACTTGGGCACGTTTTTGTACAGTGCCCCCCAACTGTGGTTCAGGGATACTTTATGCCAGTTTCCACAGTTTACCTCTAGTTGTTCATTGGCCTGCCTTTACTCAGTTTGCCTTCTGCAGTCCAGTGGAGAAGTGCTCTTCTGATGGTGAGTCCTATCCATTTTCATCTTGTTCTCATAATGATGGTGTCCATGCTCTCTTGCTTGCATTTGGTGGTCGGAAAATGCAATTCTTCTCAGGTTAGTAGTGTGGAAGGCATAAAGTTTGGTGATATCACTCTTTGTCATCCAACTGCATTCTGATCTATACCAGAGTGTGGACAGCACTCCGCTCTGGTAAATCCTCAGTTTGGTAGTGCTGCACTATGCCATAGACTTTCAGTATACTCAAGAAGCTATTGAAGTGGATACTGTCAAAGGTTTTATCAAAATCAATTAACTTGATGTATGGTTGTCTCTGCCACTCTGAGCACTGCTTTATGATGTGGCACAAATTAAGGATCTGATCAACACACACTGCCCTTGCGGAACCTAGCATGTTCTTTTCTTAACTGTTTGTCCACGGCCCTAGAAATGCACTGTATAATGTTTTTTGCCAGGAGTTTATTTGGAATTGACACAAAGGTGATTCCATGCCAGACGTTACAGTTGATAAATGCTCCCTTCTTTGGAATCTTGATGATGATGTCTTAGTGCCAGTCATCCAGTACTTTTTCCCTCCCAAATCTATGTAAACAGTGGTTGGAGGATCATGGGTTATGTTTCACGATCTGCCTTGAACATATTTGCATTCAGCTAGTCCTGACCACAAGATTTTCCGTTCTTAAAAGATCGGATGGCAGTGGTGATTTTTCCTTTCTGTGGAGGGGCGGTGTTCACATCCAAGTCCGTCGCTGCTGCTTCTTGGATGTCTGTTTCGCTGGTTGGTACTGGTCTGGTTAAGTGCTTGTCACAGCATGCTTTCTGCTTATTTATCTTTTGTGAGTAGTCTGCCTTGCTTGTCCATGATAGAGGTGTTGTATGTTACACAACATTTACCACTGACTACCCTTGTGATATTGGGGACCTTCCCCCATTATCCCCTACTTGGCTGTCAAGGTTAATCATGTATGTCCACTTGTCTGCTCTTGTCGTTCTTTTGACTGCTCTGTTTGCTTCTATGTACTTCTGTTTGTACATCTATAGTCTCTCAGATTGGCCTCCTTGAGTTTTTTTTACTGCCCTCCTGTCTTCAAAAGCTTGCAGTATGTCTTTTCTTAAAAGAGATGGGTCTGGCATCTGTCTAATTGCAGTCAAGCAACCACCACTGTATACCTTTTGCAGTCTCCTGAACCTGGATGAAATCTGACAGATTCTCTTAGTGTTTAGCCCACTTTAAATCCCACTACAGAGCTTGCATGTGCCATCTGGAGTGTTCCACAAGCAGGAAGCGGAAAATCTCTGATGAATGTGAGCCTCCAAGAAGGAGTCGGTGTGATTTTGGCATGTTGATCGAGAATCTCAAACATATGATAAAGGTCACAGTCATTTGGAGGTGTTCTATGACAGCGGCGAGGCGTTGAGGTATGGAAAGACTGGTATTCCCAGTCCCAAAAGATGTGCTTCGACCACACCATCCCTTTCATGAACACCCAAGAGGCACTGGTGAGGTCAAAGGGGACAATGGAAAACTGAAAAATGCTCTCGATCCCACCCTGAACCACAGATAACACCTGTGGGACTACAGGATGGGGGTATGAAAATGTCTAAATATCGAAAATACCACCATTCAAGTCACATGGATCCCTGCCAAATAGAACTTGGGCCAGCAGGACCATCCTGAATTTGTCCTTCCTGAGAAGGAAGTTGTGATGATAAAGATCTAAACTAGATCCACGGCCTCCAGACCTTCTCTGGCACCCGGATGTAACCGAAATAGCACCAAGGCCCTCATTTCTGCTGCTGGAACCCCCTCCTTTGCTCCTTTAGCCAAAACCTTCCTGCTTGAGGATGGACTAACGGTCTCCTGAAAGATGGCCTGGAAAATGAGTAATTTGTGGTGGTTGATTTGACCAGGAACAGTAAGGTGTATCCTCACCTGACAATCTGGATCACCCACTGATCTGATGTGATGCTCAGTCACAATTAGAGAAACGGTTGTAGGCTGCCTCCCACAGGGTGGGAATGGGCCAAGAGGGTCACTGTAAAGCAGTTCTCTGGCTGTGAGGAGGGGGAAAGAGCAGGGGGTGATTGTGCAGTCTGAGGACTTGGACGCAGTCAGCTTGATCTCAAACCGCGGCCTCAAAAGGACTGGGGGCTCTGTTATTCTGTGGCTGGCCCTCATGTTGTCGGTGTTAGAAACCTCTGCCGAAGCCTAGAAAAAGATGGAACTGTGGGGGATACTGCTGCATGGAAGCAGAAAGGCGGAGACAGCATGCTGTTGCTCTTATTTGTTTTAAAGTGCTCTCGTGCTGAGACTGCTTTTTTGACAACCAGATGATTCCTGTTGAATGGCATGCCCACCAGGGACGCCTGGACTTCATCTACAAAACCTGTGGGTCTCATACAGGCACGGAGCCAAACCACCCGGCTGTTATTAACTGCTCTGTCCAAGCAGCTGGTAGTGTCCAGTCCTCATCAGATGAGTTTGGCCGCATCCTACCCATCCTGGATAATTTGCACCAGGTCAGCTCTATTTTCCTCCGGGGCAGTTGACAAAGTCTCACTAACCATGCCGCACAATGTCTGCAAATAGCGTCCAAAGAGACAGCGGACACTGACTGATCTAAGGCTATGCTTGCGAATATCTTTATCCTGAAAGCCCCCATACTTTTTTGACTCCATTTCTGGAGGTTTAGCAGGGAATGAATTTGGCTGAAGTTTGCTGGTGGATACTTGGACAACCAAGATTTCCAGAGCAGGACGTGACATCAGGAAGATTGGGTCTCCAGGAGCAGGTCTATGCCCCCAGGCCACTTATATATTTACAAGCAGGCAAAAACATGGTTTGGCCCTTGTACCATTTATTGTGTCTGACAAAACTTCATTGAACACCAAGAGGGGTTAGGAAGAAGTCTGCCCAGGTTGTAGGACTTCTGTGGGTATATTTGTTTTAACTTCCACAGAATGCAATCAAAAGATCACGGACTTCCAAGTTGAATGACTATTGCAAAAGAGTCACACACTTCAGTAGAGAGGGCAGGTGGTGTCTGGGGAACTATCTAGCCCACTGGCCTCCTAAGGGACCATATAAAAAAGTGTCATCATTGTAAAACTGATGTTCATCCATGTAATTAGGACAATGTTGAGTATGGTCTGAAGCCGAGCCAAAGAGATTCTGAATAGATTGTATATTTGGGTGTAATGTTGAAATTCTGTCTGTGTCTGAGAGGGGATGAGCTACTGGGTGAAGCAAAGTTGGGGAGGATGTGAATTTTGGCAAGTTTGTGTTGGACTCAGTTCTGAGTCTGACAGCACAATGTGTTCTTTCTCTGGCATTGACAGCATGAGAGTTGGCGTCCACATGGGGGAACTGGTGTGGATTGTGGTGCCAATACGATCCATGGGGCCTGAAGGCACAGCAGAGGGAGTCGTAATGTGCCAAAGATGTACCATTTGGCCTCCCTGAATGTGTCAATTTTATGCAGAATTATTGCTCAACGTAGAAATTCAGGTCCTTCTGGGACAAGCTGGGGAATCGAGTTTTCACCAGGAGTTCGTGACCAAGAAAGAGTGTTACCTGAGCATCTGCAAGGCTTCTCAGAATGTCAATTCAACTTCCTATGTTTATTTTTGGACTTTAATTTATCTGAAGATTTGAAGTGGGAAAATGATTGTTTGTAGGACTGAGCTAGAAAGCGGGAGAGGTTTGGTATCCTTGACTGTGAACATGAGCTGCATTTTCTTGCTTTCAGAGTATGTTCTGCAATGTAGAGCTTGGTTTTGTATTCCCGGAGCGCCTGTGAATGAATCCTGCAATGGTTCATGCAAGACTTGGGGCCTTACGAGGACCTGAGATACCAGAGACTTACCTCATGAGGGTTCAGTCACAGATATTTGCCACGTTTAAACCCTGTTATTTTAGATGGCTACATGTCTCTGGCACACTGTTGAAAATTTGAAGAATTCTTTTGCCCTCCTAAGACGAAAGAGTGAAAGAACAAGCTCCGGATGTGCATTTAAAGGCTCAGAAAGAAAGGAACTCACATCAGTGCGCATGGGTGGCAATTTGTGGCTCTGGTGTCAATTCCATGGCAGGACAAAGTAGCAAAGCAGCATGCCACTATCTACCGGCATGTACTGCTGAAAAAACTCTCCAGGTTCAACCTACCTAGAGGTATTCACAAAGTGAGGAATCTGTGGTTATACGTTTAGGAACTAGATCTGCATTGGTTGTATGCTTACCAAAACAGACCTCAAAGCTACGTTAAGGACAGACTTGAGAAACACCACTGCTGACTGGAAGGCATCCTCCTCAAATGGGATGTATGCGGAGTTGCGAAAGAATCCCTCTTGTGGTGCCTAATATGTTCATCGTTGGACAACTCGTTGTCATAGGTCACCTGCTATGAACGTTTACCTGTAGAGAGCGAACCTGATCCAGACAAGTGATGGGCTAGCACCAAATAATTACTTCGCCTTATGCTCCTCAATGGCTTGGCGTAGTCTGCATTTCTCACAGGACCAGGAATTGTGTTTGGGCTCCAAGCATCAGAGAAAGATGCTGAGGTTGTAGAAATTTGAGATCAACATCCGTTTACTGTAGGAATAGCACTTCTGGCTTCCACCCTGAAATGTTCAGTACAGACACCATACAGCATAATGCAAACAAAATTCAGAAGGAAAATGTTTTGAGGAGATGTGTGTCCTAGGGTGCAGAAAAAAATAACTATCAGAGCAATTGGGTGGCACCATATACTGTTCAGTGATGTTAAGTCTGGGGTTAGTCCTTGGTGCCACCTTTCAGCTCGGAGAACTACTTCAACTTTTCTGGATCCTGACTGGTTCCTGTAGGGGACTTATGAGGTGAGCAATCTGCAGGTGTATATATTCAGTACCTGATATATCTGCCCCATATGTGAGATTCTGGACTGTGACCTGACAGAGCCGAGGAGCAAAGGACAAATAGATATTGACATGGAATTGATAGATGAGGAATGGGAGTTGGCTCTCAAGTAAAGGGGTTTCGGGAATGCCAAATTTAAATTAATACATTGCATTTATTTGCACTGTATATTACTCAGACCTGAAAGACTACCAGGATACATCAGACTGTACTGGATAAATGCCCTATGTGCAGTATTAAGACTGCTGGATAATGTACAAGGTGCGAAAATGCCTGTTATTCACATGGATTTCTAGGAAACATTAGATGTGATCCACACCCTTTCTACCAGATGGGTTCTTTAAGATTCCTGAGGCTTGCTTCCTAGGTTTACTGTGTAGACCCAACAGGTAGAAATTAAAGTGCAGATCTAGAGATCTGGGAATGGTATTCTCTTAAAAAAAAGTAATCATGAACTTGAGGTCCATACAACTGCCTGACGCTATATAGAAATCTGAATAAAATGGGCAACTGTTGATAACCAAAAGGTTATAAGACAAGAGAGAGCTAAAAAAAAAAGACACAGATTTCTCAGTGGGATATGATTCTGACCCAACACACCACCAACTGACACTACAACTCACCTCCACCCCTATGTACCATGATCAAAACATGAGTAATAGCAGTTGCGGATTGTGCGAAGCAGAAAGTGAGGGGAAATTAATTAAAAATAATAAAATATAATTCTTAAAAACCACTTACCTCTGCCGCACCTCTCCGTCCGCTCCTATGCTTGCTGCAGGCACAGGCTCCCAACCTGCCCTGCGGCCAATCCTGACGCTGCTCAGAGAAGTGTCAGGATTGGCTGGGAGGGCCCAGCCAGTAGGGTGACCAGATTTTGAGGAGCCAAAACCGAGACAGGTCCGACATAAAAAAAGGACTAAAGAATTTGCTCTCACTTTTATATCTGGCCTGTCCCGTTTTTTTGTGTAGCTTTGTGAATGTGTGTCTGTGTGTGTGTGTGTGTGTGTGTGTGTGTATATATATATATATATATATATACACACACACACATTTACAACACTACATATTTAAAATTAGCTATGGCTTGACCTCCCACACTGCACCCCCAACCCACCCATACTCACCTCTCTCTGCTCCCCACTCCGTCTCTCTGCTGGGAGCAGACAGGGGACTGTGTTGCCTGACAGTAACAGATAAATTAATTTAATTATTTCATACTTTGTATGCTTCCCTAGATGATCTGACCTTTGTCTCAAAAACCGGGACATTTATTTACTGATCTGACCTTTGTCCCAAAAACCGGGACATTTATTTAAAATTAAGAGAAGCATCGGGACACCGGGACAGTCTATAAAACTGGGACTGTCTGGTGAAATCTGGGATGTCTGGTCACCCTACCAGCCAGGGTGCTTCCAGGCAGACTGGGAGTCTGTGCAGGCTCTCTCCAGCCCAGCGACTGTGTTGCTAGGCTAGAGAGAGTCTACTGCGCATGTGTGTTTGGCCAGCCTGAGAGAGTTGTCCAAAGACACATGCACTCTCAGGGGGAGTGCTGCGAGCACTGAGGGGGAGTGATATGCACTCCCCCTCACTGCTCGTCACCCCTGTGCCCCCCCACCTTCTTCCCAAAAAACTACAAAAAACAATAATAAACAGAATTTATTATCGTTTTTGGGGGAAAGGTTTGCAACTGCCGCTGCTGGCAGGGTGGCAACGCTCCTCTGCCCTAATGGAGGAGCCACCCCTGAGTAATAGTTAAACAGCACTAACTCGATTGAAAGGTTGTTTTAAGGACTATGCAAATGTAAATTGTAGGACCTAATGAGTATTGAAAATGTCACTTACCCAGTGTACATCTGTTCGTGGCATCAGTCGCAGTAGATTCGCATGTTCTGCAATAGCTCGCCATCTGGTGTTGGGCCGGAGTGTTACAAGTTGTTTTTCTTCGAAGAAGTCTTTCGAGTCACGGGACCGAGTGACTCCTCCTTTTGTCTCCATTGCGCATGGGCGTCGACTCCATCTTCGATTGTTTTTCCCCGCAGAGGGTGAGGTAGGAGTTGAATTGTAGTAATAGTGCCCATGCAATGGAGTGACTAAGTATGCACCTATTTAAGGTTGAGATGATACATATATAAATAATTGAAGGTAACTTCCAAACTGCTACAGGCTCCCGGGGAGGCGGGTGGGCACATGCGAATCTACTGCGACTGATGCCACGAACAGATGTACACTGGGTAAGTGACATTTTCAGTTCGATGGCATCTGTCGCTGTAGATACGCATGTTCTGCATAGACTAGTAAGCAGTTATTTCCCCAAAAGCGGTGGATCAGCCTGTAGGAGTGGAAGTAGTCTGAAATAATGTCCTTAATACGGCTTGACCTACTGTGGCTTGTTGTGCGGATAACACGTCTACACAGTAGTGCTTGGTGAATGTGTGAGGCGTAGACCATGTGGCTGCCTTACATATTTCTTGCATTGGGATGTTTCCTAGAAAGGCCATGGTAGCACCTTTCTTTCTGGTTGAGTGTGCCCTTGGTGTAATGGGCAGCTGTCGTTTAGCTTTAAGGTAGCAGATTTGGATGCATTTAACTATCCATCTGGCTATACCTTGTTTTGAAATTGGGTTTCCTGCGTGAGGTTTTTGAAATGCAATAAAGAGTTGTTTAGTCTTTCTGATGTTTTTTGTTCTGTCAATGTAATACATCAATGCTCTTTTGACATCTAATGTATGTAGTGCCCTTTCAGCTACGGTATCTGGCTGTGGAAAGAACACTGGAAGTTCCACTGTTTGATTTAGATGGAACGGTGAAATAACCTTTGGCAAAAATTTAGGATTGGTCCTTAGGACGACTTTATTTTTGTGTAGTTGTATAAAAGGTTCCTGTATTGTAAACGCCTGAATCTCGCTTACTCTTCTTAGGGAAGTAATGGCGATGAGAAATGCCACCTTCCAGGTTAGGAACTGTATGTCGCAGGAGTGCATGGGTTCAAAAGGTGGACCCATAAGTCTAGTTAGGACAACATTTAGGTTCCATGAAGGAACAGGTAGTGTTCTTGGTGGTATAATTCTCCTAAGGCCCTCCATCAATGCTTTAATGACTGGTATCTTATATAGGGAAGTTGAATAGGTAGTCTGCAGGTATGCAGATATTGCTGCAAGGTGAATCTTAATGGAAGAGAAAGCTAGGTTAGATTTTTGTAAGTGAAGCAAGTAACCCACTACATGTTCTGGAGTTGTGTGTAATGGTTGTATTTGATTAATATGGCAGTAGCAAACAAACCTCTTCCATTTACTTGCATAGCAGTGCCTGGTGGATGGCCTTCTGGCTTGTTTTATGACTTCCATACATTCTTGGGTAAGTTGTAAGTGCCCGAATTCTAGGATTTCAGGAGCCAGATTGCTAGATTCAGCGATGCTGGATCTGGGTGTCTGATCTTTTGGTTGTGCTGTGTCAACAGATCTGGCCTGTTGGGCAATTTGATGCAGGGTACCACTGATAGGTCTAGCAGCGTTGTGTACCAGGGTTGCCTTGCCCAAGTTGGTGCTATCAATATGAGTTTGAGTTTGCTTTGACTGAGTTTGTTTACCAGGTAAGGAAGGAGAGGGAGAGGAGGAAAAGCGTAAGCAAATATCCCTGACCAGTTCATCCATAGGGCATTGCCTTGGGATTGTTTGTGTGGGTATCTGGATGCGAAGTTTTGGCATTTTGCGTTCTCCCTTGTCGCAAACAAGTCTATCTGAGGTGTTCCCCAGAGTTTGAAATAAGTGTTCAGAATTTGGGGGTGAATTTCCCATTCGTGGACCTGTTGGTGATCTCGAGAGAGATTGTCTGCGAGTTGATTTTGGATCCCTGGTATAAACTGTGCAATTAGGCGAATTTGGTTGTGAATTGCCCAATGCCAAATTTTTTGTGCTAGCAGGCTTAACTGCGTGGAGTGCGTCCCCCCCTGCTTGTTTAGATAATACATTGTTGTCATGTTGTCTGTTTTGACGAGAATGTATTTGTGAACTATTATTGGTTGGAAAGCTTTTAGTGCTTGAAAAACTGCTAGAAGTTCTAGGTGATTGATATGCAGTTTTGTTTGATGTACGTTCCATTGTCCTTGTATGCTGTGTTGATTGAGGTGTGCTCCCCACCCTGTCATGGAAGCATCTGTTGTTATTACGTATTGTGGCACTGGGTCTTGGAAAGGCCGCCCCTTGTTTAAATTTATGTTGTTCCACCACAGAAGCGAGAGGTAAGTTTGGCGGTCTATTAACACCAGATCTAGAAGGTGACCCTGTGCTTGAGACCACTGTGATGCTAGGCATTGTTGTAAGGGCCTCATGTGCAGTCTTGCGTTTGGGACAATGGCTATGCATGATGACATCATGCCTAGGAGTTGTAATACCATCTTTGCCTGTATCTTTTGTGTTGGATACATGCGTTGTATGATGGTGTTGAAATTTAGAATTCTTTGTGGACTTGGAGTGGCTACTCCCTTTGATGTGTCTATTATGGCTCCTAGGTATTGTTGTACCTTGCGCGGCAGAATGTTGGATTTTGTAAAGTTGACGGTGAACCCGAGTTTGAAGAGGGTTTGTATGATCTGATTTGTGTGATTTGAGCACTGTATGAACGAATGGGCCTTGATTAGCCAGTCGTCCAAATATGGGAACACATGTATTTGCTGCCTTCTTATGTGTGCAGCGACTACCGCTAGACATTTGGTAAAGACTCTTGGTGCGGTTGTTAATCCGAAAGGCAGTACCTTGAATTGGTAATGTATTCCTTTGAATACAAACCTTAGGTATTTCCTGTGCGATGGGTGTATTGGTATATGGAAATAAGCATCCTTGAGGTCTAAAGTTGCCATGTAGTCGTGTAGTTTTAGCAATGGCAATACTTCTTGTAGTGTGACCATGTGGAAGTGGTCTGATTTGATGAAAGTGTTCACTACTCTGAGGTCTAGGATTGGTTTCAGTGTTTTGTCCTTCTTTGGTATCAGAAAGTACAGTGAGTAAACTCCTGTGTTTATTTGTGTGTTTGGCACTAATTCGATTGCATTCTTTTGCAATAGTGCCTGCACTTCTATCTCCAGGAGATTGGAATGGTGTGTTGTTAAATTTTGTGCTTTTGGTGGTATGTTTGGAGGGAATTGTAGAAATTCTATGCAATAACCATGTTGGATAATTGCTAGAACCCAAGTGTCTGTAGTGATTTCCTCCCATGCTTTGTAATAATGACCTATTCTTCCCCCCACTGGTGTTGAGTGGAGGGGGTGAGTGACCTGTGAGTCACTGTTTAGTAGTAGGGGCTTTGGGGCTTTGAAATCTTCCTCTATTTCTAGGGAATTGCCCTCCTCTATATTGTCCCCGAAAACCTCCTCTATACTGTCCCTGGTAACTGGACGGTGTGGCTTGTGAGGTGCTGGCTTGTGTGCTTTGACCTCGAAACCCCCCTCGAAAGGGCGTTTTACGGAATGTGCTGTAATTCCCTCTGCTCTGCGGGGAGTAGAGTGCGCCCATGGCTTTGGCAGTGTCCGTATCTTTTTTGAGTTTCTCAATCGCTGTGTCCACTTCTGGACCGAACAGTTCTTTTTCATTATGTAGGAAGTTGGCTCTGTATGTGCTATTTCAAAGTAAGGAATAGCATGCACAGAGTCCAAGGGTTCCCCTTAGAGGTAAGATAGTGGCAAAAAGAGATAATACTAATGCTCTATTTTGTGGTAGTGTGGTCGAGCAGTAGGCTTATCCAAGGAGTAGTGTTAAGCATTTGTTGTACATACACATAGACAATAAATGAGGTACACACACTCAGAGACAAATCCAGCCAATAGGTTTTTATATAGAAAAATATCTTTTCTTAGTTCATTTTAAGAACCACAGGTTCAAATTCTACATGTAATATCTCATTCGACAGGTATTGCAGGTAAGTACTTTAGGAACTTCAAATCATCAAAATTGCATGTATACTTTTCAAGTTATTCACAAATAGCTGTTTTAAAAGTGGACACTTAGTGCAATTTTCACAGTTCCTAGGGGAGGTAAGTATTTGTTAGGTTAACCAGGTAAGTAAGACACTTACAGGGCTTAGTTCTTGGTCCAAGGTAGCCCACCGTTGGGGGTTCAGAGCAACCCCAAAGTCACCACACCAGCAGCTCAGGGCCGGTCAGGTGCAGAGTTCAAAGTGGTGCCCAAAACACATAGGCTAGAATGGAGAGAAGGGGGTGCCCCGGTTCCGGTCTGCTTGCAGGTAAGTACCCGCGTCTTCGGAGGGCAGACCAGGGGGGTTTTGTAGGGCACCGGGGGGGACACAAGCCCACACAGAAATTTCACCCTCAGCAGCGCGGGGGCGGCCGGGTGCAGTGTAGAAACAAGCGTCGGGTTCGTAATGGAAGTCAATGGGAGATCTAGGGATCTCTTCAGCGCTGCAGGCAGGCAAGGGGGGGGTTCCTCGGGGAAACCTCCACTTGGTCAAGGGAGAGGGACTCCTGGGGGTCACTCCTCCAGTGAAAGTCCGGTCCTTCAGGTCCTGGGGGCTGCGGGTGCAGGGTCTCTCCCAGGTGTCGGGACTTAGGATTCAAAGAGTCGCGGTCAGGGGAAGCCTCGGGATTCCCTCTGCAGGCGGCGCTGTGGGGGCTCAGGGGGGACAGGTTTTGGTACTCACAGTATCAGAGTAGTCCTGGGGTCCCTCCTGAGGTGTTGGATCTCCACCAGCCGAGTCGGGGTCGCCGGGTGCAGTGTTGCAAGTCTCACGCTTCTTGCGGGGAGCTTGCAGGGTTCTTTAAAGCTGCTGGAAACAAAGTTGCAGCTTTTCTTGGAGCAGGTCCGCTGTCCTCGGGAGTTTCTTGTCTTTTCGAAGCAGGGGCAGTCCTCAGAGGATGTCGAGGTCGCTGGTCCCTTTGGAAGGCGTCGCTGGAGCAGGATCTTTGGAAGGCAGGAGACAGGCCGGTGAGTTTCTGGAGCCAAGGCAGTTGTCGTCTTCTGGTCTTCCTCTGCAGGGGTTTTCAGCTAGGCAGTCCTTCTTCTTGTAGTTGCAGGAATCTAATTTTCTAGGGTTCAGGGTAGCCCTTAAATACTAAATTTAAGGGCGTGTTTAGGTCTGGGGGGTTAGTAGCCAATGGCTACTAGCCCTGAGGGTGGGTACACCCTCTTTGTGCCTCCTCCCAAGGGGAGGGGGTCACAATCCTAACCCTATTGGGGGAATCCTCCATCTGCAAGATGGAGGATTTCTAAAAGTTAGAGTCACTTCAGCTCAGGACACCTTAGGGGCTGTCCTGACTGGCCAGTGACTCCTCCTTGTTTTTCTCATTATTTTCTCCGGCCTTGCCGCCAAAAGTGGGGCCTGGCCGGAGGGGGCGGGCAACTCCACTAGCTGGAGTGTCCTGCTGGGTTGGCACAAAGGAGGTGAGCCTTTGAGGCTCACCGCCAGGTGTGACAATTCCTGCCTGGGGGAGGTGTTAGCATCTCCACCCAGTGCAGGCTTTGTTACTGGCCTCAGAGTGACAAAGGCACTCTCCCCATGGGGCCAGCAACATGTCTCGGTTTGTGGCAGGCTGCTAAAACTAGTCAGCCTACACAGATAGTCGGTTAAGTTTCAGGGGGCACCTCTAAGGTGCCCTCTGTGGTGTATTTTACAATAAAATGTACACTGGCATCAGTGTGCATTTATTGTGCTGAGAAGTTTGATACCAAACTTCCCAGTTTTCAGTGTAGCCATTATGGTGCTGTGGAGTTCGTGTTTGACAGACTCCCAGACCATATACTCTTATGGCTACCCTGCACTTACAATGTCTAAGGTTTTGTTTAGACACTGTAGGGGTACCATGCTCATGCACTGGTACCCTCACCTATGGTATAGTGCACCCTGCCTTAGGGCTGTAAGGCCTGCTAGAGGGGTGTCTTACCTATACTGCATAGGCAGTGAGAGGCTGGCATGGCACCCTGAGGGGAGTGCCATGTCGACTTACTCGTTTTGTCCTCACTAGCACACACAAGCTGGCAAGCAGTGTGTCTGTGCTGAGTGAGAGGTCTCCAGGGTGGCATAAGACATGCTGCAGCCCTTAGAGACCTTCCTTGGCATCAGGGCCCTTGGTACTAGAAGTACCAGTTACAAGGGACTTATCTGGATGCCAGGGTCTGCCAATTGTGGATACAAAAGTACAGGTTAGGGAAAGAACACTGGTGCTGGGGCCTGGTTAGCAGACCTCAGCACACTTTCAATTGTAAACATAGCATCAGCAAAGGCAAAAAGTCAGGGGGCAACCATGCCAAGGAGGCATTTCCTTACACATTAAAAGGCATATTGAGAACTGCTTGTTGAATCTCTGGTTTAAATCCAGACGTTCGGAGCCATGCATGCCTTCTGATAGTTACAGATGTATTCATTGTCCGTGCAGCTGTATCTGCAGCGTCTATGGAGGAGCGTATCTGGTTGTTGGAGATGGTCTGTCCCTCCTCAACCACTTGTTTTGCCCTATTTTGTAAGTCCTTGGGCAGATGTTCGATGAGATGTTGCATCTCGTCCCAGTGGGCTCTGTCATAGCGCGCAAGTAGTGCCTGGGAGTTTGCGATGCGCCACTGGTTTGCAGCTTGTGCTGCGACTCTTTTACCAGCTGCATCGAACTTGCGGCTTTCTTTATCTGGGGGTGGTGCATCTCCAGATGTGTGAGAGTTGGCCCTTTTCCTAGCTGCTCCTACAACGACAGAGTCTGGTGGCAGCTGTGTAGTGATGAAAGCCGGGTCTGTAGGAGGCGCCTTATACTTTTTTTCCACCCTTGGTGTGATTGCCCTACTTTTGACCGGCTCCTTAAAGATGTCTTTTGCGTGCCGGAGCATACCAGGGAGCATAGGCAGGCTTTGGTAGGAGCTGTGGGTGGAGGAGAGTGTGTTGAATAAGAAATCATCCTCGACCTGTTCTGAGTGGAGGCTTACGTTGTGAAATTGTGCTGCTCTAGCCACCACTTGAGAATACGCGGTGCTGTCTTCTGGTGGAGATGGCTTTGTAGGGTATGCCTCCGGACTGTTATCTGACACTGGGGCGTCGTATAGGTCCCATGCGTCCTGATCTTGGTCACCCTGGCTCATGGTGGTGTGAGCTGGGGAGTGTGATGGAGTTTGTGCTGGTGAGACGTTAATCACGGGCGGAGGAGAGGGTGGTGGGGTAACTCTTTTCACCACTTTTGGTTGTGGTGTCTGTTCCGTCTGGAACTCCAACCTTCTCTTTCTCCTAATGGGGGGAAGGGTGCTTATTTTTCCTGTCCCCTGCTGTATGAAGATACGCTTTTGCGTATGGTCCACATCAGTTGCTTGTAGCTCTTCCTCAAACCTATGCTTCTGCATTTGGGAGGTTAGCGAGTGCTCTTCTGTATAAGAGCCTGAAGCTGGGTCGCTTGCAGTTTGTTTCGGCATCGAAACCCTGTCTGCGTGTTTTTTCGGCTCCGAGGTGACTCTTTTCTTTTTCGGGGCCGAAACCTCTCGGCGTCGATCTGTTTCGGTGCCGCTGTCTCGGCGTCGAGCCGTATCCACACCGGCATCTCGGTGTCGAGGCTTGTCTCCAGCACTTTCTCGGTCCCGAGAAGGCTGCGTGCCGGTGTCTCGACCGGAGTCGGACGATCTCGGCACTGTTTGGGCCTTTTTCGGTGCCGACGGTCGGTCACCGAATTTATGGGTCGAGCCATGGCCTGGTGGCAGTGGCGTCCCCTGGGCCTTGTAAATGTTCTTCTGAGTGGATTTCGACGTCTTACTCACGGTTTGTGTATCGTCGAATCCTTCGGAGTCTGAGTCTTGGATCGAGAAGGTACCTTCCTCTTCCTGTTCCTCGAACTCTCGTTGGGCTGTCGGTGCGGACGCCATCTGAAGTCTTCTGGCTCGACGGTCTCGGAGTGTTTTTCGGGACCGGAACGCACGACAGGCCTCGCAGGTGTCTTCGCTGTGCTCAGGTGACAGGCACAGGTTGCAGACCAAGTGTTGGTCTGTGTAGGGGTATTTATTGTGGCATTTGGGGCAGAAACGGAACGGGGTCCGTTCCATCGGCGTTCTTCAGCACGCGGTCGGGCCGACCAGGCCCCGACGGAGGATCGAAAAACTACCCCGAAGGGCACCGGAGCTCTTCAATCTTCGATGCGGTGTGGAATCTAAGTACGCCGATCCCGAACGCAACAATACCGACGAAAATCTTCCGAAATTAGCTAATTTTCCGTTCCGAAACTCGGAGCGACAGGAACACGTCCGAACCCGATGGCGGAAAAAAAACAATCGAAGATGGAGTCGACGCCCATGCGCAATGGAGACAAAAGGAGGAGTCACTCGGTCCCGTGACTCGAAAGACTTCTTCGAAGAAAAACAACTTGTAACACTCCGGCCCAACACCAGATGGCGAGCTATTGCAGAACATGCGTATCTACAGCGACAGATGCCATCGAACATATCGTTATATGGCGTGGAATGATTGGATGCTAGTGAAAAATTGTGTAACACTGAATTCTTCTATAAGCCCTGTGTTCTGTGAGACCAACGCCCCCCATGTGCATTTTCAGGATATGAGACAAGAAAGTTGCGGCACAGACCAAGCAAAACTCAAAACAATATACTATATGTTAATGTAGTTGAAACACTGATCACTCAAGAAAAAAACAACTCTGTCCAGTGCTCGCAAATGGACTGGAAAAATTAAGCTTTGGTGATTGCTGCCTCCTTGGTTTTACAGGTTACAATTTAAGTTGATTATTAATTGACCGAGGGTTGGGGCCTAGGTACCGGGGCCACAGCATAGTTGCAATGCTTAGAAATAAAGCTAATCAGAATTACCTCAGCTGTGCATGGATTTACTTTTAATAAATTACGTATCATACCTGCTGGTACAGATTCTATTACGGGAAGGACATAATCAGCTGCACCTCACAGCAAGCCGAAGAGCATCGGATATCATCAGCAGAATAATATTGAAAAACAATTTCAATTGTTTTTTTGCGTGATGTATGCCTTTTGGAATTTAGATGACGACATGAGTTTTTTTAAGCAGGCCAAACAGACCTTTTCCAGGCCTTATTGATCTCCTGCGAAAGACCTCAACATCCTGGACAAAAGGCTTGCTTGCAACTATTTCTATACTTATTTATTCCCCTGTGTCCAGGATCTTTAATCAGTTTGTTGGTGGCACTGATGGTTATCCAGGGAATGCATGTGATTTCCTTTCAGGTTCCCTCTTGGGACCTCAAATTGGAGAATGCATTTTTGATGGACCCTCCCTTTGAGGTCATGCATTCCTGTCCTCTCAAAATCTGAAATTGGAAAATTGTTTCCTCAAGGCTAGAAATTCTGCCAACATACAGAAATTTAGAATCAGGGCCTTCTGACATCTATAGCCTTTAGCATTTTATCAAAATACAAAATTGTTTTTGGAGTCAAGGTGATGGCACCCCATGGAATTCCACAAGGCCAAGGTAATTTTCTTTTTGATTCCTCCTCATCGTTCCAAAGCAAAGAGGGGGTACCGTTCCACAAACAAACCCACAAAAACTCTCAGTCATTACATCCACAGAACATGATGTTACTTTGGTTGTAAAGGGAGCAAATTTGGTGAAGCTGTCAGATAGCAGACTTTTTCCAGATGGCTTTTGTAAGTGGAGCAACACTGCTATAGGCTTGCAGAGAAATCACTATCTGAGTGATACATACGTTTTGCCCAATTCCTACATGGTCCTCTTTGGATTGCATCTAAAAGTTTAATCTGATTTTGGGGATGATTTAACAAAACCTTAGTTGGGCAGAGCAATCCTCCAGGTTTTTCTGCTTTAACGCACATCAAAAGGTATCCTCAGCCTTCCTATGGGGTTCAGGCAAGGAATTTTCGGATCTGTTTTCAAATGCAAGAACATGTTAGTTATATTTAGTGACATTCTTTCAGATGCTACAGGTTTCTTACTGCACTTCCAACCCCCCCTCTTGAGTGAGAATGTGTTTCCTTTCTTTAGGTTCCAGCCCCTCTGCCCTTGGCCTCCGTGGGGCACAGAAAAAACAGGAGAAACTGACAACAGAGGTTTGTGAGTGACTTTTAAGGAGCCAGAATATTATTTCGATTGAAGCCGCACTTCTCTAGTAATGATGCTGGGCAGTGCTACCTGGAGGCACTACATTTTGAAAATGTTTCCAGAGAGAGTCTGTTGTCTATGAAGCAGCCTTTTATGTATAATGCAAATTAACATTTGTTTCTGCCAACAGTAAAAACCTACTAACACTACTTCGAGTGCACAAATATCTTATTCTGTCCAGATTTTAAAAAACATACAGAGAGGTAGCAAACCATCAGCTTCATTTATTTTAATGTCTTTCTTTCAAACCTTCTACACAGATTTACAGGTATCTCTGTACACATAATCATGAAGCACCTGCAAGCGTGATATATACAATTATCAACAGCCTCATTTGAGAATATTTTACAGATTCAATTCGATACAATGCACAACCCTGGTAGAATTGAGTTCACAAAGCAACAATCCCAGGTGTGCAGTGGTTTTCCAATACTGTACAAATTCTTCACTGCACCTTCCAGTGCCTAGATGGAGGAATACCATTTCTGTGCTTTCCAGCTGCCACACTGGTTCAGTGTTCATATTGCACACACTGACAGCCCTGTGTAAGAAATGGATGAAGACACTGACCTGTACCAAAGACACAATACGATCATTTTAAACATTGTTGTAGTTTCCAGTACAACGTTCAATGAGACAGTGGCAGGCCTTCTGGAAGACAGAGTGCACTAAACTTTCAGACATATTCAATGTGCTTATTAAATGTAGGACAAATAAGGCAGCCTGGTGGCAAGTGAGTGGTGGCCCACAGAAACACAATACGAATGATAGGTGGCATAAACATGAGGAAAGCACAATAGCAGACATTTCATTTCAACATTGGTTCTTTGGTAATAAAGAACAATAAACTCTCCCTGTCACAAAGACATAGTGGGTGTACAGCTCATTAATTTCCAATAAAATATTCTCTTCCTTGTAAGAAAAATGTGTATGTCTCAATTTACAGTACCACAACTATATACAAACCAATTTACACAGATTTTACTGTGAAGGAACAGTCGCGTAGTGCACATACTTTCTACACATACGGATATACAGATATTAAATATAAACACAAGGAGGCAATGTAAAGTGACTTGTCACGACAGAGTGAGTCAAGGTGAAAGCAGACAAGAGGCAGAACCTTAAATGAATCATTCCTTAATTACTTATCAGTATTAAAGCAAAGGTACATTGTTCTCACCACTAATATCGCAAATCTGGTAATGAGTCAATGGCCATCAATCAAATTCTAAACTAACAGATATCAAGCTAACCTTGCCTGTGAGTAAGGATAAAACTGCTTAGGCACCATGTTAAGGACTGGGGGAAATGGTATGATTAGGAAAGTAGTTCTACACCTGGAGTCTGGGGACTCCTAGGGGATCGTGACACCGACTCAGTGGATCTGCGACTGTTAAAAAAATTAAATATGACAAGATTATTAAGGTGTATACATACATTAAAAAAAGCAAAATGTACAATTTAAAATTTGAAATTTATCTGCAAATGTGGAGGAATTGGAATTTGGAGGCCAAAAGTTAGGATGGTATCCCTTAGCTTGATATATGCAACCAACACAAGTGAAACATACAGAATGTAGCATGGACAACTGGTGGCCTCAACTGATGCATTGGTATTCACCACCAACAAGAGAGAACGCATTAGGAGCAAAAAAGAGAAAGTGATGTGCCATAGTCTAGCATATCACTTTATCTTTTAGAAATAAAACCAAATTAGCAAAAACTCCAACTTTCTCGTTAATATGTAAAATTTCAATTGTATATTTTTGGTTGTGAATTAAGTAAAATATTCTATAATTATGTGTACCTGTTTGATGTATACTTGTCCTGTACTTCTGCTTATTGGTTTGGATCGAACAATAGAAGTTGCTTAGGCCAGGTCTGCGGCTTCCAATTGTGATTCAGTGGGAGTCTACAGAAATCGAGAGGTTAAAAACTGCTGATTTAGGTCCGTCCCTCTACACTATAAAGATGCTCGCAGATGGAACCACAGCGCTATGTCAATAGTATATAAATAAGGGCGCTATTCAATTCAGCAAATCAGGAACTATTTTGGAAATTGCAAAGGGTAGGGAAGCACTATACCAATGCCAACACAATACAACAAAAAGAAAGGCACTTAACATTTCTAAACACAGTTTGAAACCACACTTATTTGCAGCAACTAGCATAGCCTTTGCCACACGCTTGTGACGTGATATTTTACTGTTAAGAGGCGGAATCCAAATAACAGGTCACTACTGCTAAACCTATCCACACAGAAGGAAGTTAAATAGCAACAAATTAAGGAACCTCTGTAATGAATTTTGAGTTCTACTAGCCCTGCAAAAACTTCTAACACAATGATGACTCAGCCTACTACTGTTAAATGTTGAAACGTTGAACTGAATTAGTCCTAACAAGTCAAAAACTATCTAAACAAGGGAATAGCCACGTGAGGTACCAGATAGGTGCTTCGTCACCACAGCGCCCTTTTTTACTTTAGAGGAACTATTGGGGGGCTTGAGCAGATACCCAGATGGATGGACTGAAAGGACATGTAAGCTGATTTCAAGCAGATAGTGGCGATGGCACAGTAAAAGAGATGAGGATTGTTGGTATGTGGGCAAGATTTGGCTCAACTGGGTAAAACAGCTGCTGTGGAGACCAATGGGGCCTGCTGTTAAGCGCTTGCAGCTGTGCTGATGGTCAAGAGACCGTTGAAGCAGGGCCAGTGAGGCCAAAACCCCTGTCAGTGAGCACTCAGTTTGGCACCATGTGGCAAACCTGATTCCCGTAACTGCAGTACAAGTCAAATCTGTGATCACAGATAAAGGACTAGCCTAGGCCCTTTCATAGACACCTGCTTGTATTCAGATCATGGCTACAGGACATCTTCGGGGGAAAAAACTGCAATTTTCACCAGCTAGCATCACTATGCTTTTTTGTTTGCAACAGTAATTCTTAAGACTGACTGTCCACGAGAACATCCAGCAAAATATCACATTCATTTAAGTTTTGTTTCAAGGGTGGGCTTCTAATCATTCCAGAAACTGAAAACAGCAGACAACATATGTCACCAAGCTCTTATACTGCTACCCTTAGCCAGGTGGTGATGGTTTCAAAAGTATGTCAGCATGGGGGTACCATTCACTGCTCTTTTGGTTCAGCTCATGGGACTCAGTGGAAATAAGGTACTCATCATCTCCTCTGCACTGAACATTAACCATTCACAGCTATGATAACCAGTGTATTTAGCTGTGATGAGAAGGCAGGAAGAAATCATTGCACCCATCTCAGACCCAGCTCCTCTCCCAATCAAAAGACACAAGCCCCCCCAAACTAGCTAACATAAAATACATGCTTTACTTACAAGACTAAGGGCCTGATTATGACTTTGGCGGGTGGGATACTCCATCACAAACGTGACAGATATCCTGTCAGCCGTATTACAAGTTTCATTATATCCTATGGAACTTGCAAAATGGCAGGCGGGATATCTGTCACATTTGTGACTGAGTATCCCATCCGTCAAGGTCGTAATCAGGCTCTAAATGTCTAACTTCCCAAATCATTAAAAAAGCCCTGTAACTCCATACAGGGGACAATGTTGCAATTCTGGATCAGTAACTTGAGGCACCCCAAAGACTTTTCTCATGGACTTCAAAGATCCAATAGCAGATATTACATCTAAACTCAAAAATGGCAACAAACATTTCATTCAGTAGAGCCTACGACGGATGATGTTACTAGACCTAGGTGAGAACACATGCTAAGGGTTCAAACCCTGAAGCTCTATCATAGTGCAAATTAAAGAGAACATATCACTGAGGCTTGGTCCCAGTGCAATAACATCAATATTGGGTTTTGAGGATCTACTTAATTAACCCCTCTCTAGCACTTAATGAAGAAGGCCTAAAACTCTTAGTCAATAATCGAAGTTAGGACTGGACCACACATGTAGGGAGGCTCATTGGACTAATTAATTCTTGGCAGATGCAGTGACTGAACACACAATCACAGTTTCGAATGCCATTGGGGCCCACATAGCTTTTCATCCGCCAGAAGTTTATGAGTAGCACTGAGTTGGGTTAACAATAAAGATGTGATTCCCCCAGGGTGAACATGTTATGTTTTGACCCCTTAATACAAGGAGTGAGTTGCACAGCAAGGTATGGTCACTGACTTTTTTAGGAGCAACAAGATTAGGCTCCTTAAATCACTTCCACAATCGACACTTCAAAGGCGGGAAGAAGCAGGTGCTGATTCAAAATCTCAGCAAGTCAATAATGATATATAGACGGAATTTCCACCTTAAACTCATCTTTTAATCGTTCACAAGTAGTACCCACCTACAAGAATTGTCAAAACCTCTGACTGAGGGTCAATGTAGATGGTAGAAAAAAAATAAGATTATTTCACACAGCAATTTAAAAGGCAGGCCAAGATGGAAAGGTGCACGATAAAGAAAGTCAAAAGAAGAACACAGACTTAGGAAGAATGAAGATAGATGAGAATCAAAGGAAGCACTGCTGTAAGGGGAACGCATTCTTAGTTCAATGTAAAATTGCCCAGAATATGAATGAAACTTTCAACAGCAGCGGTTGAAACAGCCATTATAAGCCTTGTACTCCAGTATTATGGTTTTTGCATCTTACACTTGATTCCATGTGAGATACTGTATGTTGCTCAAGTTGCATATCCACAATGGGGGCTGCTCACCTGACTGAGTTGGGGAAATACAGGGCCTAAAAATGTAAGACTGCCAAAGGAAAACTGGTCACTTCAGATGAACAATTTCTGTGGAGTTGATACCCCTTGCACACTATTTGTGCTGCCATTTTCTTACCAACCAAAGCTTCCTAGTTAAACAAAGCTTCCTAGTTAAACAAAGCTTCCTAGTTAAACAAAGCATCCTAGTTTCTTGAAATTCTGAACTAAACATTTAAAGCGTTTGCTTTCTAACTTTCTGCTCTACTGCAAGACCCAGTCACAAAACAGGCGGGGTGCAATGTTATGTGATAATCTGCTGGCTGAGGATTACTGATTTAGCATCCAATTTTGATTTCAAATTTCACCACCATCCACACGTATGAATCTGTAGAAAGTAAAGTAGAGTGCAAGGGTGAGAAGGTGGTGTGTGTTGTACTCACCATTAGTTATGGATTCTCAAACTACTGAGAATCGCAAAACGCACAAAAGAACAATGAAACATTGCTTTATGGTTTTACAATGACATCATCAGGCTCAGCTAACGTAGAAAAAGCTTTAACCTTGTGGTTTGTCGTGCAACTAGAACCATCCATGGAATTTCAGGACCATAACCAACAATTGTCCATTTCATATCCCTCTACATATAGACACACATTTACACTCACACAATCACTAGCACAGACGTATGCCAAATTACTGAAAGTAAATGTACTAATAAATTATACAGATGCAACAATGTACAAAAATGAATCTAGCGACCATTTTCTTTTTACTATTTTTAGCAGTGTGCAGAAACAATGTAGGTGCCAGTAAAAAGAGGGTAACAACATAGTTATTTTAGTACTTGGTGAGGTGTTCACTACAATGTATGCCTCAGATGTGGCTAGGCCAGATGTGTCTGTTTGAAAGTTTAATAATAAATGTGTTGCAAAGGGCTTTTTGATGCAAACATGCTCTCTTTACACACCCGTGCTGCAAAAGGTACACACACTGGCAAAACGAATATGTATGGTATGGGCTGCCAGCCTTGCCTTTGGCAAGTTTTTTGTTTGCCATGGTTTTTTCAAAACTTGATTCTTGGGGAAGCTGCCAGTACCTTGTCAAGCTACATTTAAGGTATCAAAAAGAAAACATTGCAATAGTAGTTCCTGGTACTGAAGTGTACTATGCTGTGAGTGGATGTGTTTCTTGTGAAAGAGCAGAATACTGTCACTCGCACTGAAGTTAGCTAATGGCTAAAGCTGATTGACCAACGGTCCTATCCTGTAGAGTGGAAGAAAAAGGTGAATGATACAATAAAAGATAAATGGATTAAGGTGTCAGTCGGAAAGCCCCTCCAAGTAAATGATACATATAATTTTAGTAAAATCAAAAAGGGATGGTTAATGGCAGATCCAAAAATACCTATTAAAGAAAATGTGTCATAAGACTGATGTCACTCTTAGTTGAGGTGAGAAACATGATTTGTGCATTGCACAGCCACACATGTGATGCAACTAGCCCATCACTGAAGAGAGAAACATATAGAGCCAAAAACATTGTTTATGCCAGATTCATAAGAATCATATAGGCCAGGTTGCTAATTACATTAGTAAATGTTACTAAAAAGTATCAGGACGTAGTAATTCTAACAAACCGTATAAGCCTTAACTTTATATACAGAATGGTACAAAATATGTTTGGGGTAACAGTGACACAGCATGTGAAAAATACTTATTTTAAGCAGAGAACTGAATCCAATTATTGTGAGAAAAGTTGTTACATGTTTAAGTTATAAGCATTTGTAAGGCGGAGTTAGAATGTATGGTGATATTACAATCTTCGATTAAAAGCATCAGAGCTCATTTCCTACACAATCTTCATACTTTATAGTAGACTATATAAGCTCTTCTATTTGGGATTTTACACTCAATTTTAATAAATTATAAAGCTGGCCTTAAACTGCAATATTTTGTTTTTGCTGAGATATTTAACAGAAAAGACATTTTCTGAGTAAACAGTATACGCTGCAGCAAATTACTCACTGCATGCCCTGCCGTCTACTACAGGCCTGATGTAGGGACACACATGGCTAAGAAACTATCCACTTCAGGATGCCAAGGTAACACCACAAGCCTGACACCAATAGACTGCTAATGAATGAGTAGGGAAAAAAATTGCAGGAGCCAAGCATGCTGGATCTAGGCACCAAGGGTCAACTTCTTCCAACAGATAGGCATGGCTCCGACACTCCTGTGGTTCATAAAGGAGTGGAATACCATGCCATTGAGGCGTATCAGATCATCCGTCATACATTCCCAGTACCAAACCCCATTAATATGCACACAATCTCAAATTGTTACCTAAGCCTCTAACCATCATCTTGTACAGCTTTCTACTGCTTTACAGCTAGGTTTGCTCTCCAGAAATGCCAACATGCACGATATCCGAATTCAGCAGTTTTCACCGCAGCCATTAAATGTAAAAGTAACGGGCATGGTAAGACTCAAGGTGCCATTTACCTTAACTCCATCCCATTCTTCCAAGATGAGTACTTCTAATTGTACCGAAAGGATGCTCAAAAAGCCTTCAATTTTACATGATGTTTAAGCAAACAATACATTCACTACAAAGGGAAAAATAGAGACGTCTGACATTATCCACAGGTTGAAAGGTGATAAGGGCAGCAAATATACAGACCTCCACTCCAGGCCATCAAGTAGTTAACAGAAAACGCAGAGTAGCCATTGAATAGTTTTCATGTTGTTCAGTAAACCTCGCACAGTTTGCAAGAATACAGGTTTCATTTTCATCACACCGACCTACTATCCATCTTAAATAAGCAGCACACATGGCTTCCAAGGAATTAACCAGCCTGGGTCAGTAAAATTCTCATTCATAATGCATGAAGTAAAAACAAGAAAGCAACTCCACATCATTTGTCCCAAATACATATACATATATACACAGTATTTAAAAAAATATAGACGTCCGAGAGCCTATGCGTAAACATTCAGTAGGAACAGATTAAAACTGTACAGCTATACAATAATAGTTAAAATACATAAGAGTTTCCACACAACGGTGTGGAGGAAGTGCAAGTAGAGTGAGCTAGTTAATCCAGGACTTCCTGTTCTCCTGCTTCCGGGAAAAAGCCGAGGCCGCCGCGTCCCCTGATTGGTGAAGTGTTGCATCCCCGTGCTTCATGAACGGTGGTCCTTGAGCCGCGCCACTTCTTCGCTTCTCGGTGCCAGATGAGGCCTGGAAACGCGAGTTGCTGCTGTTGGTCCTCTTGGTCGGTCCTGGGGGTTTCATGAGGCGCCCGGGCCGGACAAAGACACCATAACGCGGTTTACAGCGGAAGTACTCTCTGCCTTTCACAGTGCCATCGTGTTTCCCTGGGAAGCAAATGATATTTCGTTAGTTTCAGTGATTTCACAACAGATTCTTTAAGGTATTCAATTACCAATATGATAATGTATGCCTTCTGCAATCTTGTTTACTCTGTGTGCACTCGGGCTGAAATCGGAGCTACCATTTGCAAGCAGACTTTCTTTTTTAAATAAATAAATTAGAAGATGTCTACAAAACAGGTTTTCTTTAACTGTGAATCAGCTGCTATCGAAGAAGCATAAAAACTAGATTGTGATCAGAGGGCCATCATAATGTCATCTCCTCTCAATGATGAAGTCAACTTAAGACGCTAACAGCCTAACAATGCCTAAGCCACTGTTATGATGACCAAAACGATTACTGTACTGACTGCAGTACTGTCACACTGTATATCTAAAACAACAAGCATTGGCAAAGCCAATACGTCTGGCTACGATATCTCACAGCTTTCTTAACTTCCTACATCATCTAGCTAGAGCAATAGTGCAACAATGCCCAAAGCAGCACTTTCTTTAAAGTAATATGTTTCTTTCCAAGCAGTAGCCATTGCCCCAACCTAAGAGTTAGTAAGGTGAGGAAATATGTGTGTATGAAATTCAATATCTTTAAAAATGATGCTTAAAGAATGGTTTTCTGGCATCTCGTGTGAACTTTTATTTTTATGGAGCATGCACCCTGTGTACGTTTTCCGAGAAAATGTCTATCAGCAAGATATGTTTTACACAAACCATTCTCTCGTGGGCACAAATTAAGTAAAATTACATAATAAGAAACTTTGTGAATTTCTCTCAACATATAATTTGGGAACCTCGCCAGCCTGATTAAAATTTTGCCATTACCTTTTGAGAAAGACTAATTTAACGTGACTACGGAGGAAGATTCTGATCAAGATAAAAAGCATTACTAGACTGAGTTTAAAAAACAAACAAAACTACATTAACTTTAGCTGGAAACTGACCTGAGTTCTTCTTTAAAGTTATGCTAGCAACTCACGAACTCCGACGATTACCCTGCAGTCTACTAACAAAATGTACCTGAGGTACTTTTAGAATTTTGTTGGAAGTTACCGAAAATAAATTCCGTATTGTATGGCTAAACTGGCAGCGACAAATTAACACACTCATTATTTACTATAATTCACAGAAACTTGTTTTCAACAGAGTAGAAAGTGCATTTGCTGAAAAGCCAATTTAAGGAGAGTGTGAATTAGAAACATAACCTATGTAATCCACATGCTATGGTCCGTATAAATTGGCATCTAGAATGGTTTCTTTGATCAAGGCATTTGTTGGTAATCTAACAGCTTCAAATAGAAATAAGTTTATGTTGCAGAAAAATCAGTTGCGTATTATAATTTGTAGTGCTGATGCCCACCAGTGATACTGGCTTATCGTCCAACATAACAATTTAAATTATTGGGAGCTATTGCCTTTTGTAGAACAGTGACTTGATTTAAAATCTGCTTCATGCATTATTTAGCAAATTAGATTTGCTTGCCACGCGTATATGGCATTTAACTGTCACTGTCCAAAAACACACTGCTTATCAAAGCAATGCAAATTAACTTTCGGCATTATTCATCAAAAATAAAGAGAATTCTACCATTAAAAAAATCTTCCTTCAGCTCCGTAAATTTTCAGGAAAAGACACTTCTCCAGCGCATCCCTGTAACAAGATATGGGAGCCCCAACCTAGGGTGGAGGACAAAAGCGTGGACACCTGCTTTCAATGAAGATGTACCAGCACAGCATTCGCTCTTCCTATGAGGTACATCCAAGATAAATTTCCAAAGCTTCAGGTAATACAGAGCTCGCTCTGCAGCATGTGCTACAGACAACACAATCCCACTGGAGCACATATTGACCACCAGTGGCGGTTGGTGGCAAATTACAATGGAGGGCAAAAAACACATACAGAAAATACTACACCTAACACAACACACTAATATTAACATACATACACACTAATATAAATATAAAAACATACCTTACTGGTGTTCTGCACATGTCCACGTTGCTCTGCAGCACGTCCTCCTATGGCGAAGCCCACAGCCAACTCCCTCATCCAATCAAGACACTGTTTTCATGCTGTTAGGCAGCATGAAAAAAGCATCTTGATTGGCTGGAGAGGACCGGCTCCAAGCTCCAGAAGGCACTGTAGGCCTGTGCCTGCTCTCCAACCCAGCTGTCCAAGACAGCCTGGTTGGAGAGGTGTGAATTGCATGGTGGTTTGGCTGCAGCAAAGTAGCAGACCAAACCAACATGCACATTTCAAACTGAAGTAGCCACTCCTCACTGCTGCCAATCACTGGCAGCAATTATGCTGGCCCCACTCTGTCCTCACAATCTGTTTGCTGGGAGAAAGAGTCAAAAATAAAATTGCCATTTTATTTTTGATGCTTTCTGCACCGCAGGGTGGTGGGCTGACACTTCACCGCTCCAACGGAATAACTGCCGCTGTTAACTACTCTCACTGAATATCCTGGTTGCCAGTTCAAGCATGGGTTAATTTCAAGGGACTGACAACTACATCGAAGGCTATGTATGGAAAAGTGTTTGACTCCTTGAAATGTCACATACTTTATACCCCAACAAGGACATTTAAGTTGTAGGGCAACTTAGTTTTGACTCAGAGTAACAAAAGCTTGAGCAGGAGGCTGTTTGTTTGTGGTTGATGCTTGCTCTCCAACTCTTTCTTCTCACACCTTCAGGAAATTAGATGCTTGATCTAATATAGGAAGAAGATGATTACCTTGCTGTCCTAGTTTTTGTCATGTTGGGACTCTTTCTTAGGGTTAAGATACCCAGAATGGATTCGTTTCAGGTGTTCTTAGAAAACTTATGAAGATATGTCACTGACATGTTCCACAGACGCATCCCTTCAATAAACTATAAAGTGCCTCCACCCTTCTGTAAAGCAATAGGATAAGTCGACATCTGACTATTCAAACGAATGATCAAACCAAAATTCAATATACTAATTTATTAAGGCGATTATTGCAAGCTTGCTTGAGGAACAAAAATGTGACCTCTCTGCAGAGAAAGACTCTTGCCATTGAAATACTGACACACAATAACCTACGCACAATCCATTTGTGGTCAAAGATAGTGGAGAGAGGGGGTAAATATGCATCTTCCTTCATTACATCAAACCCTTGGGCGGGGAAACTGAAACCTGACGAAAAGAAATTGAGGCAACTCAGAAAAGGTCCGGCAAGAAAGCACCACTCAGCTTAACCCCAGGCACATGGGAAGAACAGAAGATGAAAGTTAAAACATGGTTCTCCAACACAAGTCGGTAAAGACTGCCTCCCCACATATTCTCTAGCAAACAGGCCCTCACATTTCTCACCCAGTTTGGGGCTCTCACAGTTAATCAGCAGTGTTTCTATCTACCAAGCGGGTAGCGTGTGTTGGAATGTGCCGAAAAGCACCAATTCCACATCCTCTTCTGCTGCTCTAATGAGCAGTTGGTAGTGAAGTGGCTGTGGACATTCCACCAAAGACCCACAGCTGTCTTGCAGGACGTCACCTAACGCTTGTTCAAGTTACACCTAGCTGGGGCGCTGCCTGTATAATAGACCTGAAGCACCACACCCTGGATAATTAAAGAACTTAAACCAGGGGCAGGTAACGAGAAAAATGATGGGAGGCACTAATTATAAACTTTTTTCCTCTTGAACAGATGACTAGACTAAAAGATGATCCAAACTACTTCCTTTGTTGACTAATGAAGGCCCTCCATGAAAAGAGGCTTGAGATGTCAAGATGAAAGGGAGAATCCCATCAGTATGTATGTATCTTCATGCACTGTGAACAAAGCCAGAAGAACAGATCACATTTGTTTGCGCTGCACACACTGAAAAGGCGAGTGAAGATGCAAACCCTGTTGGCCAGTGGGGTCCATTTAACCTTCGTTTGTGATCCTATAGTTAGTCAAGAACTACAATAACGAGAAACAGTTGACTGCGGATTTTATAAAATGAAATTTAGAAGGATAAATTTAGAAATTTAGAAGGATATTCATCTACTGGATGTTGCATTGGAGCTCATGAGTGAAATGCAGACCGTTGAGTGAGGAGGCATTCTCTTTCTGTACTGAAGATGTACCCCAGACACCCACTGTGAACGGCGAACGTTGATAAAAACAGCAACAAAAAAAGATGTAAATTAAGAAGAAAGTCCTAACAGCGAATACCACCAGGTAGGAAGATTTAAAAACAGTGGGAAAAAACATCCAAGCTGTAACACAAGAACAATTCCACAGGGCTAATGAGAGGTCCAGTGCACCCAACACAGATTGGGTAAATAGTCTTATAACACGGACCACAAAGAAACCTAAGAGGTAAGTAATTTAGAGGTTGGAGGGATGCAGGTATGGAATTTACAAAGAATGTAATAAAAATGTAATATGAGAAGCAAATGGACATGCCCATAACACGAATCAAGTTATACAGCGTGGCATTGTAGACATTCTATGAAATGCAGGGCGTATGTCCTCAACACAGTGAACTATATATAGGAAGTTATTATTCTCTTTATAATAATTTAAAAAAACTAAGCTATAAAGAATACAAAATATGTTTTGATGAGCAACAAATGGTGAAAAGAAAGAAGACAAGGAAAGAGTGAGATTTTACATATCTTATAGGGGCTATGGGAAAATCGTAAGCGACAGAGCAAACATGGAGGAATATAAAACCACACAGTTGATGGGGAGTGGGACTGATGACCTCATCAGAATCACTAGACAAAATGGCACATAAAACTGCGCTGGGCACATTAGGCTGAAGGTACTGGATGGAACATTTTTGAAGTTGAGACAAAGATGTAAGGGGTGAGACAGAGCAGCACTCTAACGTATTCAATGCCTTTATTTCTCTTCTTTTTATAAACATCCTTGCCAAATGTGGTTTAAACATGCAATATTAAGGTCTTTGTCTGCCTAGTGGAAATGAAGGCGAACATTTCAAGAAAACTGATTTTCAGAGATCCTTGCGTCAAAAAGGAACTCTAGTCTGAATTGTGTTGGGGAGGTGTGGCTAATCACTTGAAATATAGATTCTGAAGCATCTCCTTCACAAACAGGGATGAGAAGGCAGAGCAGTACTAGCAATGGAGATATGGTGCTTGATGTTGCAAATAATTAAGAATGCTCTTATTTCCTGGCTTCTTACAGGAATATAAGTGAAAAAAAAAGTATACATGACATCAGGCATACTCTGGAGGAGTATACATGACATCATACATACTCTGGAGGAGAGACCGAGGTGTATTCACGACAAAGCAAAGGAAAAAGCCACAGCTCTTTATAGAGGTGGTAGCACCTCGAAAACTGGTAAAGGCAAAAACTTTATTCCATTGTGCATTTCCCTGGTGGGCTGGAGTCCCTGGGGGCCGGTTTTGCAAGTCCAGGACTCTCCTGGTGCCTCTATCAAGTTCCAGGCTCCCAGTTAACTGGGGCAGTGATAGCAGACTTCAAGAGAGAAAGAGAGAGGGGAGTTAGAGTGGCAGCAATCAGAGAAGGACAGGAGCTAGAGAAGAGAAAAGGAGAGTGTATGGAAAGATGGAAAAAGGGAGATTGTGCAAGGAGACAAAGGGAGCGGGGCTGGGTTGAGCATTTTTGCCAGGGCTGCATTTGGGTCCCCAGTCCGGCCATGGAGACAATGAAAACATTCCAAGGCGGAATGCAAACCTATCTTTTTTCATAACCGTCTAATAGCTACTACAAAGGTCCTGACACTCCTATTCCACAAAAAGTATTATTGAACAACTGTCAAACTGGAACGCTGTTAAAAAAATAATTAATGAATAATGCAGAGACTTAAATTGAATGCAGTTGCCTAATGTTTTGGAGGATGGATGTTTTCACAATCCGGCAGGACAAGTACCATATGTTGATGACTGAACCAGGGCTCTGCAATATTATGAAATGTAGATACTAGGCAATGTTTTTCACAGTTATGTGCAGCTTCCTTTTCTTATTCCAAGCCTGCCTTTTACCTTCAGATGTAACTGTTTTTTGGGGTATAATTATAAAAAGCTTATATTAGCTGAGCCTGTGAGCGAAAGGCGTAACTGATGGAGTAGGCTAAAGAAGAACTCCGACCCAATCAGGAAATGCAGTGAAGGGTGCAGGTAGACATCTACACTACAGACACTTGTGGGAGTCTGCAAGTCACCAAACCAGTTCCATGTTGGTGTAGATGACTATAGGAATGTGCCCCTTTTTGACATGGTCACTCCAGTGGCAAAACGAAACTGGAAGGGCCCCCTCCCCCCCTGCCAGAAAATTGCGGTCTCACTCAGGCTAGTTGCAGTGCTGAGGGGGCCCCTGGAGCTCGCAGGCCCCCCACACTGCGGGGGTTGTGGGGGCCTTTGTTGTGCCCCCCTGGGTCACCTCAACTTTTCACCTGGTACTCGATGCAATTTTGACTGAAAGCGCACTGGGTTCCTGTTAGCCAGGTCCCCAGTGCCAGATCTCTTTCCCTAAGACTGTGCAATTGTTACCCAATTGGCAGCATCTTTGGCTCATGTAAGTTCCTATTAAATGGTACCCCTGGTACCTAGGGCATTGGTACCAAAGGGCTGCAGCATGTATTGTGCCACCCTCAGGGACCCCTCACCTAGCACATGCAGACTGCTGCTGCAGGCTGCATGTCTTCGCACAGCTAAATATATAAACATGACATGGCACACAGCCGGTGTGCCATGCCCCTAAGCCCTGCATTCAATATATGTAAGTCACCCCTACAGCAGGCCTTATAGCCCTAAGGCAGGGTGCATTATATTACATGTCAGGGCATCCCTGCATGCGCAGTTATACCCCTGCTATGTCTGTCCATTCTTAGACATAGTGAGTGAACAGGGAAGCCAATTTAAGTGCATATGCTGGACACTGGTCAATCTGAGCTCCCCAGCTACATGATGGCTTCACTGAAGATAGGGATGTTTGGTATCAAACATCTCCTATTAACAAAACCCTGACTGATGCCAGTGATTGATTTATTTATATATGCACCCAGAGGGCAGCTTAGAAGTGCCCCCTGAAAAAACCTACCATTTGCCCATTTGTTGGCTAACTAGCCTGCCACCCCCAGACACATTTCTAACTCCCAGGGGTGAGAGTCCTTGCTCTCGGACAGCGAGAAACAAAGTCTACTCTGGTAGGGGTGTTAGCACATCCCTCCCAAATGGATGACCAGGAAATCTGCATTTCATAGGCAGGGGTCTTCAAAGAAGCCCACCACCCTTGATATGTAGACCTGGCGACCCTCAAAGGAGAGGATGTCGACACCCCCTGCCAAGGGCCCATTTGGCACTTGCATAGGTGGGAAAATTAGGAGTCAGAGAGGCATGCCCACCTCTCAGGCCAGTCCCACCCCTAAGGTGAGCTGCCTGATGTGGACACAACTTTTGAAAGTCTGCCATCTTGGTGAGGGCAGAATTAGGAACTCGGGGACAGGGTTATGCCCACTTCCCTCAGGAAATGGTCTAATGGGGGGGGAGTTAGTTACCCAGGGTAAGTAGCCCAGTGGCTTCTACCCTATATTCTCCTAGTGCCCTTAAATTCAGTATTCAGGGGAGCCCTTGGCACCAGGAAATTAGATCCTGCTGACCTGATATAGAAGGACCCTACAAAGACGCAAAAGACTAGAACTGAAGACCAGTGATGGACTTGGCGCCAACCCTGCCAGCCGACTTTGACAATTGTGAGAAAAACACCTCATCCTCCAGATGTAGAGAGTTCCGAAAGCCTGGGAAGACTGCTAGCCCTCAACTCAGCACAAGCAACACCTATGGAGCAGCAGAGCTGCTTCCCTGCACCTCTGCAGGCACCCAATAAACACTGAAAAGGACTCTGGACTGCCAAAATCCGATGCCGGGCAGCACCACTGCACCTGTGACCCCTAGCCCGATTTGAAGTGGGCCAGCGGTACCAGCATGGTCCTAAGCCCCTCCAAAGACAAAGTCCATCATCGGTTTCCCCACTGTGATCTTCACACCAATGTCTGCAGCTCGTTGTGCAGGCCTACCTCAACCACGACTGCCTCTGGTGACGCAGCCTGATGGTCCACTGCACCCATATGCCCCAGACCGAGGAGAAGAGGCACACTAGTGTCCCCAATCCCTGGGCATCACAAGAATCCAGCCCATTTGGTGGCTCACCCTGACTGGACCCTCAGTCCTAACCTACAGCCTTTTTCCAACCAGACCAATCCACAATGACTAACATTGGGGACCTGATGCTGTACTGCACCTCTGCAACCAGCCACCCTCGTGCAGCCCGGTGTGATCTGTTGGTGTGGCCTTGACCCTTGCACAATACTTGCCTTAAGTCCAGAAGATTGGACCCGTAAGTCGCTGTACTATACCTGCATGCAGTATTTGTTTTTCCTCCAGTAGATAACATTGCAGCTTGCAAGAATTGCACCAAGTGTCAACCTTTCTGAACTGTAAAGATTTTTCTTGCAAAATATACTTACCTGATCATATTGATTCAGGTGCCAAAACATACATAGAGATTCTTGTTATTTTTTAAAATTGGTGTGAATCTCCTTATTGAGTCGTGTGCCTCGTCTAATTGACTGTGTGTGTATTTGCAGACGTCTCACAATCCTCTCTGATAAGCCTAAGGCTGCTCGATGACACTACCACAATAGAGCACCTTGGAATTGCTAGAGCAAGCCCCTATCCAGTAGTAAGGGAATCTGCACAATATATGTCATTTTGGTATATCAAATAAAGAGCCAGCTTCCTACTTTGGCTGCACAGGGGTGGGATACAAGACTTGACATTTGCTGTACCATTTGATAAGTGATAGCACTAAAGAATCCAAATTTGTATCTAGTTAGGAAACAATTTTTCCAACTCACAATTTTTCTAAATTGTTTAAAATGTACTGTTAAGGCTTTGTGTTAAGTTCCCTGGTCCAAACTATCTAGAATTTAAAATAGTACAGTTAGTTGGATCTTTTAGAAGTGCACTTAGAATATTTTCTAAATTTCTAAAAAGGTCTCAACTTAAAAAAATATGTCTGATGCAGCAAGTTTATCCCAGGATTTGTGCTTAATGCAAAGTGTCTTAAAGTGAACACCCTTACCAAATGCAAAGTGTCTTAAAGTGACCACCCTTACCAAAACCTTAAGTTGCTTAAAGGAAGGCCCTCTGCCAAGCACGGATACTTGCCATAGTGTTTAAATCTACAAAAGCCCATCTGCAGCAGTTGATTGCAGAAAATGACAGAGCCATGGAAAGCAAAGAAGCTGCTCATGAAGATGAGGATGATGATATGGAAGAGGATGATGCATCCCTCCACAACTTGACTGACAGTAACACCACTGGGAGCACTTCTGATAGTACCCCAGGAGATAAGGGACAGTGAAGATGCTGAACTCCAGAAGTTAGGAAAACTTTACTGTAGTGAGAGCTACCTCTGATCAGTGAAAAGTATTGTGAGCTACTGAAAGCTAAGCAACTAGTGCATTGTTACCAGACTCCCCCATGCCCAGCATAACTGAAATACTATGGTTTGAACAAGATACTTTGACTAGGAGCTCTATGACAAGGCTGCCATGTGCGTCAATGACAGCATGGTCTTTGGGGATGTATGAACATGTGGGTGTATGAACGGAATGTGTGTGTTCAGGTGACTGAGAGACTAGGCTGTATGTACTTGTGGCATAGGACATACCTTTCACCATATGTGGCACTGATACATGTATAACACAAATATACAACCATTTTTGTTAAATGGGAGAAATTTGAAGTGCAGAAAAATGTTCTGCAAAAATGTTCAGAATATGGAACATTTTTCTGCACTTTAAATTTCTCCCACATAAAACAAGGGCTGTATTTTTCTCTAATAAATATGGCACTGTGTCGAGAAAATTCAACTGAAGAGTTAACTTTGTTTATATGCATTCAATAAAACTCAATTTACATTTTCTCCCATTTCCAAGTGTCACATTTACAAACACCAGGCATGTTGCTCCCAGTGGTCTGTAGACATGGTGCCATATTTAAAACAGAAAAATCCATATGTTTAAATGGGAGAAATTTTAAGCGAAGACACATGCTTCATGAAACATTAAGATGTAAATGGCTTAATTAAAACTGGAGAAATACATTAACACATAATGTTTCATGAAAAAAGTTTTCTTCACTTTATATTTCACCCATTTAAAAAATGCCTTTTTCAGTTAAAATATGGCACAGTGTCTACTGGCCACTGGGAGCAAAAACGTCTTGAAAATGTGACACTTTGAAGTGGGAGAAAATGAAGAGTTAATCATTAAGGTAACTTTTCATTTCAATTTTCTCCCATTGAAAAGCGTTCAGACTCAATTTTGTTCTCATACTCCAATATTGAGACAGCAAGGAACTTTATTCGAGAGTTAAATACTTAGTTCTTCACCTCTGTGCCCCAGCCAGGACCATACATCTTACTGAACACTGCTCATTTCAGGCTCAGATATCTGCAGACTGATAATAGTGTAAACAGTTTCTGCTTAACTTTAAAAGAAAAATATGACCTTGTGATTATTTAAAAATGAACTCAAATCAAGGCTGCAGGCTACTCTAAAGGTGTATGGGAGCTACTGCTGGCGCATGATCGACTGGCTGGAGACACCTGAATTAGAGTCTAAACTCTTAGCTATAGAAAAAGAAAGAGCGGAGATGGGCCTAGGACCCATCTCTGGTTGTAGCAAAATGTTAAATAGGGAGAAAGAAGAAGCTTTTGACTATTATATCCCCAAAGGGATTGCCCCCAAATATGTAGAAGGTGATGATATCACCAAGTGGTTTACAGCCTCTGAGAGGGCTTATAAATTGAGGAAACTCCGCCAAAAGTATTAGGGCAGGGTTTCAGTAAAGTGAAGGTATATGCTCCTGACACTGAATGAAGCAGATGCTGAGTCCTATGACCTCATGAAGGATACCCTGACTGAGGACTTTGGACTCACAACTGAGGAATACAGGATCAAGTTCAGGGAGACTAGGAACACCTCTAGTCAATCCATAGTAGTTCTTGTTGACTTCTCAGTCAAAACACTGGGTGGCTGGTTGAAAGGGAAACAGTTGCAAGACTATGATGGGCATTATAATCTTATGAAAGCGCACCACTTAAGTAACTGTGTTTCGGAAAAATTGCATCAGTACCTGGTAGACCTAGGTTCCATTTCTCCCCAAGAATTGGGAACGAAGGTAGACCACTATGTCAAGACTGGGGTATACAACTCCTGGTGGGGTTGACCAAAGGAAAGGGGCTTCTAAGCCCCCAAGACAAAGAAGGTGACTAATCTAAAGATAAAAGCAAAGAGGCTTCTAAAGTCCCCCAAAAACCTGTTCAGGAGCGTGGGACCGTGACAAGACACAGACAAGTGCAAAGCCAGTTGGCACTGAACTGGAGACCATGCCTGTCCAAAAAGAATCCCCTTAGTGTACCTGCAGCTCCAGATGGGATCCCATGTGGGCCTTGACAATGTCAGGGAGCTCCCAGAAACAACTTTAGTTTCAGAGGGTGGGGTGGAAGTAGTTGCCCTGGCTGTCAGGCCAAGTAACCTTGAGAAATACAGACACCACATGTCTATAGGATCAAAGTTAAAGCACTGAGGGACACAGGTGCAAGTGTCACCATGGCGAGTGAAAAACGGATATCCCCAGAACAGTATCTAGTGAAATTTTCACAGTCATAAGTGCTGACAACCAAGCTAAGGTCTATCCCATGGTAATGGTGTCCTTAGAGTGAGAGGGGTTACTGGCCAGAAGAAGGTGGTGGTAACCTCTGCAATTCCCAGGGTCTGCTAGGAAATGATCTGGAGTTCTCTGCATGGGCTGTGGTCTAAAGAAAGACCCATTCAGCTATGCTGGGTATACCTAAACTGGTGTGTGTAAAAAAAGAACACAATGCAAAGCCCAGGGTGAAAAAGAGGTGGTGGAGCCTGGAATAATGGCCCAGCCCTCCAACAGAAAAGGCAGGAAGTCTGGTAAGCCAGTTTCTGAGTGGCCCCAAGATGAAGTTCCCTCTCCTCAGGGAGAACACTTAGTCAGCCCTTGAGGTAACTGAGCCCCAGGAACTTGGGCCATACATGGCAGATGTCCTGGGCCCAGGGGGGCCCTCTAGGGAAGAGCTGTGCCACGGACAGAGGAGCTGTCCCACTCTTGAAAGCCTGAGACAGCAAGCTGCTGACCAGGAAAAGGGAGATGTCAGTGGCTTCCACAGAACCTATTAGGAAAAGGGACTCCGGTGTGGTGAGGCCAGAGACCTCAAACCTGCAGCTAATAGGAGAGTAGTAGTACCTCAGATGTACAGAGAGGTCCTACTCACTTTGGCTCATGACATCCCCTTAGCTGGGCATCTTGGCTACACCAAAACGTGGGGTAGGTTAGTTCTTCATTTCTACTGGCCAGGCATGTCCCAGGCAGTGAAGAAATTTTGTAACATGTGTGTCACCTGTCAAACCAGTGGCAAGACAGGTGGCCGCCCAAAGACCCCCTAAATACACTTCCAGTGGTTAGGTTTCTCTTTGAAAGGGTAGGGGCTGACGTTGTTTCCCCCTAGAACTTCCAACAGCATCAGGGAACAGATGTATACTGGTGGTAGTGGATCATGCCACCAGGTACCCTGAAGCTACTGTATATCCCTTAGGGCTACCACTCTCCTGTAGTTGCTGGGGGCCTATTTAGTACCCTTACTAAAGTGGTCTTCTCTAAGGAGGTGGTATAAGACAAAAGTAGTAACTTCATGTCTGCATACCTCAGGCAATGTGGGCTGAATTTGGAGTGACTTATAAGTTTACTACTCTATATCACCCACGAGGAAATGGTCTAGTTGAGAGATTCAACAAAACCATGAAGGGCATGATTGCAGGGCTCCCTGAAAAACTCATAGGAAAATGGGCTAGCCTCTTACCATGCTTTCTCTTCACCTACAGAGAAGCACCACAGAAGGGAGTACTTTGTTTCCCCCTTTGATCTTCTGAAGGTGTGGGTACTTGAGCCTGTGGCTCCAAGGGGACTCCAGGACAAATGGAGTGGCCCCTACCCTATCCTTGAGAAGAAGAGTGAGGTTATCTATCTGGCCTAGGCACTCCCAGGAAGCCTCACAGGGTCATCCATGTGAACCACCTCAAGCTCTTCCATGATATGGCTGATGTGGGCTTGGTGAAGATCAGGAAGAAGAGAGTGTCAGGAAGAAGAGAGTGAGCCTCTTCCTAACCTCTACTCCCACAGCCCCAAAGACGGGTCAGTTGATTGAGTGGCCTTGTCGGACACCCTCACTGCCCAGCAGCAGGCTGACTGGAGGCAAGTCCTACAGCAGTATGCTGAGTTCTTTTCCCTCACCCCTGGTCAGACTTACTGCTGCGTCCCTGATGAGGACACAGGTGACCATTTGCCTGTCAAAAGCAAAATACAGAGAGAGTCTGACCAAGTGAAGGAAAGCATCAGAGCTGAAGAAAACAAGATGCTGGAGTTAGGGGCAAATGAGGCCTCTGTCAGTCCCTGGGCCAGCCCAGTGATCTTAGTCCCCAAACCTCATTCCAAGGGAGGTAAGCGGGGTTGAGGATTTGCATAGGCTATAGAGGTCTCAATGGTGTCACCAAAACATATGAACACCCTATCCCAAGAGCAGATGAACTTATTGACAGGGTAGGGGCAGCCAAGATTCTCAGAACTTTTGATTTGACATCAGGGTACTGGCAGATTGGTCTGACTCCTGGAGCAAAAGAAAGATCAGCATTCTCGACCCCAGATGGACATTACCAGTTCCCTGTTATGCCATTTGGTTTAAAGAATGCCCCTGCCACCTCCCAAAGGTTGGTGAATAAAGTCCTTGCTGGTTTGTAAGTCTTCAGTGCAGCATATCTTGACGATATTGCTGTCTTTAGCTCTATTTGGCAGGATCACCTGATCCACATTGGCAAGGTTCTTGAAGTTCTGCGAAGTGCAGGGCACACTATCAAGGCAAACAAGTGCCAGATAGCACAGGGCAAGGTTCTATTCTTCGGTCACCTTGTAGGTGGAGGCCAAGTTCAACCACTACAACCCAAGATCTAGACAATTACAGACTGGAAAGCTTCAACCACCCAGAAGTCAGGGCATTACTTGGCTTGACTGGGTATTACAGAAGGTTCGTGAAGGGGTATTAGAAATTGGGTATCTATTTGGCAGAGGTATGCACCCTGTCCAATTAGGAACCACAATACTAGTCTGGGCAAGTCAATTACAGGACAAATTAGCCTGTGCTTACCCTTTGGTCGCTTCGCGCAGAGCAGGCAGGCAGATGTAACTTAGAAAGTAATGTGTAGAGTATTACTGCAACACACACACACAATAACCACAGGAGGTACACGACAAAAAGACTCCACACGGAAACAGAAAAATAAAGTTAATTTATCTGGTTAATTTAAGATCCACATGATACAGATCCAATTTGCAAATCATTATTTACTTGCTTTGCGGACTCAAAATTAAGCAAGGTTGATAACCAATGATGCAATCAAAGATGGGGTGCCAGAGACTCCTCGGCACAAGTGCTTGATTTTATAGACTGCAGTACTGTCCTGGTTGCGCTCCTTTCGGGAAGCAGATCGGGGATTTCGGGTGCAGTCACCAGGGAAGCAGGTGGGAACAGTGAATGGATGGTGGTGGTGGTGGGGGGAGGGGGAGGGTTGGGGTTTGAGCAGGGCCGCTCCATGTGCAAGGAGAGCCCGGATGGTGACAACTACTGGGGCAGCTCCAGGCAATCATAGCCGCACGTAGCCAAGTTGGACAAGGCCGCTCAGGTAGATTGAAGCGGGAAGCGGCAAAGGCTCAACAGGGTCGCTCCGGGTGTGCCTAGATGCAAGCGGCACAGTTTGGCAAAGCCGCTCGGGGATCATTGAAGTAACGAGCGGCAAAGGAAAACAAAAAGCTGCTCTGGGTTTGGTGAACAAGTCTTGGGCCACTGGGCAGAGATCAGCAGGCAAGTGGACAGCAAAGCAGGGCAGGGCAGCAGTTCCTGGGAGCAGTCAATCCTGGCAGAGTGACAATCCTGGCACACAGCCATCTTTACTCCAGCAGTGTTTCTTCGAGTCCAGAAGTGTATTGATTTTAGTGAGTCATGGACCCAGTACTTATGCAAGAAAGTGCCTTTGATGTGGGGGGTGACTACAAAGAGTTTTTTCGAAGTGCACAGGACCCCCTTTCAGATCAGCCACAGCACCGGACTATCAGTGGGAAGTAATCATCCCCTTTGTGTGGACTCTGTTCACTACCCTTTGAGGTGTAAGTGTGAGCCCTCCCCAACCTCCTTTCCAGAAAGACCCATCGGTATGCAGATGCATGCAGCTGAGCATCCTGTTTTGTGGGAGTCTGAAGAGGATGCACAAGTGTAGCTGTCAATTAGCCCAAGCCAGACGTGTATTCAAGGTAGGCTGTAGGCACACAGGGCAGTGAGTGCAGAAAAATGCCTACTTTCTAAAAGTGGCATTTCTAAAATAGTAATAATAAATCCGACTTTACCAATAAAAAGGGTTTATTATTACCAATCCAATGGTACTAAACATGGTGCAACTAGTCCTCTCAGATCAGGAATTACAGCTTAAAGGTAATATAAGGAATTCCCAATGCTGGCCTATGAGAGGGGCAGGCCTCACACTAATGATAAACGACTTCAGGAGTTTTTCATTATCAAGACATGAAACCTAAAAGTATATGTCCTGCCTTTTACTTACATGGGATCTTGCCCTATGGGCTACCTAGGGCTTACTTTAGGGGTGGCTTATAAGTAAGAACAGGGGAGTCCAAGGCTTGGCAAGAGGCTTTAAATGCCAAGTCAGGGTGGCAGTGAGACTGCACACACAGGCCCTGCAGTGGCATGGCTGAGCCATGATTACAGAGCTACTCAAGTGGGTGGCACAATCAGAGCTGCAGGCCCACAAGTAACATTTTATTTCCAGGCCCTGGGTATATGGTATACCACTTTACAAGGGACTTAAAGGTAAATTAAATATGACAACTGTTATTACACCAATGTTACCATATTTTAGGGGAGAAGCACCTGCACTGAAACAGTGGCAAAGTGCGCAGAATCTTAAGGTCAACAAACAGATACAGCAACAAACCAGGAGGTAAAGGCAGAATGTCTGTGTTAAGACCACCCAAAGGATGCCAGGTTTAACAAGGAGTATGGTAATATTGTGGCACCCCTCAAAGAATTGACCTCCAAAAAAAAGCCAAAGAAGGTAAACTGCACACTGAGCTGTCAAAAGGCTTTTGACACTGTGAAGGAAGCAATGTGCTCAGCACCCATTCTAAAAGCTCCAGATTATTCTAAGCAGTTCATTGTGCAGATGCCTCTGAACATGGAATAGGAATGGTCCTATCCCAAACCAATGATTGCCATGACCAACCCATTGCTTCCATTAGCAGGAGGTTACTCCCCAGAGAGTGGAGTTGTAGTGCCATTGAGAGGGAGGCCTTTGCTGTGGTCTGGTCGCTTCAGATGTTAGGGCCATACCTGTTTGGTTCTCACTTCCTTAGTGAAACTGACCACAGGCCTCTCACATGGCTGATGCAAAGAGGCAAAAAAAAAAACCCACCTGTTACAGTGGTCCATTTCTCTACAAGGAATGGGCTCTAGAGTGGAACACACATCTGGGACTGACCACCTCAGTGCAGATGGCCTTTCCAGGTTCTTCCACTTAGAAAATGAAGCCTCTCTTGGGAAAGGCTAGCCTCATTCTCTTTTGTCTGCAGCAGGATGGGGGTTGAAGTGTCTCTTTTTGACATGGTAACCCCCACTTTATTCCTGGTGTTCGATCTAATTTTGACTAAAAGTGCACGGGGTTCCCGCTAACCAGGTGCCCAGTACCAGATCTCTTTCCCTAAAACTGTGCAATGTTATCCATTTGGCAACACCTTTGACCCCCTGTAAGTCCCTAGGGCATGAGTACCAACGAGGGGCTTCATGGGCGGCAGCATGTACTTACCCACCTTCAGGGACATCTCACCATGCACATGCAGACTGGCATTGCAGGCTGCGTGTCTTGGTGCAGTTAAATTGAAAACACAACATGGCACACAACCTGTGGGCCATGTCGCCTAAACCCTGAATGCAATATATGTAAGTCACTCCTACATTAGGCCTTACAGCCCTAAGGCAGTGTGCATTGTTTTACATGTGAGGGCATACCTGCATGAGCAGATATGCCCCTGCAATGTCTTTGTTGATTCTCAGACATAGTGAGTGAACAGGGAAGCTATTTCAAGTACACGTGCTAGACACTGGTCAGTACGAGTTCCCCAACTACATGATGGTTTCAGTGAAGACAGGGATGTTTGGTATCAAACATCTCATATTAATAAACCTTTACTGATGCCAGTGATGGATTTATTAATACATGCACCCAGTTGGCAACTAAGGGATGCCCCCTGAAAAACCTACCATTTACTCTTGTGCTGGCTGACTAGTTCTAACTGGCCTGCCACCACCAGACTGGTTTCTGACCCCAAGGGGTGAGAGCCTTTGCTCTCGGGCAGACAAAAACAAAGCCTGTTCTGGTAGGGGTTTTAGCACACTCCTCCCCAACAGGATAACCTGCGAACCTGGATTCCAAGGTGGGGATTTCAAAGAAGCTCACCACCCTTGATATGTAAGATCTGGTGAATCTCAAAGGAGAGGATGCTGACCCTCCTGCCCAGGGCCCATTTGGCACCCAGACAGGTGGTAAAATTAGTAGTCAGAAAGGCGTGTCCACCTCTGAGGCCAGTCCCACCCCTAAAGTGAGCTTCCTGATGTAGACACAACTTTATAAAGTCTGCCAATTAGTGATGGCAGAAATAGGAATTCTGGGACAGGGTTACGCCTGCTTCCCACAGGAAGTAGTCATTCATGGGCGGTAGTGAACCCAGGGGTAAGGAGCCCACTGGATCTACTCTACACTCCCCTAACACCTCTAAGTTCAGTATTTAGAGGAGCCACTGGCACCAGGAAATCAGATCCTGAAGAAGGAGGACAGTACAGAGACGCAAAAAAACTAGAACTGAAGACCAGTGACAGACACAGAGCCAACCCTCTGGACTGTCACAATCCTATGCCGGACAGCACCACTGCACCTGTGCCCCCTAACCTGAGTTGAAGTGGGCCAACGGTGCCAGTGTGGTCCCCAGCCTCTCCAGAGACAAAGTACATTGTGGGTTTCCCCACTGTGATTTTCACACCAACGTCTGCAGCTCTTTGTGCAGGCCCCCCTCAACCGTGACTGCCTCTGGTGATGGCAACCCGACGGTCCACTGCACCTCTACACCCAGATGCCCCGGACCCAGGAGAAGAAGACCACTGGTGTGTCTGCGTCCCCCAGGCTTGTGAGACTTGAGTTCACTTGCTGGTTCACCCTGACTGGTCTCTGCCTGCACTCTGTTTCTGTGGGCCCCCTCCATTGCGATTGTCACCGGTGATAGATACCCGATGGTCCAAGAACCCTCTGCTCCTGGAAGCCCCGGACCGAGGAGAAGAGGTCCCCCCGTCCCTGACCATTGTAAGAATTGAGCCCACTTGATGGCTCACTATAACTGGCCCCTCAGTCCTAACCTGCAGCCTTTTTCCAACCGGACCAATCCCCATTGACTAGCATTGGGCACCTGACCCTGTACTGGACCTTTGCACCCAGCCGCCTAGTGTGACCTGTTGGTGTGGCCTTGACCCTTACCCAAAACTTACCTTAAGTCCAGGAGATTGGTCTTGTAAGTCGCTGTACTATACCTGTATGCAATATTTGTTTTTCCTCCATAGGATAACACTGCAGCTTCTAAACTGTAATGATTTTTCATCCAAAACGTACTTACCTGATTATATTGATTCTGGCGCCAAAACATATTTATTGAGTCATATGTCTCATTTATTGACTGTGTGTATATTTGCTGATGTCTAACACTCCTCTCTGATAAGCCTATGGCTGCTGGTCCACACTGTCCCCTAATTGAGTGGCTTGGGATTGGTAGAGCAAGCCCTTGTCCACTAGATAAGGAATCCCTGGACACTCTGCACGCTTCCTACAATGATGCAGACCTGAAATACACATCCTCCGTCAGCAAAACCGCTATGAAGATGGCAGCTCAAGACCCATTGTTGCTCCTTGTTGTGGTCTTTTACTGAGGTTGCTGTTCACTGCAGTGTATTCAGAGAAAACTATGCAGCCAAGTGTTGGTGTCGCACTGACAGCAAACTCGTCAGAGGTGAGGGAACATCACCTAGGTTCTCATATGAAGGCGGAATTACGGGACTTTCCTGGGTTGCAAAATATCCTATATGTGAGCGAGAGATGGCGCCAACCCTGCATGAGTGGTTCAGGGCAGGGACTGCTCTAATTGAACCTGGTGTCTGTCTGACAGAGATTCACTAATTAAATGTGCTAAAGGACTTGAGATACTGCTAGATTGGGCAGCACAACTTTCGTCATTTATACCAGTTGTACCAAGGAACCTGGAGCCATGTACCCAAGTATTAGGCCTGACTGAAGTTGGAATTAGCGTCTCACTCACAAGTGGGCTGCATGACCATGGCACTGCTACCTGTGTCGTTCCTAGTCTGGAAGATTAGGTGACCCAGGAGGTGTTCTGTGGATGCCTCATGAAGACCTGAGGCTGTCATATCGAGGAACTGTGTGCTAAAGATAGCGCCTGGCATCTTGTGCTCTGAAGAATCATCATCTGTGGGTGTGTGCCCGGCATGCTCAAGAAGTACCAAGTACAGTACTGGGGAGAGCTGCGTCATTATTCAAGTAGACACAGGAGCACCAGAGTGAGCCACAATCTGCAGCCCACCGCTCAGAAGAGTAGCTCCCATTAGTAGCTTCTGCCGCAATCATCTGAGGTGGCACGGTGGGCCAAAACGATTGAATGGGATACGGCCCAAGTGATTGTCAGTAGCTGAGATAAATTTAAGCATTCCATCTATTACCTTGAAGTTTTTGCATTTGACGCCCTAAGTGTGCCAGGTATGCCCAGACGTGAGTCCTGGGATCACTGTGCCACGGAACCAAGCGATACCTGGCTGAAGAGCCCCGAGTAGGGTGAAACTGGTCCTAGATTGCTTGTGTTCCGATTCAGGGAAGACCTGGACTGGCAGTTCAAGCTGACTGTTCCCATAAGGAGTGTGGTCAAGACTGATCTGCATATGGTTGGATCAAGACTGATCTGCATAAGGTTGGGTCCAAACTGAGGTGACCTGGTGGGCCAAATATGATGGATTGGGATGTGGCCAGATTGCTTTCTAGGGGCTGAGATTAATTCAAGCATTCCACCCATGACCGTGCTGTTTTTGTATCTGGCGACCATCTGAGTGACACGCTGCATGACTGCCTGCTGTGCGGCTCCTAAGAGCACTTCCATGTGCCGCCTGTAGACTCCTTTTGCCGCTGTGATCTCAATGCTGTGGGAGGGACAAATGCAGACTTGTGCTACTACTATGATCGGTGAGAGAATGAATGGGCCTAGGCCTGAGAGACTGACAGCTGATACTGTTGTGTAGTCATTTTAGTTATAGCTCCATGCATGTTATTTTAACATACTAGGTCTGCAGCTGTGCACTTTAACCTAGATATATTTTATTAAACTTTGCGTTGTTATTGTTACAATATCCACTTTTACGGTCTTGTTTTATTTTGCTCTAACTGCACTCTAACAGCACTCTGTTCTAAAAAAAAAAAAGACATTCTTGCTCACTCTGTGCTTCTTCCAAGGCTACACAGAAAGATATATTGCAGGTGAACGTGGTATAAATTTAGTCTCTGACATTCATAGAAAATACACATCCTTACGTAGGGACATTTTCTCAGAACATCAGCTGTTTTATTATAAAAAACACATCCCTGTCCCTCACACGTTAGAGGGAGATTCCAGCCAGAGAACCACGACTGCATGCTTCGCTACAAGCTGTTTTTGCAGACTTCAGGCCTTTGCTCAGGTATTGGGGATGATGTCTTCCCAGTGTAACCCAAAGGGCAGAATTAGAGCCTGTGATGGATTTAAAGCCTAAAACACTGTGCTCCATTATAGCCTAGGTAGGAATTAGTCTATTGACTCTAGTGACAACACGGTAGCGTTATTTCTATGCTTTACTCTCCTCGTCACAATGTTTATCTTATTATGTTGTGTTGTGTTGTCCTGGTTATTGCAGCTCACGCTTTGTTATCTAAGATGCAGTCGCTTCATTAAGATCTTTTTGAAACATATACTGCCTCTGTTTTTCATTGTGCATATGAAACTAATGTAACTGAGAGAAACGGATGAGACCTGAGTGACCATGGCTTCCTTGAGAAACCATTTATGTCATGCGCTCGGCTGCCCAATCATCCTGGCCCTTGGGTAGAGATGAGGCATTGCTAGTTAGCTGGAGCAAAACCCAGATTTGAGCGACAGGTGTCACCTGCAGTGGGTCAGACTCAGTCTCCCACACCACAGGCGATTCTGCCACTCGAAACCCAGTAGTCTTGTTAGAATAACAAGAGCCTACGTGACAATACTGGATCAAAGGCCTATGAGCTGCACCCACTGCTCTACCTCGAATGCTGAACCTGACACGTCAATGCCCAAAGGCAGGGGAACCCACACGGGGCAGATGAAGAGCTAGTCAGCAGAAGCCCCTAAAGCACAAAGGCACACACCAGGGTATTTGCGCCTTATTGATTGTATAGTGGAATTCTGTTTTCTGTGAAATAAAGTACCCGTCTCTTCTACAAAGAGAAGCACTGGGCTGCACGTTGATCTTTTTGCGGGGGGTTGCTTCTTGAGCACCTTCAGTCCAACATATAGTGATCTTGGGCAATTTACACTGTTTATGGCCCATTCTCTGTCAGCACAGCATAAGATCTTATCACAAGAAAGAGCCAGCCATATTGTAACACAATTTAACAATGCTTGGTTTTCACTTTGATGCATAAAGCATATGCTTTACTTAGGACACCAGTGGCAACTTGTTTTAAAGAGTTCGATAAGTTTAACTACACACTAATTATGTATTGTGTCTGCAACTGTGCCTTTTTTCGGGACACATTACTGGATATAAATGAGTTCCTCATGTGTCCTTGCAGGCACTATGGTCCTGATTTGAATGGTGCAGCAGGTGCAGTGGCACAGGGGCTGAAAGGGTTAGGAAACCCACTAAACACAGATTACTGCTATATTTTACTACTAAATAAACAGTTAAGTGCATCTACCTTGCAGGCACTAGGGTCATGATTTGAATAGTGCAGCAGGTGCAGTGACACAGGGTCCACAAGCTCTAGGAAACCCACTGAACACCAATTATTGCTATATTTTACTACTCTACAACAAGTCATAAGTGCAATTACCTTGCAGGCACTGGGGTGTGGAATTCCAGTAGCCCAATGCCCAGGACATATTGTTTGGGGTCAAGGACAACAAGTTTTCATGTTTCTTTTATACTTAGGACAGGCAGCCCCAACCCCCAGCAGCACAAATCCTTTGGCTGCCAGTTTACAGTACCACATTATGAAGCACGAAAGGGAATTGTCTGCAGTTGAGGTAATATGTGTGTCCTCATGTTAATGGTGTTTGAACTTGTATTTATGGTTCAATAATGAGAAGCCTTTATTATTAGGGTGAGCACTCTAAATAAATGTAAGCTCAGACTGCACTACTAACAGTGGTTCCAGTAAAAAATGTAATCACACATTTGCAAAGTTCAATAATATGAGGTTATATATAATGGTCCCAGAGAGCTCTCTGATTATCTGGAAATATTTGCAGAAGTTTGCATGTGAGATTAATGATTCTTTGCTTTCAAAATAAAATGTTCTAAAAATAAATGCAACTAGGAAAAACGTTTTGCTAAATTACTTTAACATTTTTGATACCATTTTGGTGAAGTATTATTGAGTAAAATGTGTTGATGCATGCTGTATTTCCAAAAACAGTCATATTGGAAAAAAAAGTAACCAGTTTCAACAAGATTATGGGAAACTAAGATAAACAAACATTTGAAAAACAAATAGTTTTGACATTGATGGTAAGCCTTTTGGTTTTGTCAATACGTATCTTGTTTTTGTCATGGGTTTTGTAAAAACGTTCTTGTTGTGGGAGCTGCCGGGTCCTCACCATTGTAACAAACATTGGCAAAAAGCAAAAATATTTTGGTCTCAAAAAGTACACATTAACCACAGTAGTTCCTGGCACTGATGACAACTATTTTGTGTCCTGATATGCTCCTTTTGAAACAGCAGACTGCCATCATTCATAGTGAAGCAAGACAACATAAGGACAGAGAAAGAAAGATAGAATTTTAATAAAAACAAAAGGTCTTTGTTAACACCAGAGTTAATCAGGGACCCAGTTCTTTAAAAAGTCCAAAAAGCGTGCCCAGTGTAGCTGTCTTTGCAATAGTGCAGATTTATGTATTTCATCAATTCACAAGAAATCACACAAGTAGACTAGAACATTGTACTCCTAGAAAATATTTATTAACTGTATTTTAGCACAAGGATGCTCATGCGAAAATCTTTTGACAGTTTACTAGTTCACTTTCTCTCCAGCCGCTTCCTTCCCAACCCTGGGAGAAGTTTTACTTCTGCCTTTGTCAACAGTAAATTTCTGACCTTTCTCAGCACAGGAAAAGATTGGAAAAGAGCTGATGAAAATCCTTAAAACTTGGAAGTTAGTAGGTTGGCACAGACTCAAAAGGGCGTTCATCCCTGGAACTATTGTTTACCGGTGCCTCCAGTCCCAGAACATAGATCTGTGGAAAGGTGACAAAATAAGGAAATTGCTTGTATTCAAGCCAGTATCAGCCTTGGCAGAATCAGCAGGGCTATTATCTGAGCTCTTATATAATGAGATTGCTGCCGTAATTTGCTGCTGCATTACATGGCAACAAAGGGACAAGTTTATATTTTTACAGGACAAGTAGCTTTATGAAGCAACCTTTCTCATGGGCAATTAGATATTTTATTAAATTCCACACCCCTGCAGGCACTAGGGTCATGATATGAATAATGCAGCAGGTGCAAGTGGCACAGGGGGTAAAAAGCTCTAGGAAACCCACTGGACACAGATTATTGCTATGAAACAAGCAGTCAAAAGTGCAATTACCTTGCAGGCACTAGGGTCATGATTTGAATGGTGCAGCAGGTGCAGTGACACAGGAGCCAAAAGGTCCAAGAAACCCACTGAATACCGATTACTGCTATATTTTACTACTACTCAACTCTGAACCAGCTGTGGCTGATATCTTCCTGCTCCCTAGTGACCGTCTGTTGTTGTAGTGCTCCCTGTGGCGCAGAGCGAGCACCGCCTCCTCCACCGCCACGTTTACTGAGGCTTCCCCTCTACCCCTGCAGGCTTCCTCTTCCCTCACCTGGTACACCTTGAAAGGACGACCTTTTTTCACAGTGCGGGCAGCTTTTATAAAAAGCACTAAAAAGTTCTATCAAGTATTTCAGCGCTTTATAAGAGCACCAGTTATATTGCACAAAGACACTTTTTTATGGTTCTGAGAAGATTACATAAATGGTCCAAGATCACAGGAAGTTGAGCCGATGCCGAGATTCAAACCCAGGTCTCCAAATCAGCAACTCTTTCCAGTACTTCACATCTTTATTATAGTCACATGCAACATCTACAAAAAACATTGACAAAGACAGCAGATTTTGCACAGGCGAAACCTACTGGCATTGCCAATGCCTGTTCTTTATTATTACATATAATACGACCTTGAAATACATACCTTCAGGATGTGCTCTGTAGAAAAACATCCCCAACATTTGAGTTTACTAAAATGGTGTCCATGTAGAATAGCAACTCAGGCCATCCAAAGGGTGTTGCACATAACTGACTTGCCTCTTAGTTCACTTTTGGCATTGTCAGGGTGGGTGGAAGCGTGAACGTTTAAAATTTCATTTCTGAAAACTATTCCTAAAAAAAAAGTTACTCGCACTAATTTAGTCTGATGTACTACTAAGATGAAACAGTTCTGCATGTGATTAAAATACATTTTTAAAGAGACATTTTTTATATTTTGCACATTTGTTGCAGAATGTCTTGAAAAACGAAGGTGGCCCAACGTTAACTGTGGAGGACACCTTAGTTACTTGCTTTCTTTCACGTCGATTAACTTTTAAATAAATGTTTGCGCGTTTTTAAAGGGGGACACATGCAAAGGTCAGAAGTGTGCTTGCGGCCCCCAGACTACAGATCTACAGGGACGTTATAGTATCGATTATACATCAGCATTGGCTTCAGTGCAGAATAACTGCAAGTGGGAAAAAAACTAGCTATAATACTAGCTATAAGCTATAACGCAGTCAACACTGAGTTTGTCATAAAGCTTTTTACCTAAACCTTTAGCCATTTGCAACATGGCTACAAAACACTGGCAAAGCAAACAGATTTTGCATAGGTAAGACCTATTGGCTTTGCCAATGCTTGTTAAGTTTGATTTGGCTTCGGGATGCTGTTCAACACCAGTTTACAGGTCTAATTTCATTGGACCTCAGTGCTCAACTCATGGTGAGGCTGATTTTATACATCCCTTTTTTAAAAAGGGAAGCAGATCTAAACCCGCTGACTATCGCCTGACTTGCAGTCCTCAACACTGATGCCAAGGCCTATAGCAGGATTCTTTTAAGTGATCTGGAAGAATGGGCAGAGAAAAACGAGTTTTTCCTTTTTTCACAAGAGGCTTAATGTCTAATTGCAATACGGAATATAACATTGTAGTGCTGGCTTTTAAGGACCAAAAACTAGAACATTTACACAGGGCTACCTAATTGCACGTTTCATTGATCATTCAGCAGCATTTGATGGGGTGGATCGGCACATCTTATGGAAAAAGCAGTCAGATTGGGGTATACCTATAGCCTTACTGTAAGAACGAATCTCCCTCTTCACAAATTTTTGGGTCAGAGTTCAGGTGGAGGATTGATCATATGAATCAAAACAAATACAAATAAACGCTTTAAGCGACTGTGTATTCTGGCACCCTTATTGTTCAGCCTTCAGACAGCTTACAATGGCACATCCCTGAATAATGCTAGGTTGCTTCCATCAAGAATAGGACAGCAAAAAATATGTTTTCAGAATGCTGATGGCTAAGCAATCTTGGATCAAACTGCAAAAGGCCTTCCAAGAGCTTTAAACAAGTTACATATATAAAATTAATTTAACAAATTAGTCGCTTATCAGTACAAAATTAAAGTATTGCTTTTTGAAAAAATATGAAAGGTAAGCATTCTTAGACCCTCCTTGAGTTATGCGTCATCTTATAATTACTTAAGAGTTTGGCTGACAGATGAGCTTTCACCACCGTACTATTTCTCAGTCCTACAGAATGAAAGTACCACCCTAACGTTAGCACTGTCTAGACCCAAGGCAAGACTGCAGAGCCCCTCTGCACTAGCAGTAGCAGTGCTGAAAGTAATCTAGGCCGAACTTTTACCAGGTTTATCCTGCGGTCAATACATTTTTGAAGACAGTAAGCCCCCTCCACGACCTCCTACAATGTAAGACCTATAGATCGATTTTTCACCTTCCTCTGAGGATTTACAGATAATGGATATGTGTGAAAACTGTGTTATTGACACAGTATCTTCCATGTAGGGCAGCCTTCATTATATTTTGTCATCAGCTTAGAAAAGGAGGGCATGGTTCATTAAAGGCAGTGTTAAAGATGATTATTCAGGAGTATAACTTATTTTCAAACCCCTGGACAAAATATTAAGATCATGGTCAAGGATTTGAAAATTGCTACAATCTGAGCAGATAATCCTTCTAAAACAATCCTATTGGCAACATAAAAATCTGAAATTGCTCACGAGTTGCTGGTCTCATTGAATTTAAAGTTTAGTGATACCGATTTGTTAATGGAATCATATGATACATTAACCAAGAAGACTGAATATAATTTGCATGCGTATTTAAGGTTAGGCTGGAATAGTCAACCAAATGACAGTGTAAGCTGCTGGCTCTGTAACTAAAAGTGGGAGACAATCTTGCATCTGTTATGCTGTTGCCCAGGAGTGAGCGCTGAAAGACAAAGCTTTTACAAACAAAAGTTTTTACACATGCTATTGGAAGATGCATGGGTGTACTGGAGTACTTCCTAAATGCTGGGAAGAGCACCGAGTTACGTCAGGCAGCCTAATTCTTAGACTCAAAGTCAACTTCTCTCTGGATATCCAAATACGAAAAAATAACAAATGCTATGACAAAAATTGTTATTAAAGGGACTGTTTTTATATTTGAAAGGCAGGACGTGCACTAGAAAACAGTTAATTTTATGTATTCAACAACGTAAAGTATTTTTATATATTCAACTGTTTATATGATTTTTTAAGACTTTGTAATGAATTTAACTAATCTTATATAATATACCTACTATTATTGGAGGATGTATCACATTAGTATACAAAATTATGATTCGCTTTCTTCATTATTACCCTACTACATTCTGTGGAACGCAATGGGCATTAATATATATAAAAAAAAAAAACGTACATTGCCTCTCGTAACAGCTTTCTCTTCTGACGCGAAATGACAGAATTGACAATATGTCAATCAATCTGCACTCGGTTTCATTCAACAGGCAATGAAAAGCCCCCTCTAGGCACTTCAACGAAGTCAAGCGCTAATCTTTGTGGAAAATCTATGTGATATTACGGTAACCACATTTACTATAGCGCAAAAAGAATCATCCCCAGAGGAATATCGCGGCGTTAGGCTGATACAGGCTGAACAAATCGACTAGACTATCCATGTTTTAAAAAGTTTCAACTATCCAAACTCCGAGCATAGTCCGATATGCAGATGTAGTTTGTTCCAGGGGAAGGGAAGATTCGTTTCATACTTCATTTTAACAAGGACATTTTTGAATCACACGTACTTCATTAAAGAGAATCGACTTTTGCATGAATTACAGTTAGTTGTTCATTTAATAAACAACAAAACTGCAGAGGAGGCATTCATAAACTGAGCCGGCGAGTGAGGGGAGGCAAGCAGCTGTAGAGGCAGGTGGTCCATGTTCAATGGCACTTTCTAGTTTTTTGGCAGATCTTCAGCAGATCTCCGGAACAAAAATCGGTCTACTGTTGCAATTCTGGAACGGAGTGGTGAAGGCCCCGAGCATCTGCAGCAGAGGAGGTGGAGGCCCTTGCATTTGTACAGAAAACAGCAAGGGGTGGGAGTAGGAAAATGATGGAAACTGGCAACAGCAGGAGCCTTCTTGCTTCAACTGCTGCATAACTACATGCATTACAACTGCTTAATTTTGGTATCTGATTCAAAGCCAGGAAAAAGGATAACGTAGTCATTTTCAACTTAATCGGTCCACGGTGTCCCGGACTGTTTTTGGCAAGGGCCACAGCCATACTAGTGCAGGCAGCATAAGACTGCGGCGGGTGTAGTGTTACGTTGTATTGTGAGCCTACACACCAGGCTGTACCATAATCCATTTGGGGGGAGGGCGCGAGTTGGGGAAGTGCCACCCCCTTGCCCGCCCCAATCTGCACATCCCCCCAATGCCCATGCATATGGGGTACCCAGAACATTTTCTGGCCACTTAACACTCATCATCTAAGTTCTGTAAATCACCTCCCTTTGATTAGCCCTACAGCAGATTTACTGAGGTCTGATGACAAACTCAACCAGAAAGATTCGTCCATGTAGAGAGCTTTATAAATGATACTAATACAGTGGTACCAGGATGCCCAGGTATTTTCTAATGCTTGGCTCCCAGAGGTCACAACAGCATTCACAAACTAATGTCACTTGCGTGTGACAGAGCTGCAATATACAGAGAAGTAAATATATTAGGGATCGGTGGAATGTGTTGCCTATAAGAAAACAAGCAAAGTTTTGTCTGGTGTGCAAAATAAACCACATTAAGCAGAAGCAGAGGCAAACACCATAGAAGATTAAATGAAAGCTGTAAAAGAAAAACGACAAATGTCAGCCGCACCAGCAGGAAACAAAATCAACCCTTGTCTTACCTAACTGACCATTAAGTTCAACTCCAACCCATGTTCCATGAGAAAAATCCACAGGGCCGATGTATCTCACTGTTCCCATTTTGTGATTTCCAATACAGACTTGCTCTCCGGGTGCCACCCAGCTGGGTAAAGTATTTGCGTGCTCTGCCAAAGCACAGTCCTCACTGTCCGAGGCATCCAGATGGTTCTTCCCCAGTAGATCTTCGTCTGGACAGGCGTCTGCATGATCCCGGCAGCAGAAGGGAGAAGGCTGCTCCTCCAGTTTGCAGGTATCGTCAGTTAAATCTGACAAAATGGTCACCTCAGCAGCGTCCCTAATTTTTTCTCCGTTAGAGGAACAAGTAGAATGAATGGGTGGTGCTCCACAGTGCTCCAAATCTTTACCCTCACCCACCCCCATAAACTCCGTGAAAGCATGGTCTTCTAGAACGTCTGATACGCACTCCACGGTGGCTTCACGACATGAGAAGTCAACAGGATTGCTTATGTGCGTCCTAGGTGGGGAATCGGAAGAACAAAATGTGTCAGTTCTATAAGGATGTTTTAGAGTACTCTGAGTGGAATACTGGGACATTGGAATCTCTTTTTCTAAGGCACTATTTTCTATGAGTGATGTCACCACCATATTTTCCTCTCCACAGAACCCTGCCAAATCCGCACTCTCCTTAACCAAAGATGTCCTCAAGTCCTGTGCCACAGAACGTCCTGAAACATCGCCGGGGTCGGAGTCTGACCTCATCTGATTGGCTAATTGTTCACTGCTATCACTGCAGGGCACCAGCATGTCCGACAGGGTGGCATTTGAGGCACTGTGGGAAAAATAGCCACTGGTAATACTGCTAGTGGTCGGGCTACGGGATACCTCCTTCTCCAGAACGCGAGAGCTTATGAAGTCTGCTTTGGAGGAAAACCAGTCCCTGTTTTCCAGGCTAGCATTGTAAACACTGAAGTCCGCAAACTCTTCAGGCACGTAAGTCCGCAAACTCTGGAAACCCTGTCCGTCAATTGCTTTCTTGCTTATGCCTTCAAGCTCATTGTCCTCCTCCTCAGAATCCTATGGAAAGAGTAAGAAAAGTGTTAGTCATCCATCATGTATTGCACAACTCAGGACAAACCTACTGAACACCCCCCTACCGTCTGTTATTCATCAAATAAAAGTATGCAACTGCTCTGATTCTGAAGTCACTCAGTTAGTCCCATTGAAAGGAATTTATGCAACAAATATGCATGTTTTTAGTGGAATTAACGCTAAATATTGCTGCCTTTAGAGGTTCCTTGTGCACATACATTATGTTTACAATGCAAAGTATAATTTTCAATTTTGAGCAAATGGACTGCTTCCCGATTGTGCCCAAATGGTCACCATGCCTCAAAATACTAAGCACAGTGTATCACACGGTATTACTGATTTCAAATGGTGTGGGAAAGTATGTGTAATACCAGGGGCAGCTCCTCCATAAGGGCAGAGGAGTGTCGCCACCCCCACCCCCACCCTTAGCGGCAGCTGCAAACCTTTTCCCCAAAAACTATAAAACTATGTTTATTATAGTTTTGGGGGAAAAGGGGCAGGGCCACAGGGGTGACTAGCAATGAGGGAGAGTGCTCAGCACTTCCCCACACTGCACATGTATGTTTGGCCAGCCGTCTCGGGCGCAGAAGGGTCTCTCCAGCCCAGCAATACAGTTGCCAGGCTGGAGAGAGCCTGCACAGGCTCCCAGTCTGCCTGGAAGCACCCTGGCTGTACGCTCCCAGGCAATCCTGATGCTGCTCTGAGGAGAGTCAGGATTGGCCGCAGGGCAGGCTGGGAGCCAGTGCCTGCAGCGAGATGGAAGAGCAGAGGAGCAAACCGGCGCGGGAGCAGAGGTAAGTTCTTTTTAAATATATATATTTTTTAAATGTTATACCAAATACAAATAACCCTTTCAGTTGCCACTGCAAGCCTTGCTGCCAAGAGACAGTGCAAACCATAGAAAGAGGGAAATGCTTGAATGAAAGGGGTTCAGACCTTCTGACTTGCACCAATGGGCATACTTGTTCCAATGACCTGCATAAATCTATGGCTACTTCTTGTTCTGAGCCACGGCAAACAGATCCAGTCATGTACACCCTAATCTGGAAAAGATTACTCCCATCATTTCTTGATGAAGGTCTCACTCCTGGTCCTCCAAGAAAAGATGACTCTGCTCCCAAATTGAGGAAAGGCCAAAACTACTGAGAAGGCACCTGTACCCATGATAGCCTGCAACTGAAGAGGACAGAAGGGAGGACCTTGGACAGATTGGAAGGGCACATCCACTGATGCAGATCTGGGACAAGAGATATAAATATGCACCCGAGACAAAAGGCTTCTCTGATGCTGGAGCGATTGCTTTCTTAGTCAACACTGAAGGGCTCTTATTTGCCATCTGGCATGTGAGACAATGGAATGCATGAAGAGATCAGGCATAGAACTTGCAAAATCAGAATCAGTGTCTGCACCAGAAATATCATAATCCTAACCCATATGTCTGGAATCCTCCTCCAAAGAAAGCCCTTTACGGGGGCGTGCCCAGCATTACTCCATCTGTAGGTGGCAAACTGGGACTTATGGGTGTTGACTGTGAATCTCAGGTCATGAAGAACAATCATAGTGTGCCGAAGATATTCTGTGAGTAATGCAGGAGACTTTGTCTTCACCAGCCATCCAAGGAAGGTAATACATGGATTCCTGATCTCCTCAGTTAAACTGCTGAACGGCTATCATCTTGGTGAATACAAGTGAAACAGTAGAACTGCAAACTGACAGCAATGAGATGAGACAGTGAACTGCAAGTAGTAACTGACAGCGAGGGATTCAGTAGATGAAAATCTGGACCCTGGGCATCCAGAGATACTAGCCAACCTTCTGCACTGAGTGCCAGTAAGACCTGGATCAGGGACAGCATCTTTAAATTGGAGAAACAATGAGTGGAGATCCGGGACTGGTCACAGGCCTCCATCCTTCTAGAGGATCAAGAAGTAAAGGGGATACAATCCCATGCCTCTTCCCTCCATGATCACAGCCTATCTCGCACTTTTTTTGTTAGTTGAGCAAGAACTTCCACCTCCAAAATTGAGGTGTGGAGCCTACATCACGCCTTGGAGAGGAACAGTAGGATGTAGCAATTGCAGATTTCCGGGATTATCCAGCAATCTGCTGTGATTGCCTCTTATCTGATGGAGATATGAGACCCTTATCCCCTATACCCCTCTGCCCCGTGGATGCGGGTGGTATGGGGTTGGAGGTGGTCCTGGTGTCAAAGAGGTTTTGAGACAGCGGAGCCAGCCTTAGATGGCAGGAATAGTAACTGCAGGAACAGGAGCTGCTGCTGTGGTGGCTGATGGCATCAATTAGATCGAACCCCACCCAAAAAGGAGCAATACATTTTTTGGGTGTTAGGACCAGCTGTGAAGGTTGCCACTGTTGGGACTTTAGTGTCCTGGAGCAATCTCCCAATTTTCATCACTGCTGGTAGCACTGATTCACTGAGAAGGAAAGGTCAAGCAAACATGCCATGGCTTGGCTGTTTTTGAAGAATTCCAGGGAAAAGTTGGCCTTCTCTACGAACAACTACTCAATATCAAAAAGGCATTCCCATAAGGATTGCTTGGACATCTCCCTACAAACCACTGGAATCCCTTCAAATATGTTGGCAAGGGTGACATCCATGGCCATGGATCGAGCCACAGTGTCAGAAGAATCCTGGCTGCACTTTGATGTTTGTTTGGCTACATCCAAACTATTGTTGACAATAACAGAAAATTGTTTTTTCATGTAGTCAGACACACCGAGGATAGTCATTTTTGCTAGCTGGATATGGATATATTTGTTGACTGGGTATATGGCATTCACAGTATGAAGAAAAAGGCTGAGAGGCAAAAATGTTTTGCTTCATAGAATGCATACTTCTAAACTATTGGGCTGCAATGGCCATAGTAAAAGTGTTTGTGTCTGACTTTGCATAAGAGGCACTGCAGAGAAGGATGTGTTGACAGAAACTTTGAGTCACAAGGCGCAGGTCTGTGGCATTGTGTACTTTGCCAGTGGACTGGAAAGGTTTTGCCTAGCAAATCAACAAGGGCTTCAGGACTGACTTAGTAAATGGAGACAGAGAATCTAAGCCTGCAGAAGAGGGTTGCAAGAATGCCATATTTCACCCTGCAGGCAAGTTCAGTTCCAAAGCTTCAGCTGCTTTTCATACCACGAGATTGGATAAACAGGCTTCCTCTGAAGAAGACCCAGAGAGGGGTTGAAGCCACTTGCCTTTATAAGTCCAAGTGTAGGCAGATATCTATAGTGTAAGAGTAAAAAAGCTGGTAAACCCCTAAGTCATTACCTTCTCTACAGCTATAGCCTTTATTTGACATGGAAAAAAGAATCCAAATTGGATCGAAAAAGTGACTCCATCTTAGTGAATCTTTTAGCACCAGGGTGGTGCTCTGCCATAGATTCGTAATTGAAGCAAGGAAGGACCTTTTACTTTTGCCATTCTGATAATATCCACTGACTGCGAAAGTCAACACAGGCTGAGATCAGCACAGTGAGCAACATCGGTGACTGCTTCAATGAGTGATAAGTGCATGAGACTCGCCACACTGGAGGGAACTAGGGTGCCTCTGGATGCCTGGAGCAGCAAGAATTGCCAAGCAAGAGTGGCCCTAAGAGTAATATAGACAACCTGAAGATATTCAGTATCGTAGTCTGGAAGTCAATGACCTGCTCGGTGTCAGCCAATTGAGTGGGAAATTTTGGCTTTATCTTCTCAATGTCAAAATTGGCTCTGATGATGAGAAAGAGACAAGCATTGGGGAATATCACTGAGACTCCAAGGTGTGCCGGAAGCAGTAATATTTAATGAAGGACTAAGAGGATTTCCCATTTAAATGGTGTTTTTATAGTTGGAAGGTCTCTTGGGAGATCATCCCTTGTGTGTCTCCTTACCTGAAGAGAAGGACCACTCTGGCATATCCCTGCATGCTCTTGATAAAAATATAGAGTTACTTACTTTCTGTAACAATCTTTCTGGTGGATACTCTAATCGCAGATTCCTCATCTGTAGAATATTTCCCATATGACAGACTGGATCTGGAAGTTTTCAAAGCAGTGCTCCTATTTGCTGCTAGGGGGTGACATGCAGCTCCTCGTTCACTGTGGACCGCCCCATAAGTGACAAAGCGGAGCCGCATATGAGCACCACCCTTGTGCCGTAATGTCTGTTTCCTGCTTGACACTTTCCATGGCTTCTGACGCAGAGCACAAAGCAATCAGAGGAAGCAGTGTGCAGCTCTCTAATTGGGACCTTTTGAGACTGTAAATGAACAGATCTGGATGCACACCAAGTCACAAATTTGTCCCATCAGCAGGCATAAAATGTTTTTGTGGAGGGACACCTGTTCACAAGACAGATGCTCATGCACAGAGTTCAGAATACCATTCTTGATCATCTTGAAAACTCTGGACAGGAGTGTTATCAGTGAGGAGGTGGAAAGGAGTCCTGAGCTCCACTCAACATGAAATGTATCTCCGAGCGAGAGCCTCCTTGTAAACTAAGGCGCGCAGAAACGCTGACATTGTGCATGCTCTGCAGTGGCAAGCAGATCTAACCAAAGTGGCCCCCAATATCTGAAGGGAGCAAGCCCGCCAGATGCTGAACCACCAGGAATTTGCCCTTATGTTCCAGAGGCATGACCTCTTGACACAGTCCACGACCCCTCTCTGCGCTGCTTTTTGCAATACCATATGGCGGTGGTATTGTCTATGATCACCTTAAACAGCCTTCCCCTGATGAAAGGAAGAAAGGCTTTCAATCCCAGGCAAATTGCTCTCAGCTCCAAGAGACCAGAGTCCTCTGATTGTCTACCTCTCCCAGATGGCCGCTCCAATCAAGAAATTATGCATTTGCCTCTGGGTGGGGAAAAAAGAGGGATCTGCCACTGACCCAATCACAGTCCATAAGCCACCACTGCACATCTTTTTCAGTTCCCTCTGATATCTGGATCAGATCAGAGGGATTCGCCTGATGCTGTGCCCACTGGAACATCAGATCCCACTGCGGCAGATGAGCTGCAACCGCCCCCATCACTTCTGTGAGTACCCCTTGGGAGGAGGGGGCGTGGAAGCAGGGCAAGACCAAAGGGGAGCACAGCAAACTGGTAACGCTCTTGGCCTTCCGTAAACTGCAGGCAACGCCTGTGCACAGGCGGGACGGGGATATGGAAGTAGGCGTCCTGCAACTACAGTGCTTCCATTCTGTCTCCAAATTCAGGGGCACACCATACCTTAGCCAAAGCGAGCATCTTGAACCTTTACTTTTCAGGAGGAGGTGCAGGGGGTGTGGATCTAGGATAGGATGGAGGCCTCAATCCTTTATCAGCACCCAAAAGTAGCAGGAATAGCAACCAAACCCTACTTGTGATGCCAGCACCCTCTCAATGGCTTCTTTGGCCAGAAGAGCCAGTCCTTCCTGTGCCAACTTTGAAAGTGTGCTGGGATCCTGCTAACCAGGCCCCAGCGTTCTTTCCTAAAATCTGTACCTTTGTTTTCACAATTGGCAAACCCATGGCACACAGGTAAGTCCCTTGTAAAAGATATTCCTGATACCGAAGGCCCTGCAGCCAGGGAAGGTCCCCAAGGGCTGCAGCATGTATTATGCCACCCTGGGGGACCCTTCAGCAAGCACATGCATACTGCCCCTGTAGTTTGTGTGTGCTGGTGGGGAGGAAAAGGCAAAGTTGACACAACACCCCTCTCAGGGTGCCATGCCCACAAACCACTGTCTGTGGCATAGCTAAGTCATCCTCTAGCAGGCCTTACAGGACTAAGGCAGGGTGTACTATACCACAGGTGAGGGCACAGCTGCATGAGCAATATGCCCCTACAGTGTCTAAGTCCATTCTTAGACATTGTAAGTGCAGGGTAGCCATATTGAGTATATAGTCTGGGAGTTTGTCATTACGAATTCCACAGCACCATAATGGCTTCACTTATTACTGGAAAGTTTGATATCAAACTTCTCAGCACAATAAACCCCGCTGATGCCAGTGTGGGATTTATTGAAAAATGCGCAGAGAGGGCATCTTAGAGACTGCTAGTGCAGGACTGACCGGTCTGTTCCGGCCTGCCACTTTCGGACAAGTTTCTGATCACATGGGATGAGAGCCTTTGTGCTCTCTGTGGTCACAAACAAAGCCTGTCCTGGGTGGAGGTAATTCACACCTCCCCCCGCAGGAACTTTAACACCTGGCGGTTAGCCTCAAAGGCTCAACCCTCGGCTTACAGTGCCCCAGGGCACTCCAGCTAGTGGAGTTGCCAGCCCCCGGACAAAGCCCCTCTTTTGGCAGAAAGTCCGGCGGGAAAATTAGGGAAAACAGGAAGAAGTGACCACCCCAGCTAGGACCACCCCTAAGGTGTCCAGAGCTGAGGTGACCCACTCCCTGCAGAATCCTCCATCTTAGTTTGGAGGACAGGGACTAATAGGGTTAGGTTTGTGCACCCCCTCCCCAAAGAGAATGGACACAGGAAGGGTGTGTCTTGTTTTACTCAAATAAACACTGGTTATTTTTCTAAACTGGTGCGGAGTACTTTTGTGGTGTTTTCACTGTGTTACTGTGTGTGTACAAATACTTTACACATTGCCTCTGAGATAGGCCTGACTGCTTGAGCCAAGCTACCAAGGGGGTGAGCAAGGGTTATCTTAGCAGTGTGACTCTCTTATCCTGACTTGAGTGAGGATCCCTACTTGGACAGAGTGCAAACAACTGCCAACTCGACAACACATTTCTAACAACTTAGAGTTGTGTCCTGAGCCCAAACACAAGAGACACACTTTGTGCAGATCAGTCACTGGCATGTTTTCAACAGTCACAGCACAGTCTGAACCCTGCAATCCTCAGGGGTTTTTTGATCTCTTTCTCAACAGAAAACAGCTTTGAAAGGAATATGTCAACCAAAAAAACGAGTGGAGTTGTAGAAATAAAGAAACTAACGTCCTTGTGCAGGGAGAGCGCTTATATGCAGATCCACTCCATTATTTCTGGGGAAGAACAAAGTAAACGGAGAGCCACACTGTGTCACCTAGCAGGGTGCGTGAGCCTTGGTTTGCAAATTTACAGATCTAGTCTGGCATCTGGGGAATATTCTACAGGTGAGGAACCCGGGTTTAGAAATATCCATCAAAACTTGGCCTCTTGCTCCTTGATGGACTTTTGGTACATCAAGGAATAAGAGTTGCAGACTGAGGGGTCAGGATCCTAGGCATCACATTAAGGTGTCATGCAGGTCCAAAAGGGAAAGCTTCTTATAGCATAGCAACAGGAACTAAATTCTGAAAACTTCGGAAAAAACATCTGAACTAGTCATTGTAAAAAAGCTGTGGAATTTCAGGATGAACAACCAAGAAGAGCTCCAGACTCAGGTCAATGAGATGTGGAAAAACATAAAATGATGCCAGCACTCTGGTTGGCTCCTTACATATCCCAATGACATCATATTTTGGGGCATGGAGTCATAGTTTAAGATGCACATCCACAATTGGTGAAGTTGGAGACTTACTGCTGGGGGGAAAAGTTTCAGGATTGAATTGACACCTGTGGATATTTATAGGATGAGGAGTTTGTGGGAAGAAGCATACCTCTATTTATACACACACACACAAAATTTAGATATGCGTTTCAAAAGTCTCTCTAGTGCTCCATATATATAAACAGGGAAAATAACCGACACTGATTTCACTCTGCCCCAGTGTATTTAAGTGATAGAGATTGTCATCTTACCCATTTCAGCACAACCAAAATTTAAGTGATTCCTCCTTAAGACTGGTATATATCTGTACTACTTCATTCAAAGAATACAAGATTCACCCAAAGGCATGCGGTACATATAGGGTTGAAGAGGGTACACACACACACACATGATGTAAACGGAAATTCAAACAAATCTTAGGAAGAAAGGAAAGCAAGACATCCAAAGGCTATTCCTATGGGATGAATCAGAGACACAGATTTATGAACAACAAAGTTGCACATTCTCCCAGCAGGTGCTCCACATTAATGGCACAAGAAAAACTACTTTAGAAAAGCCACATAATACAGAGGCATGTGTGAAATCAAAGTGACTTTCAAAACACCAGAAGCTAAAAGAATAACACTGCCTTTTGAACCTAGATCCAGTGGGAAGCCACATCCTACAAGCTATTGTTAAGGGCAACAGAGACAAACACACAATATAAGAGCTGAAAGAGAGTGAGGTCAGAAAGGCTGTGGCTGTTAGCATGTTGACCTTACAAATAACATGAATTAGTAACAAAACTTGTCCAGGTTCAGCAACCAACCATAACCTGGAGAAATGAGCAAATCTGAGCAGAAGAACCTGCAAGTAAAGTTCAATCGCTAATGTGAAGATGATACAGAATCCCCAGGCATGAGCCTGTGGTGGGCTGCGTTACGAGCGGATCAAAGAGAGTCAAAAGAGTGGCTTAATTTAAGTTTTTATTTTCTGTTTAGTCACAGCCTATTTCTTTTAACGGTAGGGTTAAGGGTCTAAGTCTCTGGGTTTCTGTTTCTCTTGACTTCTTTCTTTTCTTCTAGGGTTTTCCTCGTTTTCGCGGTCGCCTTCGGTCTGTGTAGGATGGACGTCTCTCCCGGACCCCGACCGAAATGAAAGAAACAAAATAAAGAATCGGTAAGTACTTCTGGGATAGTGGGTGGGGTACGGTGCTCGTGAGGGTTTAAGGCAACATGCGGGCAAGTTCGTGAAGGGGTGATCAGGGTGGGGTTTAGGGTTGCGGGGGTCCACACTGTGCCTATTTCCCTTCTTGCCCCTTCCCTTGTCTCTCGTTCACCCTCCCCGTCCTTCCTCCCACTTCCCCGGTGCCTTTCCCCGTAACCGACCTTCCCCGTGACCCTCCCATCCCTAGGAGGGACCGTACCTTGTGAAGCCCCGACCCTCCTGGGTCGTGGCGGCTTTCTCGTTTCTCCGGTGTCTCTTCCTTTTCCCGCTCTCGCGCTTCGGTGGTTCCTCTGGGCGTCTCTTCCTGGTTCTTCGTCGGGGTGGTTAACCGGTTCGTCCTCTTCTCCCCGGCCGGGATTTCCCTTCCGCTCGCCTCCTCTCCGCTACGCACTCGTTTCGCTCTCCACTCTTCTCCTCCTTGGGCTCCGACGCGCCCCCTCTCCGGATCTGTCTCCCTTTTTAGTCTGCGAAACCGGAAGTCCTCGATGCTGTGACGACGTGGCGTTTCCCCGTTGCCAGGGGAACGCTGCGTCGTTTCCGTGGATTCGGCCGAAAGATGGCGGACTCGAGGTGAGTGTGTCGGGTCCTCCGGGACCCGTCTACAATCCCCTACCCTAGATCGGGGCTGTTCGAGATCCGATGACGGAGGGAACCGGGAGAGGTAGTCGGCGGGGCTTTGTAGGGAACCAGGGATATGGCGAACCTGGAATGTAAAGGGTTGCATTTCTAAGAACCATCTCAAGATTCTGAAGTTGGAGTCTTTGTGAGCAGCAAGCCAGGTGAGAGGGGCATGGTCAGTGAATAAAACGAAGGACCTCCCTAAGAGATAATATTGCAAGGAGTCTATGGCCCATTTAATGGCGAGACATTCTTTTTCAATCGTGGGGTAATGGGTCTCAGGCGGAAATAATTTCCTACTTAGAAAAACCACTGGGTGGTCAAACCCCTCCTCATCGGGCTGAGTGAGTACGGCTCCCAGGCCTAAGTCCGATGCATCCGTATATAGGTGGAAAGTGTTTAAGAAATCCGGGCATTTTAGTATTGGGTCTGTGACAAGAGACCGTTTCAAGCGTTCAAAGCTACGTTGTTGGAAATCGGTGAATGGGGCCAGTCTGGTGGGGTTTTGTTTGGTCAGGAGGTCAGTCAGAGGGGCAGCTATGGTGGAATAATTGGGGATAAACCGGCGGTAGTATCCTACTAAACCTAGGAACGACCGTAGATCTTTCTTTGTTTTAGGTTCAGCCGTTCGTAATATAGCCTCAACTTTGTTTTGTTGGGGTTGTAGGGTGCCATTTCCTATGACATACCCCAAATAGGAAATTTCAGTGTTTCCCAGTAAACACTTCTTAGGGTTGGCAGTTAACCCGGCTTCCGTTAAGGTGGAAAAGATTGTATCCAGATGGACTAAGTGTTCTTGCCAGGTTTCGCTAAAAATGACTATGTCATCGAGGTAGGCAGCTGAGAAAGTTTGGAATGGTTTTAAGATTTGATCCATCAGACGCTGGAAGGTCACGGGAGCGCCGTGAAGACCAAAAGGTAAAACCGTAAATTGGTAAAGACCGGAAGGGGTTGAAAAGGCCGTCTTTTCCTTAGCTTCGGAATAGAGGGGAATCTGCCAATACCCCTTGGTTAAGTCCAGGGTGGACAAATAACGAGCCTTGCCTAACTTTTCTAAGATGTCATCCACCCTTGGAATGGGGTATGTGTCAAAAAGGGAAATCTCATTCAGTTTGCGAAAATCAATGCAAAATCTTATCGATCCGTCCGGTTTAGGAACCAACACTACAGGGGAATTCCAAGGACTATTAGAGGGTTCAATGACCCCTAAGGCTAACATTGCTTCGATTTCGGCTTCAATGACAGGCTTTCGGGCTTCGGGGATGCGATATGGATGAAGACGCACTACTTGTCCTAGAGGTGTGTTAATGTGATGGTAGGTTAATGTAGTTTTTCCCGGTGTTTTGGAGAAAAATTGGGGATGTTGCTCGATTAGGGTATCTAGTTGGTTTTTTTTAGCATCAGTTAGCTTTCTGTTAATATTGGGTTTTTCTTCAGGAGGGGTTTCTCTCATAGGGCATAACTCCAGTTCTCGTTCTTGGGCATAAGAGACCGAACACCCAATATCCGTCTGGTCGGTAGTCTCTTCTGTCGATTTCCATTGTTTTAACAGATTTATGTGGTAAATTTGTGTTTTTCTGGGGTGGGTGCTTATCTCTAATAGATAAGTGACCGGGGAGACTGATTTAATAACCCTATAGGGTCCTTGCCATTTGGCGATCAACTTATGGTCAGATGTAGGTCGCATAATAAGGACCTGTTCATTAGGGAGGAAGGAACGAATTTTGCTTCCCTTATCATAGTAGACCTTTTGCTGTTTTTGAGCCATGATTAGGTGGCTATGAACGTCTTCCCAGAGGGTTTGTAACTGCCCTCTGAGCTGATGGACATAATCCATCGGGGGTTTCCCTTCTTCCTGTTCTCCCTCCCAGGTGTCTGCAGCCATATCCAGAAGGCTGCGAGGTTGCCTTCCAAAAACCAATTCAAAGGGGCTATGTCCCGTAGAGGACTGTTCGTGGGTCCGTATAGCATATAGAACCAAGGGAAGCTTCTGATCCCAGTTGCGACCGGATTCATCTACAGTTTTCCTTAACAGTGTCTTTAATGTGCGATTATACCGTTCTACCAGTCCATCTGTCTGTGGGTGATAGACTGAGGTGCGTAGCTGGGTAATCCCTAATAACTGACATATTTGCTTCATGAGTCTCGACATAAAGGGGGTGCCTTGATCCGTCAATATTTCCTGGGGAAAACCTATGCGGGAAAATACGGTTATCATGGCTTGGGCTATGGTTTTGGTGGTCATACTGGCGAGGGGTATGGCCTCTGGGTATCTAGTCGCATAGTCAACTATGACTAATATGTAGGTATGACCTTTAGAAGAGGGAAGGAGGGGTCCCACCAGGTCCATGCCGACCCGTTTGAAGGGGATATCAATAATGGGTAAGGGGTATAACGGTGCTTTCCGGGGCATCCCTGGTTCAGTTAATTGGCATCTAGGACATTGGGAACAATATCTGCGTATCTGAGCATATATTTCTGGCCAATAGAATTTTCGCATCAGGTATTCTTCTGTTTTCTCCCGACCAAAGTGACCACCCCCAGGTTGATTGTGGGCTAAAAACAGTACGTGAGCTCTAAATGGTCCTGGAACAACTAACTGTTGTTTGATATCCCCTTTACCCGTCGTAGTTATCCGGTATAGGAGGTGTTTCTTGATAAGAAAATAAGGACCCACCTCATTAGTAATCTCTGTTCTGGCCGAGTTCCAAGCATGGGAAAGGGTAGGATCTTCTCTCTGGCTCGTTTGGAAAGAGATGGGTCGGCTACTAATCTCTGCTACTAATGTAGGAACCTCCTTCGCCTTCCGGGTTTCCTGATATTGTCTTTTTTCCCGTCTTTTTTCCTTTCGCGTAAGTTTCTTTCGGTATGGAGGTACTTCTATAGGGACATGGGAAAAAGGGGCTTCGGTCCACCACTCGGGAGTCCCAGCAGGCTTACGAACTTGATCTAATAGGTCGTAGAACCGGCTATAATCAGTCCCGATAATACAGTCCTCGATTAGTTGCTCCATAACCCCTATCGACAGCATATCCCGAAAGGGGCCCCATTCTATTTTAACCGTGGTGAGGGGATAAGTTCCCTTGTCTCCATGTATACAACATATGGATACCCAGCGGTTGGTGACCGAAGTACCCAGAGGGATTATATCCTTCCTGATTACGGATTGTCCACATCCTGAATCGATTAGAGCTGAAATGACCTGTCCATTTATGGTGACCAGGTATCTAAATTTCTCATTCCCCTTCCCTGTACACAATACTCTACGTCATGTGACCCCAATTTCCATAGGCTCCGGTCCTTCGGATTTCCTGGGACATATTCTGGCAATGTGGCCCCACTCACCACAGTGGAAACACTGTGGGGACTGCATAGGGTGATGTTCTGCGGGTATAGGGAACTGCGTTTCCTCTGGAAAATACCTGGGAGTTGGTTTTAGTGGAGGGATGGGGTTTTTTTGGAAAGGTCTCGGGGTGACGGGTTTACTTTCTGTGGAGCGATGGAAAGCACAAGCCAAGTCAATAGCAACCTCAGTGTTCATGTTTGGGTGTTGTCGGATCCAGTTCTTGGTGTTAAGGGGTAGGGAATCCAAATACTGTTCTAAAGTAATTGTCTTAATGACATCCTCCCGAGTTGTCCCTATGGGACCCAACCATTTTTGAGCTAGGTCTTTCACCCTAAAATAGAAGGAGCGAGGGTCCTCGTTCGCGCTCCATTTTATTTTTCTAAATCGTAAACGATAATATTCCGTATCATGTCCAACCCGCCCCAGGATACTTTTTTTTATCTCTTGATAGGAGGTCGTACCATCAGGATTGGCTGATTGGTAGGCAGCCTGCAGGAGTCCCGTAAGCAAGGGGGCCACGTACTGACCCCAGCGTTCCTCTGGCCATTGAGCAGATGAGGCTACCCTCTCAAAATTCGTAAAAAATTAATCTGGGTCTTCCCCTTCCTGGTATTTTTGGAGGACCGAACTGGGAACATTTGGGTGTACCTTACTAGCCGCGATTGTATTGGTTAGCTTTTGAATTGCAGTCTCATGTACTAGTTGATTATTGGCTAGTATTGTAGCCTGACTTTTTAACGCGTATTGCAAGGCCTCCCGGTCTTCCTTGGCTTCGCGTTGGTGTGCTTCCCACACCAACTACAGATGTCTCTGCCCTTCTGCGAGTTGTTTATTTATGTCCTCCAGGGAAGGGGCTTCGCTCATGATGAAACGCTCGTAAGCCCACCTGAGAAGGGGTAATCCCACTTCTGACACCACTGTGGTGGGCTGCGTTACGAGCGGATCAAAGAGAGTCAAAATAGTGGCTTAATTTAAGTTTTTATTTTCTGTTTAGTCACAGCCTATTTCTTTTAACGGTAGGGTTAAGGGTCTAAGTCTCTGGGTTTCTGTTTCTCTTGACTTCTTTCTTTTCTTCTAGGGTTTTCCTCGTTTTCGCGGTCGCCTTCGGTCTGTGTAGGATGGACGTCTCTCCCGGACCCCGACCGAAATGAAAGAAACAAAATAAAGAATCGGTAAGTAGTTCTGGGATAGTGGGTGGGGTACGGTGCTCGTGAGGGTTTAAGGCAACATGCGGGCAAGTTCGTGAAGGGGTGATCAGGGTGGGGTTTAGGGTTGCGGGGGTCCACACTGTGCCTATTTCCCTTCTTGCCCCTTCCCTTGTCTCTCGTTCACCCTCCCCGTCCTTCCTCCCACTTCCCCGGTGCCTTTCCCCGTAACCGACCTTCCCCGTGACCCTCCCGTCCCTAGGAGGGACCGTACCTTGGGAAGCCACGACCCTCCTGGGTCGTTGCGGCTTTCTCGTTTCTCCGGTGTCTCTTCCTTTTCCCGCTCTCGCGCTTCGGTGGTTCCTCTGGGCGTCTCTTCCTGGTTCTTCGTCGGGGTGGTTAACCGGTTCGTCCTCTTCTCCCCGGCCGGGATTTCCCTTCCGCTCGCCTCCTCTCCGCTACGCACTCGTGTCGCTCTCCACTCTTCTCCTCCTTGGGCTCCGACGCGCCCCCTCTCCGGATCTGTCTCCCTTTTTAGTCTGCGAAACCGGAAGTCCTCGATGCTGTGACGACGTGGCGTTTCCCCTTTGCCAGGGGAACGCTGCGTCGTTTCCGTGGATTCGGCCGAAAGATGGCGGACTCGAGGTGAGTGTGTCGGGTCCTCCAGGACCCGTCTACAGAGCCATTCTCAAAAGGAAGTACTTTTTCGTAACATAGAAGTAGGTGCCTTCAGCATACATCTAAGCCATGTATTCTGTGGGAGAAATGACTGTATTAATTACCTGAAGGTCCCCCTGTGGAGAGAATGGATTTTATGTATTTGTTGAGCAGTTTCAGATCGTTGATGGGTCTGAACTCCCCAGCAGGATTCCTGACTAGGAAGGGATGGAGAGAGACTACTGTCCTCCCCAATCTGCTGAATAGAACAGGAAATCATTTTGCCAGCAGCATCCATGTGTGGAACTGCAGGCCTGGGTCTCACAGGGTTCTTTGTTCTGTGATCAGGAAACAGAATACAGGGGAAGGAGAGAATTCTGTAGCATAATCAATGCATATCACATTCAGCACCATGTTATTTAATGTATTTCCACTTAGGCCTGAAATTAATGGAGTAGGCATCCTTCATCCCAAAGGAGGGGAACATGAAGATGGGAGAACATTAAAACTAGAAATCTGGGGCTAGGGGCAGGGTGCATGCAGACCATCACATTAAATGGTACAGGGGGTCTTGGACAGTCTGTTGTGCTCAAACATATCCAGGCACTTTCTGGTCCATGAGTGGCAGCTGAAGACACTGCATTTTAGGAGGCCTCCTGTTCCAGGTCTCAAATGAACATCACATTTGAGGCTGAAGGAATGGCTGTTGCTTTTCAATGTATTAACCACCATGTCTAATCCAAAGTGTATGAGCTACAACTCGGAAAGAGAAGGTGGAGGTCACATGCACCCAAAAAACTGCCTTGCCTACTTGGTTGCTTGAGGGGGCATTCTTATAAGTGACCATGGTGAGCCAGGACAAGGCAGAACTGAGTCTATTTCAGGTGAGGCCTACACTTGGAAACCACCTTCTTCACATATTCCTTTAACTCTCAAAGCATTAGGGCACATTGAAGACCATAATGAGGTGCTATCTTGTAAAGGCTAAACATCCTAAACACCAGGGTTTACAGTGGAGGAAGTGGGTGAACAACTCAGATGAGTTCAGATTCTCTTGTATGTAGATCACCACCACCTACATGGATGCAGGCCAATTCCCCTCACCAATTGGGGAGATTTCCCTATGCTTTTTAAAACGCATTGCTAGCCTGTGGATTTGCGGAACTGGAAAAACCAAATGGAGTCTCACTAGTCCTAATGTTGGAGTAGTTCACAAAGATGGACCAACATGAAGACTATCTTAAATCTGCCACAGACTTTGTAGAGGAATGTGGTATTCAGTGTTTTGTTTTGAGATGTTAAGGAGAGTCGAAATTATACACTTTAGAAGCATTTCTTTGACACTAACCTAGATCATAAAAGAAGCAAGAATATTATGATAAAAATGAGTAAAATATTATCACATGTAAGAATTACAAATGTAAATAGATAATAAAACCCCAGAATTTCATTTTTTGATGATCTGATAGAAACTTATAATCCACTCGTACCACTCCCTAAATGACGGCTGTGAGCACACTCAAGAGTAGTGTTGAAACCTATAGTTCATGGATGGGGTACTCTGCTTACTGGCATACAGTCCCTAGAATCGAAAAGTTCTCCTGAGTGACTAAATCAGGAGCTTTATACACATTTATACCTAGAAATGTGAGCATTCTCCTCATCTTCGCTTACCCAGGGACATGAGGCTACATCTTGAGAAGTTATACTACTATCAGATAGTAAGTAAAATGGGGCAAGGGCCATATAAGTGAAGAGGCACAGATGCCGTCTACGATACAATATTGATGAATAACGACAAAGGCAAGCATGTATAATATTAACTTATATTCATATATTGCATCTCAAGTAAATCAAAAACCCACGATAAAATACTACAAAACTTTCACTTGAATTCTAACATTGATGGCACTTGTGGTTAGAACCCATGGATCTCCCTCTTCCAACCCTTTTCCTTGCCTTACTTTTGCATAGGCTTATAATTAGGCATGTAAATTACCGCAGAGAGCAGCTTATGGAACACCTTGTCCTTCTGTTGCATCTAACATATACTGTTACTGTGCACTGCTCCCACCACTCTCCCAAGTAGTCATGCAGCAGATCTTTCATCAACACAACATGCCTGCAAATAAGACTGTTCAGGTGCATGTAGGTTGGTGGGGTACTGAAGGAGCTCAGCGGGTGGCCTCATCAGCACCCAGCACAGAGCAATTTACTGTGATACACAGAGCTGCCAAAAGAGACGACCTTGATTGGCAGCAACAAGTCTCTGCAGGGGCAGGACCTGCTCATTCCCTTGATAGAGAGGAATTTAAGAGACAAAACAAATCACTGGTTTCAAGTCACTTTGATAAAACAGCAGACGTTCTTTATAAGCAGATGTCGTAAAAGGAGATAGGGCATAACAGAAGAGCAGCTCCACCTTTCCTCATCCTCCCAGGTACAGCTTAAAAAAAAGTATTTGACTAAGATAAAGCTGTGTGCTTGTGGAGACAGGTGAGGAACTCTAAAAACATGAAGAGCATGATAAGTAAGAGGTAATAAATGGTAATATACATATACTACAACAGCAAAAGTGATGAACACAAGTCTTGCCCAAGAATGATTTTTCTAGGGCCATACAAGGGATTAACCAAACTTTGATGATATTTAATCAACTGCGGTGGTAATGCTTCACTTTACGAAAACGGACGTATTCGCACAGCAAACTGCAAAGTCATTAATGCAAGTATCTTGCCCGCTATGAAAAGGTTACTCCATTAAATCCTTCCTTCATTACCTAGAAAATCAGGGTGTATCTTGTAGCTCTCAGGGTGGGAGCCAAGGTTTTTAAAATGAAAATAAAAAAAAGCATCCTTGCCTTAGAAATGCTGGCATTTCAAGATATCCCTTAAGCAAATAAACTTACTCATTAGCATACTGGCATGGCGCCTTCAATTGATAGATTCAGAGGAAACAGGACAAACTGGAGGGGAGATGGTAGGCAGACATAAGGGACAAAGAATAAGAGTAACAGACACGGCCTACTCTGATTCAATATTCCCTGAACATGTTAGGTACGTTGGCTGGTGATATTTTTGGCCCTTGAGATCTTAAAGGGCCTTTTGGGGACCTGCTTCCTATGTGCTAAGCTACATTTTTGTTTAATCATGTCATGAACACTTCTGTCCAAGTACTTACATTTTGACGATTTTTCATCTTTGTAGAGATGTTGACTAAAAAGTTTCAAATTTTATTTAAACGACTAGCTTGATAACCCACACTGTACTTCTGCTTACCTCTCTGGCACTATGCTGCACTTGCACCTCCCACTATTGTGCTATTCTTCATCACAAGAGCATACTTTCCCATTCAAAAAGTACAAAAAATATTTCCAAATAACAATTTATCTTCAAAATTAAAAAAGTCAAACTTTATAGGACCCAGTACCATAACATAATCCACTTGTGAAGGTAGTTGGTGGATTACCAATTTCGAAAAAATTTTAATGGGGCAATGCATCTTACCCTTTCTCTATTCCTATTAACGATTGGAAACATTTCGTATCTTGAAAATCGTATACAAAGATTGGTAAATCACTACCAAAGCACAATAAAATAAAAAAAGGTCTAAAAATAAAAGCAGACAACCAGGTTTCAATGTTATGGCGGTTTTTACAGCTGCTGCATAACTATCGGCAAAATGGCTTAAACCCACCACCAGGAAGAATGACAAAAACTGGTACGAAACTTACAATCTTCTCCTCATGTATGCTATTGTTTTCTATTTGCATGTTGCTGGCAATACTTCCAGGGGAGCCAGCGTTTTGTACCTGGGATGGAGGCATGCTCTGCAAAGGTTAAGACACACAGCACATCACACAAAGTAGACACATCTAGAGTTTACATGCAACGTTAAGTTCATGCAAGTTTAGACAGGAGTTTGTGCTAGTCAATGAGGCAGCATGCCATCAAACAATTCATGTTCATACATATCCATGCAAATGTTTTATGAGGTTTTAGTATGCAGTCTGTACCCCATCTGGTGTGATGGCAAACAAGTGGCATGGTCAATTCATTGGTTAGTTGCAACAGAAAACAACAAATGTAGCGAGTTTGTTGCAAACACAAAAAGAAAACTAGCAAGCAGAATCAGTGCATTCACGGACTGGGTGAGGCACTAATACAAAAATACAAACAGTGGTTACTTATCTTCAACAATGATTTGGAAGTGTACTGTATGTTCACTGGAGCTTCCAAAATAACATAAGATCCTCAGTCTCAATGCCCGACATCGGAAGATTTTCGCCAATGGAATCTAGCAGTATGAAACCTGTATAAGCAACCCTCCTGTAACATGGGATGTCACCCTGAAGTGATGTCACCAGCGGATATGTTTGGGGCTGCCACCACTTTTCTGTTCATTCCTCAGACACTTCCTGCCATCGAAGGACTAAGAATATTTAAAGGGCACTGTCAAGACATGGTGAAGAATTTGAAGAGGGGAAAAACATCCACTAGAATTATCATTATCATCTAAAAGTGATTTTGTTCTCTCATGGGTGTCTTTCATCAACAGTAAACTAGTCCCCAAGCAATATGTAGAATTAATTTGAAGGTGGCTCCTTGGAAGCAATGGAAAGAACATGTATGTGTTCTGCTGGAGGGCTTGTCAGATCGTGGAAGAAACAGATTTTTTACACTGGCATCAAAATCAAGGAAAACTTCTTGCCAGAAGTGTGCTGCGAAATCCCGCATTCTTGCCCGACAGTCTCTTTGATCTGAACATTAGTATGAAACTCGCTAATGGACACTCTACGCCTTCTGTTATGCTAGCTCTACTTTCATTGGTGGATATCTTTTCTTCTAAAACATAACAAATCCAATATAAACCCAATCTAGCTTGATATGGTTTGCCTTTTGCAGTGTCAATTCCTTACAAGAGACATCAACCGCAAATAGTTGCCACCCACTTTATGCTTACCATTTCTAGAAATGTAATAAGTCAAAACTCTTCTGGGATGCAGCCGATAAAGTCTCAAGCCTGCTATCGATAAATGAGGTGGAGATAATGTGGTAGCTGTACTATCAGATTAAAAAAGAACTTGAGGAAAAAGCACAGTCCTAGGGACTTAGAATAAATACCAAAATCAAATCAGCCACCTAAAGCAAATGGTGAGAAGCGAATAAAGAGGTAATACATCGGGTGGCATAAAACATCTGTACAAGAGAGGGTTGATGGACAACTACTATGTCATCCAGCATCTCATGTGAGAGAACCTTGACACTATTCTTTCACAGCCAAAAGCCACACATTCCTCGTATTAGATCCACTCACAAGTTGCCTCTGGCCTGCTTAAGTCACATACTCTGCAAGTACTCATATTTTAGGACATCCAGTATACCTGCTCAAAAGCCACAATTTGCGAGGCACTTGGAAAAACGAGAGTAAAGATAGTTTTAGTTGATCTGGCACGGATTTGAAGGAACAATGCCACCAATTCTTGTGTCTTTTCCTGTACTTTTGTGGCACGAAAATGTCTCTTCAGAATGCTCCAGTTCCTTGGTAATTTGCCTTGTGATGGAGAAAAAGATAGGGAACAAGCCTTGGCCACAAAGACCTTGATCCCTTCTTTCTCAGATAGTCTTAGTCAATATAGTAGTATTTGTCAAATTAGCTGCAGCCCAGACTAAGGCGCCAGATGTATTTGTAGTGTGGATGGACATCAGATTTCCGAAAGGACAGGTAAAGCTTGAAACCAGAAACCTTTGGTGGTTATACGAAGTTAAATGAAGAAGTGTCCAATATGCTGAGAGGAATTTTCAAGGTTCACTGCTTGTAAAACAAAAGATACAACTACTTAAAAGCATCCGTAAAGTGTAAATCAAAATTACTTTTAGGATGAAAAGTGAGTCTTGCACGATTCCACGTTGGGGTGTCCGCACGAGGATCAGAGTTGAGGATATAACTGCTATAATGACCCCCAAGTGCCACTGGAGAACTATTAATTGCTAAGTGAAAATGTTTTGGGAACCAGTCTGGGGCCATTCAAAGAAAAAGAATATGGGAGAAGTAGCATTTATCAGGACTGCTTATGTAGAAATGTTTGTGGAAAAGACTCAAAGCTGTAACTTCATGATATCCTTGCATAATGGAAGAGATCTCTTTTTTGTGATCTAATGCGCTGCTCTTTTGACGTCTTTCAGGACTGCAAAAGTAAATGAAGAAAAGATTGGTGAAAAACTCTCAATTGCAATATAATTCCATGCTAATGGTAGTGATTTATCAACCACGAATTGGGAAATCAATCAAATGAACCCCCATTATGTAAGAGAAGTATTGTTCACTATCAGTACCGGGCGAAAAGCCGCCATGCAAGCTTTCCTCTTCAGTTGTTCACTGCTCTGGTAAATGTGCTGAGACACTGAAAGAGGCATCCAGCACTCTACCTGCGTAAAGTGATCTTTGCCTCTTTCTGGCCTACCAAAAACAGTACGTCCTTAATTCTGTGTAAGACTAGAAACATATAGGATGCATAAATCCCAGAAAACACAAAAGCACAGACTGCTTCAAAGTTCATCACAGTGGAAAAGGAGATTGTCTTTTGTACAATCTTCACTTGATTTCTCAAAAATAAATAAGTGGTCCTGCCTGTGTTGATCTTGATGCTTTTCATATTTGAGAGAGATGGCTGTTTAAAGTTTGACTAATCAACAAGGATGGTGAACTCTAGATTGTGGAAAAGCTTGTTAGTATTTTGAATATGCAACAGTATCTGCTGTTCTCAATTGCATTTAATATGCTACTCGTTCAGACAGCAGCTAATCTGCTCAATGTTTTGCATAGATGAACTGCAACTACAGAGTTGTAAACCTAGTGAAATTGTAGTGAACAACCAACCAGAAGGGCATGTAAACCTGAAATGTGCCACATTTGGAGAAAGGACCGGGGGAATATAAAATTGATAAAAGTTAAACTTTAAATCCAGTACTTTCCAAGGTGAAAAATACAGTGGTACAGTGGAAAAAAATCTAAAAGAAAGTTTTGGATTAGCCTTTCACGGGCTAGTGTAATTTCTTAGCACCTTTAGAAGTTACACGTTCCTTAAATGTTGACAGCGTGTTGCAAACAGAATTCTAAATTCCTTTAATCAGCAATGTTTGTGTTTCTCAGAGCAACACTATCAGATCACAAGTTTGTGATTTACAAAAGGGAGGTACATGAAATGGGGACCATGTCCTTTCTCTCTTGTTTCTAAAAACTACTGTCAGTCCAAGAGCAGTTGGGGGGTCGTCGAAAGGAGCCCCAGGAGAGGTTTACCAGGGAACTAAGAACACTTGGTAGTGACAGCAACCAAACTACACTTCTATTGGCACTGTCAGCCTAAAAGACTTCGTATGTGTCTGCTGTTGCTCTGTGGAGCCAATGGAAGTGGTTAGATGTGTAAGTGAACTTGCACCTGGACTGATGAACCGTAAAGAATTAAAATATAGGAGCAGATAAACTTAGGGCCTACACTATCTTAATTACACAACTTCCTAAAGTGATTCCTGTGCTTTGCAGAGTACACTGCAATAGCTACCCATGGACATAGTGCAAAGATGCTGATTCCTTCATGGGGGAATTTTGTTTAAAGCCACTTAAAACATGAAAACATTTCTCTGGCCTAATATCAGATCAGAGAAACTGAAAACTTGCATTTAAGAAATCACAAGTGCTAGAAAGGGCAAAGAGCCTGACAGCTGGACAAAGAGTGTCAGCGAACTACACAGGCTCGTGGCACTGCCTGCACTGATGGACAAATCATCTTTTATACTAGTGTTGCAGATTTAACGGCACAAGCAGAGGACACTCAATGGAATATTCTGTGCACTGAAGCAGCCAAAGCATAGTAACTTACCGAATGACTGAGCACTTCGCCTGACTATTTCCCTTAATTTCAAAAAGTGCTGGGCTACAACAAGGCAGCCATGCCTAGTAAAGACATCCAGAGGTTGAGCTTGGAGATTGATGTTTTTGTAAACAGTTCTGCCTCATGATACCGGAATCAACTACTTGAAACCAACCACAAAAGGTAGAAAAGGGCACAAATGGAAGACTCTCATTTTGGAAAAACTTTGGCACCGCTAAGTCAGGAAAGATAAACACCTCCTCTATACTCCACAGTGCAATACAATTCAGTACTAAAATGTCTTACATCTTGATAGCTCTTCAAAAGAGAAATAAGCAAGATGATAACTCACAATGAGTGTTCTGAGATTCACTTTTATTCAGGGAATGTTCCAAGGAGTTAACAATGCAACTGGCATCTTGCCCTAAAATAGCTATACATAAGATTCTCAGACAGAATGTGTGTTGCACCATACTCATTGCAAGATTGCCAGTCACCCAAATGAGTCATTAGAACAAGATGGATTTGAAATTAGGTCCTTAAGTCATTAGGTGACTTAAGTCAAACGTAGTGTGAGCCTTCCGAGAACTGCTTATGCCACTGCCATTGCATCCAGTGCTGAAGATGGATTTTCAGCTGGTGCAGCAAGTGGATGAGTCCTGTTGTTTCAAGCAGTGTATCTTTCACAAAAATCTCTCAGCCCTGTTTTTAATATCCATAATCATTTTGCGTGGACGTCTCAGAGAGGCACAATTTTATCAGATTGATAAAATGGTACCATCATTGCGGAATTTAGATTCCAACCTGGCTAGCAAAAGTGATGGAAGACTGGATTATGGAAACTATCAACCAATGTTCTAAACAGTTTTATAGTCTTTTTTTCTAAATGTAGGTATGCATCAGTTTAAAAGCGCATCAGATTCGTCATCACAGCTTTATAGTGATGATCGCCAGTGAATCCTTCTGAAGTATCTGCAAGAACAGCATTGTGCAGCACTTTACATCCTTTTACTTTCTGTTTATCGTTTGCTACAGTAGAAAGACCACTTCTTATAGATCCTGGAGGCAGTTCCCCAGCAACGACTGACTGAGATGTCAGTCTAAAGAACAGGAAGGCCTGGGTCCTACTGAATCGAAGATAGTTTGCCTAAAATCCAAAGGAGAAAAGGGATGTATGGAAGGGGCATCGAGCCACCCAGAAGAGTCCAGGAAAACATCTCTCGTACATGAGTCAATTCCCTTCGACTTCATCACCCAGTCCTTTCGGCCACAAATGTTTTTTTTCTGTAAGAGGTACAACAGTTTTCCAATTATTAGGAATAGAAATGTATTACATTCATGCATCAGACGTTAAGGAAATAACAGCGTGTGTATCACATGCAATGTTTTAAGTGTTAATCAATTACATAATACAGCTGCACCTCCCAAAGTGTCAACATTATTGTTAATGTTATCAGCAGGCTATTGTGTATATTGTATATTAACGAGAGCCCTTGAAAAGGTAGATTGAAACCACAGAGTTCCCTAACTCACAATACCTGCAGAACTGAAAAAAAACCTATTTATGGTGCAAAACTGGAAGTGCCAAAGTGGGCAGTGTCATCATATCCAAGCACCATCGGGCAGGTCTCCCACTGACACCATGAGTTTCTTGAATCCCCTTCAATCAGCTGGGGATTTTCCAAATATGAAGATTCCATTAAGAAAAGCTAGATTCACTGCACTATGCAAATTCTGTATTATCACAAGCAGACATCCTGTTGGAAACGCAGTCCGAAATCTGTAGCCAGCGGGCTACATTCAAAATAGAATGGATCCAGATAATCCTCGACAAAGGGAATACATACTCCTCATCCTCCTAGGCCTATCAGCAGCCTTCTACACCATCTCCCACCCCATTCTAATCCAACAGCTCCACAAATCAGGCATCCAAGGACTCGCCCTCAAATAGATCTGCTCCTTCCTCACCAAGCTGTCAAGATACCTACATGTTTCTGATGCACAAGATCAAATTTGCATAGTCCAGCACGGCTCCTCGCTCAGCCCTACACTCTTCAACATCTACATGATCCCACTGGCCAACGTCATATAAACTCATAACATTAACATCCTTATTTATGCCGATGATGCACAACTGATACTGTCCCTCTAGGACAAAACACACACCACCAAGTTAACCACATGCATGGCTTAAGTAGGCACCTAGATAAAATCCAATTGCCTCAAAGTAAACTTGGACGGGACTGAAGTGGTAGTCTTTGGGAAGAACACCTAACGAGGGGACTTCACCTGGTTGCCCTCAGACCTTGGACCCACCCCCAGAGTCCTCCTTGCAAGGGACAAACCTCAGAAAAATCATAGACACAAAGTGGACACGATCGCCCAAGTGGTATAGGCCTGCTTCAACATGCGAAGAATGCAGACGAAAATATTCAAGTGAATACCAGACAACACTAGGTAAACAATTACCCAAAGCCTTTATTACCAGCATATTAGACTACTGAAACACCATGTACGCAGGGATTACCAACCTGCTTACAAGAAGACTGCAGATGGTCAAGAACACAGCGGACAGACTAGTCCTCAACCTCCCCCGCCGAGTTTACATCACATCTCACCTCAGGAAACTCCACTGGCTCCCGATGCACAAGCGCTCATACTTTAATCTCACCCACGCATACACAGCTCTCCAAAACACTGGCCCTGCCAACCTGAGCAGCCATATTCACTTCCACCAACCTTCTAGCGACCTTCGCTCTGCCGGTCTGTGACTGGCACAGACCCCACACATACACAAAAGCAGAGGTAGGGGCAGGGGCATGCCTTTTTCTGCCTGGCCCCTATAGCCTTGAATGACCTCCCACAACACACCAGAGCTGCCTTCTCTCTTCTAGACTAGTGCAGGAAGCTGAAGACCTAGCTCTACGAGTAAGCCCCCAGGGCTGGCTGGCCTTATATACCTTCTACTGAGTGCCTCGCTATCCTCACAGGTGACTAGTGTGCTATTAAAACACTGATAGCATAGCGTAGTATAACATAATATTATCCATCCTTTTCTGAAAACTGCAGTCACTGTCAGTCCCGGTTAGTGTCTCTTAATACTGAAAATAAACTAATTTAATGTTATTTATCTGTAAGGTGTTTTTCAGCACTCATCTGTTAGACACTTCTCAAGCATAAGAACAACTTCTGGGCCTGGGAATCATATTTCAGGTTCACTCTAACAATAATACAAGGCAAAAGTATGAATAGTAACAGGAGTAGGATTTTGTTTCCCATGCATAAGCTACAATGACTGACTGGTTCTGAAACGTTCAGTTGTCAGAATAAAGTGGACAAAACCTGATAAAGTAATCATCTGGGGTATTGGCAACAAAACGGAGAGACAATGAAGCTGGAAATATCAAAGCAGAGGGCTTAAGGCCAAAAAACATCTTGCAAGGCTTGCTTCAAAGACAACACTACGAAAACCTTGTCAATATTCACATTGTTAGTGTTCAAGGTTTACAACCTTAACAGAAGCTGTTGTTTGGGAAGCTAAGATCACCCTTGTAATTTTCTGATAGGTTTGTTTCAGAGGGCGATAGGTGAACACAACAAGGAGAATTTTGGGGAGGTCTGACACCATTTAAGCCTAGCTTCCAAGTGATGGGGTGTCGAATTGTGAACTGTCTCCATAAGCAGTGCTGGGGCCACAGAATTGGGTAACACAATGATGCAGTCACAGGTTTTCAATTGTTGAGACGAGGAGGCAACTGGAAAGATTGAGAAACCACAATCTAAAGAAGTAAAAATCTGAGCCTTCAAATATTCGAAATAGTCTAAGGCTAGGGAAGGGTGCTCTGGCATATGAAGAAATCTTGGGAAGGTCTCTGTTACAGAATCTACTGACCTAAGGCCAGAGGATCCTGGAGAGAGGTATGCTTCCTCAGAACTCTTGCACAGGAGCAAGGCATAGAGATTTGAAGCAGGCCACAAACATGTCCTTAGCTTGACTCTAAGATACAGACTCAGACGTTTGTGTACAGGCTCCTTGCTCTGAGGTTTCACTCCTTTCTAGAAGGCACATGAGAAGAGCCACTGAGAAAGGAGAGCCATTAAGGTGTTCCTATAGGGAATTTCCCAGTGGCTCACCGCTGCCATCTACCCCCAAGGCCCTCAACACTCCTCCCGAGCTAGCCAACATGCCTAACAGGTGAAGTAGAACACTCCTAAAGATGGGAGTATCTACCCCAATATCCTCTGGGAGGCAACTGTTGACTGCGCACACTGAACACTTACTTCTAACTGGATGTGGACAAATGACGTAGGAGGCATCTATGTATCTCTTCAGTATGGCACCTTAACACAGGAAGGAAAACTGGAGGATGAGGGATGCAAATCCACTTGACCCTTCCTTTCTTGTCTCACCCACAGCTGCAAGGGCATGAGGGACTGGTGAATGATTTAAGTGAGGAGCACAGAAGCCTGGCAATTTACAGGCTATATGTCAGGCAAACTGATCATATGGACATCTGGAACCACAAAGCATACCAGGAAGCTGCTTCTATGCAGAGAAGTTGAAGAAAACAAAGCAAATTCAGTAAGGCAAGAAGTCAAAAAAATCATCCATTAGCGACCTGCAACAAGTGCTTATCTTTCAATAGAAGACAAGAGTAAAATCTAAACCCTGCCATTCACTTGGCCTTTGATACTAGGATCTCAAAGAATATAAGGGTATCATGGTTTTTATATGAGCAACTGGAGATTTGACTTGTTATCCAAAGGAAATTGAATGGGAGACTAAAGGACATTTTTGAAACAACTTTTTTTTTATTTTGAATTTCTACAAAATGTGCAGTCATCAATTTCAACACATACTCTAATGAACAGGCTCATGCTAAATATATTTTCTTCTGTGGTACCTTGTGAAATTGTTCTAGTGCAAACTGTACACAGTTGGCAACTGTTCTCAAGCTTGTTGTTAGCTTTATTAAAAGAAACATCAGAGTAAGGTGATGACAGAACCCAGTTATCCCCACCACCCCTTTCTACCATTTCATCAGAAGACACCCTATACAGGTAACATCCCTTCCAATCTGCATCTAACATCCCTTTCCAGATTATCTCAAGAGTTGTGCTCATTGCAGCAGGCATGACACAAACATCCGACTAGACACCATGACCAAAGGGGAAGCAAGAGGCCCATCATAGGACAACACCCTGTATAACGGGCACGGTGTCTGTCACTCCGCTTCCACCCCTTCTTGCTCCCTGTGTCCCACAAGAGCAGCAGTATGTGTAGAGAGAGGCAAAGGTCAACTATGTGGGATCAGGTACCGAGTCTGCCTCTAGGCAGCCTTCAAAGACTTGACTTGTCCCTCCTTGTTCCAGGAGTATCTCTCACACATACACAAAGCATTTGCCCACACACCAAAATGTTACAGTGCACTAACATACTGCAGAGCTGACAGCCATGCTTTCACATCTCAACAACCAACATTGTGACAGCAGCCATTCCTGATACACGGATTGAAAGTACGGCGGTCTGTGCCCATCTTAATCTTGTTTTAGAATATTTTGTAGAATTTAATATCTGGGAAAAAACATCTTAGGATTCATATTTAAAGGAGAGAAGGGTTTTCGACATAGGAGACATTCTACAAAGGGGATGATTTATATATTCAAACCTAACTGTGGCCACCATCTCGTGTTTGCTGAGTCGGCCTCTGCCTTTTTTCCCATGTCCTCTTGCAGTTTACAGATTTTCCTGCACCACTACCCTGGAAAAGTGCTCTTTTCCTACAGGATGTTAAGCGGAGAAGCTATTAATCTTTTAGGGTGGCCCCCAATTAGAGGCACCGTTGCTGCTCTCACACAAGAGAAGCGAACCAACCAGAGTGCTCATATCTGTGTGAATCTCCATCATTTACAGAAAGAACAAGCCAGCCACCTGAAAAAAACGATCTACTTAAGACAAAAACAATACACGCAACTGACAAACAGAAGTAGCCTCAAACATATCAGTAACATCACCTAAAAAAGACAATTCTATTATCATTGATAAAAGGAAAAAGTGACTTGCGTGCTAGCCTTGGGATTTTTACTGCATGTGACATTAAAACCTCTACACATACGGAAAAAGTACGATAGTAAACTGTTAATCTGCTCAGAACACATTTTGGGTCTGTTAGTGTCACAACTGGACTGAGCAATTTCTGAAACTGACAGGATAGGGCCATCAAAGTGGCCCTGTGCTTAAAACAGAACCGCTTGTGCAGTTCTGTTGACATTTGAAAAAAACACAAGGTCTTACCTCTTGACTTAGCAGAGGTTGAGTTTCAATAGGGATCTTCTTCTTGTGCTCTTCTTTCACAGGCAATAAAGGCTTGAAAAACTTTGGTTGCTGGGGAGAGAAGGCTTTGAATGGACTTGCATGAGGGCTCTCTGGGACACAACCTGAAACCCAAGCACATCACAGCTATAAGCCCACATGAAATCTAAGCAGCCCACAACGCACCTCCCGGCTTTGCTCCACCAGGTGATAAAGAACAGTTCAGGAATTCAATTGATTGTTGGAAAAACAAGGATCTATTTTTAACAACAGACACATAAAGTAACTTTTGCACAATATTAATGCTTAAACTGGCCTTGGCTATACATTAATCACTAAACACATTAAAAAGGCCACTCCTGCTTTTGCTACACCCTACCCCAATATTTTCACTGCAGTGAGTCGTGGATAAACCCCTATTATGCCGTCCCTTCACACTGTTGAGATACCTTCTGATTCAAATTTACTTTTCCGATCCAGAGGTGCTCACAGCACCAAGAGTGAATCAGTACTGGAAGATCCAGCCACTGTGTCAAGGATGGAAAAAGTCAACTTCATCAAGTCAATCATTCTTTGATCAATAATATATCACCTCAGGGACTGCAGCCAGGCACAAAGACACGTAACCTGTCAATGTCTAAAATTGGGCCTTATAAAACTGTATTAAAAGGATCAATCACTCACTTTCCCTGTATGCACAGAAGCAGGGCAACTGCGTGCCCGCCAAACGCACACAGGGCATATGCCAAACTCACGCAGGTGCCTGGGGCACGGTTATGCATTCACAGCTTCATCGGGGACTATTTCATAGCATGATAATCCCAGACTCTCCATATGACAGACTACATCCGGAGAGCCCGCGTAGTCATGTAGGTGTAACTACGAAGTGAATCTTTGAAAAGTAAGCGCAGGGGGGTTCCTTAAAGAATTGCCCAACATGGGGATCTAACTTTTGGCATACAAATGAATCTCTCTAATCAGAGTACTTCTTGCATTAAAGTTTGACAACAAGGCTTCCTCTAATGAGCTCATCAATAGGGCTCTCCTCTAATTAAGCTTAGGGTAAGACAAGACGAGGGCAGTGTCAACCTCAACTTCTTTTTTCACAGATATATCATTGGATAAGATGTGCTGGTCTGGAACATGGAAGACTATGCATTCCTTCACACAGCCCTACGGCTTGGAGTCAGCACACTGCGCCGATTCGCCAGTAGGACAAGCAGTGCTACACCAGTTATTTCAGAAAGGTGAGCCTATTCTTAAGGTAAGCTGTGATCATGCTCTATTATTTATTTTTTTGCATTTATGTAATTTAATACCATACTTATAAAGTTGTTTATAAATATGTTTAAAAATGTATATAAATGTATGTGAACGCATAATGTATACTATGAATTGAAAATGTCACTTACCCAGTGTACATCTGTTCGTGGCATCAGTCGCTGAGATTCACATGGTATGCATGAGCTGAGCTCGCCATCTGGTGTTGGGTCGGAGTGTTACAAGTTGTTTTTCTTCGAAGAAGTGTTTTCGAGTCACGGGACCGAGTGACTCCACCTTCTGTGCTCATTGCGCATGGGCGTCGACTCCATCTTCGATTGTTTTCCCCGCAGAGGGTGAGGTAGGAGTTGTACTATAGTAATAGTGCCCGCGCAATGAAAAATGTAAGTATGTACCTATTAAAGGATTAAGTAATATATATACAAATGTACAAAATTGAAGGTAACTTCTGAACTGCTACAGGCTTCCGGGGAGGTGGGTGGGTCCATGTGAATCTCAGCGACTGATGCCACGAACAGATGTACACTGGGTAAGTGACATTTTCAGTTCGATGGCATCTGTCGCTGTAGATACACATGGTATGCATAGACTAGTAAGCAGTTAGTTCCCCATAAGCGGTGGTTTAGCCTGTAGGAGTAGAAGTTGTCTGAAATAGAGTTCTTAATACAGCTTGACCTACTGTAGCTTGTTGTGCGGATAGCACATCTATACAGTAGTGTTTGGTGAATGTGTGAGGCGTAGACCAAGTGGCTGCCTTACATATTTCTTGCATTGGGATGTTTCCTAAAAAGGCCATTGAAGCACCTTTTTTCCTTGTTGAATGTGCCCTGGGAGTAATGGGCAGTTGTCTTTTTGCTTTAAGGTAGCAGATTTGGATGCATTTAACTATCCATCTGGCTATACCTTGTTTTGATATTGGGTTACCTGCATGAGGTTTTTGGAATGCAATAAATAGCTGTTTAGTTTTTCTGATGTTCTTCGTTCTGTCAATGTAGTACATTAATGCTCTTTTGACATCTAATGTATGTAGTGCTCTTTCAGCCACAGAATCTGGCTGTGGGAAGAATACTGGTAATTCTACCGTTTGATTTAGATGGAATGGAGAAATAACTTTTGGTAAAAATTTTGGATTAGGTCGTAGGACGACCTTATTTTTATGTATTTGTATAAAAGGCTCTTGTGTTGTGAACGCTTGAATTTCACTTACTCTTCTTAGAGATGTAATGGCGATGAGAAAGGCAACTTTCCAGGTGAGGAATTGTATTCCGCAAGAGTGCATGGGTTCGAAGGGTGGGCCCATGAGTCTTGTTAGAACCACGTTTAGGTTCCATGAAGGAACAGGTGGTGTTCTTGGTGGTATAATTCTTTTAAGCCCTTCTATGAATGCTTTGATAACTGGTATCCTATACAAGGAAGTTGAATATGTAGTTTGCAGGTATGCAGATATTGCTGCAAGGTGTATTTTAATAGAAGAGAAGGCTAGCTTTGCTTTTTGTAAATTGAGCAAGTAATTTACTATATGTTTTGGAGTTGCCTCTAGTGGTTGTATCTGATTATGATGGCAGTACCAAACAAATCTTTTCCACTTACTTGCGTAGCAGTGTCTAGTGGATGGCCTTCTGGCCTGCTTTATGACTTCCATACACTCTTGGCTAAGTTGTAAGTGTCCGAATTCTAGGATTTCAGGAGCCAGATTGCTAGATTCAGCGATGCTGGGTCCGGGTGTCTGATCTGTTGGTTGTGTTGCGTTAACAGATCTGGTTTGTTGGGCAGTTTGATGTGTGGTACTACAGACAGATCTAGCAGTGTTGTGTACCAGGGTTGTCTTGCCCACGTTGGTGCTATTAAAATGAGTTTGAGTTTGTTTTGACTCAATTTGTTTACTAGGTAAGGAAGGAGAGGGAGAGGAGGAAAAGCGTAAGCAAATATTCCTGACCAGTTCATCCATAGGGCATTGCCTTGGGATTGCTTGTGTGGGTATCTGGACGCGAAGTTTTGGCATTTTGCGTTCTCTTTTGTTGCAAATAAGTCTATTTGTGGTGTTCCCCAGAGTGTGAAGTAGGTGTTCAGAATTTGTGGGTGGATTTCCCATTCGTGGACTTGCTGGTGATCTCGAGAGAGATTGTCTGCCAGCTGATTCTGGATCCCCGGAATAAACTGTGCTATTAGACCAATTTGATGGTGGATTGCCCACTTCCATATTTTTTGAGCTAACAAGCTTAACTGCGTTGAATGTGTTCCTCCTTGTTTGTTTAGATAATACATCGTTGTCATGTTGTCTGTTTTGACAAGGATGTATTTGTGGGTTATGATTGGTTGGAAAGCTTTTAGTGCTTGAAAAACTGCTAATAATTCTAGATGATTTATATGCAGTTTTGTTTGATGTATGTTCCATTGTCCTCTTATGTTGTGTTGATTGAGATGTGCTCCCCACCCTGTCATGGAAGCATCTGTTGTTATTACGTACTGTGGCACTGGGTCTTGGAAAGGCCGCCCTATGTTTAAATTTATACTGTTCCACCATAGAAGCGATAGGTAAGTTTGGCGGTCTAGCAACACCAGATCTAGAAGGTGACCCTGTGCTTGAGACCACTGTGAGGCTAGGCACTGTTGTAAGGGCCTCATGTGCAGTCTTGCGTTTGGGACAATGGCTATGCATGAGGACATCATGCCTAGGAGCTGTAGTATTGTTCTTGCTTGTATTGTTTTGTTTGGAGACATGTGTTGAATGACCCTGTTGAAATTGTGGATCCTTTGTGGAGTTGGCGTTGCTACTCCTTTTGTCGTGTCTATTATGGCTCCTAGATATTGCTGTACTTTGCTTGGCAGAATGTTTGATTTTGCAAAGTTGACGGTGAACCCTAAATTGTAGAGGGTTTGTATGACTTGATTTGTGTGGTTTGAGCATTGTGTGAGCGAACTGGTTTTGATTAGCCAGTCGTCTAGATACGGGAACACATGTATTTGCTGCCTTCTGATGTGTGCAGCGACTACTGCTAGGCACTTTGTGAATACTCTTGGAGCGGTTGTTAAACCAAAAGGCAATACTTTGAATTGGTAATGTATTCCTTTGAATACAAACCTTAGATATTTCCTGTGTGATTGATGGATTGGTATATGGAAATATGCGTCCTTGAGGTCTAGGGTTGTCATGTAGTCGTGTTTTCTGAGCAATGGCAACACTTCTTGTAGTGTGACCATGTGAAAGTGGTCTGATTTGATGAATGTGTTTACTACCCTGAGGTCTAGAATTGGTCTCAGTGTTTCGTCCTTTTTTGGTATCAAGAAGTACAGTGAATAAACTCCTGTGTTTATTTGTGTGCTTGGTACTAATTCTATTGCATTTTTTTGCAGTAGTGCTTGAACTTCTATCTCTAGAAGTTGTGAATGGTATTTTGATAAATTTTGTGATTTTGGTGGTATGTCTGGAGGGAATTGCATGAATTCTATGCAATAACCATGTTGGATAATTGCTAGGACCCATGTATCTGTAGTTATCTTGTCCCATGCTTCGTAATATTGATGTATCCTCCCCCCCACTGGTGTTGTGTGGGAGGGGTGAGTGACGTGTGAGTCACTGCTTGTTGGTAGTGGTTTTGGGGCTTTGAAATCTTCCTCTATTCCTAGGAAATTGCCCCCCTCTATACTGGCCCCGAAAACCTCCCCTGTACTGTCCCTGGTAGGTGGGCGGTGCGGACTGTGAGGTGCTAGCTTGTGTGGCCTGACCCCGAAACCCTCCTCTAAAAGGTGTTTTGCGGAAGGTGTTATAAGATCCTCTGCTCTGCGGGGAGTAGAGTGCGCCCATGGCCTTGGCAGTGTCAGTGTCCTTCTTGAGCTTTTCTATAGCTGTGTCGACCTCCGGACCGAACAGAAGTTTCTCGTTTACTGGCATGTTAAGCACTGCCTGCTGAATTTCTGGCTTGAATCCAGACGTTCTGAGCCATGCGTGCCTACGGATGGTAACCGACGTATTAATGGTTCTTGCGGCCGTGTCTGCTGCATCCATGGAGGAGCGTATTTGATTGTTGGAAATGTTTTGACCCTCCTCAACAACCTGTTTTGCTCTTTTTTGCAGATCTTTTGGGAGATGTTCAATGAGATGCTGCATCTCATCCCAGTGGGCTCTGTCGTATCGCGCTAGCAGCGCTTGTGAATTTGCGATGCGCCACTGGTTTGCTGCTTGGACAGCAACCCTCTTCCCGGCTGCATCGAACTTCCTACTTTCTTTATCTGGGGGAGGTGCATCCCCAGAAGTGTGTGAGTTTGCCCGTTTTCTGGCAGCCCCTACCACCACAGAGTCTGGTGGCAGCTGAGAGGTGATGAAGACAGGGTCCGTAGGAGGCGCCTTATACTTTTTGTCCACCCTAGGCGTCACTGCCCTACTTTTAACTGGCTCCTTGAAAATGTCCTTTGCATGGCGTAGCATGCCTGGGAGCATCGGCAGGCTTTGGTAGGAGCTGTGGGTTGAGGAGAGGGTGTTAAATAAAAAATCATCCTCTACTTGTTCCGAGTGTAGTTCCACATTATGGAATAGAGCTGCTCTAGCCACCACTTGTGAGTAGGCTGTGCTGTCTTCCGGTGGTGATGGCCTAGTTGGGTATGTGTCTGGGCTGTTATCAGACACTGGTGCGTCGTACAAGTCCCACGCATCCTGATCTTGGTCGTCGTGGCTCATGGCGGTGTGAGCTGGCGAATGTGACGGGGTGTAAGTTGGCGAAGCCGGAGTTACAGGTGGAGGCGAGGGAGGAGGTGTTACCTTTTGTGTTGTTTCTTGCTGAGGAGTAAACTGAAGCGTTCTCTTTCGTTTGACAGGTGGAAGGGTACTGATCTTCCCAGTCCCCTGCTGAATAAAGATACGCTTTTGCGTGTGATCCACGTCAGTGGATTGCAGTTCTTGTTCAAATCTATGTTTCTTCATTTGAGAAGACATAGAATGCTCTTCGGTATAGGAGCCAGAAACAGGGTCTGATGTTGCTTTTTTCGGCTCCGAAAGCCCTGTCGATTGTTTTTTCGGCTCCGAGGTAACCTTCCTCTTTTTCTGTGCCGAAAATTCTTGGCCTCTATGGTCTTCGGCGCCACTGTCTCGGCGTCGATCGGTGTCGACACCGAACTCTCGGTGTCGATGCTTCTGTTTAGCACTCTCTCGGTCCCGAGGAGGCTGCGTGCCGGTGTCTCGACCGAAGTCGGACGATCTCGACACTGAATGGGCCTTTTTCGGTGCCGATTGTTGGTCACCGAGAATTTGGGTGGAGCCATGGCCGGTTGGCAGTGGCGTCCCCTGGGCCTTCTTTCCTTTTTTAAGGTTTGATCTCGACGTCTTACTCACAGTTCTTGTAGAGTGTAGCTCGTCGGAGTCTGAATCCTGGATGGAAAAGGATTCCTCCTGTTCTTCTTCTGTCTCGAACTGTCGACGCTCTTTTGGCGTGGACGCCATCTGCAGTCTTCTCGCTCGACGGTCGCGCAGAGTTTTTCGGGACCGGAACGCCCGACAGGCCTCGCAGGATTCTTCACTGTGCTCGGGTGACAGGCACAGATTACAGACCGAGTGCAGGTCCGTATAAGGATATTTGTTGTGGCATTCGGGGCAGAATCGAAACGGGGTCCGATCCATCGGCGTTGTCCTCCACGCGGTCGGGCCGACTAGGCCCCGACGGGGTGCCGAAATCTACCCCGAAGGGCACCGAAGCGCTTCGATGTTCAACGCGTCGTCGTATGTGTCTATCTCTAACCGGATCGCAACGATACCGTCGAAAATCTTCCGTCTTCAGCTATCTTTCCGTTCCGAAACTCGGAGCGACATGAACACGTCCGAACCCGATGGCGGAAAGAAAACAATCGAAGATGGAGTCGACGCCCATGCGCAATGAGCACAGAAGGTGGAGTCACTCGGTCCCGTGACTCGAAAACACTTCTTCGAAGAAAAACAACTTGTAACACTCCGACCCAACACCAGATGGCGAGCTCAGCTCATGCATACCATGTGTATCTACAGCGACAGATGCCATCGAACATATAGTTATTATAATCTTCTCAAAGACTACTATGTGACATTTATCTATCTAACCACCATGCGCTAAGGTTGTGTAGGAAGTTGGCTCTGTATGTGCTATTTCAAAGTAAGGAATAGCATGCACAGAGTCCAAGGGTTCCCCTTAGAGGTAAAATAGTGGTAAAAATAGATAATACTAATGCTCTATTTTGTGGTAGTGTGGTCGAGCAGTAGGCTTATCCAAGGAGTAGTGTTAAGCATTTGTTGTACATACACATAGACAATAAATGAGGTACACACACTCAGAGACAAATCCAGCCAATAGGTTTTTATATAGAAAAATATCTTTTCTTAGTTTATTTTAAGAACCACAGGTTCAAATTCTACATGTAATATCTCATTCGAAAGGTATTGCAGGTAAGTACTTTAGGAACTTCAAATCATCAAAATTGCATGTATACTTTTCAAGTTATTCACAAATAGCTGTTTTAAAAGTGGACACAGTGCAATTTTCACAGTTCCTGGGGGAGGTAAGTTTTTGTTAGTTTTACCAGGTAAGTAAGTCACTTACAGGGTTCAGTTCTTGGTCCAAGGTAGCCCACCGTTGGGGGTTCAGAGCAACCCCAAAGTCACCACACCAGCAGCTCAGGGCCGGTCAGGTGCAGAGTTCAAAGTGGTGCCCAAAACACATAGGCTAGAATGGAGAGGAGGGGGTGCCCCGGTTCCGGTCTGCTTGCAGGTAAGTACCCGCGTCTTCGGAGGGCAGACCAGGGGGGTTTTGTAGGACACCGGGGGGGACACAAGTCCACACAGAAATTTCACCCTCAGCGGCGCGGGGGCGGCCGGGTGCAGTGTAGAAACAAGCGTCGGGTTCGCAATGTTAGTCTATGAGAGATCTCGGGATCTCTTCAGCGCTGCAGGCAGGCAAGGGGGGGGTTCCTCGGGGAAACCTCCACTTGGGCAAGGGAGAGGGACTCCTGGGGGTCACTTCTCCAGTGAAAGTCCGGTCCTTCAGGTCCTGGGGGCTGCGGGTGCAGGGTCTCTCCCAGGCGTCGGGACTTTAGGTTCAAAGAGTCGCGGTCAGGGGAAGCCTCGGGATTCCCTCTGCAGGCGGCGCTGTGGGGGCTCAGGGGGGACAGGTTTTGGTACTCACAGTATCAGAGTAGTCCTGGGGTCCCTCCTGAGGTGTTGGATCGCCACCAGCCGAGTCGGGGTCGCCGGGTGCAGTGTTGCAAGTCTCACGCTTCTTGCGGGGAGCTTGCAGGGTTTTTTAAAGTTGCTGGAAACAAAGTTGCAGCCTTTCTTGGAGCAGGTCCGCTGTCCTCGGGAGTTTCTTGTCTTTTCGAAGCAGGGGCAGTCCTCAGAGGATGTCGAGGTCGCTGGTCCCTTCGGAAGGCGTCGCTGGAGCAGGATCTTTGGAAGGCAGGAGACAGGCCGGTGAGTTTCTGGAGCCAAGGCAGTTGTCGTCTTCTGGTCTTCCGCTGCAGGGGTTTTCAGCTGGGCAGTCCTTCTTCTTGTAGTTGCAGGAATCTGATTTTCTAGGGTTCAGGGTAGCCCTTAAATACTAAATTTAAGGGCGTGTTTAGGTCTGGGGGGTTAGTAGCCAATGGCTACTAGCCCTGAGGGTGGGTACACCCTCTTTGTGCCTCCTCCCAAGGGGAGGGGGTCACAATCCTAACCCTATTGGGGGAATCCTCCATCTGCAAGATGGAGGATTTCTAAAAGTTAGAGTCACCTCAGCTCAGGACACCTTAGGGGCTGTCCTGACTGGCCAGTGACTCCTCCTTGTTTTTCTCATTATCTTCTCCGGCCTTGCCGCCAAAAGTGGGGGCCTGGCCGGAGGGGGCGGGCAACTCCACTAGCTGGAGTGTCCTGCTGGGTTGGCACAAAGGAGGTGAGCCTTTGAGGCTCACCGCCAGGTGTGACAATTCCTGCCTGGGGGAGGTGTTAGCATCTCCACCCAGTGCAGGCTTTGTTACTGGCCTCAGAGTGACAAAGGCACTCTCCCCATGGGGCCAGCAACATGTCTCGGTTTGTGGCAGGCTGCTAGAACTAGTCAGCCTACACAGACAGTCGGTTAAGTTTCAGGGGGCACCTCTAAGGTGCCCTCTGTGGTGTATTTTACAATAAAATGTACACTGGCATCAGTGTGCATTTATTGTGCTGAGAAGTTTGATACCAAACTTCCCAGTTTTCAGTGTAGCCATTATGGTGCTGTGGAGTTCGTGTTTGACAAACTCCCAGACCATATACTCTTATGGCTACCCTGCACTTACAATGTCTAAGGTTTTGTTTAGACACTGTAGGGGTACCATGCTCATGCACTGGTACCCTCACCTATGGTATAGTGCACCCTGCCTTAGGGCTGTAAGGCCTGCTAGAGGGGTGGCTTACCTATACTGCATAGGCAGTGAGAGGCTGGCATGGCACCCTGAGGGGAGTGCCATGTCGACTTACTCGTTTTGTCCTCACTAGCACACACAAGCTGGCAAGCAGTGTGTCTGTGCTGAGTGAGAGGTCTCCAGGGTGGCATAAGACATGCTGCAGCCCTTAGAGACCTTCCTTGGCATCAGGGCCCTTGGTACTAGAAGTACCAGTTACAAGGGACTTATCTGGATGCCAGGGTCTGCCAATTGTGGATACAAAAGTACAGGTTAGGGAAAGAACACTGGTGCTGGGGCCTGGTTAGCAGGCCTCAGCACACTTTCAATTGTAAACATAGCATCAGCAAAGGCAAAAAGTCAGGGGGCAACCATGCCAAGGAGGCATTTCCTTACACAACCCCCCCCCCAAACGAAAGAGGATGAGACTAACCTTTCCCAAGAGAGTCTTCATTTTCTAAGTGGAAGAACCTGGAAAGGCCATCCGCATTGGCATGGGCAGTCCCAGGTCTGTGTTCCACTATAAAGTCCATTCCCTGTAGGGAGATGGACCACCTCAACAGTTTAGGGTTTTCACCTTTCATTTGCATCAGCCATTTGAGAGGTCTGTGGTCAGTTTGAACTAGGAAGTGAGTCCCAAAGAGGTATGGTCTCAGCTTCTTCAGGGACCAAACCACAGCAAAGGCCTCCCTCTCAATGGCACTCCAACGCTGCTCCCTGGGGAGTAACCTCCTGCTAATGAAAGCAACAGGCTGGTCAAGGCCATCATCATTTGTCTGGGACAAAACTGCCCCTATCCCATGTTCAGAGGCATCAGTCTGCACAATGAACTGCTTAGAATAATCTGGAGCTTTTAGAACTGGTTCTGAGCACATTGCTTGTTTCAGGGTGTCAAAGGCCTGTTGGCATTCCACAGTCCAGTTCACTTTCTTGGGCATTTTCTTGGAGGTGAGTTCAGTGAGGGCTGTCACAATGGATCCATATCCCTTCACAAACCTCCTGTAATACCCAGTCAAGCCAAGGAATGCCCTGACTTGAGTCTGGGTTTTTGGAGCTACCCAGTCCAGAATAGTCTGGATCTTGGGTTGGAGTGGCTGAACTTGGCCTCCACCTACAAGGTGTCCCAAGTAAACCACAGTTCCCTGCCCTATCTGGCATTTGGATGCCTTGATAGAGAGGCCTGCAGATTGCAGAGCCTTCAAAACCTTCTTCAGGTGGACCAGGTGATCCTGCCAGGTGGAGCTAAAGACAGCAATATCATCAAGATAAGCTGTGCTAAAGGACTCCAAGCCAGCAAGGACTTGATTCACCAACCTTTGGAAGGTGGCAGGGGCATTCTTTAAACCAAAGGGCATAACAGTAAACTGATAATGCCCATCAGGGGTGGAGAATGCTGTTTTCTCTTTTGCTCCAGGTGCCATTTTTATTTGCCAGTACCCTGCTGTCAAGTCAAAGGTACTTAGAAATTTGGCAGCACCTAATTTATCAATGAGCTCATCAGCTCTTGGAATTGGATGGGCATCTGTCTTGGTGACAGAATTGAGCCCTCTGTAGTCCACACAAAACCTCATCTCTTTCTTTCCATCTTTGGTGTGAGGTTTGGGGACTAAGACCACTGGGCTAGCCCAGGGGCTGTCAGAGCGCTCAATTACTCCCAATTCCAGCATCTTGTGGACTTCCACCTTGATGCTTTCTTTAACATGGTCAGATTGTCTAAAGATCTTGTTCTTGACAGGCATGCTGTCTCCTGTGTCCACATCATGGGTACACAGGTGTGTCTGACCAGGGGTTAAGGAGAAGAGTTCAGGAAACTGTTGTAGGACTCTCCTACAATCAGCTTGCTGTTGGCCAGAGAGGGTGTCTGAGTAGATCACTCCATCTACTGTGCCATCTTTTGGGTCTGATGACAGAAGATCAGGGAGAGGTTCACTCTCTGCCTCCTGATCCTCATCTGTTACCATCAACAGATTCACATCAGCCCTGTCATGGAAGAGCTTAAGGCGGTTCACATGGATCACCCTCTTGGGGCTCCTGCTTGTGCCCAGGTCCACCAAGTAGGTGACCTGACTCTTCCTTTCTAGTACTGGGTAAGGGCCACTCCATTTGTCCTGGAGTGCCCTGGGAGCCACAGGCTCCAGAACCCAGACTTTCTGCCCTGGTTGGAACTCAACCAGTGCAGCCTTTTGGTCATACCAAAACTTCTGGAGCTGTTGGCTGGCCTCAAGGTTTTTGGTTGCCTTTTCCATGTACTCTGCCATTCTAGAGCGAAGGCCAAGTACATAGTCCACTATGTCCTGTTTAGGCTCATGGAGAGGTCTCTCCCAGCCTTCTTTAACAAGGGCAAGTGGTCCCCTTACAGGATGACCAAACAGAAGTTCAAAGGGTGAGAACCCTACTCCCTTCTGTGGTACCTCCCTGTAAGCGAAAAGTAGACATGGCAGGAGGACATCCCATCTCCTTTTGAGTTTTTCTGGGAGCCCCATGATCATGCCCTTTAATGTCTTGTTGAATCTCTCAACTAAGCCATTAGTTTGTGGATGGTAAGGTGTAGTGAATTTATAAGTCACTCCACACTCATTCCACATGTGCTTTAGATATGCTGACATGAAGTTGGTACCTCTGTCAGACACCACCTCCTTAGGGAAACCCACTCTGGTAAAGATACCAATGAGGGCCTTGGCTACTGCAGGGGCAGTAGTCGACCTAAGGGGAATAGCTTCAGGATACCTGGTAGCATGATCCACTACTACCAGGATATACATATTTCCTGAGGCTGTGGGAGGTTCTAGTGGACCAACTATGTCCACACCCACTCTTTCAAAGGGCACCCCCACCACTGGAAGTGGAATGAGGGGGGCCTTTGGATGCCCACCTGTCTTACCACTGGCTTGACAGGTGGGGCAGGAGAGGCAAAACTCCTTAACCATGTTGGACATATTGGGCCAGTAGAAGTGGTTGACTAACCTCTCCCACGTCTTGGTTTGTCCCAAATGTCCAGCAAGGGGAATGTCATGGGCCAATGTTAGGATGAACTTCCTGAACAGCTGAGGCACTACCACTCTCCTAGTGGCACCAGGTTTGGGGTCTCTGGCCTCAGTGTACAGGAGTCCATCTTCCCAATAGGCCCTATGTGTTCCATTTTTCTTGCCTTTGGACTCTTCAGCAGCTTGCTGCCTAAGGCCTTCAAGAGAGGGACAGGTTTCTTGTCCCTTACACAGCTCCTCCCTTGAGGGTCCCCCTGGGCCTAAGAGCTCAACCTGGTAAGGTTCAAGCTCCAAAGGCTCAGTTCCCTCAGAGGGCAGAACTTCTTCCTGAGAAGAGAGGTTCCCTTTCTTTTGCTGTGTTGCAGTTGGTTTCCCAACTGACTTTCCTGTTCTCTTGGTAGGCTGGGCCATTTTTCCAGACTCCAGCTCTACTTTTTCACCCTGTGCCTTGCATTGTGCTCTTGTTTTCACACACACCAGTTCAGGGATACCCAGCATTGCTGCATGGGTTTTTAGTTCTACCTCAGCCCATGCTGAGGACTCCAGGTCATTTCCAAGCAGACAGTCCACTGGGATATTTGAGGAGACCACCACCTGTTTCAGGCCATTGACCCCTCCCCATTCTAAAGTAACCATTGCCATGGGATGTACTTTTCTCTGATTGTCAGCGTTGGTGACTGTGTAAGTTTTTCCAGTCAGGTATTGGCCAGGGGAAACCAGTTTCTCTGTCACCATGGTGACACTGGCACCTGTATCCCTCAGGCCCTCTATTCTAGTCCCATTAATCAAGAGTTGCTGTCTGTATTTTTGCATGTTAGGCGGCCAGACAGCTAGTGTGGCTAAATCCACCCCACCCTCAGAAACTAGAGTAGCTTCAGTGTGGACCCTGATTTGCTCTGGGCACACTGTTGATCCCACTTGGAGACTAGCCATACCAGTGTTACCTGGATGGGAGTTTGGAGTGGAACCTTTCTTGGGACAGGCCTTGTCTCCAGTTTGGTGTCCATGCTGTTTACAGCTATGACACCAGGCCTTTTTGGGATCAAAGTTTTTACCCTTGTACCCATTGTTTTGTGAAGAGGCTCTGGGCCCACCCTCCTGTGCAGGTTTTTGGGGGCCTGTAGAAGACTCTTTACTATTTTTAGTTTTGGTTGTCTCATCACCCTTCCCCTGGGGAGTCTTTGTGACCCCTTTCTTTTGGTCACCCCCTGTTGAAGTCTTGGACACCCTTGTCTTGACCCAATGGTCCGCCTTCTTTCCCAATTCTTGGGGAGAAATTGGTCCTAGGTCTACCAGATGCTGATGCAGTTTATCATTGAAACAATTACTTAACAGGTGTTCTTTCACAAATAAATTGTACAGCCCATCATAATTACTTACACCACTGCCTTGAATCCAACCATCTAGTGTTTTCACTGAGTAGTCTACAAAGTCAACCCAGGTCTGGCTCGAGGATTTTTGAGCCCCCCTGAATCTAATCCTATACTCCTCAGTGGAGAATCCAAAGCCCTCAATCAGGGTACCCTTCATGAGGTCATAAGATTCTGCATCTTGTCCAGAGAGTGTGAGGAGTCTATCCCTACACTTTCCTGTGAACATTTCCCAAAGGAGAGCACCCCAGTGAGATCTGTTCACTTTTCTGGTTACACAAGCCCTCTCAAAAGCTGTGAACCATTTGGTGATGTCATCACCATCTTCATATTTAGTTACAATCCCTTTAGGGATTTTCAACATGTCAGGAGAATCTCTGACCCTATTTATGTTGCTGCCACCATTGATGGGTCCTAGGCCCATCTCTTGTCTTTCCCTCTCTATGGCTAGGATCTGTCTTTCCAAAGCCAATCTTTTGGCCATCCTGGCTAACTGGATGTCCTCTTCACTGGGGCTATCCTCAGTGATTTCAGAGGTGTTGGTCTCTCCTGTGAGGGAACCAGCATCTCTGACTATTATTTTTGGAGTCAGGGTTTGAGGGACCCTGTTCTCCCTAGATAGGATTGGTAGGGGGGAATTTTCCTCCAAGTCACTATCCTCTTCCTCTGAGTTGCCACCCTCAGAGGGGTTGGCCTTTTCAAACTCTGCCAAAAGCTCCTGGAGCTGTATTTTGGTAGGTTTGGGGCCCATTGTTATTTTCTTTATTTTACAGAGTGACCTTAGCTCCCTCATCTTAAGATGGAGGTAAGGTGTGGTGTCGAGTTCCACCACAGTCACATCTGTGCTAGACATTTTGCTTCTAAAAGTTGGAATACTTTTTAAGAATCTACAACTAGTTCTAGGTTCTAATTCAAACTTTTACAAACTTTTAAACTCTAAAAGAAATGCTAAACAGGATCTAACACAAGGCCCTAGCAGGTCTTTTAAGAATTTAGAAAACTTTTCAAATTGCAAAAATCAATTTCTAATGACAATTTTGGAATTTGTCGTGTGATCAGGTATTGGCTGAGTAGTCCAGCAAATGCAAAGTCTTGTACCCCACCGCTGATCCACCAATGTAGGAAGTTGGCTCTGTATGTGCTATTTCAAAGTAAGGAATAGCATGCACAGAGTCCAAGGGTTCCCCTTAGAGGTAAAATAGTGGTAAAAATAGATAATACTAATGCTCTATTTTGTGGTAGTGTGGTCGAGCAGTAGGCTTATCCAAGGAGTAGTGTTAAGCATTTGTTGTACATACACATAGACAATAAATGAGGTACACACACTCAGAGACAAATCCAGCCAATAGGTTTTTATATAGAAAAATATCTTTTCTTAGTTTATTTTAAGAACCACAGGTTCAAATTCTACATGTAATATCTCATTCGAAAGGTATTGCAGGTAAGTACTTTAGGAACTTCAAATCATCAAAATTGCATGTATACTTTTCAAGTTATTCACAAATAGCTGTTTTAAAAGTGGACACTTAGTGCAATTTTCACAGTTCCTGGGGGAGGTAAGTTTTTGTTAGTTTTACCAGGTAAGTAAGTCACTTACAGGGTTCAGTTCTTGGTCCAAGGTAGCCCACCGTTGGGGGTTCAGAGCAACCCCAAAGTCACCACACCAGCAGCTCAGGGCCGGTCAGGTGCAGAGTTCAAAGTGGTGCCCAAAACACATAGGCTAGAATGGAGAGGAGGGGGTGCCCCGGTTCCGGTCTGCTTGCAGGTAAGTACCCGCGTCTTCGGAGGGCAGACCAGGGGGGTTTTGTAGGACACCGGGGGGGACACAAGTCCACACAGAAATTTCACCCTCAGCGGCGCGGGGGCGGCCGGGTGCAGTGTAGAAACAAGCGTCGGGTTCGCAATGTTAGTCTATGAGAGATCTCGGGATCTCTTCAGCGCTGCAGGCAGGCAAGGGGGGGGTTCCTCGGGGAAACCTCCACTTGGGCAAGGGAGAGGGACTCCTGGGGGTCACTTCTCCAGTGAAAGTCCGGTCCTTCAGGTCCTGGGGGCTGCGGGTGCAGGGTCTCTCCCAGGCGTCGGGACTTTAGGTTCAAAGAGTCGCGGTCAGGGGAAGCCTCGGGATTCCCTCTGCAGGCGGCGCTGTGGGGGCTCAGGGGGGACAGGTTTTGGTACTCACAGTATCAGAGTAGTCCTGGGGTCCCTCCTGAGGTGTTGGATCGCCACCAGCCGAGTCGGGGTCGCCGGGTGCAGTGTTGCAAGTCTCACGCTTCTTGCGGGGAGCTTGCAGGGTTTTTTAAAGTTGCTGGAAACAAAGTTGCAGCCTTTCTTGGAGCAGGTCCGCTGTCCTCGGGAGTTTCTTGTCTTTTCGAAGCAGGGGCAGTCCTCAGAGGATGTCGAGGTCGCTGGTCCCTTCGGAAGGCGTCGCTGGAGCAGGATCTTTGGAAGGCAGGAGACAGGCCGGTGAGTTTCTGGAGCCAAGGCAGTTGTCGTCTTCTGGTCTTCCGCTGCAGGGGTTTTCAGCTGGGCAGTCCTTCTTCTTGTAGTTGCAGGAATCTGATTTTCTAGGGTTCAGGGGAGCCCTTAAATACTAAATTTAAGGGCGTGTTTAGGTCTGGGGGGTTAGTAGCCAATGGCTACTAGCCCTGAGGGTGGGTACACCCTCTTTGTGCCTCCTCCCAAGGGGAGGGGGTCACAATCCTAACCCTATTGGGGGAATCCTCCATCTGCAAGATGGAGGATTTCTAAAAGTTAGAGTCACCTCAGCTCAGGACACCTTAGGGGCTGTCCTGACTGGCCAGTGACTCCTCCTTGTTTTTCTCATTATCTTCTCCGGCCTTGCCGCCAAAAGTGGGGGCCTGGCCGGAGGGGGCGGGCAACTCCACTAGCTGGAGTGTCCTGCTGGGTTGGCACAAAGGAGGTGAGCCTTTGAGGCTCCACGCCAGGTGTGACAATTCCTGCCTGGGGGAGGTGTTAGCATCTCCACCCAGTGCAGGCTTTGTTACTGGCCTCAGAGTGACAAAGGCACTCTCCCCATGGGGCCAGCAACATGTCTCGGTTTGTGGCAGGCTGCTAGAACTAGTCAGCCTACACAGACAGTCGGTTAAGTTTCAGGGGGCACCTCTAAGGTGCCCTCTGTGGTGTATTTTACAATAAAATGTACACTGGCATCAGTGTGCATTTATTGTGCTGAGAAGTTTGATACCAAACTTCCCAGTTTTCAGTGTAGCCATTATGGTGCTGTGGAGTTCGTGTTTGACAAACTCCCAGACCATATACTCTTATGGCTACCCTGCACTTACAATGTCTAAGGTTTTGTTTAGACACTGTAGGGGTACCATGCTCATGCACTGGTACCCTCACCTATGGTATAGTGCACCCTGCCTTAGGGCTGTAAGGCCTGCTAGAGGGGTGGCTTACCTATACTGCATAGGCAGTGAGAGGCTGTCATGGCACCCTGAGGGGAGTGCCATGTCGACTTACTCGTTTTGTCCTCACTAGCACACACAAGCTGGCAAGCAGTGTGTCTGTGCTGAGTGAGAGGTCTCCAGGGTGGCATAAGACATGCTGCAGCCCTTAGAGACCTTCCTTGGCATCAGGGCCCTTGGTACTAGAAGTACCAGTTACAAGGGACTTATCTGGATGCCAGGGTCTGCCAATTGTGGATACAAAAGTACAGGTTAGGGAAAGAACACTGGTGCTGGGGCCTGGTTAGCAGGCCTCAGCACACTTTCAATTGTAAACATAGCATCAGCAAAGGCAAAAAGTCAGGGGGCAACCATGCCAAGGAGGCATTTCCTTACAGGTTGTAATACCTATTATAAGTACTGCTTGCTATTCTGATTCAAGCAAGTGAATCTATGAAAGATCCAATACTGGATAAGAAAATAAGTTACTTACCTGTAACTGCAGTTACCCAGCATTTATATCTTTCCTAGATTCACATGTAACCCACCATCCTCCCCTTAAAGGCTCACTTTTTACCTCAGTATGCACTTCACTCTTGGGCTTGAAAATCTGAGGGAAACAGCCTCTTTTGGGAGTGTTCTAGAGGGTGCTGGCGCCTGATTGGTCAAGGGTCAAGTTTGGTTCTTTTATCAAAAGGACATAGATAGGATATTCAATTGATTGCTGCTGTCATTACAGCCTATGTGATTCTTATGTACAGCTTTTCTAAGGTAGCGTGGGACTCCCACTTCGACGATGGGGAATGATTCAAGTATATGAATCTATGAAAGATGCAATACTGGATAACCAATGGTCAATGTCTGGCACATCCATTAATATCCAATAAAGAATCATCAACATTTTAGCAATACCCACCAGTAGTAGTGTACATTTTGGTCTCCTTAAACCCTTGTGTTGAGAATATCACAAACTCAACAGTACCGATGAAAAAATAGTATGTACATGCTCTGGGGTAGGGTACCCTTGTTAAATCATTTTATAGCCTGGCTTCCTACAGGTGATATGTGTGGGATGTCTTTCCATAAGCCGGACCACCTTTCCTCTCCAATGACAAAGACTCACTCAAGTCTTCCTGATAATTCACTGCAATGCTTGGGTACTACCCTGAAGAACGGATATATATTTTTTTTTTTTACATATCAGAGAGTAGACCCCAAAGTGATGTTATATTGCGAATGCCTACACTAGTCCAACCCTGTAACGCTGTTTTCACTAGTGTGACAAGCTATGTAGTTCTTGGCCTGTATCCCTTTTCAAGTCACCCTATAATCAAAATGAATCTTCCCACTACTGCTTGTTCCATTGGCATCCAACTCTTTTTAGTCTCTCTAAGTCCATGCTGCTATCATCTGAGGATTCACAGCCTGGTAGTACCATATTATGTCTGGGCAGGCTCCCCCTCTGTCTTACAGCCACAACCATATTCTTGTCAATTCTCATCTTGCCCCGCCAAAATAAATGTGATCATCCTCTGCTGTACTTCTAGTATTTTGTCCTTTAGGACAGCAACTGGCAAGAACTAGAAGATATATAATATGGGAAGGTCAATATTTATCTTAAACAAACATGTATGGCCCAACCAGAAGATGTATAATGTGACCCACTACTTCAAATATCCCACTATCTGATGCAGCAGCATCACCCACTTTTCTTTCTACCAGTCTTCTAGTCTGATTGTCCCAAATGTATAGACTGCCCACTGGGATGGAGATGTTTGATAGTCTTGTGTGCTTAAGTTGAATACAGAAATCTTCTTCAACTTCTCCAGGAGGTCAATTAACACTAATATGTATGTCTTATGGTCAGACAGTCAGTAGAATGTCATCAAAGAAACATTTTATACACGTCTCCCCCCAAATTTAACTCTTTTATTGTTAGAGTTTGCTCGACTGCTGTAGCTAGAGGCTCCACCACCAACAGAAAGAGAAGGCAGATAGCGGGGACTTGTTTCAACACAAAACTGTCCCATTCACTTTCAACCCTCTTCTCAGAGAGAAGGTGTATGTACCTGTTTTTTCCACCAAACCCACAGATAAAGTTTGCAAGAGGACTGTGCAAGACCCAAACAAGACTGGAAGAAACCAAAGGTGCATCCTGACAGAAGCCGACCTGCAAATGAAAGGGAACAAGTTGAGCTTGAGGTGGAGTGTCCGATTGTGGCAGGAGCTACTACCCATTCTTCTGGAGATGCAGGACCAGGTCGACAGTGAAGACAAGGAGTCGGCTGGGCAGCACAGAAGCAGGAGAAGAGTTCCAGAAGTGATGCAGTCGATGTCCCACGTGGGAAGAAGAGTTGCAGTTGGTAAATGGCGTGGAAGAACCACCAACAAGCCTTGGCAAAGGCAAGAGTCGCAGATGAAGAGTTTCAGAGCTGCCGGGGACCAGGAAGGTACAGGGGGACATAACCCAAGGAGGGTAGTCCCAGGTGACCCTTAGCATTGAGGAGAGTCAGAAGTCGAGGATGAAGCCCCCACAAGCAACTCACAAGCAGCAAGTACAGGAGTCACAGTGGGGCCCACTCAGCACACCTGGAGAGGAGTCCCATGATGCTGGAGAAGAAGGCAGGAGACTATGCTTTGTAGGGAAGAATGCTGGAGGCTGGGGCTACATGGAGTCTGAGGATCTTTGGAAGAAAAGTCAACAAACCTTGGTTGGTGCAAGAGCCGCAGTGCTCAGGGGTACTGTCCTGCAAGGAAAGGCAAGGGCTTACCACCTCCCAAGTTGGACAGCTGGTAGAGAGGACCACTCGAGACCACCACCTGTGTTGCAGGATCCATGCAGTTTTGCAGGGGAGAAGAGCCACACAGTCGAAGGTAGTTGCAGTTGTTGCCTGCGGATGCAGAGAAATTACTCCTTCACTCCAAGGGAAATTCCCTTTTGCTTCTTGTGCAGGCTGAAGACTTGTTGCCCTCAGAGGATGCACAACCAGGGAAGTGTTGCAGTTGCTGGAAGAAGTCAGAGAAACAATGTTGCAAAGCGGAATCGTTGGTGGAGTTGCAGATTGTTGGTTCCTGGAGGGTCCAGTTGCAGTTTCGGTGGCCAGAAGATGAAGTAAAAGATGCAGAGAAGTCCTGCTGAAATCCTGCACATCGAAACTGAAGACCCACCCTGGAGGGAGACCCTAAATAGCCCAGGAAGGGGGAATGGTCACCTAGCAGGGTAACCGCCTATCAGAAGGGGGATGTGATGGCACCTGTCTGTCCTGGCCACTCAGATGCTCCCAGGGACCTCTGGCCACATTGGATTCAAGATGGCAGAATCAAGTGGCCAACTGAGGAACTCTCTGTACCACCCTTGGGGTGGTGATGGACAGGGGAGTGGTTACTCCCCTTTCCATGTCCAGTTTTGTGCCAGAGCAGGGACTGTGGGTCCCTGGATTGGTCCAAACCAGTTTATGCAAGGGGGGCACCAAATGTGCCCTTCAAAGCATACCAGTGGCTTGGGGAGGCATCCCCTCCCAAGCTATGTAACACCTATTTCCAAATGGAGAGTGTGTTGCCTCACTCTCCTAAAGGAGTAGTGTTGTGCTCTGCCTTCCTCTGGTTGAGCTGGTCAAGCAGCAGGAGGGCAGAAACCTGACTGAGGGATGGCAGCAGCGCGGTCTGCCTAGAAAGCTGGTAGGAGCAATGATGAGGGTCCTCTAAGGAGTCCCCAGAGTACATGGAGTCATACACCAACTACTAGCAACAGTATTGGGCGGTATAATTCCGACATGTTTGATATCAAACATGCCCAGGTTCAGAGTTATATTATGTAGCTGGGCACAGGACCTGTGTCCAGTATATGGGTAAAATGGCTTCCCCGCTCTTATGAAGTCCAGAAAAATGAAGATGGAGTTTGCAGGGCCACCTCTGCTCATGCAGGTGTGCCCTCACACACAGGTACGTGCACCCTGCCCTCTGGGCTAGACAGGCCTACCATAGGGGTGACTAACAGTAACTTGGTGCAGTGACCTGTAGTGAAAGGGTGCATGCACCTTTTCACTCCGGCTGCAACAGCTGGAAATGCCTGGTGCCCCAATGCCCTGGGTACCTAGGTACCGTATACAAGGGACTTACATGGGTGCACCAGTATGCCAATTGTGGGGTGTACTAAGTTAGGAACAACCACATTTTGAGGGAGAGACAGTCACTGGGGTTCTGGTTCGCAGGATCGCAGCGAACTCAATCAAAACACACTAACAGCAGGCAAAAAGTCATGGTAACCATGCCAAAATGAGGGTACTTTCCTACATCTGGAACCTGCATTCTCCACTACAAAGGCTACTCTTCTGCTATTGTTTCTGCCCCGCCCATGCTTGATAAAGCCTACCTGAACAATCTCTATTAAAAAGAACATTAAATTATTCAGCTGTGTAGACAGAAGTTTTATGAAGATTTTTATGTCCGTGTTCAAAAGAGTAACTAGTCTAAATGATACACACACTTCAGGGTCTTTCCCTGGTTTAGGGTAAGAGTTATTTATATATGTCTCATGCACTGATTGAGTCAAGCTTTCATTATAAGTGAGAGGTAGGTCATCCATGTAACCAATTCTTAGAAAAACAAAACATTTTATAGAAGCCCATGGGAGGCCATCAGGGCCCAGTGTCTTATGCGGGTCCACGTGCTTTAGTGCTAGGAGTACTTCCACCTCTTTAATGGGAGTTTGTAGATCATTAATAAATTATTGTGTTAGAACCACAAACCTACATGCCAGAACAAAACTGCGAATATCTAAAGTCTTTTCTCGATCGTTAACATAATACTATTTAAAAAGCCCCCATAAAAAGGTAATTTTCTTGCTCCTTGGTTACCCAACCAGCTCTTAGTCTCTTGAGTGACAAAATGTGTCTTTTTACCCACAGCGCTTTAAGCCTCCAGGCTAACATGGGAGCAATTTTGTCTCCTTTTTTAGGGTCGAGCGCAAAGTGCTCTGTCCCTGGTTTAATCTCTCTCTGGGATTTTAACCACGCCCATGACAAGCCCATCAGTTTGGTTGGTTTGTGGGCTTGCCTTTTAAAATTGGCTTGATTTAATTGGTGAAAGGTATGCATACGTCATGCTTTTTCTAGTGTTTAAACCGCCTCAAGCGCACTGCCCAACTACTGAAACATACTAGGCTCCATGTTTTCCGTATGGTTTCTGCACTACTTTTTCTCTATTTCGTAGGCAGCGCGATCTCGCTGGGCAGTAGTAGAGCATTTTGCATGACATCGACCCTGTTACATGGATATTTGCACTTTTGCCGGTCATATGGATAATTGCACTTTTGCCGGTTACATGGATAATTGCACTTTTGCCGATACGTTTCACTGTCTCCGAACTTGTGTGTCCTTTTGTGTGCTTGCTTTGCGCTCATGGAGGCCATCGGCTCATTTGTGTGAAACTGTTTTACTTTTCGGTTTATGTGGCAAGACAAGTCCAGTTAAGAGTTTACAATGCTAATAACAAACTCAAGCAAACCTGAGTCCCATTGCATTGCAAATGCTTGTTAAAGAAATGTTTGCCTCAGTTTGAGAGAATCAGTCGCTGTTTTGTTTATTCTAAGGACTGAAAGCTGTACTTTTAATATTGTCAGTTGTCTATGGCCCGAACAAGCTGTTCTTTATCAATTACCTGTAGTGCCTTGATCTGGGTTTTCTATGACCTATTTTATAACTCTTGCTCCTTCAGCTAATATAGCTATTGCAAATCCTCTGATTGTTGCCTTAAGAGCACTGACAGAAAAGTGTCTGCAACCTGAATCATCCGAAAATAGTCCACAATCCCTAAGGATACTGTGGCTCGGTGCACTGGAGTGCTAAGAAGTCACTTGTTCAGTCTCCAAGACTTCCATATTGTATGCCTCTCCTGGCTGACCAAACAATATATACATGTGAGCATGATCTTAAAGGAAGCTCTCCGATATCTTTCTATCTTCAAATGGGCGAATCAGATGCGAAGAGATAATCTATGTGGAATATGATCCCAGCTAAAGCCCATGATGTCACTCTAGCTAGAATGCAAAGTAGCAAGCAGAGTTACACAATACTTTTTTTCTTTAACTATTAAGTCCTTTGTGCAGAAAGATTTTTAATGTCAGTGTTTACATTTTGTTTATTCAATTGGGAAGAAGTCATTTTTACTCATCTCCTACAGACCCCCTCATTTCACACTTTTTTTTTTTTTTAAACTGTGCCACACTCCTTACCAATCCATTTCACTTGAATTTTATTACGTGACAGGGTTTCAACCCACCAGTCATGGGTTGCCATGCTTAGCCTGTGCAGGCAGCAGGCATCTGTGGGTCAGCAGCTCTTCCAATTATCTCCAACCTGTGGCCAGTGCCTATCTGCCTCACGGTGCTAAGTCACCGTCTAGCATGTAGTAGTTCACAGCACATTTCACCTTGTTGGAATGGGCCCAAGTATCTCTGACAATCATGATTCAGCCCATTGACTACCACACAGTTCTCTAAAACACATGAAGCAAAACCCAGTATGGATGGAGTTTACTGTGCTGAAACTGCAAGTTCTCTGGAGTCTGGCCTTCAGCACAATGGTTGCAAACATCTTCCCAATCGGCTGTATGTGGCAGTAAAGGGAGTGTGTAAAGGACACAATGTAAGAAACTAGACTTGGAGGGTGAGAAACAAGAAGCCATAATTTTGGGGCTTCATGATAATGCAAGGGGACTCCAAGCATGTGTTAATTTGGCCTGCAATGAGTGACAGCGCTCTAAACCAATTTTTCCCAAACTGTGGGTTGCACGACGATTTTTGGTAGGACTCTAAAGTCTATGCAATTAATAAAGATGCCTTTAAATTCTGTATTTATCTTGTCACATTTGCTGCACTTCAAACACAGGGGTCATGTGTCAGGCTATGTCTTGTGACAAATTGCTGCTTATTTAACATGGGGATTGGTATTTACAAACTCCTCTCATTTTGCACTTGGAGAAAGAGAAGTAAAATGGATTATGTGAATCTTGCTGAGGTACGGGGTGAAATTAAAGGCTGTAGGATGTATTTTCTGTAACGCAAAAAACACAATGTAAATACTTGTCAATGAACTGTACACATTCAGTGGGTTAGGAAAGCAAACATTAAGCACAATATTTTGTAATTCTGAAGTGTGATAGAAACTAAGATATTAGCAGGTTCAAAACAAATCAAGACAGTTTACTTGTGATGCACAAATAATAAATATTCACTGTAATTGGATTTCTACTTTATCATTTGTGTGCAATAGAGCAGTATCGGTAAAACTATGTCTATGCAAATTAAATTTAGTGTATATTTCAACAGAAAATGTGCTGTCTATAAATATCAGTGCATTACGACATGATGCTTTACATTACGTTAACAAAAAAATGCAAAAAACCACCCGCCTTATGTCCATTAAAGCTAGTTGGTTTGCTAAAGTTTGTTGTTAGGATTATCAGGTTGTGGTTCTAAAACATTTAGGAAGTGCTGCTTTACATATCATCCTTCACAGACTTACCTCCTCTTCTTGTCAGGATTTTACCTTCTACACCATGGGTACTCATTTGTTCTTCCAGTTGAACCTAACACTATAGAAAATTACTAAATCTATCCCAGATTTTCTTTCATCTTAATGTGCTTTCATTTTGGAAATTGAGCTTGCTTAGTTCAAGAGCCCGGTCTTCTTGAACACCCTTTCTTACTCTTTTTTCATACCTTTATATCCTTTTCAAGAAATGCCCTACAGATGTGCCATCTTTCGAAAGTACCAATTGTTTTTGCCTCAAGTACCATTTTGAAAGTTCCATCTAGTACAGCCTGAGCTATCTGACAGCCATTAGAATCTGTCAAGCCATCCTTTGTTTTAAAGTATTTCAAATGCACTTAAATTAACACAATATTCCCAGAAAGATGCATAACATATATTTCAGGCCATGAACATACTTAAAAGAAACCAATCACAGTTTAATTAAACAGCACAGAAGTAATATTTGTTTAAAAAATGTATGTAGCACCACAAATATAAGATCTTTACCAACATAGATCAAAAGGCAATTACAAAACTATCGCCATATACTAGATTCTTAGCACAAACTATATTAGATGATTTAGTCACATATCTATAAATGGGCCTCGGATGGTTTCAAACTTACTTTTACAGATCTAAGATGTGACAGGTATGATGTGGTTGAGGGGTTGGGGGGAGGGGTGGAAGGGAAGGGGGGCAGGGAATCACTGCGTAATAGCTGAGGAACCCCTTGCGGGCCACCTCTGCCTTTTCAACTCCCATTTACCCTACAGGCCTCTCTCTGAAAGGTCTTAGGTTGCTATGTGTCCTAAATGGACTGGTACTGATGGTATGGGGTTTCTTACCTGAACCCACAAGTGTGACACCTCCCCTGCATTGCTGCTTCTACAAAGCAGTTTTGAAGCTAGGGGACTTTAGGGTACAAATGGACTTGTCTATATCAGTGTCCTGTTTATTTTTTCGAGCTTTTAGTCAACAATGGGGCTAACAGATGCTTGATGTCAAAAGGGAAATTCAAGAGGTACTGTTGCACCTCAGGTCTAACCCCTGACAGTCCTAAGCCAGGCATGCCTGCAAAGGAGGATGGTGATATTAATACCCCTCAAAGTCATATCTGCCACATCGATGGTGCATCTGGTATTGGCATTACTCATGGCTTTCTCCTCAGCAGACAACCCTTGTGCTATTTTTTGATGAGCTTCTGGTATGTGTTTCACCAGCTCATCCATTTTTTTGAAGTGGTACCTGTTGTACCTGGAAAGGAAGCCATCCAAACTAGTAATGTGCCAGTGTGTGGCCACCCCAAACTCTACCCTGCAGTATCAATTTGCATAGACACCTTGTGTGGAGTTTAGGCATTTCCAGTGGTCTGTGCATGCGCCCTCTTACAGGTGGTGTAAACAACTAAGGAGCCAGAGAAAATGTGTCCACAAGTGTAAGCCAGACTATCTAGGGCAGGCTTGTCCTTTTTCTCCTAATTGGGGGTAACTTTGTTGGCTTTCACTGGCTCCTCAAAGTTGTCGGTGGCTGAGCTGAACATGCCTTTGAACATGGGGAGGTAGTGGAACACATGCTCTTTCTTATACAATGCTTCAAACAGGAAGTCGTCTTTGTCTACCACTTTGTGGAGTTTGACCTGATGATATTGTGAAGCATGTACATCTGCAGCCACAGATGGCATTACACCTCACCTGAAAGGAGATGGGAAATAGGTGGTCATTGTCAACCTTTGTAGATAATATGACAAAAATCTGAAAAATGCTAAAATAAACCAAAACATTACTAAACAGAACCGCAATCCGCTTCTGTTTCTACTGAAAGTCGCTGTTGAAATATACTCATTAGATACCACTTTTCTGTCAGTGAATTTCTATTTACAACTTCAAGAATGTATAATCCCTTGAAATAGCAAGGGAAAAATAGCCAGCTCAACCAGAAGCACAAGCTGGCTAGATCTGCTTGTTTCAAATCACTCCAAATAAATAGAAGTGTAGACTTTAACAGGCAGCTCACATAGAAAGGTATGCTCTGCTGGCTTATGGTTAAGTCTGGATGATTTGGATGAAGCTTCAAACCTATACCCAAGAAAGAGAAAATGATTATATTGAAACAGATTAACAATGATGATGGAAAATGCATCTCACCACTGCCGCTGTCTTTATTCCTTCTTGGAGACTCCCTGGGTAAGGTGCCATAGCAGGATACATCCTGATAACTGGACGAACAGTCAGACATTTCAAGATGGCCTTCTGACCAACCCTGCAAAACAAAATGATGGTCTTCAGCATTAGATAAGTATTGGGGATGTACAGCAGTAAACACCTTTTCATAAAAGTTTACAATCATTAATAAAATGATTTTCAAGAAAGGCGCCCATTGTGTGCAATCACCCTCAAGGCAGTCCTGGCGCTAAAATTAAGGGAGCAAAGTAGAGTTGGTAGGCTTACATGGAAAGCTAGGTTCTCAGATTTTTCTTGAAATAATCAGTGCATGGGAAGTTACAGAGGGAAAAAGAAAGTGTGTTTCATAGCACTGGAGCAGAGTGAAATGCAGAGGGATGTCGTAGTCTAGCTTATTTCATGGGAAGAACCTTTACCGTAATCAGCTACAAGAACCTCAGAGAGTGAGATGGCTTGCAGAGTTGGACTTTGTTCTTTAGGAGGTCCTGAGCAGAAAACAGCACTTTGAACCATGCACATATATTTAAACTGTGTTTCTCATTTTAATGCATAGCCAACTAAATTGGCTCAGAACAGCTGAGCTGGAAGAAGTGTGGAGAGAATTAAGAACCAAGTGAGTGGCAGAATTCTGTATACTTCTAGAGGGGAAGATGCAGAGGTACAGAGAACTTCTGTAATCTAGGCAACAAATGATGAGAGTGAACCACCATATTTAACAGAGATCAGGGGAAAGTGTTTCCTCAACATTGTAAAAAGTATGAAAGAATGAAAGTCTGATTGATCACTTTGGAAACAACAGACTACAGTAAATGATGAAGCCTAACTTTTTATAGGAATCAACTGGCAGTGGAAAAAGACCTCATCTTTTGAACTACCACAAGGCATTCCAGTTGAAAGTTTGTTGATGAAACAGGACTTCCTCAATTTTGTTACTATTAGGTTTGCGACTGGTTCCCCTCATCCAGGTGGCCACTGTCCTGTTGCAGGAGCAAAGGCTGTTTCAAGTCAATGCTGGCTGATAAAGAGTCAACCAAATTAATGGTTTCCAATTATAGCGAGGACTGCTTAAGGCCTTGCAAGGTTTCTGTATGGAAATGGCAGAAGAGAAGTAGGTCAAAAGTTGCTCACAGTAGAATGAGCTGAAGGAAAAACAAAGGACTGTCAACTTATGTAACCAACGTATCACCCAGACACGTTCCCCAAATTCAAACTCTCATTCCACAAATATTGCATAAGATAAAGAACTTATGATGTAAGCATCCCAGTCATAAGTGCTCTCCCAAACACACAAAGATATACCTCAGTATTTCAAACATAAGAAAGCAAGGTACTTACCTATAACTACAGTTATCCAGTATTGATACCTTTCATAAATTCACATGCTTGAATCATCCCAGTAGTCGAAGTGGGTGTCGCACGGTACATGAAAAGCAATAAGCAACAAAATATTTTCCCATAGGCTATAATGCTAATCCAATGACTCATTTAGCCTATCTTTGTCCTTTTGTGAAAGGACCCAAACTTGACTCCTGGCCAATCAGGCACCAGCACCCTCTAGAACACTCTCCAGAGAGGCTCTTTCCCTCAGATTTTCTGGCACAAGAGTGCGGACTATGTCCTGAGAAGGAAATGCGAGCCTCGAAGGGGAGGAGGGTGGGTCATATGTGAATTTATGAAAGATACCAATACTGAATAACTGCAGTTACAGGTACGAAATTTGTATTCTTATCCAGTATTGGATCTTTCATAAATTCACATGCTTGAATCTGAATAGCCAGCAGTACTCCTAATAAATGTTATGCCCGCAGTGGATTGTGGGTGCGAGCATTGTAATCCTTTAAAACATAGTACCAAATAACATACCTATAAAACTTACTCTATGCGTATAAAACAAACATATTCAACAAAATTGCATAGCAATTATAGACTACTGGATATAGAATTAGGTCTACACATTAAAGGAAAGATCTCACCTTAATGAAATAGATGACGTAGGACCGCCTGTCCAACGAGGGAATAAGTTCTTTGTGACGATTCCAAACAGTAGTGCTGCGCAATAGAGTGTGTAGTCTTCCACGCTGCAGCCTGACATATCTTATCCAAAGTAATCCCTTGAAACAAAGCAGCCGATGTGGAGACTTCTCTTGTGGAGTGCCCTCTTGGGCGCTTAGTCAATGGTCCCGCTTTTGTGCGGCAAAACTGAATGGTGGATGCAATCCACTGGGCTATGGCAGCCATAGTGACTCCTGTCCCTTGCCGTCCTTGAGCATATGAGACTAGCAGCTGATCTGTCTTCCAAAGCTGCTTAGTACGCTGAAGGTAAAATTTCAAGCATCTCTTGATGTCTAATGAGTGAAGAGTCTTTTCTGCGATTGTTGACGGATTCAGGAAAAAAGTTCTTAATATTACTGGCTCGTTCAAGTGAAAGGATGAGGGCACTTTAGGAATGTACCTCAGGTTAGTTCTAAGAAGAATAAAGTTGTCTGAAAAGATAAGGTAGGGCTCCTTAATGGTAAAGGCCTGTATATCGCTGACTCTTCTCGTGGATGTAAGAGCAAGTAGAGTTGCCACCTTCCATGTGATGAATTTCAGATCCGCTCTGTGAATAGGTTAGAATGGGGCTTTCATTAGCTGAGACAGAACTATATTTAGATGCCACTCTGGCGGAGGTGGACGCACCGAAGGAAAAGTACGAAACAGACCCTTAATGAACTGCTTGATAATTCTGGATGAGTCCAGTGAGGGCATATCCGCCAAGCGTCTATCAGAAGCTATAGCTGCCAAATGGATCTTAACAGATGCGTGACATAGCCCAGCCTTTGAAAGGATGAGAAGGTATGAGAGAATTTGCTCCGGCCCAATCTTTAACGGATGGAATTTGTTCTGCAAGCACAAGACACAAAATCTCTTCCATTTGAGTCTGTACGTCCTATTTGTACTGTCAGCTCATGCCCTGGACAAAATCAGTTTGCATTCCTCATCAATGTTCATACCCTGGAACTCATGGAACTCAGGAGCCATGCGTGCAATTGCAGAGATGCTGGATCTGGATGAAGAATCTGACCTTGACTTTGTGAGAAAGTCGTGCTTGCAGGGAAGGCATATGGGATTGGTCGCCGCCTGGGAATTAATGGGAAATGAAGCATATGCAAAGATCCCGGAACATCTCATAGAAAGAGCATTCCCCCACGACCCCAGGCGTGGGTATCGACTGGCGTAGAATTAGCATTTGGTGTTCTTATTGGTGGCAAATAAATCCAGGGTCGGTCGTCCCCAGCATAGAAAGATGCTGTCCAGTTACTTCTGGTCGAGTTCCCATTCGTGGCAGTTGTCGTCAGTCCTGCTGAGAGTCCGCCAGGACGTTGTTGACACCTGGCAGGTGCTCCACTCTCAGGGAAATGTTATGCAGTGTGAGCCAGTCCCAGAGAGATTGAGCTTCTCTTGAGAGGGACAGAGATCTTGTTCCTCCGTGCTTGTTGATGTAGAACATGCTTGTTGTGTTGTCTGTACGGACCAACAAAGACAAACCTGCAATCCGTGGAAGGAACGCCCTGAGCGTGAGAAAAATTGCTTTTAACTCCAACAGATTTATGTGCCTTCTTCTTTGCACGTCCGACCATCTCCCTTGAATGCGCATGTCCTGTAGATGACCTCCCCAACCCTCCAATGAAGCGTCCATTGTGATAATGAAGTCTGTCATCGGAGTGAGAAAGGTCAACCCTTGAGAAAGATGGTTGGTTTGAGACCACCATTGCAATGTCTCTACTATTCTCAGTGTAACATTTATTAAATCCTCGAAGAATCCTTGGGATTGGGTCCATTGCAGCTGTAACTCCTCTTGCAATGGTCTCATTTTCAACCTTGCCAGGCGGACTAGGACGATGGATGAGGAGATCATGCCTATAAGCAACTTGAACACCCGTACTGAAACTGACTATCTTCTTGAGATTTTGACAGTCATGTTGGTTAGTTTTTGCTGCCGTGCCTGTGTGCGGTACGCTTTGCTCTAGATGTTGTTGAGTTCTGCACCCAAAAAGACTATCCTGTGTGTGGTAAGAGTGACTGATTTCTGGAAATTTAAAGTTAGACCTAAACTGTGAAATAGTTCTAGGCAGACGTTGGTGGCCTTGGATGCTAGATGCGATGTAGGGGCTTTTATCAGCCAGTCGTCCAGGTATGGGAAGACCTGAAAACCCCTGTTGTGGAGGAAGCCTGCTACAGGGGCAAGACATTTCGTGAAAAATCGTGGCGCTGACTTCAAGCCAAATGGGAGGACCTTGAATTGATAATGGGCACCTGCCACAGTGAAGAGGAGATATTTGCGATGTTTTACATGTATCGGTATGTGGAAATAAGCATCCTGGAGATCCATCGTTGTCATGTAATCTCCAGGGTTCAAAAGGTGCAGGATATTCAACAGTGTGACCGTACAAAAGGATTGCTTCCTTAGAAACTTGTTCAACTTCCTGAGGAATAGGATTGGCCTCCATTCCCCTCACCTCTTCCTTATTAGAAAGAACCGGGAACAGATCCCAAGCCCTCTGTGCTGCACCGGAATTTTCTCTATAGCTCCTTTGGCGAGCATTAGGAAAACCTCCTGCTGAAGCAAGTGAAGATGAAGTGGTTTGGATTTTCCTGGCGGATAGTGCTGTGGTTTTTGTATAAATTCCAGCATATGACCTTGTGTCACTATATCCGGCACCCATTTGTCCAATGTTATGCTTTTCCAATTCTGAAGGTAATTGGAGATGTTAGCTCCCACCTGATGGCCCTGTTAATACTGTGGAAGCGTAGCCGGTGCCGGACAAGAATCATTGCTTGCGAGGCTGATCAGAGGTTTGGGAACTCTGTTTTCTCCTTCCTCCCTGTCTAGCATAGGAAGCTGTGGATGGTTGCCTACATTTCTGCTGATAGGCTGGTCTATATTGAGGCTGTTGATACTGCAGATGGTAGAAATGTTGAAAAATCCCTACCTCTTGCTCCCCGAAAGGTACTGCAAAGTACCCAAGGACCGAGCAGTGTTAGTGTCAGCCTTGATGGCCTGTAATACATCGTCTACATGTTTACCGAAGAGAGACTCTCCGTCGTACGGCATGTCTAGAATTCTGGACTGTACCTCTGGTTTGAAAGAGGTCGCTTTTAACCAACCTTGGCGGAGTTATACAGCCGCTCCTGCCAGCTGGCGAAAACCCGTGGAAAATCTCTTGCCCACATTATCCAGTCTTCTTCCTTCCCTATCAGGAGGAGCAGATATAGGCGTTGACAGGTTCTGAGAATGCCTTTGGGCAGCTTGGGAGATCACAGAGTCTGGTCTTGGAAGCCCTGTCAAACACGCAGGAGAGTCCTGTGTCGCTTTATACTTTTTGTCAAGCTTCTGTGGAACTGGTGGAACAGTCACTGGGTTCTGCATGATCTTGATACCCTCACTCCAAATGAAGTCTATAATAGGAATAGCCCTCACAGACTTTATTGCTTGTTCCTTGAAGTCACGGAGGAAGCATTCTGACTGCGAGACCGACGTTGGCAAGTGAAATCGTGTGACCGCCCTATCCATCAAGTTGTGAAACCCACCTATATCCTCCGGTGGAGAATCTAAAGGACGAGGAGGTGGTGTGGAAGGAGTAGGGGCTATTTAATCATCCCATTCCTCACTAGGACGCTGTGATGTTGAAACCTCTCTTTCATCCCCAGACGTAGAAACCTCATCTCTAGCGGGAACAGCTAATGTGGACTGCGGAGTCAGCCTAGGAGTTGCTGGAGGTGGAGGTATTCTCCTTGGTGTAACAGGAGAGGTTGGAAGAGGCGATTGGTCCTCCGCTGCAGTTGGGAACCTTCTCTTGTAATCCTGCAACATAGACTGCAAGTCCTGAATCAAGGAGGCAGGCATCTGTACAGTGCCTCTTGGCTGATGCGGAGGGTCGTAATAGCATCCTTGATGAGAGTAATAAAGCTGGTATTGATCGTACTCATCATCATCATCCTCCTGATACTTAACACGCAACTGGGAGGGGCTGGGTACATCACCAAATGGGCCTTCATATGACTCTTCCCAGTCCAGCAGGTGACTAGCCAGCAAGGTTGTTACTTTACTTGGTGAAGTATCCTGTGGATATATTGTAGACCTAGACATTGCTGTAATCTTGACTGTAGCGTGAAGATCAGGAGACCCAGAAGAAATTGGAATAACATCCTGGCTTACAGCTACCATTGGCATCATAAACGGTGTCAACGACGATGGTGCAGTCGACAGAACTGATGTTGTGGACGATTTCTCCATCAACTACGGTCTCGTTGGCGGTGGTGTCATCAATGGTGGCCTTGTCAACTGTGGTGTCGTCGACAGCAGTCCCATCAACGGTCTCCTCATCAACAGTATTCTCATCAACAATGTCATCAATGACGATGGCCTCGTCGACGTTGGTGTTAATGTTACCTTCAAAGACTAAGGGGGTCATTCTGACCCCGGCGGGCGGCGGTTGCCGCCCGCCTGGCGGGAACCGTTATTTGGCCGCACCGCGGTCAGAAGACCGCTGGTGCCATTCCAACTTTCCCGCTGGGCTGGCAGCGCTACCCAAGGTAGCGCCCGCCGGGCCAGCGGGAAGGGGGCCTGCAACACTGAAGCCGGCTCCGAATGGAGCCGGCGGTGTTGCAGGTGTGCGACGGGTGCAGTTGCACCCGGCGCGCTTTTCACTGTCTGCTAGGCAGACAGTGAAAAGCAGGCTGGGGCCCTGTAAGGGGACCCCTGCACTGCCCATGCCATTGGCATGGGCAGTGCAGGGGCCCCAGGACACCCGTTCCCGCCAGCCTCTTCCTGGCGGTGAAAACCACCAGAAACAGGCTGGCGGGAAGGGGGTCAGAATCCCCAAGGCAGCGCTGCTTGCAGCGCTGCCCTGGAGGATTCTCCCAGCCGGGGGAAAACCGGCGGGAAACCACCGGACCCGGCTGGGTGACCGCTGCTGTACCGCCGCGGTCGGAATGACGTTTGAAGCACCGCCAGTCTGTTGGCGGTGCTTCCGTCATTCGCGACCCTGGCTGTCTATGACCGCCAAGGTCGGAATGAGGGCCTAAGTCTCCTCTGGATGAGCCTTAGTCGTAGTCGACAACGTTCTCGTCGATAAGGCGGTGGAGACAGTAGATGTGAAAACCGTAATCGTCGTCACTGTTGTCGATGGTGGTGTTGTTGTCGTCTTTAGTTACCTTTCTAGAGGTGGAAGGCTCAGATGAAGGAGAACGGTGTGATGACTCCTCCTTTCGACGAGAGGATGGCTCAGATGAAATTGAGCCTTGTCCGCCCTTAGCACCTTCTTTATGATGCATTTTATTAAGTTTCCTGGATCTTTCAGCCAGTCCCATGTCCTCAGATCTGGACCTTTTATGCGGCCTTTCTGACTCACTCTACTCACCTGAAGTACTGGATTTTGCGAGTAACCATGTCAACAGCCTACCCTCTCTGTCTCTGAGGGTTTTCGCAGAGAAAGTGCGGCATATCTTGAAGTCTTTCACCTGGTGTTCTGGATATAAGCAGTATAAGCAGTCTTTATGTGGATCATCCACATGAAGCCTTTCCTTGCCACAGGTCTTACAAGGGCAGAAAAGGCTTTTCCTGGAAGAATCCAACATTTTCTAAAGTTTCCTGTCAGAAGTAGAAAACTGAGCAGAGCTCAGGGAGACTCCCTTCACACGACGTGCGGCAGAAAATCTGAGGGAAAGAGCCTCTCTGGAGAGTGTTCTAGAGGGTGCTGGTGCCTGATTGGCCAGGAGCCAAGTCTGGGTCCTTTCACAAAAGGACAAAGATAGGCTATATGACACATTTGATTAGCATTATAGCCTATGGGAATTTTTTTGGGGTGCTTATTGCTTTTCATGTACTGTGGGACTCCCACTTTGACGACGGGGATGATTCAAGCATGTGAATTTATGAAAGATCCAATACTGGATAACTACAACTGTTGAGGCACTTAAGCCTCAAAACAATCTTGTTTATTGCTAGCTATGTTTGTATGCACAAAGAAATGAACTTGCTAAAGGGTTTCAAAATGTAGTTGCTTTTTCCAGGGTGCAAAATATCTAGTGCACAAATAATGTGATAGCGTATTAACTATCTTTGTTATTAAGACAGTTCATTCAGACTAATTTCTGATGTCAAGCTTTTGTAGCAATCCCTAGTTTATAATAAGGTTTAACTTCTGTAAATGTCTTTTAGAAAGTTCTCCATCAATTCAGAAGAGCCATTCCATGCTACAAAGGGACAGAGTAAAAGTAAATAAACATGGCACAGATAAGTAGCTTAATTGTAAAACCCATACCTTTTCATCATCTTCACAGCCAGAAAGATCTAATCGGCTGGAGGATACCTGGAAAGCACAAAAAGACAAAGAATAAAATTCAATAATACTAATTCCCTTTCCCAAAAATAAAATAGAAGAATTAAACTGGTAAAACCAGCAACTATCTCTCCATACGTCCTAATTTCTCTCCTTCATAGTTTCTTGAGGTTCTGCACGACAAAATTATAGTTAGCCCACTAAACAAGATAAGTTTAGAAATTCTTATGCATAAAGGCCCCCAGCCTGGGAGACATTATGAAACCTGCAGCTACATTTGGTGTTGCATTGGCACTGACTGACCCACCCTGCCCAGCACAGGATTATAGTGCCTCTACTACATTTCTTGCTAACACTGTGTGGCACCCACATCTAAACCTTAACTCACACTGTTCTCACTGGACTGGGTTCCTGCACTCCTTCAGCGGCCCAGTGCCTTAAGTCCTTGAGCCCTGCTCACCTGGCCTACTCCCTCTGAGATTATGGATGCCTGCTGACCCTGGCAACTGGGAATCGAATTACAGCATCCTCATGGTCACTGGTGGGAAACAATAGTTCCAGGTGTCGTCTTGCTCACCCCACTACTCACTGTCACTAAGGATTATCAGCCAGCGCTCATCTTTGAGTCCTTCAGGGCTATGGGGCGCAGAGACCCCAAACAAAGGTGCCTTAATTAAAAAAAAAACAGAAATCTGCAGGTCAAACGCAGCCCGCACCAATGGTGGAAGACCAAAATGTACGCAACACTGACCAGAATCCACAATTAGGTACTGATGCAATCATAGCGGAACTAAGGGCAGGCTTTTGGGCCATTGATGGTGTAAGAGCATACATTTTGTAATAATAATATATATATAAAATCATACTTATATTTCGATATATTAATCATTATGTATTAATTTTATATTAACTTGAAAATTGTCACCGACTTAATGGCTGCCATCAAATGAAAAGGCCTGCATTTGTTTTCTAATTCTAATACTAAGTTGATTAAATTATTCTGTCTCTTTAAGAGTGTGTTCCTTGCTAAAATAAATGTCAAAAATAAATGTGTATTTAGTGGCCCCTGCTGGGCTGAAGCAGATGCAAAGTCACTGTGCAATGTTATTTCTATAAAATGTTTATAATGTGTTATGTTTTTGAGCTGCATTTCCACAGCCTAACAGACTTCATTCATTGTATTTGTATATTTTGCTTGTAGTTATGTTTCTAACCTATGTTCTTTGCCTCTAGGAGAGAAATGGTGTGATGAGAATGTTTCTATAATTTGTAATCAGTATCCGGTGACAACATAGTTGAAGGGGTTGAACAATGGGTCCACAGATGCAATGGAAGAAAAGAATGTACATGTTATAAATTTATTAGTTTGAATTTCGTCAATGGAATAACAGCAAATAGAAAAGCTTAGAGCTAAAATTTTATATAATTTGATATTTGTTAGTGTTCTGAGTGGACATAATTTTCTCATCTTATTTTCTAAATCAATCAGAGTGTTTAACAAGTTTAATTTAATGTTTAGTCAACATTGGTTTTTGGGGTCATTTTTTTTATGCTTTTGTTCCTGTATCCTGAGTTCCAGAGATCTTACTTTTATAATCTGTCATTTTGACATTTCAAGCTTTGCCAGTTAATCTACTGACATGCTGGTGTTTATTTTTTTATTATTATTGAGCAATTAATTTGATGGTTTAGTTTATTCTATAGTCCAAATTCTAAACCAGACCCCTCAATTTGTTCTTGTTTCGATGCTGATGTCTGATGTTGCTCTCCACCTGATGAAGTAGATGTTGTTGCTGAATACCTTAGTGATTTGGTAAATGTATGAACTGTGTATTGTTATTTGTCTTTTGTTTTCAGGTACCAACTGTTACAATTACAATACTGCTTCTAATTTTGATAGCACCTTAGCTAGATGTTTTCTAAATTCATGTTGCTAAATTCTTTTACATGAAGTCCAACATGTTAATGCTAATTAGTGGTTAGTGAGGTGTTACTCTCATATTCCTGAATGGACTTTGATTCCTTTCTTTGTTATTTCAATGTATTTAATTTCTCTTGCTCAGATTCTATTGCTATGGTTCTGTGTAATGACCAATCTGTTTGCATTGATTAAGCTTAGATTCATATGCTGACTAAATCAACCTGTTGTTTCTATACATGTATCATTTGTGTGTGAGAATTATTTTCGTGACTCTAGCATTGTTAATATAGGGAAATAAAACTTCAACTTCTTAATAAACTGGTGTGATTATTGACACACTAATTGATTACTATATGCTTAATTTACATTGTCTAAGGCATATTACCTGTGACGTTTTCTCTAAAGCAGATTTGGTTTGGTTCATCAGCCTAGAGTATAAAATCCACTATCTAGTCTGTCAAGGCTAAAATATAGCCAGGATTTTCTGCTTTAGCAATGGCCACTTTCATACTCTGGCCAGACGACCGAATACTATGAATGAACGACTTGACCGCCACGAGAATTGAATAACCTCTGCTGAGGGGAGGGTGTCTGACCTGGAGGACGGTGCTGCGCAAACCATGAAACAGCTGGAATGTATGGAGAATCTGTTAAAAACAATGGCTATGAAAAATGAGGAGTTGGAAGCTAGGGATCGGCAAACTAACCTATGCTCACTGGGAATACCGGTGTTCAAAACACAGGCTGCCTTGACCTTTTTGTGGAAAAATTATAGACTGATCTGTTTGGTGCACAGCAATTCACTCCAACTTTCGTGGTTGAGCGTGGGAGGTGGTGCATGCTGTGCACAAACTAGACTGGTGTCTCCCAACCATCGACAAACTTCTCCACTTTCAGTTTCTACGACGGGTCTACATAGCCCCACGACCAACATAAATATAATCAAACTCACACCACAAACTGTCTTGAAATGTCATACTCATGGAGCAGACTTCATTCGTACGGCTTAATCCTGTAGGGTTGTTGACACATACTGGCACAAAAGTTTCATAAAATTGTCTTAGATTCTTGAATTTGAACTTGATGAAGACCCACTAATTGCCCTTATCGGCTATGCGCTAGATCGCCTTAAAAGTACCAGGCAATTCGCCGCCATTGCCCTCCTTCTGGCTAAACAAGAAGTTGCAATCCATTGTGGTGGACGTTTCCCCCCCTTCCGCAGCCAAATGGCTCACCAGCATGACGTCCTGCAACATGATTAAAGAAATATATGCATCCCTACAACCCCTGATTTCAAGGGCTAAAGATTTGGCACCCATTGCACTCCTATTTACTATCAATCACTTCTCAGTCCCAAAAGTCCTGTTCTGACATGATGGAACCCCTCCGCCTACTTAAGGTACTTCACACTAATCGGCCTTGAGCCCTAGGCAGATTATTCCTTTCACATTCCACCCCTATGTAAAGACCCATACGAAGAATATAATGTTGGGCCCACTCTTTCGATCACCTATCTGCACTATCCCCTGCTTTGGTCAACCCCTTTGGGAGAGAAACAACACTTCACTAATTCATATGCACAATGTTATGGATGTTATAGGAATGCAACCACTTTCATTCACTAATTACGTTGTGATTTACATTTTTTTTATTTTTTGCTTATATTACTGTTGTGTTTGTTTTATCCCACAGGGCAGGTGGTGCATGTGGACTACACTATACTCCTCTGTCACTAAATCTGACTAGATTTATGCAGTTGACTATATGTACAAAATGTTGATCATGCTCCACTGTGCACATCTGTGTATCCTCCTTTATGGAAACTGAATAAAAACAGATAATAAATTATGATGATGAACAGCAGGCAGGCTAATGCTATCAGAAGTTAAGGTCATGCCTGAATCAAACAAAATAGAAGAGAGTAGAACATCAGACTGGGAGTTTGTTCATTGTAGAGTCACACAATCTTATGAAATCAAATTCAGTGTAATGCATGACCTCGGTGGTAAAGCTTGAATAACATTACCCAGGCGTCAGGAGAATCAGTGCACTGAGGAAACTGAATCAACAGGATTGTTAGCAGGTCAGGAATGATACAGACCATCTGAATGGCCAGAAGGCAGCATGCATTTCACTTTTTAACAAAGTGTATTTAAATTGACACACATGGTACATTCTGTATACCAACTATATTGAATAACTCAATTTCTTTACTGAAACTAGGAAATGGTCTGGAGTACACCAGAAGAGTAAATATACACAGTACTGATATTAAGTGACACCGTGTTCTGTGACCAGGAACAGCTTCAAGCCCTCCTTAGTGCAAGATCTTTATTTGACTTTCCAGCACAATTTACAACTATGTTTGTGAATTATAGCGATGTCATAACTTGTTACGCTACCTAAACAGTGGTACACAATGATTTGTAATTTACAAATCTTCATTAGCTACTACCTTCTGACAAGCTGTTTTTTGTATACAAATGCCTTTTAATAGTCTAGGGGATGAAACACGTGGTGGCTGTGTCCATATCTACCAAAGTGGTCTTCCACAACTACTGTGCAAACTGTGGGTTGTCTTCTGTGACATTCCTGGTTCTGTTATCACAAGGACCTTTCTGCATTTGTTTTTATAGCAAAAGTTAACACTTGTGGAAATGGAGATGTAAACTTCTGTAAACACAATAAGCAAACAAGTGCCACACCTATAAACTATAATCAATTGGACCTTTGCTCCACTTCACCTATTATGGTGTGCTCCAGACTATTTCCAGTTTCAGTGAGTGAGGTATTCCATCCCACTCAATTTGTACCCTTTGGGTAACAAAGGTGTTGTCTGATGTAGCACAGCATCCTTTTACAAACATTTTTGTATTTGTATTGCCTTCATACTCTTTTTCACAACCTTAATACTAGTGAGAATGTGCTGGTAACAACACCCACTGCTACCATTTGTAATCTCAATTTATTAAATTATTACAGCCTATGAATCATCCTATAATTTGACAGAAGCATCTGTAGTGAAATATGTGTTTTGACCACTGACTTCGTGTTTTACCATTTTGCTCTTGGCTTAGCTGTCTAGTGTTCACCAGTTACAGACTCCATTTTGTATTCAGCTTAGCCTTAGCTTCATTCTGCCTATTGACTTTATCTTAGCATTAGACACTGCCATGTTAAAAGCTGCAAGTGATTTTCCACGTTGTACAACGTGCATTCTGTCTTGTTCCCACCAAGGGCTTTGGCTAATAAGAATGTACTCAGATGGCAGGGAACGGCCTTGTTTTTAATTATCACCTTGGGATTGTGGCCAGATCCCAACGTGTTATTTTCAAAGCTTACCTACATTAGTTAGCATTTTTCAATGCTTCTTGCACAAGCAGAAGGGTTTTTTCCAGAAAGCTCCTTCTTCGTTTTTTAAAGATATAAAAGAGACCCAGATCAACAGTAGGAGATTCAGAAACCTCAATCAGGATTTTACATGTTGAATGCCTGATATATTTCCCGTGAGGGTAGAGATCTATCTTTCTCGCAGTCAAACGGGGTCATCGGCTTGCTGGCAGGAGAAAGATGAAGCCCATGACAGGCCCAACGATGATGCATTTTTATTAATTATTTGCTTTGCATTATAATATAGATACATATATTTGCTGGGTATATTGCAGTGGAGAATCATTTGTGTATGTTTTCATTTCATTGCTGTGACCGTTTTTAAATGTGTGCTTTCAACATGCTAATCTCCTTTTAGGAACCTTGCGCAGTGAAATAATAAATGTTTCCTTTTAACTAAGATGCACATTCCAGAGATTTGTTGTCAGTGCATGAGTGTTTCAGCTCGGTCATTAGTGAAAAGCAAAACAGCATCTCTCTCTTTTTCTCATCCTGCTAATTTGAAAGTAGAAAAATACCTTAACCATCCTGGAGGACTGGGATGAGTAAAGGGCAGTGTTGTAGTGACAATGTAGGCAAGGGTGGACATTACTTTGAGAATGTGGGGCATCTATAATAAACTATGTCAGGGGTCAGAACGTGGCATGCAAAAGAGTGATGCTAATAAGCAGCAAGCAGAGCAGAATAGAAAAGCGGGTGAAATGTTCTTGCCTGTGAATCAATCACAAATAGTATTTACATACAAGACTGAAGTCTTTCACAAATGTTTGAAACAGGCTTACGTGCTGAACATTTGGCGTGCTAATGCTTCTTCGTATATGTCGGACCTTGGCGGACAAAGCTTCTTTGACAGTGACAGCCTAGAGAAAGGATGAAAATACATTCTATATAAAATAGTGAGAATGCAGCAAAATTTGATAGTATTCTACTGAACCTTACTTTATACCTGGGAAAGACATTTAAACTGCAAATGATGATCCAGCCTGTAGTGGATCAATATTATTTAGCATTCCTAAATCATCACATGAGGTAAACAGATGTCTGTTAAAGCTTGATCTCCACATAATGGCATGTGCAGCTCCCGATCCAAAACACTATTCATTTTAAAAACACATTTTCATGCTGGCTCTGTACCAAATCTGGGTGTGTTATAAGGTCAAAAATCAATAAAAAGTTTTTTTTGTTAAAAAAAAAAAAAAACATTTGTCTATATGTTTCATACATGCTTTTCCTAATATTTACAAAAAACGTAACATTTTGTCAGTGGTTTTGCACTTGGTGAATAGTACCCTCTTCGGAAGCCATTCTCTTGTAATTATGAGTGCCCAGGGCACGTTGCAGTGCACAAAGCCATGAGAGGAGAGTGGTTTGAGCAAATACTTGGGAAGGACAACTAATGGGGAGAGCTTTAGTAATGTTCAATCCTTCTCCCCATAACCACATTAATTTAACAGAATGGCAAGCTTTACCTGAATGGAAGAGTGGTGCTTGTGAACAAACCATGCAGCCATAAACCATGGCATCACCTCTTGACCAAACACAGAGAATTGGGTATCGAGGTGGGAGCGTTACAAGAACTAGGAAAGCTAGACCTAGTCGCAACTCTGCTGATCACATAAGAAAAGGCACAGACAGTGTTAATTTCAGCCGGTGGTTGCAGGCTGGGCCCACCAGCAGTTATTTTTGGGAACAGGACTTATATTTCCTCCTCAGACTTTGACCCTGACCAAGAGAGATAAAAACACAACAGGGGAAAAGAAGGTGGAGGACAAATACATGAAAACAGGAAGAAAGAAATAACACAAGGATGAAAGAGCCTGCTGGAGTAGCATAAATAGGGGAAGGAAGTGTATGGTGGTGGATGAAAGATACACGAGGTAGAATTAAAACTACGCAGACTTGGTATCCAACATCTGATGACGCCAGATGCTGTTGTCTGAGCAAACGTTTGGGCCCCAGCACACATTCTTTCACAAATTAACTGGGCACAGGTCTCAAGCGTGGGGCTAGGTTTACAGTTAAACACTAAATATACGCCAGCTTGTATGAGCAGCAAATGTAATTCTGCACTGCAAGGAACAAAATGTGACTCTGCCTAGGTGGTATCAAAATTCTGAACATCGGTGCTGTTCAACTGCTACTGCAGTGAGCTTGTCCAAGATACTTTTATGGTCGCGCTTACTTGCCAGATCTTTAGTAGTCAATGTGATACAGTGGGGATGGAGGTTTAAAATTAATTTAGCACAAAAATAAAAAAATCAACATTTTCTGAAAGTGATAATAGTTGTTTAACGTAAGTAAAAACCAGATGCCTGTGGAGGATCACATGGCTATACTGAAAATAAATATATGACTCGTCGGCAATGAGCACTTGCAGCACGATTTGCACAATAAGATGTTTCTATCTCAAAAGGATCAACAGTTACTAAAAACACTGCCACGCCTCTTACAGCGCCGCAGCAGGGTCTTTGCAAAAGGTAACTGGTCACCTTTCTATTGCTGTACTTAGGTGTTAAGCTAAAATTAGTGAGGTGAAATCTTGGGCCAAATACTGATAACCTGTGTGAAAATGTCAAAATAAGGAAGCACAATGGCCTATTATACTGCATAATTTGACTTTTATTTGTGCACAATGTAACCAACCTTTCTGCATTATTGCACCAGTGGTCCTGCCAACTGCCTAATCACTTTAGCCCTTGGTTAAAGTACCAGGCCAAGTTCACTCTATCCCTCGTTTACTACCAAATCTAAGGTAGCGGTGGGTGACTTAAGAGTGTGCCCTACCATTATGTCACTTGTACAAGCACTCAGGAACTCCTGAAGAGATAGGATTGAAAGGGTGAGAAAATGGTTTATTAAGATGGAGGAAAGTTTAATTATGCAGGCAAAATTCATGAACTGCTAAATTCCCTATAATTTAGCATTAGGCTATTTCACATAGTTTCCAGCCACTGGAAACCTGTCTTTATTTTTTGTTTACACAAGTACAACCTTCTAAACACAAAAGAGCATTTATACTCGCCGGATTTCGATTTTTCTACATGCACTTGAACAGAACACAAATGAAAGCTTTGCAAAGTGGCTAGTGTGAGCCAAAGGAGCTGGTGTCCTATAGTGTTCTTTATATTTGCAACAGAGAACACGCTCATACTTGAGGATAGAACCTACTGTAGGAAATTCCTCGTGCTTCAGCATTCCCACACTTCAATTGGGAAGCATATGATGTAGAGCTGCTCTATTAATTTTGTGCCCCTAAGGCATTTTGATATTACAGAAAATGCCACAGACCCATGTGCAGACTGCACTGGTGCACATGTAGTGCTGCTGGGGCAATCTTAAGGGGGTGTACCCTCATTTGCATGCAGTTGTGGTCCCATGAAAATGAGGTACACCATGTGTCTGCAATTGTGCGGAATTACAGACACAGGCACAAATGCAAAAACGCCATCAGAAAGCACAAAGACTGTGCAACAGAGATGGTGCAGTCAGGATGCTCCCAAACGACACGTCTTGGAAAGGAGGAACGGGGATCTTATGGACTCTCCATGCATCACCCTGCAGACGGGTGCACTCACTGCACCTGCCTGCAGGCCATGGAAAGCATATTTATTGTGAGAGGGACTGGCAATTACCTAGTGTGCAACCAGTTAAAGGTGCCCCTCATCTCAGACAAAGGCAATGCGCTTGATTTTTAACATGAGCCATGGAAAAATTACTATTCTGCCTGCAGTGAACAGACTTACTAAAGACAGAATGCAGATATTCTGAGCAAGGCTCCTAGAACTGCAAGGTGCATTTCACACTCCTAGTAACATCTGCAGTTAGAATTTGAGATATTTCATAGTATGTTCTGTGCAATTTAAGTAGTGGGGCCTGAATTGCCCCCGAATGAGGGAGGGTTACAAACTACATTCACATTCTGTCTCACAATTTACTAGGCACTTAATTTGTTAAAAAACTTGCAGGGAACCAAATATTTTATAACGATCCCGCAGCCTGCACTGCGTAATGCTGTAAGTGAAGATTAGCAAGGCCGCCTTGCCTTGTAACTCATGTCACTTTCTTCCACAACTATGCAAACTGCTAAGATCCTCTATTTGAGGGACCTGCATTCAGAAGCTTGAGTAAAGAGTACTACTTTGAGGAAACACACTCTGCCAGGTCAAGACAGCAGATGGCTTGCAATAGCAGCATTAAACTTGTTACAGTAGCACAATGAACAAAGGTCCAGAAAAGAGAATGCGGGTCTCCTGCACCACATTCTTGCTAATGATGTCTCAGCATTGTACTGTAGAGAAGTTGTATTGTTGTAGTTTTCAATTAACAAAAAGTGGGTCAAGCACTTCAGGCAGACGTTTTTCATTGACCGATCGGTAATGTTAAAATATATTTTTCTCTATGCTGCTTTACCAATGAGTAAGGATATTATCTTACTCCTGTGAATTTGTTGCTTGGTCCACTTACCGGTTGCTCCTTTAACTTTCAGTTGAAACTATATGAAATATCTAAACAAAAATTTGAATTTCTTCCCTTTTTTGGGCAAAAAGATTTTGGATTTCTGCAACGTAACATTCTTACTGGTAATTCATAATGGACACTAAATACCAAACAGATGTTTGCGAGACACAATGTGGGTATAGGATATTATGACTGCCTCCCTGTATAAATGTCGCACACTACAGATTGTTTTTAAAGTAATGCGCATCAAATAAATATTTACAAACAGATGCTCATCTGACTATACTGACCTTTTGGACTATGATAAATTCCCTTGTGAATCTTTACCTTTTGCAAATATGTATCTCAGCAAAGGATTGCTTTTGTGATGTTTTATTAAGACTGATTATATAGCAGTTGGCCTCTGCTCCATTTATATTGATATCTTGAATCACAAGATATATCCTAACTGAATGCTATTGATCGCATTGCAGCCCTGAAGAAGCGGGTGCCCACAAAATGTGTTGACTGTAAACATCGAACTTTAAAGGCTGTACCTTGTAACAGTCAACTCGCAAACTTCAAACTGTACTAAAAAATTGACTTTTTTAATGATGGATCAGAAATATAAAATGAGTTTTTTTTAATGTTTTGGGAAAATGTCAAAATGAGAAAATAAATTATTATTTATGATATATAAATATAGGAGTTGAGTATACTTTGAGAGTGTACTGCCCTTCCTGAAAAAATTGTAGCATGACAAGATCCTCTTTCCGGATGACCTGCATTTTGCAGCATGAGTACCGCTTTTAAAGAAACACACTTTTCAAAGTGAAGAAAGCAGGTGGTCTACAATAGCATAGCAGCAAGGAATCAGTTACAGTAGCACGCTGATCACTTGCCCAGAAACCGAGAACCTATGTCTCCAGCCTACTCTACAAAATATTCTCTAATGATGTCCTAATCAGTGTACTGTGGAGAAACAGAATTATTGCTGTTTCCAATGACCAAAAAGTGTGTCAAGCACCTCCCCCTCCTTTATTGGAAGGATTCGCTTTGTGCATGCTGGAAAGCAGTATCATGCTGATGTCACTTGGAGTTGGCTGCAGAGAATGGTGCAGCAGATTAGTAACAAGCAGTGATGAATAAAGAAGATTTTTGTAGCTTAACTGAAGGCAAGGGGGAGTGGGGCTTTGTATATTACAATAACGAACTGCTCATTGTCAACAAGAAAAGAAAGGGGAGCCGACAGCGGCTGCAAGCTATATTCATCAGATGTGGCTCGTGCAACCTACAGAAAAAAAGACACTCTTGAGCTACTGGCTGGCTCAAGACATTTTAGAATGACTCAATATCAGAAGGGATTGCTAAAGATTATCATCCCCTCCTAAATACACTACTTTTCAAGGACAAATACCATAGAACAATGACATGCCAGAAGGAGACACCTTTTCTTAGCTTGGCTCCAGGGGTAGTATTTCTGCAAGTCAGCCTAGAGTTATTTTGGGGACACTTTTTTCTCCAAAAACAGCACTTGACCTCAGTGAGCAGCAAAGTAAAATCTCCATGGTCTGATCAAGGACAACTTGCTCAAATAAAATGTCAACATAAAGTGTTCGACCTGATTCAACAGTAGCTCTTACTCCAGAATGTATCTTTTAGTATGGAACAACATACATCGAAATGGCAATTAGCTGACTGAAAAGCGATTGATATGAGCCAGGACGCGAATCATAAGCAGGTAAAAAGTCAGGAACGGTATATTCAAAATCTCCTTCTGTTTCCCAATATTTCAGTCATATCTTCATTTGCACAAGCAACAAGAACCTATAGTGGTAACATCCAGGGTACATTTTGTTTTAAAGCAGATATCACAGATACAGAATCATAAAATCTTGTGTGCACAAAAAACTGATCTTAAAACATTAGGCAGCGGAAGGAGACAACCACATCCCCATGTGATTACACAGGACTTCCACACAGTGATTACAGATGTGGGTATACCATTCAATTCTGGACTTATATTGCAATATGTTAAGTAACTGAAACAGATAACACAACATATATGATGGAGTCTTACACAAAACTCTCTCACCCTCCAAGCAGTGGTAGGTTCTCAGTGATTGTGGGAAATACTGGATGGCTTAACTCACCTAATACTCTCAAACATATATGAAAGTGTGTTAGATGTGGTTTGACTATAAAAAATCATAATGGAGTGCTATCAACTTCTTGTAAAACAATTACATTTTCTCTCAACATGTAATAGTTGAATACCATAAGGTGTCTAGACTGCAGAATAAACCAATCAGGCACTGCAGTCGCGACAGCAGCAGTAGATGATATGCGATATTTATATTTACCACCACAGCTGCCAATTACCATACTGTTACAGCACAGCAAGTTTTCACTAACATCCATTAGAGAGCTATATACCAGACCACAAGCTCAGTGACTGTCATCCAGTGTGCAAAAACATATAATCAAATTTGTTAAAAACTTTACAGTTTAACCTGTAAAAGCATAGCAGAAATGCCTTAACATGTTAATGCTTTATTTGTTTAACACATCAGATGGTCTTGGATGCATACTACTTGCCTGCCTTAGTCGTTCGAGACTCAGAATGTTCTCCACCTGCAATACACCACGTGTGTATTTCTCAATGTAGGTTTCTCCATCTGCCGTGCCTTCATATTCACTACGAGCAGCCATCAGCGCCAGTGTTTCCCTATCTTCTGTCTCTTCTGTAGCCTAAACATGTGACAAACGAAGACATAAAAACATAATGTAATGTACACAATGACCTTCCTGCAGAGTAGGCCAGCCCTTGCCCTGAGGCAGAGCAGTTTTTCTACAATCTCAACTTTTTTGTGTTGTCTCAAACTTTGTTATGAGTGGACATTTTATGAGATGTATTTTAGCCTTTCTAGGAGGGCGCCCTGCCAGAGCACATTAGACCCTTGCCATATATTTGATCACCTTTCACAATGCTTTAGAGTCAACAAACATATATTCAAAACATTTCAGTTCAAACACCACATGTAACCTAAATTCTCTGTAGCAACTCCTCTAGACATTCTTTATCCTGTTAACATGTTTCAAATCTTAATCATAAAGCACGCTAATAACTTTTGGTTAGGACATCTTCAAAAATATTTTGAACAATAAATTACATTTCATAAAAGATCACACTCAAGAAACAATTATGCACCTTCTGTGACACTAGATCCATAAATACTTGGTGATTTATTTCCGCTCCTGACATGAAAAGGTACATGTTGCCTTTCAGACTTTGATGACTGACTCTCCAAACACTGCATGACAAGGTCATGGGAATTTGACTTCAAAAATCAAAGTTTTACAAAGTTCCAGCTTTTAAATCCTTAAAATGTTATGCTCATTTTAGAAAAAATTAGGAACACTTTTCACAATAACAAAAAATTGTGGATGAGAAACTAATAAAATAGCTTACCAAGCAACACATGGAGTCTGGACACTTGAGCACACACAAGGGAACTGAACGTACATAAGCGGAACAAAACCATTCACGCAACAAAGGTTTCCAGGAACCACTCATTATTACATCAGCACTGCTTATAATTATGGGAATTGTATGGCCAATTACCTTAATCATTTGGTGACACTGAAGTTATGAAAGAAAAAAAAAAAAAAAGCTTTTTACCTAATTTCTTCTTTTCACATTCTTCTACAACACTTGAGTGCTTCCTTTGTTTCATCATGTCCCTACTTCTTGTCCACTGAAAAATGTCTCTTTTCTCCCAACCTACATCAAATGAGTTAATCTCAGCTTTCTCTAAATACACTGAAGGGTTACGGTATATACTTTACCTTTAAAATATGACACCTCACCTCATGTACATTCTACTAAGATTGCCCTTATTTGCAATACATATTATTTAATAATGGGAGTACTGTAAATAGTCCTTAGTTCATAATCTTTAAAATCAATCTGCAGAAATTAATACTATGAAACATCCAATTAAAGAGTCATCCCACAGCATCTCCAGCCCCATCCACTGCTGACTTATATCAGCCCTATGTTTGATGTTGATTATATTTGGCTTGCTGCCCGAGGTCCTCCTCCTCAACTACTTTTCAATAATGTGTCCTCCAGGGTCGATTCAAGAATTCATTACTTTCTTAGTTCACACAAATCTCCTATGAACATTGTTTGGTTTGGGCTTTCAGTCCCTTTCATAAAATACTGCCTCTGAAACCGTAATCTAGTTTTGTGTAATTTTGAAAACAGACTTGATTTTCAGCCACCAAAATCCTCTAATTTCCTTCATCTGAACCCTCCGAAGGCAAAGATGTTTTTGCTGTAATGAACAATCGCCTCAGGGGCAGTCAGTGGCTCTGCTCCTCTAAGTCCCCCACACACGCATGAACACATCAGCAACAAAGGTAATGGTACAACAACAATCCTTCTGCCCTTTCATATATCAAATAAAAAAATTTCACCCTGAGCTTAAGCACAGTAAAGACACCATGGTGACTTCAAAGCCAGCATGCCATTAAAAGGAGTCTACATCAAATACCATTCCCTTGTCACAACACAGTAAAAGGATCATGGATACACCAGGAACATTATGATGGAAAGATGTTTTAGTGGGACGAAGCTCACCGCTGACAACTGCTGTGACTTGAAAGGCAAACCTTTACATCTGCCCAGAAGTAGGAACGCAAAGCACAAATATCAAACCATTCATACTCCTCGGAAAAAGACTTCCTAACGTTTTTCTTTTTTTTTGAAGTGTTGATAAGAGATTTGTTGAGGTTAAACAAATACGCTATAGCACAAGCAGAAATAGGCTGAAGCAAATACAGAAATCTTAAAAAACTGGGCTTTGTTACTATATTAATTCTCTCTAATAGAGGCAGAGGGACAAGTTTGCTGTGCTTGAATGAGACGAAAATTAATAGAGATTAACAGTGACAGCAGAATCAGTAAAGGGGTGCAGAAGTAATTACCCACTAGTACTTGGCTTTCAGCCTCCTGGGATTTTAGCAGTTTGTGAAAGGTCCTTCGGCTAAAGCAGGCTCAATATAATATGTAGGCAGAAACAAGACACTGAGTTCACTCAGACACAGTAAATGACTTGGAAAGATCACCTGTGTGTACTTTGCTACTTCTATGGAGAACTTCGCCCAGCTGGAGTAGGTAGGCTACAGAAAGAGCAAAGGATTTAGAAAAAATCTTGAAGCCAACAAGAAAGTATCAGCAAGGTAAACTCACTGTGTTTACTCGTATTTCTGTGAAGGCATGTAAGGCTCTAATGGATCACAGCATGCCATCCTAGGACATCTACCCAGACCCACCTGCGAAATGATACTAGACAGGAGGGGGCCCTTATATTACAGACATGATTAATTCATCCCTAAGGACAGGTGTAGTCCAAAGTGAGTTTAAGAAAGCAACAACTCACCCTTTTCTCAGAAAACTGGGCCTAAAACAGAGTATCCAGGGAACTTTTTCCCTATTTCTTTGTTGCCTTGTTTGGCAAAGTTATTAAAGGAGAGTGGTTAGGGATCAACTCCAGGACTATGAGGAAAGTAATACCATCATGAATGAAGCACAGGTATGATTTTGTCCGGGCCTCAGCCTTGAGGTGGTGGTGGTGTTGGTGATCGCTGCTCAGGACAACTTAAAGACAATGGCAATTCAAGGGCAGATGTCTTATTAGACTTGTCGGTTTCCTTCCACACTAGAGTCCACCATATATAAAGATCAGGTGTGGGTGGTTTGGTTCATCCTTTTTAGCAGATAGAACCCAAATAATACAGCTGGGGTCTTTAGTTCGGAGACTAAAGTATTGAACTGGCACGTACCACAGGGATCCACACTCTTCCCTGCTCTCTTCAGCCTTTACCTTAAGACCACAGGTAACTTTGATGCATCGTTTTTGGATAACCACTTTCATGCATGCAGAGGACACAGAGTCTAATAAGGGTTGGATGGGTAGGAATTTATCGACATCAAACCTGTCAAAATCTGAAATTTTATTTACGTCATCTAGAGTTAATCTTTGGGAACCTTGCCCCATAACCTTTTCTGTGTTTGATGCAACACCCTAAGTGGCCAAGAGTATACACAGAGGTAGGTCCCAGGCTCACTATGCCATTGGCACCAAGCTACATCAGACTGAAGAGCCCTAAATCAGGGGTGAAACAGACTTGGGTTGCTTGTGTACCACTTCAGGAAGTACATGGCCTGACAGTTCGGGCTGGATTGTTGCCATTGGAGCAGAGTCAAGACTGATTTGCATATGCCCAAACTGAGGTGGTATGGTGGTCAAAAGAATGATGGGCTGGAATGATAACCTGAGTGACTGCCACTGGTTAGGTTCCTTGCAAGCATTCCTCCCATCACCCTTTGTGTGTTTGATTTAAACATGCATGTGTTCAGGAGCATGCTCAAATGTGGCTCACATGCTCACGATGCCACTGGAATTTAACTACCCCCACTAAAGAGCCCCAATCAGGGCAAAATCGGTCTTGGCTTGCTTGTGTTCCGGCTCAGGGAGGACCTCGCCTCCCAGTTCGGGCTTAACTGTTCCTATTTGAGCAGGGTAAAGATGATTTGCATATGGTTGGGCACAAACTGAGGTGGCATAGTGAGATGGGTTGGAATGCCACTCTGGGTGACTGCCAGTGGCTAAATGTACTACAAGCATTACTCAGATTACCTTTGGTGTGTTTTAAGTCTCTCTCGGAGCCATTTCGTTGGGCAATTGCTCCATGTATATTACCTCAGTGACTAAAGTTCAATTCTTCAAACGCCTTACTCTGAAATAGATTTTTCTTACCTTATCCTTTACACAAAGGCTAATGCAATCACTCAATCCGCTCAGGACATATGTAATTCCAACTATGTAGAGCTGCCTAAAAGGGGCACCCTTACACTATACGTTTTTCAAAGAGCCACAATTGTTTAACTGCTAAGTCTTAGGTTGATTCCTCTCACCCTTATTCAAATTCACTGTCTACAGTACAGAAAAAGATCCTGGCTTGTAGGTCTTAGAACGACTTGGGACCCTCCTTCCTGATTACAAAAAGCACAATGTAGATCCCTACACACTGCTAGAGATTTCAAACTCCGGTCCTGAATATACTACCTTCTCACACAACACTGACATACACAATTTTACTCTGATGTCTGACATCTGGCGAGGGGAACAACAGACCACTCCCCGATATGGGCAAGATTTTTTTTTTGGAATGAAGACCCTAGGAGGAATCACTCCTATCAATCCTGGTACTTGAAGCAACATACTAAAGGGGGAGGGTTAACAGCAAGAAACTTTTTTTTTTTTTTAATTATTATTATTATTTTTTTTTTTATTTTTTTATTTTTTACAGAAAACCTGCCCTCAGTTAAGTTGGCGCAAAAGCTGTGGGAGGCCTACAAGATTGCAGTTGAAGGCCAAGCTATTTACCTCATCGCACGGTTTAAGATAGACAAATGGAAAAAACCTAAGGGAACTTGAGAACGAGGTTGCATTACAGGAACGCTTTCGCACAGCAATAGATAACCCAGAAGTACGACACACTAGCTTTAAATTAGAGGGAATATCAGGACCTGGTGACAGATGACGCCAGGGCGATTCATCGAGCTACACAATATCGCCTCTATGAGGTGGGAAATAAAACAGGCAAGCTGTTGGGTTGTCTAGACAAAAGGGATCAGACTTGATGCTGGGGACTGTAAGTCAAGTCAAGTGAGGGAGGGCTAGTAAGGGACAACAGCCATTTGGCTGAAACATTTGCAGACTATTATGTCCGCCTATACTCCCCGGCGGTGCATACGACCGAAGACGCACAGAACTTTCTCCATGACATAGGCCTCGGTCAGGCAAAGCCATGGGCCCTAATGGAATACCAATCGAACTTTATCAAATGAAAGGTTCTAAGCTGGCCTGACTTATTACATATGTACAAAAAGGGGGCTCTGCAACACCATCAACGACTGGCTACCATTGTAGTCATCCATAACGAAGGGAAACCACTGGAGTACTGTGCCTCCTATAGGCAGATATCTCTCCTTAACGCAGATGTTAAAATATTGCCTAAACTGTCAGCTATGCCCCTGTGCAAAGTGATTTAGTCTCCGATCCATCTGGATCAAACAGGAGTTATGCCCCACCATAGTGCTACTCTCAACCTTCGCTACCTCCACAGTGCATTGGGGCAATCAGACAACTTGAGAAGCAGGCACTAGTGCTGTCATTGGATGCCAGGATTGCATTTGATACAGTGGAAAGGGACTCATTTTTGCTGTAATGCCAAGTTGGGACTTGGCCCTCATTTCATACAATAGATTCAACTTCTTTTCACAGGCCCTATTGCACAGGTGAAGGTGAACGGCAGGCGCTCCCGGGAATTCAGACTCCAAAAGAGGTACCAGGCAGGACTGCCGTTTAACCCCACTAATTTTTGCCTTGGCCTTTGAGTCGTTTGGCTGTGTGGATCTGCCAGGACACGGTGGTGAGGAACATGCAACGGGAGGGGCAATGGGAAGACAAAGTATCATCATTTGCAGATGATTTGCTGCTTTATGTGACTGATCCAGAATTAACCATAGCTCAGTTGATGCAGATCATACTCAGGTTATACCATAAACCAACATAAATCCCTACTCTACCCACTTAAGGGCCAGGTGTTGCAGCTGCCACCAGATTGCATGGCGGTGGTGATGACCATGTGTTTCTACTAGTTGGGGAGCTATATTACACGAGATTCGAGAAGCTTCTTTTTTTT